>NC_090924.1:1103881398-1104568898 GCF_040938575.1 Ambystoma mexicanum | reverse complement strand
GAAATACACGTACCCCGCTCGCACAGGGCCAATCGTGTGTGAAAGTCCCCGCGAACCCCAGTGATACACGGACCCCGCTCGCACAGGGCTAATTGCATGTGAAACTTCCTGCGCACCCCCGAAATCCCCTTACCCCGCTCGCTCAGGGCCAATCGCCTGTGAAACTCTCCGTGAACCCCAGTAATACACGTACCCTGCTCGCACACGGCCAATCGCATGTGAAACTCCCTGCGAACCCCAGTAATACACGTACCATGCTCGCACAGGGCCAATCGCATGTGAAACTCCCTGCGAACCCCAGTAATACATGTACCCCGCTCGCACAGGGCCAATCGCGTGTAAAACTTCCCGCGTACCCCCGAAATACATTTACCCCGCTCGCACAGGGCGAATCGCGTGTGAAACTCCCCACGAACCCCAGTAATACACGTACCCCGCTCGCACAGGACCAATTGCGTGTGAAACTCCCCGCAAACCCCTGTAATACACGTACCCCGCTCGCACAGGGCTAATTGCATGTGAAACTTCCTGCGCACCCCCGAAATCCCCTTACCCCGCTCGCTCAGGGCCAATCGCCTGTGAAACTCCCCGCGAACCCCAGTAATACACGTACCCCGCTCGCACAGGGCCAATCGCATGTGAAACTCCCTGCGAACCCCAGTAATACACGGACCCTGCTCGCACAGGGCCAATCGCGTGTGAAACTCCCTGCGAACCCCAGTAATACATGTACCCCGCTCGCACAGGGCCAATCGCGTGTGAAACTTCCCGCGCACCCCGAAAATACATTTACCCCGCTCGCACAGGGCGAATCACGTGTGAAACTCCCCACGAACCCCAGTAATACACGTACCCCGCTCGCACAGGGCCAATTGCATGTGAAACTCCCCGCGAACCCCAGTAATACACGTACCCCGCTCGCACAGGGCCAATCGCGTGTGAAACTACCTGGGAACCCCAGTAATACACATACCCCACTCGCACAGGGCCAATCTCGGGTGAAACTCCCCGCGAACCACAGTAATACACGTGCCCCACTCGCACAGGGCCAATCGCGTGTGAAACTCCCCGCGAACCCCAGTAATAAACGGAGCCCGCTCACACAGGGCCAATCGCGTGTGAAACTCCCCGCGAACCCCAGTAATACACAGAGCCCGCTCACACAGGGCCGATCGCATGTGAAACTTTACGGGCACCCCCGAAATACACGTACCCCGCTCGCACAGGGCCAATCGTGTGTGAAAGTCCCCGCGAACCCCAGTGATACACGTACCCCGCTCGCTCAGGGCCAATTGCGTATGAAACTTCCCACGCACCCCCGAAATCCCCTTACCCCGCTCGCACAGGGCCAATCGCGTGTGAAACTCCCCGCGAACCCCAGTAATACACGTACCCCGCTCGCACAGGGCCAATCGCGTGTGAAACTTTACGGGCACCCCCGAAATACACGTACCCCACTCACACAGGGCCAATCGTGTGTGAAACTCCCCGCGAACCCCAGTAATACACGTACCCCGCTCACACAGGGCCAATTGCGTGTGAAACTCCCTGTGAATCCCAGTAATACACATACCCCGCTCGCACAGGGCCAATCGCATGTGAAACTCCCTGCAAACCCCTGTAATACACGTACCCCGCTCGCACAGGGCTAATTGCATGTGAAACTTCCCGCGCACCCCCGAAATCTCCTTACCCCGCTCGCACAGGGCTAATCGCGTGTGAAACTCCCCGCAAACCCCAGTAATACACGTACCCCGCTCGCACAGGGCCAATCGCATGTGAAACTCCCTCGAACCCCAGTAATACACGTACCCTGCTCGCAAAGGGCCAATCGCGTGTGAAACTCCCTGCGAACCCCAGTAATACATGTACCCCACTCGTAAAGGGCCAATCGCGTGTGAAACTCCCCGCGAACCCCAGTGATACACGTACCCCGCTCACTCAGGGCCAATTGCGTATGAAACTCCCCGCGAACCCCAGTAATACACGTACCCCGCTCGCACAGGGCCAATCGTGGGTGATACTCCCCGCGAACCCCAGTAATACACGGAGCCCGCTCACACAGGGCCAATCGCGTGTGAAACTCACCGCGATCCCCAGTAATACAAGTACCCCACTCGCACAGGGCCAATCGCGTGTGAAACTCCCCGCGAACCCCAGTAATACACGTACCCCGCTCGCACAGGGCCAATCGCGTGTGAAACTTTACGGGCACCCCCGAAATACACGTACCCCACTCACACAGGGCCAATCGTGTGTGAAACTCCCCGCGAACCCCAGTAATACACGTACCCCGCTCACACAGGGCCAATTGCGTGTGAAACTCCCTGTGAATCCCAGTAATACACATACCCCGCTCGCACAGGGCCAATCGCATGTGAAACTCCCTGCAAACCCCTGTAATACACGTACCCCGCTCGCACAGGGCTAATTGCATGTGAAACTTCCCGCGCACCCCCGAAATCTCCTTACCCCGCTCGCACAGGGCTAATCGCGTGTGAAACTCCCCGCAAACCCCAGTAATACACGTACCCCGCTCGCACAGGGCCAATCGCATGTGAAACTCCCTCGAACCCCAGTAATACACGTACCCTGGTCGCAAAGGGCCAATCGCGTGTGAAACTCCCTGCGAACCCCAGTAATACATGTACCCCACTCGTAAAGGGCCAATCGCGTGTGAAACTCCCCGCGAACCCCAGTGATACACGTACCCCGCTCACTCAGGGCCAATTGCGTATGAAACTCCCCGCGAATCCCAGTAATACACGTACCCCGCTCGCACAGGGCCAATCGTGGGTGATACTCCCCGCGAACCCCAGTAATACACGGAGCCCGCTCACACAGGGCCAATCGCGTGTGAAACTCACCGCGATCCCCAGTAATACAAGTACCCCACTCGCACAGGGCCAATTGTGTGTGAAACTCCCCGTGAACACCAGTAATACACATACCCCGCTCGCACAGGGCCAATTGCATTTGAAACTTCCCACGCACCCCCGAAATACACGTACCCCGTTCGCACAGGGTCAATCGCATGTGAAACTCCCCGTGAACCCCAGTAATACACGTACCCTGCTCGCACAGGGCCACTTGCGTGTGAAACTCCCTGTGAATCCCAGTAATACACATACCCCGCTCGCACAGGGCCAATCGCATGTGAAACTCCCCGCAAACCCAGTAATACACGTACCCCGCTCGCACAGGGCCAATCGCGTGTGAAACTCCCTGCGAACCCCAGTAATACACGTACCCCACTCTCACAGGGCCAATCACGTGTGAACCTCCCCGCAAACCCCTGTAATACACGTACCCCGCTCGCACAGGGCTAATTGCATGTGAAACTTCCCGCGCACCCCCGAAATCCCCTTACCCCGCTCGCACAGGGCCAATCGCGTGTGAAACTCCCTGCGAACCCCAGTAATGCACGTACCCCGCTCGCACAGGGCCAATTGCATGTGAAACTCCCTGCGAACCCCAGTAATACACATACCCTGCTCGCACAGGGCCAATCGCGTGTGAAACTCCCTGCGAACCCCAGTAATACATTTACCCTGCTCGCACAGGGCCAATCGCGTGTGAATCTTCCCACGCACCCCTGAAATACATGTACCCCGCTCGCACAGGTCGAATCGCGTGTGAAACTCCCCGGAACCCCAGTAATACACGTACCCCGCTCGCACAGGGCCAATTGCGTGTGAAACTCCCCACGAACCCCAGTAATACACATACCCCGCTCGCACAGGGCCAATCGCATGTGAAACTCCCTGCGAACCCCAGTAATACACGTACCCCACTCGCACAGGGCCAATCGCGTGTGAAACTCCCCGCGAACCCCAGTAATACACGGAGCCCGCTCACACAGGGCCAATCGCGTGTGACACTCCCCGTGAACCCCAGTAATAAACGTACCCCACTCGCACATGGCGAATCACGTGTGAAACTCCCTGCGAACCCCAGTAATACACGTGCCCCATTCGCACAGGGCCAATCGTGTGTGAAACTCCCCGCGAACCCCAGTAATACACGTACCCCGCTCGCACAGGGCCAATCAGGTGTGAAACTTTACGGGCACCCCCGAAATACAAGTACCCCACTTGCACAGGGCCAATTGTGTGTGAAAGTCCCCGCGAACCCCAGTAATACACGTACCCCGCTCGCAAGGGCCAATCGCGTGTGAAACTCTCCGTGAACCCCAGTAATACACGTACCCTGCTCGCACACGGCCAATCGCATGTGAAACTCCCTGCGAACCCCAGTAATACACGTACCATGCTCGCACAGGGCCAATCGCATGTGAAACTCTCTGCGAACCCCAGTAATACATGTACTCCGCTCGCACATTGCCAATCGCGTGTAAAACTTCCCGCGCACCCCCGAAATACATTTACCCCGCTCGCACAGGGCGAATCGCGTGTGAAACTCCCCGCAAACCCCTGTAATACACGGACCCCGCTCGCACAGGGCTAATTGCATGTGAAACTTCCTGCGCACCCCCGAAATCCCCTTACCCCGCTCGCTCAGGGCCAATCGCCTGTGAAACTCCCCGCGAACCCCAGTAATACACGTACTCTGCTCGCACAGGGCCAATCGCATGTGAAACTCCCTGCGAACCCCAGTAATACACGGACCCTGCTCGCACAGGGCCAATCGCGTGTGAAACTCCCTGCGAACCCCAGTAATACATGTACCCCGCTCGCACAGGGCCAATCGCGTGTGAAACTTCCCGGCCACCCCCAAAATACATTTACCCCGCTCGCACAGGGCGAATCGCGTGTGAAACTCCCCACGAACCCCAGTAATACACGTACCCCGCTCGCACAGGGCCAATTGCATGTGAAACTCCCCGCGAACCCCAGTAATACACGTACCCCGCTCGCACAGGGCCAATCGCGTGTGAAACTACCTGGGAACCCCAGTAATACACATACCCCACTCGCACAGGGCCAATCTCGGGTGAAACTCCCCGCGAACCACAGTAATACACAGAGCCCGCTCACACAGGGCCGATCGCATGTGAAACTTTACGGGCACCCCCGAAATACACGTACCCCGCTCGCACAGGGCCAATCGTGTGTGAAAGTCCCCGCGAACCCCAGTGATACACGTACCCCGCTCGCTCAGGGCCAATTGCGTATGAAACTTCCCGCGCACCCCCGAAATCCCCTTACCCCGCTCGCACAGGGCCAATCGCGTGTGAAACTCCCCGCGAACCCCAGTAATACACGTACCCCGCTCGCACAAGGCCAATCGCGTGTGAAACTTTACGGGCACCCCCGAAATACACGTACCCCACTCACACAGGGCCAATCGTGTGTGAAACTCCCCGCGAACCCCAGTAATACACGTACCCTGCTCGCACACGGCCAATCGCGGGTGAAACTCCCCGCGAGCCCCAGTAATACACGTACCCCGCTCACACAGGGCCAATTGTGTGTGAAACTCCCTGTGAATCCCAGGAATACACATACCCCGCTCGCACAGGGCCAATCGCATGTGAAACTCCCCGCAAACCCCTGTAATACACGTACCCCGCTTGCACAGGGCTAATTGCATGTGAAACTTCCCGCGCACCCCAGAAATCTCCTTACCCCGCTCGAACAGGGCTAATCGCGTGTGAAACTCCCCGGAACCCCAGTAATACACGTACCCCGGTCGCACAGGGCCAATCGCATGTGAAACTCCTTGCGAACCCCAGTAATACACGTACCCCGCTCGCACAGGGCCAATCACATGTGAAACTCCCTGCGAACCCCAGTAATACATGTACCCCACTCGTACAGGGCCAATCGCGTGTGAAACTCCCCGCGAACCCCAGTGATACACGTACCCCGCTCGCTCAGGGCCAATTGCGTATGAAACTCCCCGTGAACCCCAGTAATACACGTACCCCGCTCGCACAGGGCCAATCGCGGGTGAAACTCCCCGCGAACCCCAGTAATACACAGAGCCCGCTCACACAGGGCCAATCGCGTGTGAAACTCACCGCGATCCCCAGTAATACAAGTACCCCACTCGCACAGGGCCAATTGTGTGTGAAACTCCCCGTGAACACCAGTAATACACATACCCCGCTCGCACAGGGCCAATTGCATTTGAAACTTCCCACGCACCCTCAAAATACACGTACCCCGTTCGCACAGGGTCAATCGCATGTGAAACTCCCCGTGAACCCCAGTAATACACGTACCCCGCTCGCACAGGGCCACTTACGTGTGAAACTCCCTGTGAATCCCAGTAATACACATACCCCGCTCGCACAGGGCCAATCGCATGTAAAACTCCCCGCAAACCCAGTAATACACGTACCCCGCTCGCACAGGGCCAATCGCGTGTGAAACTCCCTGCGAACCCCAGTAATACACGTACCCCACTCTGACAGGGCCAATCACTTGTGAACCTCCCCGCAAACCCCTGTAATACACGTACCCCGCTCGCACAGGGCTAATTGCATGTAAAACTTCCCGCGCACCCCCGAAATCCCCTTACCCCGCTCGCACAGGGCCAATCGCGTGTGAAACTCCCTGCGAACCCCAGTAATGCACGTACCCCGCTCGCACAGGGCCAATTGCATGTGAAACTCCCTGCGAACCCCAGTAATACACATACCCTGCTCGCACAGGGCCAATCGCGTGTGAAACTCCCTGCGAACCCCAGTAATACATTTACCCTGCTCGCACAGGGTCAATCGCGTGTGAATCTTCCCACGCACCCCTGAAATACATGTACCCCGCTCGCACAGGTCGAATCGCGTGTGAAACTCCCCGGAACCCCAGTAATACATGTACCCCGCTCGCACAGGGCCAATTGCGTGTGAAACTCCCCACGAACCCCAGTAATACACGTACCCCGCTCGCACAGGGCCAATCGCGTGTGAAACTCCCTGCGAACCCCAGTAATACACGTACCCCACTCGCACAGGGCCAATCGCGTGTGAAACTCCCCGCGAACCCCAGTAATACACGGAGCCCGCTCACACAGGGCCAATCGCGTGTGACACTCCCCGTGAACCCCAGTAATAAACGTACCCCACTCGCACATGGCCAATCACGTGTGAAACTCCCCGCGAACCCCAGTAATACACGTGCCCCACTCGCACAGGGCCAATCGCGTGAGAAACTCCCTGCGAACTCCAGTAATACATGTACCCCACTCACACAGGGCCAATCGCGTGTGAAACTCCCCGCGAACCCCAGTAATACACGTACCCTGCTCGCACACGGCCAATCGCGGGTGAAACTCCCCGCAAACCCCAGTAATACATGTACCCCACTCACATAGGGCTAATTGCGTGTGAAACTCCCTGTGAATCCCAGTAATACACATACCCCGCTCGCACAGGGCCAATCGCATGTGAAACTCCCCGCAAACCCAGTAATACACGTACCCCGCTCGCACAGGGCCAATTGCGTGTGAAACTCCCTGCGAACCCCAGTAATACACGTATCCCACTCGCACAGGGCCAATCACGTGTGAAACTCCCCGCAAACCCCTGTAATACACGTACCCCGCTCGCACAGGGCTAATTGCATGTGAAACTTCCCACGCACCCCCAAAATCCCCTTACCCCGCTCGCACAGGGCCAATCGCGTGTGAAACTCCCCGCAAACCACAGTAATACATGTACCCCGCTCGCACAGGGCCAATCGCATGTGAAACTCCCTGCAGACCCCAGTAATACACGTACCCTGCTTGCACAGGGCAAATCGCGTTTGAAACTCCCTGCGATCCCCAGTAATACATGTACCCTGCTCGTACAGGGCCAATCGCGTGTGAAACTCCCCGTGAAGCCCAGTGATACACGTACCCCGCTCGCTCAGGGCCAATCGCGTATGAAACTCCCCGCGAACCCCAGTAATACACGTACCCCGCTCGCACAGGGCCAATCACGTGTGAAACTCCCCGCGAACCCCAGTAATCCACAGAGCCCACTCACACAGGGCCGATCGCATGTGAAACTTTACGGGCACCCCCGAAATACACGTACCCCGCTCGCACAGGGCCAATCGTGTGTGAAAGTCCCTGCGAACCCCAGTGATACACATACCCCGCTCGCTCAGGGCCAATTGCGTATGAAACTTCCCGCTCACCCCCGATATCCCCTTACCCCGCTCGCACAGGGCCAATCGCGTGTGAAACTCCCCACGAACCCCAGTAATACACGTACCCTGCTCGCACACGGCCAATCGCGGGTGAAACTCCCCGCGAACCCCAGTAATACACGTACCCCGCTCACACAGGGCCAATTGCGTGTGAAACTCCCTGTGAATCCCAGTAATACACATACCCCGCTCGCACAGGGCCAATCGCATGTGAAACTCCCCGCAAACCCCTGTAATACACGTACCCCGCTCGCACAGGGCTAATTGCATGTGAAACTTCCCGCGCACCCCCGAAATCTCCTTACCCCGCTCGCACAGGGCTAATCGCGTGTGAAACTCCCCGCAAACCCCAGTAATACACGTACCCCGCTCGCACAGGGCCAATCGCATGTGAAACTCCCTGCGAACCCCAGTAATACACGTACCCTGCTCGCAAAGGGCCAATCGCGTGTGAAACTCCCTGCGAACCCCAGTAATACATGTACCCCACTCGTACAGGGCCAATCGCGTGTGAAACTCCCCGCGAACCCCAGTGATACACGTACCCCGCTTGCTCAGGGCCAATTGCGTATGAAACTCCCCGCGAACCCCAGTAATACACGTACCTCACTCACACAGGGCCAATCGCGTGTGAAACTCCCCGCGAACCCCAGTAATACACGGAGCCCGCTCACACAGGGCAAATCGCGTGTAAAACTCACCACGATCCCCAGTAATACAAGTACCCCACTCGCACAGGGCCAATCGTGTGTGAAACTTCCCGTGAACACCAGTAATACACATACCCCGCTCGCACAGGGCCAATTGCATTTGAAACTTCCCATGCACCCCCTTAATACACGTACCCCGTTCGCACAGGGCCAATCGCGTGTGAAACTCCCCGCGAACCCCAGTAATGCACGTACCCCGCTTGCACAGGGCCAATTGCATGTGAAACTCCCCGCGATCCCCAGTAATACACGTGCCCCGTTCGCACAGGGCCAATCGCGTGTGAAACTCCCCGCAAACCCCAGTAATATACGTACCCCGCTCGCACAAGGCCAATCGCTTGTGAAACTCCCCGTGACCCCCAGTAATACACGTACCCCGCTCGCACAGGGCCAATCACGTGTGAAACTCCCCGCGAACCCCAGTAATAAACGTACCCCACTCGCACAGGGCCAATCGCGTGTGAAACTCCCTGCAAACCCCAGTACTACACGTGCCCCACTCGCACAGGGCCAATCGCGTGTGAAACTCCCTGCGAACCCCAGTAATACACGTACCCCGCTCGCACAGGGCCAATCGAGTGTGAAACTTTATGGGCACCCCCGAAATACACGTACCCCACTCACACAGGGCCAATCGTGTGTGAAACTCCCCGCGAACCCCAGTAATACACGTACCCTGCTTGCACACGGCCAATCGCGGGTGAAACTCCCCGCGAACCCCAGTAATACACGTACCCCGCTCACACAGGGCCAATTGCGTGTGAAACTCCCTGTGAATCCCAGTAATACACAAACCCCGCTCGCACAGGGCCAATCGCATGTGAAACTCCCCTGCAAACCCCTGTAATACACGTACCCCGCTCGCACAGGGCTAATTGCATGTGAAACTTCCCGCGCACCCCCGAAATCTCCTTACCCCGCTCGCACAGGGCTAATCGCGTGTGAAACTCCCCGCAAACCCCAGTAATACACGTACCCCGCTCGCACAGGGCCAATCGCATGTGAAACTCCCTGCGAACCCCAGCAATACACGTACCCTGCTCGCACAGGGCCAATTGCATGTGAAACTCCCTGCGAACCCCAGTAATACACATACCCTGCTCGCACAGGGCCAATCGCGTGTGAAACTCCCTGCGAACCCCAGTAATACATGTACCCCGCTCGCACAGGGCCAATCGCGTGTGAATCTTCCCACGCACCCCTGAAATACATGTACCCCGCTCGCACAGGGCGAATCGCGTGTGAAACTCCCCGGAACCCCAGTAATACACGTACCCCGCTCGCACATGGCCAATTGCGTGTGAAACTCCCCACGAACCCCCGTAATACACGTACCCCGCTCGCACAGGGCCAATCGCGTGTGAAACTCCCTGCGAACCCCAGTAATACACGTACCCCACTCGCACAGGGCCAATCGCGTGTGAAACTCCCCGCGAACCCCAGTAATACACGGAGCCCGCTCACACTGGGCCAATCGCGTGTGAAACTCCCCGCGAACCCCAGTAATACACGTACCCCGCTCGCACAGGGCCAATCGCGTGTGAAACTCCCTGCGAACCCCAGTAATACACGTACCTCACTCACACAGGGCCAATCGCGTGTGAAACTCCCCGCGAACCCCAGTAATACACGGAGCCCGCTCACACAGGGCAAATCGCGTGTAAAACTCACCGCGATCCCCAGTAATACAAGTACCCCACTCGCACAGGGCCAATCGTGTGTGAAACTTCCCGTGAACACCAGTAATACACATACCCCGCTCGCACAGGGCCAATTGCATTTGAAACTTCCCATGCACCCCCTTAATACACGTACCCCGTTCGCACAGGGCCAATCGCGTGTGAAACTCCCCGCGAACCCCAGTAATGCACGTACCCCGCTTGCACAGGGCCAATTGCATGTGAAACTCCCCGCGATCCCCAGTAATACACGTGCCCCGTTCGCACAGGGCCAATCGCGTGTGAAACTCCCCGCAAACCCCAGTAATATACGTACCCCGCTCGCACAAGGCCAATCGCTTGTGAAACTCCCCGTGACCCCCAGTAATACACGTACCCCGCTCGCACAGGGCCAATCACGTGTGAAACTCCCCGCGAACCCCAGTAATAAACGTACCCCACTCGCACAGGGCCAATCGCGTGTGAAACTCCCTGCAAACCCCAGTACTACACGTGCCCCACTCGCACAGGGCCAATCGCGTGTGAAACTCCCTGCGAACCCCAGTAATACACGTACCCCGCTCGCACAGGGCCAATCGAGTGTGAAACTTTACGGGCACCCCCGAAATACACGTACCCCACTCACACAGGGCCAATCGTGTGTGAAACTCCCCGCGAACCCCAGTAATACACGTACCCTGCTCGCACACGGCCAATCGCGGGTGAAACTCCCCGCGAACCCCAGTAATACACGTACCCCGCTCACACAGGGCCAATTGCGTGTGAAACTCCCTGTGAATCCCAGTAATACACATACCCCGCTCGCACAGGGCCAATCGCATGTGAAACTCCCCTGCAAACCCCTGTAATACACGTACCCCGCTCGCACAGGGCTAATTGCATGTGAAACTTCCCGCGCACCCCCGAAATCTCCTTACCCCGCTCGCACAGGGCTAATCGCGTGTGAAACTCCCCGCAAACCCCAGTAATACACGTACCCCGCTCGCACAGGGCCAATCGCATGTGAAACTCCCTGCGAACCCCAGCAATACACGTACCCTGCTCGCACAGGGCCAATTGCATGTGAAACTCCCTGCGAACCCCAGTAATACACATACCCTGCTCGCACAGGGCCAATCGCGTGTGAAACTCCCTGCGAACCCCAGTAATACATGTACCCCGCTCGCACAGGGCCAATCGCGTGTGAATCTTCCCACGCACCCCTGAAATACATGTACCCCGCTCGCACAGGTTGAATCGCGTGTGAAACTCCCCGGAACCCCAGTAATACACGTACCCCGCTCGCACAGGGCCAATTGCGTGTGAAACTCCCCACGAACCCCAGTAATACACGTACCCCGCTCGCACAGGGCCAATCGCGTGTGAAACTCCCTGCGAACCCCAGTAATACACGTACCCCACTCGCACAGGGCCAATCGCGTGTGAAACTCCCCGCGAACCCCAGTAATACACGGAGCCCGCTCACACTGGGCCAATCGCGTGTGACACTCCCCGCGATCCCCAGTAATACAAGTACCCCACTTGCACAGGGCCAATCGTGTGTGAAACTCCCCGTGAACCCCAGTAATACACATACCCGCTCGCACAGGGCCAATCGCATTTGAAACTTCCCAGGCACCCCCGAAATACACGTACCCCGTTCGCACAGGGTCAATCGCATGTGAAACTCCCCGTGAACCCCAGTGATAAACGTACCCCACTCGCACATGGCCAATCACGTGTGAAACTCCCCGCGAATCCCAGTAATACAGGTGCCCCACTCGCACAGGGCCAATCGCGTGAGAAACTCCCGGCGAACCCCAATAATACACGTACCCCGCTCGCACAGGGCCAATCACGTGTGAAACTTTACGGGCACCCTCGAAATACACGTACCCCACTCGCACAGGGCCAATCGTGTGTGAAAGTCCCCGCGAACCCCACTAATACATGTACCCCGCTCGCACAGGGCCAATCACGTGTGAAACTTCCCGCCAACCCCAGTAATACACGAACCCTGCTCGCACACTTGCACAGGGCCAATCGCGTGTGAAACTCCCTGCGAAACCCAGTAATACACGTACCCCGCTCGCACAGGGCCAATAGCATGTGAAACTACCCACAAACCCCAGTAATACACATACCGCGCTCACACAGGGCCAATCGCGTGTGAAACTCCCCACGAACCCCAGTAATACACGTACCCCGCTCGCAGAGGGCCAATCGCGTGTGAAACTCCCTGCAAACCCCACTAATACACTTACCCCGCTCGCACAGGGCCAATCGCGTGTGAAACTCCCCGCGAACCCCAGTAATACACGTGCCCCGCTTGCACAGGGCCAATCGCGTGTGAAACTCCCCGCAAACCCCAGTAATATACGTACCCCGCTCGCACAGGGCCAATCGCTAGTGAAACTCCCCGGGACCCCCAGTAATACACGTACCCCGCTCGCACAGGGCCAATCGTATGTGAAACTCCCCGCGAACCCCAGTAATAAACGTACCCCACTCGCACAGGGCCAATCGCGTGTGAAACTCCCTGCAAACCCCAGTACTACACGTGCCCCACTCGCACAGGGCCAATCGCGTGTGAAACTCCCTGCGAACCCCAGTAATACACGTAACCCACTCGCACAGGGCCAATCGCGTGTGAAACTTTACGAGCACCCCCGAAATACACATACCCCACTCGCACAGGGCCAATCGTGTGTGAAAGTCCCCACAAACCCCAGTAAAACACAAACCCTGCTCGCACACTTGCACAGGACTAATCACGTGTGAAACTCTCCACGAACCCCAGTAATACACATACCCCGCTCACACAGGGCCAATCGCGTGTGAAACTTCCTATGCACCCCCGAAATACACGTACCCCGCTCGCACAGGGCCAAACGTCTGTCAAACTCTCTGCAAACCGCAGTAATACACGTACCCCTCTCGCACAGGGCCAATCGCGTGTGAAACTTCCCGTGCACTTCCAAAATACACGTACCCCGCTCGCACAGGGCCAATCGCGTGTGAAACTCCCCGCGAACCCCAGTAATACACGTACCCCGCTCGCACAGGGCCAATTGCATGTGAAACTCCCCGCGATCCCCAGTAATACACGTGCCCCGTTCGCACAGGCCAATCGCGTGTGAAACTCCCCGCAAACCCCAGTAATATACGTACCCCGCTCGCACAAGGCCAATCGCTTGTGAAACTCCCCGTGACCCCCAGTAATACACGTACCCCGCTCGCACAGGGCCAATCGCATGTGAAACTCCCCGCGAACCCCAGTAATAAACGTACCCCACTCGCACAGGGCCAATCGCGTGTGAAACTCCCTGCAAACCCCAGTACTACACGTGCCCCACTCGCACAGGGCCAATCGCGTGTGAAACTCCCCGCGAACCCCAGTAATACACGTACCCCGCTCACACAGGGCCACTCGTGTGTGAAACTCCCCGCGAACCCCAGTAATACACGGAGCCCGCTCACACAGGGAAAATCGCGTGTAAAACTCACCGCGATCCCCAGTAATACAAGTACCCCACTCGCACAGGGCCAATCGTGTGTGAAACTTCCCGTGAACACCAGTAATACACATACCCCGCTCGCACAGGGCCAATTGCATTTGAAACTTCCCATGCACCCCCTTAATACACGTACCCCGTTCGCACAGGGCCAATCGCGTGTGAAACTCCCCGCGAACCACAGTAATGCACGTACCCCGCTTGCACAGGGCCAATTGCATGTGAAACTCCCCGCGATCCCCAGTAATACACGTGCCCCGTTCGCACAGGGCCAATCGCGTGTGAAACTCCCCGCAAACCCCAGTAATATACGTACCCCGCTCGCACAAGGCCAATCGCTTGTGAAACTCCCGGCGAACCCCAATAATACACGTACCCCGCTCGCACAGGGCCAATCACGTGTGAAACTTTACGGGCACCCTCGAAATACACGTACCCCACTCGCACAGGGCCAATCGTGTGTGAAAGTCCCCGCGAACCCCACTAATACATGTACCCCGCTCGCACAGGGCCAATCACGTGTGAAACTTCCCGCCAACCCCAGTAATACACGAACCCTGCTCGCACACTTGCACAGGGCCAATCGCGTGTGAAACTCCCTGCGAAACCCAGTAATACACGTACCCCGCTCGCACAGGGCCAATAGCATGTGAAACTACCCACAAACCCCAGTAATACACATACCGCGCTCACACAGGGCCAATCGCGTGTGAAACTCCCCACGAACCCCAGTAATACACGTACCCCGCTCGCAGAGGGCCAATCGCGTGTGAAACTCCCTGCAAACCCCACTAATACACTTACCCCGCTCGCACAGGGCCAATCGCGTGTGAAACTCCCCGCGAACCCCAGTAATACACGTGCCCCGCTTGCACAGGGCCAATCGCGTGTGAAACTCCCCGCAAACCCCAGTAATATACGTACCCCGCTCGCACAGGGCCAATCGCTAGTGAAACTCCCCGGGACCCCCAGTAATACACGTACCCCGCTCGCACAGGGCCAATCGTATGTGAAACTCCCCGCGAACCCCAGTAATAAACGTACCCCACTCGCACAGGGCCAATCGCGTGTGAAACTCCCTGCAAACCCCAGTACTACACGTGCCCCACTCGCACAGGGCCAATCGCGTGTGAAACTCCCTGCGAACCCCAGTAATACACGTAACCCACTCGCACAGGGCCAATCGCGTGTGAAACTTTACGAGCACCCCCGAAATACACATACCCCACTCGCACAGGGCCAATCGTGTGTGAAAGTCCCCACAAACCCCAGTAAAACACAAACCCTGCTCGCACACTTGCACAGGACTAATCACGTGTGAAACTCTCCACGAACCCCAGTAATACACATACCCCGCTCACACAGGGCCAATCGCGTGTGAAACTTCCTATGCACCCCCGAAATACACGTACCCCGCTCGCACAGGGCCAAACGTCTGTCAAACTCTCTGCAAACCGCAGTAATACACGTACCCCTCTCGCACAGGGCCAATCGCGTGTGAAACTTCCCGTGCACTTCCAAAATACACGTACCCCGCTCGCACAGGGCCAATCGCGTGTGAAACTCCCCGCGAACCCCAGTAATACACGTACCCCGCTCGCACAGGGCCAATTGCATGTGAAACTCCCCGCGATCCCCAGTAATACACGTGCCCCGTTCGCACAGGCCAATCGCGTGTGAAACTCCCCGCAAACCCCAGTAATATACGTACCCCGCTCGCACAAGGCCAATCGCTTGTGAAACTCCCCGTGACCCCCAGTAATACACGTACCCCGCTCGCACAGGGCCAATCGCATGTGAAACTCCCCGCGAACCCCAGTAATAAACGTACCCCACTCGCACAGGGCCAATCGCGTGTGAAACTCCCTGCAAACCCCAGTACTACACGTGCCCCACTCGCACAGGGCCAATCGCGTGTGAAACTCCCCGCGAACCCCAGTAATACACGTACCCCGCTCACACAGGGCCACTCGTGTGTGAAACTCCCCGCGAACCCCAGTAATACACGGAGCCCGCTCACACAGGGAAAATCGCGTGTAAAACTCACCGCGATCCCCAGTAATACAAGTACCCCACTCGCACAGGGCCAATCGTGTGTGAAACTTCCCGTGAACACCAGTAATACACATACCCCGCTCGCACAGGGCCAATTGCATTTGAAACTTCCCATGCACCCCCTTAATACACGTACCCCGTTCGCACAGGGCCAATCGCGTGTGAAACTCCCCGCGAACCACAGTAATGCACGTACCCCGCTTGCACAGGGCCAATTGCATGTGAAACTCCCCGCGATCCCCAGTAATACACGTGCCCCGTTCGCACAGGGCCAATCGCGTGTGAAACTCCCCGCAAACCCCAGTAATATACGTACCCCGCTCGCACAAGGCCAATCGCTTGTGAAACTCCCCGTGACCCCCAGTAATACACGTACCCCGCTCGCACAGGGCCAATCACGTGTGAAACTCCCCGCGAACCCCAGTAATAAACGTACCCCACTCGCACAGGGCCAATCGCGTGTGAAACTCCCTGCAAACCCCAGTAATACACGTACCCCGCTCGCACAGGGCCAATCACGTGTGAAACTCCCCGCGAACCCCAGTAATAAACGTACCCCACTCGCACAGGGCCAATCGCGTGTGAAACTCCCTGCAAACCCCAGTACTACACGTGCCCCACTCGCACAGGGCCAATCGCGTGTGAAACTCCCTGCGAACCCCAGTAATACACGTACCCCGCTCGCACAGGGCCAATCGAGTGTGAAACTTTACGGGCACCACCGAAATACACGTACCCCACTCACACAGGGCCAATCGTGTGTGAAACTCCCCGCGAACCCCAGTAATACACGTACCCTGCTCGCACACGGCCAATCGCGGGTGAAACTCCCCGCGAACCCCAGTAATACACGTACCCCGCTCACACAGGGCCAATTGCGTGTGAAACTCCCTGTGAATCCCAGTAATACACATACCCCGCTCGCACAGGGCCAATCGCATGTGAAACTCCCCTGCAAACCCCTGTAATACACGTACCCCGCTCGCACAGGGCTAATTGCATGTGAAACTTCCCGCGCACCCCCGAAATCTCCTTACCCCGCTCGCACAGGGCTAATCGCGTGTGAAACTCCCCGCAAACCCCAGTAATACACGTACCCCGCTCGCACAGGGCCAATCGCATGTGAAACTCCCTGCGAACCCCAGCAATACACGTACCCTGCTCGCACAGGGCCAATTGCATGTGAAACTCCCTGCGAACCCCAGTAATACACATACCCTGCTCGCACAGGGCCAATCGCGTGTGAAACTCCCTGCGAACCCCAGTAATACATGTACCCCGCTCGCACAGGGCCAATCGCGTGTGAATCTTCCCACGCACCCCTGAAATACATGTACCCCGCTCGCACAGGGCGAATCGCGTGTGAAACTCCCCGGAACCCCAGTAATACACGTACCCCGCTCGCACAGGGCCAATTGCGTGTGAAACTCCCCACGAACCCCAGTAATACACGTACCCCGCTCGCACAGGGCCAATCGCGTGTGAAACTCCCTGCGAACCCCAGTAATACACGTACCCCACTCGCACAGGGCCAATCGCGTGTGAAACTCCCCGCGAACCCCAGTAATACACGGAGCCCGCTCACACTGGGCCAATCGCGTGTGACACTCCCCGCGATCCCCAGTAATACAAGTACCCCACTTGCACAGGGCCAATCGTGTGTGAAACTCCCCGTGAACCCCAGTAATACACATACCCGCTCGCACAGGGCCAATCGCATTTGAAACTTCCCAGGCACCCCCGAAATACACGTACCCCGTTCGCACAGGGTCAATCGCATGTGAAACTCCCCGTGAACCCCAGTGATAAACGTACCCCACTCGCACATGGCCAATCACGTGTGAAACTCCCCGCGAATCCCAGTAATACAGGTGCCCCACTCGCACAGGGCCAATCGCGTGAGAAACTCCCGGCGAACCCCAATAATACACGTACCCCGCTCGCACAGGGCCAATCACGTGTGAAACTTTACAGGCACCCTCGAAATACACGTACCCCACTCGCACAGGGCCAATCGTGTGTGAAAGTCCCCGCGAACCCCACTAATACATGTACCCCGCTCGCACAGGGCCAATCACGTGTGAAACTTCCCGCCAACCCCAGTAATACACGAACCCTGCTCGCACACTTGCACAGGGCCAATCGCGTGTGAAACTCCCTGCGAAACCCAGTAATACACGTACCCCGCTCGCACAGGGCCAATAGCATGTGAAACTACCCACAAACCCCAGTAATACACATACCGCGCTCACACAGGGCCAATCGCGTGTGAAACTCCCCACGAACCCCAGTAATACACGTACCCCGCTCGCAGAGGGCCAATCGCGTGTGAAACTCCCTGCAAACCCCACTAATACACTTACCCCGCTCGCACAGGGCCAATCGCGTGTGAAACTCCCCGCGAACCCCAGTAATACACGTGCCCCGCTTGCACAGGGCCAATCGCGTGTGAAACTCCCCGCAAACCCCAGTAATATACGTACCCCGCTCGCACAGGGCCAATCGCTAGTGAAACTCCCCGGGACCCCCAGTAATACACGTACCCCGCTCGCACAGGGCCAATCGTATGTGAAACTCCCCGCGAACCCCAGTAATAAACGTACCCCACTCGCACAGGGCCAATCGCGTGTGAAACTCCCTGCAAACCCCAGTACTACACGTGCCCCACTCGCACAGGGCCAATCGCGTGTGAAACTCCCTGCGAACCCCAGTAATACACGTAACCCACTCGCACAGGGCCAATCGCGTGTGAAACTTTACGAGCACCCCCGAAATACACATACCCCACTCGCACAGGGCCAATCGTGTGTGAAAGTCCCCACAAACCCCAGTAAAACACAAACCCTGCTCGCACACTTGCACAGGACTAATCACGTGTGAAACTCCCCGCGAACCCCAGTAATACACTTATCCCGCTCGCACAGGGCCAATCGCATGTGAAACTCTCCACGAACCCCAGTAATACACATACCCCGCTCACACAGGGCCAATCGCGTGTGAAACTTCCTATGCACCCCCGAAATACACGTACCCCGCTCGCACAGGGCCAAACGTCTGTCAAACTCTCTGCAAACCGCAGTAATACACGTACCCCTCTCGCACAGGGCCAATCGCGTGTGAAACTTCCCGTGCACTTCCAAAATACACGTACCCCGCTCGCACAGGGCCAATCGCGTGTGAAACTCCCCGCGAACCCCAGTAATACACGTACCCCGCTCGCACAGGGCCAATTGCATGTGAAACTCCCCGCGATCCCCAGTAATACACGTGCCCCGTTCGCACAGGGCCAATCGCGTGTGAAACTCCCCGCAAACCCCAGTAATATACGTACCCCGCTCGCACAAGGCCAATCGCTTGTGAAACTCCCCGTGACCCCCAGTAATACACGTACCCCGCTCGCACAGGGCCAATCGCATGTGAAACTCCCCGCGAACCCCAGTAATAAACGTACCCCACTCGCACAGGGCCAATCGCGTGTGAAACTCCCTGCAAACCCCAGTACTACACGTGCCCCACTCGCACAGGGCCAATCGCGTGTGAAACTCCCCGCGAACCCCAGTAATACACGTACCCCGCTCACACAGGGCCAATCGTGTGTGAAACTCCCCGCGAACCCCAGTAATACACGTACCCCACTCGCACAGGGCCAATCGCGTGTGAAACTCCCTGCAAACCCCAGTACTACACGTGCCCCACTCGCACAGGGCCAATCGCGTGTGAAACTCCCCGCGAACCCCAGTAATACACGTACCCCGCTCACACAGGGCCAATCGCGTGTGAAACTTCCTATGCACCCCCGAAATACACGTACCCCGCTCGCACAGGGCCAAACGTCTGTCAAACTCTCTGCAAACCGCAGTAATACACGTACCCCTCTCGCACAGGGCCAATCGCGTGTGAAACTTCCCGTGCACTTCCAAAATACACGTACCCCGCTCGCACAGGGCCAATCGCGTGTGAAACTCCCCGCGAACCCCAGTAATACACGTACCCCGCTCGCACAGGGCCAATTGCATGTGAAACTCCCCGCGATCCCCAGTAATACACGTGCCCCGTTCGCACAGGGCCAATCGCGTGTGAAACTCCCCGCAAACCCCAGTAATATACGTACCCCGCTCGCACAAGGCCAATCGCTTGTGAAACTCCCCGTGACCCCCAGTAATACACGTACCCCGCTCGCACAGGGCCAATCGCATGTGAAACTCCCCGCGAACCCCAGTAATAAACGTACCCCACTCGCACAGGGCCAATCGCGTGTGAAACTCCCTGCAAACCCCAGTACTACACGTGCCCCACTCGCACAGGGCCAATCGCGTGTGAAACTCCCCGCGAACCCCAGTAATACACGTACCCCGCTCACACAGGGCCAATCGTGTGTGAAACTCCCCGCGAACCCCAGTAATACACGTACCCTGCTCGCACACGGCCAATCGTGGGTGAAACTCCCCGCGAACCCCAGTAATACACGTACCCCGCTCACACAGGGCCAATTGCGTGTGAAACTCCCTGTGAATCCCAGTAATACACATACCCCGCTCGCACAGGGCCAATCGCATGTGAAACTCCCCTGCAAACCCCTGTAATACACGTACCCCGCTCGCACAGAGCTAATTGCATGTGAAACTTCCCGCGCACCCCCGAAATCTCCTTACCCCGCTCGCACAGGGCTAATCGCGTGTGAAACTCCCCGCAAACCCCAGTAATACACGTACCCCGCTCGCACAGGGCCAATCGCATGTGAAACTCCCTGCGAACCCCAGCAATACACGTACCCTGCTCGCAAAGGGCCAATCGCGTGTGAAACTCCCTGCGAACGCCAGTAATACATGTACCCCACTCGTACAGGGCCAATCGCGTGTGAAACTCCCCGCGAACCCCAGTGATACATGTACCACGCTCGCTCAGGGCCAATTGCGTATGAAACTCCCCGCGAACCCCAGTAATACACGTACCCCGCTCGCACAGGGCCAATCGCGTGTGAAACTCCCTGCGAACCCCAGTAATACACGTACCCCACTCACACAGGGCCAATCGCGTGTGAAACTCCCCGCGAACCCCAGTAATACACGGAGCCCGCTCACACAGGGCCAATCGCGTGTGAAACTCACCACGATCCCCAGTAATACAAGTACCCCACTCGCACAGGGCCAATCGTGTGTGAAACTCCCCGTGAACACCAGTAATACACATACCCCGCTCGCACAGGGCCAATTGCATTTGAAACTTCCCACGCACCCCCGAAATACACATACCCCGTTCGCACAGGGTCAATCGCATGTGAAACTCCCCGTGAACCCCAGTAATACACGTACCCCGCTCGCACAGGGCCACTTGCGTGTGAAACTCCCTGTGAATCCCAGTAATACACATACCTTGCTCGCACAGGGCCAATCGCATGTGAAACTCCCCGCAAACCCAGTAATACACGTACCCCACTCTCACAGGGCCAATCACGTGTGAACCTCCCCGCAAACCCCTGTAATACACGTACCCCGCTCGCACAGGGCTAATTGCATGCGAAACTTCACGCGCACCCCCGAAATCCCCTTACCCCGCTCGCACAGGGCCAATTGCATGTGAAACTCCCTGCGAACCCCAGTAATACACATACCCTGCTCGCACAGGGCCAATCGCGTGTGAAACTCCCTGCGAACCCCAGTAATACATGTACCCCGCTCGCACAGGGCCAATCGCGTGTGAATCTTCCCACGCACCCCTGAAATACATGTACCCCGCTCGCACAGGGCCAATCGCGTGTGAAACTCCCTGCGAACCCCAGTAATACACGTACCCCACTCGCACAGGGCCAATCGCGTGTGAAACTCCCCGCGAACCCCAGTAATACACGGAGCCCGCTCACACTGGGCCAATCGCGTGTGACACTCCCCGCGATCCCCAGTAATACATGTACCCCGCTCGCACAGGGCCAATTGCGTGTGAAACTCCCCACGAACCCCAGTAATACACGTACCCCGCTCGCACAGGGCCAATCGCGTGTGAAACTCCCTGCGAACCCCAGTAATACACGTACCCCACTCGCACAGGTCCAATCGCGTGTGAAACTCCCCGCGAACCCCAGTAATACACGGAGCCCGCTCACACTGGGCCAATCGCGTGTGACACTCCCCGCGATCCCCAGTAATACAAGTACCCCACTTGCACAGGGCCAATCGTGTGTGAAACTCCCCGTGAACCCCAGTAATACACATACCCCGCTTGCACAGGGCCAATCGCATTTGAAACTTCCCAGGCACCCCCGAAATACACGTACCCCGTTCGCACAGGGTCAATCGCATATGAAACTCCCCGTGAACCCCAGTAATAAACGTACCCCACTCGCACATGGCCAATCACGTGTGAAACTCCCCGTGAATCCCAGTAATACACGTGCCCCACTCGCACAGGGCCAATCGCGTGAGAAACTCCCGGCGAACCCCAATAATACACGTACCCCGCTCGCACAGGGCCAATCACGTGTGAAACTTTACGGGCACCCCCAAAATACACGTACCCCACTCGCACAGGGCCAATCGTGTTTGAAAGTCCCCGCGAACCCCACTAATACATGTACCCCTCTCGCACAGGGCCAATCACGTGTGAAACTTCCCGCAAACCCCAGTAAAACACGAACCCTGCTCGCACACTTGCACAGGGCCAATCGCGTGTGAAACTCCCTGCGAAACCCAGTAATACACGTACCCCGCTCGCACAGGGCCAATAGCATGTGAAACTACCCACAAACCCCAGTAATACACATACCGCGCTCACACAGGGCCAATCGCGTGTGAAACTCCCCACGAACCCCAGTAATACACGTACCCCGCTCGCAGAGGGCCAATCGCGTGTGAAACTCCCTGCAAACCCCACTAATACACTTACCCCGCTCGCACAGGGCCAATCGCGTGTGAAACTCCCCGCGAACCCCAGTAATACACGTGCCCCGCTCGCACAGGGCCAATCGCGTGTGAAAGTCCCCGCAAACCCCAGTAATATACGTACCCCGCTCGCACAGGGCCAATCGCTTGTGAAACTCCCCGGGACCCCCAGTAATACACGTACCCCGCTCGCACAGGGCCAATCGTATGTGAAACTCCCCGCGAACCCCAGTAATAAACGTACCCCACTCGCACAGGGCCAATCGCATGTGAAACTCCCTGCAAACCCCAGTACTACACGTGCCCCACTCGCACAGGGCCAATCGCGTGTGAAACTCCCCACGAACCCCAGTAATACACGTACCCCGCTCGCAGAGGGCCAATCGCGTGTGAAACTCCCTGCAAACCCCACTAATACACTTACCCCGCTCGCACAGGGCCAATCGCGTGTGAAACTCCCCGCGAACCCCAGTAATACACGTGCCCCGCTCGCACAGGGCCAATCGCGTGTGAAACTCCCCGCAAACCCCAGTAATATACGTACCCCGCTCGCACAGGGCCAATCGCTTGTGAAACTCCCCGGGACCCCCAGTAATACACGTACCCCGCTCGCACAGGGCCAATCGTATGTGAAACTCCCCGCGAACCCCAGTAATAAACGTACCCCACTCGCACAGGGCCAATCGCATGTGAAACTCCCCGCGAACCCCAGTAATAAACGTACCCCACTCGCACAGGGCCAATCGCGTGTGAAACTCCCTGCAAACCCCAGTAATACACGTACCCCGCTCGCACAGGGCCAATCACGTGTGAAACTCCCCGCGAACCCCAGTAATAAACGTACCCCACTCGCACAGGGCCAATCGCGTGTGAAACTCCCTGCAAACCCCAGTACTACACGTGCCCCACTCGCACAGGGCCAATCGCGTGTGAAACTCCCTGCGAACCCCAGTAATACACGTACCCCGCTCGCACAGGGCCAATCGAGTGTGAAACTTTACGGGCACCACCGAAATACACGTACCCCACTCACACAGGGCCAATCGTGTGTGAAACTCCCCGCGAACCCCAGTAATACACGTACCCTGCTCGCACACGGCCAATCGCGGGTGAAACTCCCCGCGAACCCCAGTAATACACGTACCCCGCTCACACAGGGCCAATTGCGTGTGAAACTCCCTGTGAATCCCAGTAATACACATACCCCGCTCGCACAGGGCCAATCGCATGTGAAACTCCCCTGCAAACCCCTGTAATACACGTACCCCGCTCGCACAGGGCTAATTGCATGTGAAACTTCCCGCGCACCCCCGAAATCTCCTTACCCCGCTCGCACAGGGCTAATCGCGTGTGAAACTCCCCGCAAACCCCAGTAATACACGTACCCCGCTCGCACAGGGCCAATCGCATGTGAAACTCCCTGCGAACCCCAGCAATACACGTACCCTGCTCGCACAGGGCCAATTGCATGTGAAACTCCCTGCGAACCCCAGTAATACACATACCCTGCTCGCACAGGGCCAATCGCGTGTGAAACTCCCTGCGAACCCCAGTAATACATGTACCCCGCTCGCACAGGGCCAATCGCGTGTGAATCTTCCCACGCACCCCTGAAATACATGTACCCCGCTCGCACAGGGCGAATCGCGTGTGAAACTCCCCGGAACCCCAGTAATACACGTACCCCGCTCGCACAGGGCCAATTGCGTGTGAAACTCCCCACGAACCCCAGTAATACACGTACCCCGCTCGCACAGGGCCAATCGCGTGTGAAACTCCCTGCGAACCCCAGTAATACACGTACCCCACTCGCACAGGGCCAATCGCGTGTGAAACTCCCCGCGAACCCCAGTAATACACGGAGCCCGCTCACACTGGGCCAATCGCGTGTGACACTCCCCGCGATCCCCAGTAATACAAGTACCCCACTTGCACAGGGCCAATCGTGTGTGAAACTCCCCGTGAACCCCAGTAATACACATACCCGCTCGCACAGGGCCAATCGCATTTGAAACTTCCCAGGCACCCCCGAAATACACGTACCCCGTTCGCACAGGGTCAATCGCATGTGAAACTCCCCGTGAACCCCAGTGATAAACGTACCCCACTCGCACATGGCCAATCACGTGTGAAACTCCCCGCGAATCCCAGTAATACAGGTGCCCCACTCGCACAGGGCCAATCGCGTGAGAAACTCCCGGCGAACCCCAATAATACACGTACCCCGCTCGCACAGGGCCAATCACGTGTGAAACTTTACGGGCACCCTCGAAATACACGTACCCCACTCGCACAGGGCCAATCGAGTGTGAAAGTCCCCGCGAACCCCACTAATACATGTACCCCGCTCGCACAGGGCCAATCACGTGTGAAACTTCCCGCCAACCCCAGTAATACACGAACCCTGCTCGCACACTTGCACAGGGCCAATCGCGTGTGAAACTCCCTGCGAAACCCAGTAATACACGTACCCCGCTCGCACAGGGCCAATAGCATGTGAAACTACCCACAAACCCCAGTAATACACATACCGCGCTCACACAGGGCCAATCGCGTGTGAAACTCCCCACGAACCCCAGTAATACACGTACCCCGCTCGCAGAGGGCCAATCGCGTGTGAAACTCCCTGCAAACCCCACTAATACACTTACCCCGCTCGCACAGGGCCAATCGCGTGTGAAACTCCCCGCGAACCCCAGTAATACACGTGCCCCGCTTGCACAGGGCCAATCGCGTGTGAAACTCCCCGCAAACCCCAGTAATATACGTACCCCGCTCGCACAGGGCCAATCGCTAGTGAAACTCCCCGGGACCCCCAGTAATACACGTACCCCGCTCGCACAGGGCCAATCGTATGTGAAACTCCCCGCGAACCCCAGTAATAAACGTACCCCACTCGCACAGGGCCAATCGCGTGTGAAACTCCCTGCAAACCCCAGTACTACACGTGCCCCACTCGCACAGGGCCAATCGCGTGTGAAACTCCCTGCGAACCCCAGTAATACACGTAACCCACTCGCACAGGGCCAATCGCGTGTGAAACTTTACGAGCACCCCCGAAATACACATACCCCACTCGCACAGGGCCAATCGTGTGTGAAAGTCCCCACAAACCCCAGTAAAACACAAACCCTGCTCGCACACTTGCACAGGACTAATCACGTGTGAAACTCCCCGCGAACCCCAGTAATACACTTATCCCGCTCGCACAGGGCCAATCGCATGTGAAACTCTCCACGAACCCCAGTAATACACATACCCCGCTCACACAGGGCCAATCGCGTGTGAAACTTCCTATGCACCCCCGAAATACACGTACCCCGCTCGCACAGGGCCAAACGTCTGTCAAACTCTCTGCAAACCGCAGTAATACACGTACCCCTCTCGCACAGGGCCAATCGCGTGTGAAACTTCCCGTGCACTTCCAAAATACACGTACCCCGCTCGCACAGGGCCAATTGCATGTGAAACTCCCCGCGATCCCCAGTAATACACGTGCCCCGTTCGCACAGGGCCAATCGCGTGTGAAACTCCCCGCAAACCCCAGTAATATACGTACCCCGCTCGCACAAGGCCAATCGCTTGTGAAACTCCCCGTGACCCCCAGTAATACACGTACCCCGCTCGCACAGGGCCAATCGCATGTGAAACTCCCCGCGAACCCCAGTAATAAACGTACCCCACTCGCACAGGGCCAATCGCGTGTGAAACTCCCTGCAAACCCCAGTACTACACGTGCCCCACTCGCACAGGGCCAATCGCGTGTGAAACTCCCCGCGAACCCCAGTAATACACGTACCCCGCTCACACAGGGCCAATCGTGTGTGAAACTCCCCGCGAACCCCAGTAATACACGTACCCTGCTCGCACACGGCCAATCGTGGGTGAAACTCCCCGCGAACCCCAGTAATACACGTACCCCGCTCACACAGGGCAAATTGCGTGTGAAACTCCCTGTGAATCCCAGTAATACACATACCCCGCTCGCACAGGGCCAATCGCATGTGAAACTCCCCTGCAAACCCCTGTAATACACGTACCCCGCTCGCACAGAGCTAATTGCATGTGAAACTTCCCGCGCACCCCCGAAATCTCCTTACCCCGCTCGCACAGGGCTAATCGCGTGTGAAACTCCCCGCAAACCCCAGTAATACACGTACCCCGCTCGCACAGGGCCAATCGCATGTGAAACTCCCTGCGAACCCCAGCAATACACGTACCCTGCTCGCAAAGGGCCAATCGCGTGTGAAACTCCCTGCGAACGCCAGTAATACATGTACCCCACTCGTACAGGGCCAATCGCGTGTGAAACTCCCCGCGAACCCCAGTGATACACGTACCACGCTCGCTCAGGGCCAATTGCGTATGAAACTCCCCGCGAACCCCAGTAATACACGTACCCCGCTCGCACAGGGCCAATCGCGTGTGAAACTCCCTGCGAACCCCAGTAATACACGTACCCCACTCACACAGGGCCAATCGCGTGTGAAACTCCCCGCGAACCCCAGTAATACACGGAGCCCGCTCACACAGGGCCAATCGCGTGTGAAACTCACCACGATCCCCAGTAATACAAGTACCCCACTCGCACAGGGCCAATCGTGTGTGAAACTCCCCGTGAACACCAGTAATACACATACCCCGCTCGCACAGGGCCAATTGCATTTGAAACTTCCCACGCACCCCCGAAATACACATACCCCGTTCGCACAGGGTCAATCGCATGTGAAACTCCCCGTGAACCCCAGTAATACACGTACCCCGCTCGCACAGGGCCACTTGCGTGTGAAACTCCCTGTGAATCCCAGTAATACACATACCTTGCTCGCACAGGGCCAATCGCATGTGAAACTCCCCGCAAACCTAGTAATACACGTACCCCGCTCGCACAGGGCCAATCGCGTGTGAAACTCCCTGCGAACCCCAGTAATACACGTACCCCACTCTCACAGGGCCAATCACGTGTGAACCTCCCCGCAAACCCCTGTAATACACGTACCCCGCTCGCACAGGGCTAATTGCATGCGAAACTTCACGCGCACCCCCGAAATCCCCTTACCCCGCTCGCACAGGGCCAATTGCATGTGAAACTCCCTGCGAACCCCAGTAATACACATACCCTGCTCGCACAGGGCCAATCGCGTGTGAAACTCCCTGCGAACCCCAATAATACATGTACCCCGCTCGCACAGGGCCAATCGCGTGTGAATCTTCCCACGCACCCCTGAAATACATGTACCCCGCTCGCACAGGGCCAATCGCGTGTGAAACTCCCTGCGAACCCCAGTAATACACGTACCCCACTCGCACAGGGCCAATCGCGTGTGAAACTCCCCGCAAACCCCAGTAATACACGGAGCCCGCTCACACTGGGCCAATCGCGTGTGACACTCCCCGCGATCCCCAGTAATACACGTACCCCGCTCGCACAGGGCCAATTGCGTGTGAAACTCCCCACGAACCCCAGTAATACACGTACCCCGCTCGCACAGGGCCAATCGCGTGTGAAACTCCCTGCGAACCCCAGTAATACACGTACCCCACTCGCACAGGGCCAATCGCGTGTGAAACTCCCCGCGAACCCCAGTAATACACGGAGCCCGCTCACACTGGGCCAATCGCGTGTGACACTCCCCGCGATCCCCAGTAATACAAGTACCCCACTTGCACAGGGCCAATCGTGTGTGAAACTCCCCGTGAACCCCAGTAATACACATACCCCGCTTGCACAGGGCCAATCGCATTTGAAACTTCCCAGGCACCCCCGAAATACACGTACCCCGTTCGCACAGGGTCAATCGCATATGAAACTCCCCGTGAACCCCAGTAATAAACGTACCCCACTCGCACATGGCCAATCACGTGTGAAACTCCCCGTGAATCCCAGTAATACACGTGCCCCACTCGCACAGGGCCAATCGCGTGAGAAACTCCCGGCGAACCCCAATAATACACGTACCCCGCTCGCACAGGGCCAATCACGTGTGAAACTTTACGGGCACCCCCAAAATACACGTACCCCACTCGCACAGGGCCAATCGTGTTTGAAAGTCCCCGCGAACCCCACTAATACATGTACCCCTCTCGCACAGGGCCAATCACGTGTGAAACTTCCCGCAAACCCCAGTAAAACACGAACCCTGCTCGCACACTTGCACAGGGCCAATCGCGTGTGAAACTCCCTGCGAAACCCAGTAATACACGTACCCCGCTCGCACAGGGCCAATAGCATGTGAAACTACCCACAAACCCCAGTAATACACATACCGCGCTCACACAGGGCCAATCGCGTGTGAAACTCCCCACGAACCCCAGTAATACACGTACCCCGCTCGCAGAGGGCCAATCGCGTGTGAAACTCCCTGCAAACCCCACTAATACACTTACCCCGCTCGCACAGGGCCAATCGCGTGTGAAACTCCCCGCGAACCCCAGTAATACACGTGCCCCGCTCGCACAGGGCCAATCGCGTGTGAAACTCCCCGCAAACCCCAGTAATATACGTACCCCGCTCGCACAGGGCCAATCGCTTGTGAAACTCCCCGGGACCCCCAGTAATACACGTACCCCGCTCGCACAGGGCCAATCGTATGTGAAACTCCCCGCGAACCCCAGTAATAAACGTACCCCACTCGCACAGGGCCAATCGCATGTGAAACTCCCTGCAAACCCCAGTACTACACGTGCCCCACTCGCACAGGGCCAATCGCGTGTGAAACTCCCTGCGAACCCCAGTAATACACGTAACCCACTCGCACAGGGCCAATCGCGTGTGAAACTTTACGGGCACCCCCGAAATACACATACCCCACTCGCACAGGGCCAATCGTGTGTGAAAGTCCCCACAAACCCCAGTAAAACACAAACCCTGCTCGCACACTTGCACAGGACTAATCACGTGTGAAACTCCCCGCGAACCCCAGTAATACACTTATCCCGCTCGCACAGGGCCAATCGCATGTGAAACTCTCCACGAACCCCAGTAATACACATACCCCGCTCACACAGGGCCAATCGCGTGTGAAACTTCCTGTGCACCCCCGAAATACACGTACCCCGCTCGCACAGGGCCAATCGTCTGTCAAACTCTCTGCAAACCGCAGTAATACACGTACCCCTCTCGCACAGGGCCAATCGCGTGTGAAACTTCCCGTGCACTTCCGAAATACACGTACCCCGCTCGCACAGGGCCAATCGCGTGTGAAACTCCCCGCGAACCCCAGTAATACACGTACCCCGCTCGCACAGGGCCAATTGCATGTGAAACTCCCCGCGATCCCCAGTAATACACGTGCCCCGTTCGCACAGGGCCAATCGCGTGTGAAACTCCCCGCAAACCCCAGTAATATACGTACCCCACTCGCACAAGGCCAATCGCTTTTGAAACTCCCCGTGACCCCCAGTAATACACGTACCCCGCTCGCACAGGGCCAATCGCATGTGAAACTCCCCGCGAACCCCAGTAATAAACGTACCCCACTCGCACAGGGCCAATCGCGTGTGAAACTCCCTGCAAACCCCAGTACTACACGTGCCCCACTCGCACAGGGCCAATCGCGTGTGAAACTCCCCGCGAACCCCAGTAATACACGTAACCCGCTCGCACAGGGCCAATCGCGTGTGAAACTTTACGGGCACCCCCGAAATACACGTACCCCACTCGCACAGGGCCAATCGTGTGTGAAAGTCCCCACAAACCCCAGAAATACAGAAACCCTGCTCGCACACTTGCACAGGGCTAATCACGTGTGAAACTCCCCGCGAACCCCAGTAATACACGTATTCCGCTCGCACAGGGCCAATCGCATGTGAAACTCTCCACGAACCCCAGTAATACACATACCCCACTCGCACAGGGCCAATCGCATGTGAAACTTCCTGTGCACCCCCAAAATACACGTACCCCGCTCGCACAGGGCCAATCGTCTGTCAAACTCTCCGCAAACCGCAGTAAGACACGTACCCCTCTCGCACAGGGCCAATCGCGTGTGAAACTTCCTGCGCACCTCCGAAATACACGTACCCCGCTCGCACAGGGCCAATCGCGTGTGAAACTCCCCGTGAACCCCAGTAATACACGTACCCTGCTCGCACAGGGCCAATCGCATGTGGAACTCCCTGCGAACCCCAGTAATTAACGTACCACACTCGCACAGGGCCAATCGCGTGTGAAACTCCCCGCAAACCGCAGTAATACACGTGCCCCACTCGCACAGGGCCAATCGCGTGTGAAAGTCCCCGCAAACCCCAGTAATACACGAACACTTCTCGCACACTTGCACAGGGCCATTCGCGTGTGAAACTCCCTGCGAACCCCAGTAATACACGTATCCCGCTCGCACACGGCCAATCGCATTTGAAACTCCCCACGAGCCCCAGTAATACACATCCCCCTCTCGCACAGGGCCAATCGCGTGTGAAACTTCCTGTGCACTCCCGAAATACACGTACCCCGCTCGCACAGGGCCAATCGTCTGTCAAACTCTCCACAAACCGCAGTAATACACGTACCCCGCTCCCACAGGGCCAATCGCGTGTGAAACTTCCCGCGCACTTCCGAAACACACGTACCCCGCTCGCACAGGGCCAATCGCGTGTGAAACTCCCCGCGAACCCCAGTAATACACGTACCCCGCTCGCACAGGGCCAATTGCGTGTGAAACTCCCCGCGAACCCCAGTAATACACGTACCCTGCTCGCACAGGGCAAATCACGTGTGAAACTCCCCGCGATCCCCAGTAATATACGTACCCAACTCGCACAGGGCCAATCGCGTGTGAAACTCCCCGCGAACCCCAGTAATACACGTACCCTGCTCGCACACGGCCAATCGTGGGTGAAACTCCCCGCGAACCCCAGTAATACACGTGTAAAGACTGGTAGGGGGGTCTGCACTTCCGCTCTCTATATGGTAGAGGGGAGGCACAGAGGACCCCAGCCAAGATTCTCTAATATGGTAACGATGGACGAGCAATCAAGGCCTAGCTTCTCAGGAGGTGATGCAGGCTGGTTCTTAAGTACAGTGTATCCCCAAGCCCCCACAAAGGAATGTCCACACACTGTATTACTGAAAACACAGTCTTTATATAGTTAATATTCAAGGGTTATGTACACTTATCACAATAACGCACTTTGTGCTCAGGAAAATCAGCAATGGTAAATATCTACAATTCTAAAGTGGTACCACTAATATTAGACCTCATTAAAGTGCATTCATAATACTGTAAAAATGGTACACAGATCAATAAGAAGGAAACCAGCAATAGAGAGGGGAGAGATAGCAGATGATTGAAAACAATAGGCAGAATACTGGCCCCTACCACTGGACACAGTTCTGTGTGGAGATCCCCCCACCTGGGCAACCTGCAAAATAAAGAGATATAACACCAGCCCAGTCCATATATTGTTCAATAGTCTATTTCTCTCCTATAATGTTTTTACCCCCCCAATGTACCTGGTGGAGTCGAGTTCTTCGAAGAGGCGTCGACAGATCCTTCTTGAATGACCCCCTTTTAAGGCAGGAGTCACGGATCGTCGAGTGGCGTCGAGAAGCGTCGAGGAACTCGGTGTTCGGTGTCGGGGAATCGACGGCCCTTCTTGAATGCCTTCCCTTTCAAGCGGGAGACACGGGGCGTCGAACGTCCGACAACAAACAAGGTAGAACGGCGTCGATGAGGCGGCAGGCTTCGATCCGAGCGGTGCTCGTCGGCGTCGAGACGTCGGCGTCCTGCGAGGAAGAGGCGTGCGGGGCACCTCGGCGACACTAGTTCTGGACCGCAAAGATTGTGGGTGACGGTGGCCCAGCAAGGGCGTCGAGTCGCTCGAGTCTTTGGGGTCGTGAGGTGGCGGGAAACCCACCGGCGGATTCTCCTCGGCGCGTTGGTCGTCCTCGACTTTCTCCGGCGGGACAAAGCGGTCGACGCTGCGGACGAGGGAGTCCTTCAAGGCAAACGTTCTTAGGCAAGGAGCGGACGGCTCCGGTCGTCGGCGGCACGGCGTCAAGTGGTTCCCACGGCTGGGCAACGCAACTTCGACGGGCCTCCAGCGGTTACACAGACCTGCGAACCCTGGTCGACGGCAATGGACTTCGACAGCGTCTATGTCCGGGTGCTTCACTTCGATCTCCTCGGCGGTCCCGTCTCGGGTCGGCAGCCTTTCGAGGGTCTGACTTCCAGGGCGCTTCGGCGAAGATTCAGCGGTGCTCGATGGTCCCTCGGAGCACGGGAAGAGGGCGCCTAGCCAGGTCCTCTCTCGGGTCAGTCCTCGACGATTTCGACAACCTTCAGTTCCGTCGAAGCAAATGCCACAGCAAGTCTTCTTCTTCCAGCTGGACGTCGAGGATCAGCAAATCCAGTTACTCTTGAGTGGAGACTCAGCTTCTGAATGCTTCTGAACAATTTCCAGTGGTGAGAGGTCCCCAGATATACTATTCTGTCTCTCATCCACACTGCTGGCACACACACAGCAGCCAATCACACAGAAGGGCATTCATGCAGTCAGTCAGCCAATCAGGCACACAGTGCATTCAGGCCACACTCCTCCCTTTCAGACACTCACAACAAGGAATGTGGATTGGGACAAGTACCCAGCCATTCAACACTACACACTGCATTCAGGCCAGTTTCGGGCAGGGCTGTCTCAGTCTTTGTCTCACATGCCAGAAACCAGACAACCACAACAAGGAGTGTATATTGGTCACACTCTCCATTCACCCAGGTCCCACCCACAGGAGGTACCCACAACATACAGTCAAAGGGAAGGCTCCAGTCGGTCTAGCTGGGCCTTCACAACAACACCATATATGGAACTTCCACCCAACAGCCAGTCAGGGGGAAGGGACAGAGTCAGGGCATCCTAGGACTTTGGGAAAACAAGACAACAGGCAATAGAAAGCAAGAGGCCACAGGGGCCATCTTGTTTCTATCAGGAATCAACTGATCCCAATGGCAGGGCCTGGGTATCCCAAAATGGAGGACACCCAGAGCACCTGTCCAATTCAGCATGGAGCTGCCACCAGCCCATACCCTGCTCTGTGGGCCACCCACAGGTGCCCAAAAACATACCCTAGGGGCACAGGGTTGTACCCCCACCCATGGGTGCCATAGGGGTATCCCATGGGTCTGTTCACCAAACCAAAAGAGAGAGCTGCACTGCCAGGAGTCCCAAATGGATTCCTGGGCAGAAAACATAACAGAACACACGGTAAAAGGCAGAAAAGGACAAGGATTCAGAGGCCCTGTCCCTCTGATACATTTCCAGCATCACAGTCGCCCCCCCCAGACTGAGGTGGAGGGTGCCTAATCTCCCACGGGATAGACACCCTCATCCAGACGGTCAACATACCTTCTGGAAAGGCCATCTGCATTATCGTGACTCTTCCCTGGTCTGTGCTCTATGGTGAAGTCTAGCCCTTGCAGGCTAATAGACCACCTGAGCAATTTCGGATTCTCACCCTTCATCTGCATAAGCCACTTCAGGGGCTTATGATCTGTTTGGACCCTGAAGGTAGACCCCGTAAGGTAGGGCCTAAAACGCCTAAGGCTCCAAACTATGCTAAAACACTCCTTTTCAACAGTAGCCCACCTAAGTTCTCTACCCTTGAGTTGTCTACTGATGAATATGATAGGGTGTTCTCTCCCTTTGTCATCTAACTGGGACAAGACAGCTCCAATTCCGGTGTCGCAGGCATCCGTCTGGACGATAAAGGGTCGGCTGTAGTCAGGCGCACACAACACAGGTGCCCTACACAGACTTTCTTTCAAGCCATCAAAGGCCCTCTGACAGTCTTCGGTCCAATTAACCTTCCTAGGCTGTTTGGGCGAAGTTAGAGCTGTCAGGGGTGCAGCTATGGTTCCATAGTCTGCCATGAAATTGCGATAGTACCCAGTGAGGCCCAAAAAGGCTCTCACCTGGGTTTGAGTAGTGGGAGTCTCCCAGTTCTGTACGTCCTGTACCTTACTGGAAAGAGGCTGGATTTGACCCCCTCCTACCTCATGACCAAGATAGGTAACTTTCCCCTGAGCTATCTGGCACTTGGTGGCCTTGATAGTGAGGTTAGCCCTTTTCAAGGCCTGCAACACCTTATCCAGATGTGTCAAATGCTCATCCCAGGTGGAACTGTAGACGGCAATGTCGTCTAAGTAAGCCACACAAAAGGCTTCCAGCCCACTGAGCGCATGGTTGACCAATCTCTGGAAGGTGGCAGGGGCATTCTTCAACCCAAAGGGCATGACCCTAAACTGGTAGAGTCCCCCAGGTGTGGAGAATGCCGTCTTTTCCTTGGCATGGTCCGTCAGAGCTATTTGCCAATAGCCTGAGGTAAGGTCAAAGGTGCTCACAAATTTGGCAGCACCTATGGTGTCCACGAGCTCATCAGCCCTGGGCAATGGGTGCGCGTCAGTTTTGGTGACGGCATTGACTCCTCGGTAGTCCACACAGAACCTCCAATCCTTGGTACCTGCCTGGGAACTTGCCTTGGGGACAAGGACCACTGGACTGGACCAGGGACTGGTTGAGGGTTCAATAACACCCAGATCCAACATCTTGGCGACCTCAGCCTGGATGTGGTTTTTGACGGTATCTGACATACGATAGCTCCTGCTCTTGACAGGCACACTGTCACCAGTGTCAATTTCGTGCTTACACCACGGTGTAAGGCCCGGTGTCAGTGAAAACAGAGAGGCATACTGCTGGAGCAAAGCCCTGCAGGCCCTCTGCTGCTCTGTTGTCAAATCTGGAGAGAGTTGTACTCCCTCCACTGAGCCATCCTGGGGGTTGCTATGCAGCAAATCAGGAAGGGGCTCACTCTCATCCTCTTCTTGCCCTGAAGCTAGCAAGAGACATGAGACCTCTGCTCGCCGGTGGAAAGGCTTGAGCCTGTTGACATGGAATACCTGAGGGGCCACCCCAGAGGCACCCATGTCAACCAGATAATTGACTTCGCCCATCTTGGAGATGATCCTGAAGGGTCCAGTCCACTTGTCTGCCAAAGCTCTAGGTTTGGTAGGCTCCATCACAAGGATTTCCTGTCCCGGAGTCCAATCCACTTGCGAGGCTTTAAGGTCATGCCAGTACTTATTCAATTCCTGGCTGGCCTTGAGATTCGCTGTTGCCTGACCCATCATCTGTGTCATCCTCCGCCTGAGGCCTAACACATAGTCCCCCACTTGCTTGGCGGGACCTGGAGGGGTGGCTTCCAAGCCTTCTCGGATCAAGGCGAGGGGCCCCCTCACGGGATGTCCAAAGAGTAACTCAAAGGGGCTGAAACCAACACCCTCTTGAGGTACTTCTCTGTAAGCAAACAGCAGGCATGGCAGGAGGAGATCCCATTTCCTCCTTAGGGGCTCTTCCAAAGCACCTAGCATGCCCTTGAGAGTTTTATTAAATCTCTCAACCAGACCATTGGTCTGGGGGTGGTAAGAGGTGGAGAACTTGTAGGTTACCCCGCACTCTTTCCACATGGTTTTCATGTAACTAGACATGAAGTTGGATCCTCTGTCAGAGACGACCTCCTTGGGGAATCCAACACGGGTGAAAATGCCCAGGAGAGCCCTGGCAACCACCTTGGCAGTAACAGTCTGAAGGGGTATTGCCTCAGGGTACCTGGTGGCATGATCTACCAAGACCAGGATGAACCGATGTCCACCTGAAGTGGGAGGGTCAAGGGGACCGACGATGTCGATGCCCACCCTCTCAAATGGTGTGCCAACCACTGGTAATGGCTGCAGTGGGGCAATGATCCTGCCTCCAGTCTTGCCAGACAACTGACAAGTGGGGCAGGTCCTGCAGTGGGACTCCACCTCTACTCCCATCCTTGGCCAGTAGAAATGGGCAGAGAGCCTCTGCTTAGTCTTCTTAGTCCCAAGATGACCAGCCAAGGGCACCTCATGCGCCAACTGCAGTAGGAAGGGCCTGTAAACCTGGGGTACCACCAACCTCTTGCGGGCACCAGGTTCAGGCTTAGTGGGCTCACTAACAAGGAGCTCACCCTCCCAATAAATCTTGAATGTCCTAGGCACTTCACCTTGTGCCTGGGACAGGGCCTGCTTCCTCAGACCCTCGAGAGAGTGGCACTCTCTCTGTCCTTTACAGAAGTCTGCCCGGGAGGGTCCCCCTTCAGCTAACAAGCATTGAAGGTCGGGATGATCCTCCGGGTTGAGAACCTCTCCCACAGGAGAGTCTTCTGTCTCTTCTCCCACAGGAGTTGAGTTTGGGTTTTCCACTGGACCCAGCCCGTCCGGAGCATGGATCCCAATGGGTGCTGTCGGAACAGCAGGAAGAGAAGGTGCTCCCTCCACAGAGGTGGCCTTCTTGGTCTTCCTTCTTCTTGCCTTAGGCCTCGCCTTTGGCTCGGGTACCTGACTCACAGCCAGACCCGGTGTCACCTGTGACCTAGTGACCGCAGCAGCAGTCAGGGGAAGACCATCCGAGATCAACCCCAACTCCACTAGATCATTACCTAACAGAATGTTAGCAGGGACATTGTCCTGAACCAGGACAGGAAGCTTTGCTGTCTTGTCTCCAATCATGAGTGTGACTAAGGTTACAGGCGATAATTTAGGAGGCCCACCAGCTAACCTGGTGGTTCTCAGAGGAGCACCTACATAGTCCTCTGGCTTGAGCAGGGTCCTGTCCACCACTGTCATGCTTGCCCCAGTGTCTCTCAAGCCAGTAGAAGGCTGACCATTCAAGAGGACACTTCTCAAAAACCTACGGGTGTTCTGTGGGATAGTCGCCAGTACTTCTGCGTACTGGTCCCAGGCCCCAAGGGACACTAAGGAAATCTCTACAGGAGCACCAAAGGTGATTCCGGTAGAGGAGGGGAGGACAGTGGCCTTCACCTCAGACATGGGGTAAGGGTAGGTCAGGCTGACAGCCTGTACTCCAAGTGCCTTACCTTTACACTTGGGGTCACCCCTTTTGTGATCCAGAGCCCCACAATCCCAACAAGTGCCAGGAGTGCGGGGTACGGTACTGGAACCACTGGGAACCTGCTTTGCAGCAGGTGGACCACTACTCTTATTCCCACCCACAGAGGACTTATCCCCACTAGATTTTTGGGTCTTAGGAGAGGAAGGTTTTGGTTTACCCGACTGTGACTGCTTGTGGGACTCCTCAGCTTTCTGAGAGGCCCCCTTTTCTTTGTCCTTGTCCTTCCCACTGGAGTCCTTAGGGGACACCCGGTGGGAGACCCACTTGTCAGCCAACCTAGCCAGCTTAAAGGGGTCCAAAATGTTCTGGTCAGCCACATACTGACGCAGCTCTGGTGAACAGGCTTCAGAAAAATGCTCAAAAAACAAGAGGTGGGACAACTCAACAAAAGTTTTCACCTTGTATCCATCAATCCACCCCATCATGTTCATGTGTGCAGTACTCACCCAGTCAACCCAAGACACATTCTCTCTTTTCTTAAATTCCCTGAACCTCTTAAGGTATTGGGTAGGTGTCTTGCCAAACTTGGCAATTAAAGCAGACTTCATACACTCATACTGACCCCTTTCTTCCACACTCAGCTTCAGAATACAGTCATATCCAGTTTGAGGCACTCTGCTTAACAAACACTTAGCCCAATCTCTTTTATCCACATCATGAATTGCACAAGCCATTTCAAACGCTTCAATCCATTGGAGGATATCTGAACCCTCCACAAACACACCAACCAAATCTTTCATAAACTTGGTGGCTGGGGACCTGACACTCTCACTGGTTTTAGCTGAAGTCTCCACTCTAGCTTTCTCTAGCTGGATTCTCTGACATTCAGTGTCCTGGCTTTTGAGTTCAAGGTCCTTATTTCTGAGTTCAAGATCCCTATTCTTGAGCTCCACTTGCTGTGCCAGCTCCTCTTTCTTAAGCTCAGCTTCTATTTCCAACTTGCGATATTCAAAGGCTAACTTCATCCTTAATAACTCAAGTTCCATGGAATTGCTGGGGTTTGGAACAGAGGCAGCAGGAATGGCGGCACTCCCAGAAACAGATTCAGCGACAACCCCAGGGGCAGAGTCCTCACTGGTTGCATCCCCCCCTTCATCAAGAGTTTCACCATCAGTCTGGTAGTCCACCAGGGCAGCTATCAGCTCAGCCCTAGACTTATCCACAAAGTCTAACTCCCTGGCTTCACAAGCACTCTGGAGAGCCTCTAAGCTCATCCTAGTCAATTTACCATTCGCAATGGACTCCATTGCTTGTAATGCAGTTATTTGGAACACACCCAAACCTTAATCTAATAAAGTGCGGATATTTTGTAAGTGGCACAGTTATACACTGAGTCTTAAAACCATAAGCATCCCACCGCTGCCACCAGCTTGTAAAGACTGGTAGGGGGGTCTGCACTTCCGCTCTCTATATGGTAGAGGGGAGGCACAGAGGACCCCAGCCAAGATTCTCTAATATGGTAACGATGGACGAGCAATCAAGGCCTAGCTTCTCAGGAGGTGATGCAGGCTGGTTCTTAAGTACAGTGTATCCCCAAGCCCCCACAAAGGAATGTCCACACACTGTATTACTGAAAACACAGTCTTTATATAGTTAATATTCAAGGGTTATGTACACTTATCACAATAACGCACTTTGTGCTCAGGAAAATCAGCAATGGTAAATATCTACAATTCTAAAGTGGTACCACTAATATTAGACCTCATTAAAGTGCATTCATAATACTGTAAAAATGGTACACAGATCAATAAGAAGGAAACCAGCAATAGAGAGGGGAGAGATAGCAGATGATTGAAAACAATAGGCAGAATACTGGCCCCTACCACTGGACACAGTTCTGTGTGGAGATCCCCCCACCTGGGCAACCTGCAAAATAAAGAGATATAACACCAGCCCAGTCCATATATTGTTCAATAGTCTATTTCTCTCCTATAATGTTTTACCCCCCCAATGTACCTGGTGGAGTCGAGTTCTTCGAAGAGGCGTCGACAGATCCTTCTTGAATGACCCCCTTTTAAGGCAGGAGTCACGGATCGTCGAGTGGCGTCGAGAAGCGTCGAGGAACTCGGTGTTCGGTGTCGGGGAATCGACGGCCCTTCTTGAATGCCTTCCCTTTCAAGCGGGAGACACGGGGCGTCGAACGTCCGACAACAAACAAAGTAGAACGGCGTCGATGAGGCGGCAGGCTTCGATCCGAGCGGTGCTCGTCGGCGTCGAGACGTCGGCGTCCTGCGAGGAAGAGGCGTGCGGGGCACCTCGGCGACACTAGTTCTGGACCGCAAAGATTGTGGGTGACGGTGGCCCAGCAAGGGCGTCGAGTCGCTCGAGTCTTTGGGGTCGTGAGGTGGCGGGAAACCCACCGGCGGATTCTCCTCGGCGCGTTGGTCGTCCTCGACTTTCTCCGGCGGGACAAAGCGGTCGACGCTGCGGACGAGGGAGTCCTTCAAGGCAAACGTTCTTAGGCAAGGAGCGGACGGCTCCGGTCGTCGGCGGCACGGCGTCAAGTGGTTCCCACGGCTGGGCAACGCAACTTCGACGGGCCTCCAGCGGTTACACAGACCTGCGAACCCTGGTCGACGGCAATGGACTTCGACAGCGTCTATGTCCGGGTGCTTCACTTCGATCTCCTCGGCGGTCCCGTCTCGGGTCGGCAGCCTTTCGAGGGTCTGACTTCCAGGGCGCTTCGGCGAAGATTCAGCGGTGCTCGATGGTCCCTCGGAGCACGGGAAGAGGGCGCCTAGCCAGGTCCTCTCTCGGGTCAGTCCTCGACGATTTCGACAACCTTCAGTTCCGTCGAAGCAAATGCCACAGCAAGTCTTCTTCTTCCAGCTGGACGTCGAGGATCAGCAAATCCAGTTACTCTTGAGTGGAGACTCAGCTTCTGAATGCTTCTGAACAATTTCCAGTGGTGAGAGGTCCCCAGATATACTATTCTGTCTCTCATCCACACTGCTGGCACACACACAGCAGCCAATCACACAGAAGGGCATTCATGCAGTCAGTCAGCCAATCAGGCACACAGTGCATTCAGGCCACACTCCTCCCTTTCAGACACTCACAACAAGGAATGTGGATTGGGACAAGTACCCAGCCATTCAACACTACACACTGCATTCAGGCCAGTTTCGGGCAGGGCTGTCTCAGTCTTTGTCTCACATGCCAGAAACCAGACAACCACAACAAGGAGTGTATATTGGTCACACTCTCCATTCACCCAGGTCCCACCCACAGGAGGTACCCACAACATACAGTCAAAGGGAAGGCTCCAGTCAGTCTAGCTGGGCCTTCACAACAACACCATATATGGAACTTCCACCCAACAGCCAGTCAGGGGGAAGGGACAGAGTCAGGGCATCCCAGGACTTTGGGAAAACAAGACAACAGGCAATAGAAAGCAAGAGGCCACAGGGGCCATCTTGTTTCTATCAGGAATCAACTGATCCCAATGGCAGGGCCTGGGTATCCCAAAATGGAGGACACCCAGAGCACCTGTCCAATTCAGCATGGAGCTGCCACCAGCCCATACCCTGCTCTGTGGGCCACCCACAGGTGCCCAAAAACATACCCTAGGGGCACAGGGTTGTACCCCCACCCATGGGTGCCATAGGGGTATCCCATGGGTCTGTTCACCAAACCAAAAGAGAGAGCTGCACTGCCAGGAGTCCCAAATGGATTCCTGGGCAGAAAACATAACAGAACACACGGTAAAAGGCAGAAAAGGTCAAGGATTCAGAGGCCCTGTCCCTCTGATACATTTCCAGCATCACAGTCGCCCCCCCCAGACTGAGGTGGAGGGTGCCTAATCTCCCACGGGATAGACACCCTCATCCAGACGGTCAACATACCTTCTGGAAAGGCCATCTGCATTATCGTGACTCTTCCCTGGTCTGTGCTCTATGGTGAAGTCTAGCCCTTGCAGGCTAATAGACCACCTGAGCAATTTCGGATTCTCACCCTTCATCTGCATAAGCCACTTCAGGGGCTTATGATCTGTTTGGACCCTGAAGGTAGACCCCGTAAGGTAGGGCCTAAAACGCCTAAGGCTCCAAACTATGCTAAAACACTCCTTTTCAACAGTAGCCCACCTAAGTTCTCTACCCTTGAGTTGTCTACTGATGAATATGATAGGGTGTTCTCTCCCTTTGTCATCTAACTGGGACAAGACAGCTCCAATTCCGGTGTCGCAGGCATCCGTCTGGACGATAAAGGGTCGGCTGTAGTCAGGCGCACACAACACAGGTGCCCTACACAGACTTTCTTTCAAGCCATCAAAGGCCCTCTGACAGTCTTCGGTCCAATTAACCTTCCTAGGCTGTTTGGGCGAAGTTAGAGCTGTCAGGGGTGCAGCTATGGTTCCATAGTCTGCCATGAAATTGCGATAGTACCCAGTGAGGCCCAAAAAGGCTCTCACCTGGGTTTGAGTAGTGGGAGTCTCCCAGTTCTGTACGTCCTGTACCTTACTGGAAAGAGGCTGGATTTGACCCCCTCCTACCTCATGACCAAGATAGGTAACTTTCCCCTGAGCTATCTGGCACTTGGTGGCCTTGATAGTGAGGTTAGCCCTTTTCAAGGCCTGCAACACCTTATCCAGATGTGTCAAATGCTCATCCCAGGTGGAACTGTAGACGGCAATGTCGTCTAAGTAAGCCACACAAAAGGCTTCCAGCCCACTGAGCGCATGGTTGACCAATCTCTGGAAGGTGGCAGGGGCATTCTTCAACCCAAAGGGCATGACCCTAAACTGGTAGAGTCCCCCAGGTGTGGAGAATGCCGTCTTTTCCTTGGCATGGTCCGTCAGAGCTATTTGCCAATAGCCTGAGGTAAGGTCAAAGGTGCTCACAAATTTGGCAGCACCTATGGTGTCCACGAGCTCATCAGCCCTGGGCAATGGGTGCGCGTCAGTTTTGGTGACGGCATTGACTCCTCGGTAGTCCACACAGAACCTCCAATCCTTGGTACCTGCCTGGGAACTTGCCTTGGGGACAAGGACCACTGGACTGGACCAGGGACTGGTTGAGGGTTCAATAACACCCAGATCCAACATCTTGGCGACCTCAGCCTGGATGTGGTTTTTGACGGTATCTGACATACGATAGCTCCTGCTCTTGACAGGCACACTGTCACCAGTGTCAATTTCGTGCTTACACCACGGTGTAAGGCCCGGTGTCAGTGAAAACAGAGAGGCATACTGCTGGAGCAAAGCCCTGCAGGCCCTCTGCTGCTCTGTTGTCAAATCTGGAGAGAGTTGTACTCCCTCCACTGAGCCATCCTGGGGGTTGCTATGCAGCAAATCAGGAAGGGGCTCACTCTCATCCTCTTCTTGCCCTGAAGCTAGCAAGAGACATGAGACCTCTGCTCGCCGGTGGAAAGGCTTGAGCCTGTTGACATGGAATACCTGAGGGGCCACCCCAGAGGCACCCATGTCAACCAGATAATTGACTTCGCCCATCTTGGAGATGATCCTGAAGGGTCCAGTCCACTTGTCTGCCAAAGCTCTAGGTTTGGTAGGCTCCATCACAAGGATTTCCTGTCCCGGAGTCCAATCCACTTGCGAGGCTTTAAGGTCATGCCAGTACTTATTCAATTCCTGGCTGGCCTTGAGATTCGCTGTTGCCTGACCCATCATCTGTGTCATCCTCCGCCTGAGGCCTAACACATAGTCCCCCACTTGCTTGGCGGGACCTGGAGGGGTGGCTTCCAAGCCTTCTCGGATCAAGGCGAGGGGCCCCCTCACGGGATGTCCAAAGAGTAACTCAAAGGGGCTGAAACCAACACCCTCTTGAGGTGCTTCTCTGTAAGCAAACAGCAGGCATGGCAGGAGGAGATCCCATTTCCTCCTTAGGGGCTCTTCCAAAGCACCTAGCATGCCCTTGAGAGTTTTATTAAATCTCTCAACCAGACCATTGGTCTGGGGGTGGTAAGAGGTGGAGAACTTGTAGGTTACCCCGCACTCTTTCCACATGGTTTTCATGTAACTAGACATGAAGTTGGATCCTCTGTCAGAGACGACCTCCTTGGGGAATCCAACACGGGTGAAAATGCCCAGGAGAGCCCTGGCAACCACCTTGGCAGTAACAGTCCGAAGGGGTATTGCCTCAGGGTACCTGGTGGCATGATCTACCAAGACCAGGATGAACCGATGTCCACCTGAAGTGGGAGGGTCAAGGGGACCGACGATGTCGATGCCCACCCTCTCAAATGGTGTGCCAACCACTGGTAATGGCTGCAGTGGGGCAATGATCCTGCCTCCAGTCTTGCCAGACAACTGACAAGTGGGGCAGGTCCTGCAGTGGGACTCCACCTCTACTCCCATCCTTGGCCAGTAGAAATGGGCAGAGAGCCTCTGCTTAGTCTTCTTAGTCCCAAGATGACCAGCCAAGGGCACCTCATGCGCCAACTGCAGTAGGAAGGGCCTGTAAACCTGGGGTACCACCAACCTCTTGCGGGCACCAGGTTCAGGCTTAGTGGGCTCACTAACAAGGAGCTCACCCTCCCAATAAATCTTGAATGTCCTAGGCACTTCACCTTGTGCCTGGGACAGGGCCTGCTTCCTCAGACCCTCGAGAGAGTGGCACTCTCTCTGTCCTTTACAGAAGTCTGCCCGGGAGGGTCCCCCTTCAGCTAACAAGCATTGAAGGTCGGGATGATCCTCCGGGTTGAGAACCTCTCCCACAGGAGAGTCTTCTGTCTCTTCTCCCACAGGAGTTGAGTTTGGGTTTTCCACTGGACCCAGCCCGTCCGGAGCATGGATCCCAATGGGTGCTGTCGGAACAGCAGGAAGAGAAGGTGCTCCCTCCACAGAGGTGGCCTTCTTGGTCTTCCTTCTTCTTGCCTTAGGCCTCGCCTTTGGCTCGGGTACCTGACTCACAGCCAGACCCGGTGTCACCTGTGACCTAGTGACCGCAGCAGCAGTCAGGGGAAGACCATCCGAGATCAACCCCAACTCCACTAGATCATTACCTAACAGAATGTTAGCAGGGACATTGTCCTGAACCAGGACAGGAAGCTTTGCTGTCTTGTCTCCAATCATGAGTGTGACTAAGGTTACAGGCGATAATTTAGGAGGCCCACCAGCTAACCTGGTGGTTCTCAGAGGAGCACCTACATAGTCCTCTGGCTTGAGCAGGGTCCTGTCCACCACTGTCATGCTTGCCCCAGTGTCTCTCAAGCCAGTAGAAGGCTGACCATTCAAGAGGACACTTCTCAAAAACCTACGGGTGTTCTGTGGGATAGTCGCCAGTACTTCTGCGTACTGGTCCCAGGCCCCAAGGGACACTAAGGAAATCTCTACAGGAGCACCAAAGGTGATTCCGGTAGAGGAGGGGAGGACAGTGGCCTTCACCTCAGACATGGGGTAAGGGTAGGTCAGGCTGACAGCCTGTACTCCAAGTGCCTTACCTTTACACTTGGGGTCACCCCTTTTGTGATCCAGAGCCCCACAATCCCAACAAGTGCCAGGAGTGCGGGGTACGGTACTGGAACCACTGGGAACCTGCTTTGCAGCAGGTGGACCACTACTCTTATTCCCACCCACAGAGGACTTATCCCCACTAGATTTTTGGGTCTTAGGAGAGGAAGGTTTTGGTTTACCCGACTGTGACTGCTTGTGGGACTCCTCAGCTTTCTGAGAGGCCCCCTTTTCTTTGTCCTTGTCCTTCCCACTGGAGTCCTTAGGGGACACCCGGTGGGAGACCCACTTGTCAGCCAACCTAGCCAGCTTAAAGGGGTCCAAAATGTTCTGGTCAGCCACATACTGACGCAGCTCTGGTGAACAGGCTTCAGAAAAATGCTCAAAAAACAAGAGGTGGGACAACTCAACAAAAGTTTTCACCTTGTATCCATCAATCCACCCCATCATGTTCATGTGTGCAGTACTCACCCAGTCAACCCAAGACACATTCTCTCTTTTCTTAAATTCCCTGAACCTCTTAAGGTATTGGGTAGGTGTCTTGCCAAACTTGGCAATTAAAGCAGACTTCATACACTCATACTGACCCCTTTCTTCCACACTCAGCTTCAGAATACAGTCATATCCAGTTTGAGGCACTCTGCTTAACAAACACTTAGCCCAATCTCTTTTATCCACATCATGAATTGCACAAGCCATTTCAAACGCTTCAATCCATTGGAGGATATCTGAACCCTCCACAAACACACCAACCAAATCTTTCATAAACTTGGTGGCTGGGGACCTGACACTCTCACTGGTTTTAGCTGAAGTCTCCACTCTAGCTTTCTCTAGCTGGATTCTCTGACATTCAGTGTCCTGGCTTTTGAGTTCAAGGTCCTTATTTCTGAGTTCAAGATCCCTATTCTTGAGCTCCACTTGCTGTGCCAGCTCCTCTTTCTTAAGCTCAGCTTCTATTTCCAACTTGCGATATTCAAAGGCTAACTTCATCCTTAATAACTCAAGTTCCATGGAATTGCTGGGGTTTGGAACAGAGGCAGCAGGAATGGCGGCACTCCCAGAAACAGATTCAGCGACAACCCCAGGGGCAGAGTCCTCACTGGTTGCATCCCCCCCTTCATCAAGAGTTTCACCATCAGTCTGGTAGTCCACCAGGGCAGCTATCAGCTCAGCCCTAGACTTATCCACAAAGTCTAACTCCCTGGCTTCACAAGCACTCTGGAGAGCCTCTAAGCTCATCCTAGTCAATTTACCATTCGCAATGGACTCCATTGCTTGTAATGCAGTTATTTGGAACACACCCAAACCTTAATCTAATAAAGTGCGGATATTTTGTAAGTGGCACGGTTATACACTGAGTCTTAAAACCATAAGCATCCCACCGCTGCCACCAGCTTGTAAAGACTGGTAGGGGGGTCTGCACTTCCGCTCTCTATATGGTAGAGGGGAGGCACAGAGGACCCCAGCCAAGATTCTCTAATATGGTAACGATGGACGAGCAATCAAGGCCTAGCTTCTCAGGAGGTGATGCAGGCTGGTTCTTAAGTACAGTGTATCCCCAAGCCCCCACAAAGGAATGTCCACACACTGTATTACTGAAAACACAGTCTTTATATAGTTAATATTCAAGGGTTATGTACACTTATCACAATAACGCACTTTGTGCTCAGGAAAATCAGCAATGGTAAATATCTACAATTCTAAAGTGGTACCACTAATATTAGACCTCATTAAAGTGCATTCATAATACTGTAAAAATGGTACACAGATCAATAAGAAGGAAACCAGCAATAGAGAGGGGAGAGATAGCAGATGATTGAAAACAATAGGCAGAATACTGGCCCCTACCACTGGACACAGTTCTGTGTGGAGATCCCCCCACCTGGGCAACCTGCAAAATAAAGAGATATAACACCAGCCCAGTCCATATATTGTTCAATAGTCTATTTCTCTCCTATAATGTTTTTACCCCCCCAATGTACCTGGTGGAGTCGAGTTCTTCGAAGAGGCGTCGACAGATCCTTCTTGAATGACCCCCTTTTAAGGCAGGAGTCACGGATCGTCGAGTGGCGTCGAGAAGCGTCGAGGAACTCGGTGTTCGGTGTCGGGGAATCGACGGCCCTTCTTGAATGCCTTCCCTTTCAAGCGGGAGACACGGGGCGTCGAACGTCCGACAACAAACAAGGTAGAACGGCGTCGATGAGGCGGCAGGCTTCGATCCGAGCGGTGCTCGTCGGCGTCGAGACGTCGGCGTCCTGCGAGGAAGAGGCGTGCGGGGCACCTCGGCGACACTAGTTCTGGACCGCAAAGATTGTGGGTGACGGTGGCCCAGCAAGGGCGTCGAGTCGCTCGAGTCTTTGGGGTCGTGAGGTGGCGGGAAACCCACCGGCGGATTCTCCTCGGCGCGTTGGTCGTCCTCGACTTTCTCCGGCGGGACAAAGCGGTCGACGCTGCGGACGAGGGAGTCCTTCAAGGCAAACGTTCTTAGGCAAGGAGCGGACGGCTCCGGTCGTCGGCGGCACGGCGTCAAGTGGTTCCCACGGCTGGGCAACGCAACTTCGACGGGCCTCCAGCGGTTACACAGACCTGCGAACCCTGGTCGACGGCAATGGACTTCGACAGCGTCTATGTCCGGGTGCTTCACTTCGATCTCCTCGGCGGTCCCGTCTCGGGTCGGCAGCCTTTCGAGGGTCTGACTTCCAGGGCGCTTCGGCGAAGATTCAGCGGTGCTCGATGGTCCCTCGGAGCACGGGAAGAGGGCGCCTAGCCAGGTCCTCTCTCGGGTCAGTCCTCGACGATTTCGACAACCTTCAGTTCCGTCGAAGCAAATGCCACAGCAAGTCTTCTTCTTCCAGCTGGACGTCGAGGATCAGCAAATCCAGTTACTCTTGAGTGGAGACTCAGCTTCTGAATGCTTCTGAACAATTTCCAGTGGTGAGAGGTCCCCAGATATACTATTCTGTCTCTCATCCACACTGCTGGCACACACACAGCAGCCAATCACACAGAAGGGCATTCATGCAGTCAGTCAGCCAATCAGGCACACAGTGCATTCAGGCCACACTCCTCCCTTTCAGACACTCACAACAAGGAATGTGGATTGGGACAAGTACCCAGCCATTCAACACTACACACTGCATTCAGGCCAGTTTCGGGCAGGGCTGTCTCAGTCTTTGTCTCACATGCCAGAAACCAGACAACCACAACAAGGAGTGTATATTGGTCACACTCTCCATTCACCCAGGTCCCACCCACAGGAGGTACCCACAACATACAGTCAAAGGGAAGGCTCCAGTCAGTCTAGCTGGGCCTTCACAACAACACCATATATGGAACTTCCACCCAACAGCCAGTCAGGGGGAAGGGACAGAGTCAGGGCATCCCAGGACTTTGGGAAAACAAGACAACAGGCAATAGAAAGCAAGAGGCCACAGGGGCCATCTTGTTTCTATCAGGAATCAACTGATCCCAATGGCAGGGCCTGGGTATCCCAAAATGGAGGACACCCAGAGCACCTGTCCAATTCAGCATGGAGCTGCCACCAGCCCATACCCTGCTCTGTGGGCCACCCACAGGTGCCCAAAAACATACCCTAGGGGCACAGGGTTGTACCCCCACCCATGGGTGCCATAGGGGTATCCCATGGGTCTGTTCACCAAACCAAAAGAGAGAGCTGCACTGCCAGGAGTCCCAAATGGATTCCTGGGCAGAAAACATAACAGAACACACGGTAAAAGGCAGAAAAGGACAAGGATTCAGAGGCCCTGTCCCTCTGATACATTTCCAGCATCACAGTCGCCCCCCCCAGACTGAGGTGGAGGGTGCCTAATCTCCCACGGGATAGACACCCTCATCCAGACGGTCAACATACCTTCTGGAAAGGCCATCTGCATTATCGTGACTCTTCCCTGGTCTGTGCTCTATGGTGAAGTCTAGCCCTTGCAGGCTAATAGACCACCTGAGCAATTTCGGATTCTCACCCTTCATCTGCATAAGCCACTTCAGGGGCTTATGATCTGTTTGGACCCTGAAGGTAGACCCCGTAAGGTAGGGCCTAAAACGCCTAAGGCTCCAAACTATGCTAAAACACTCCTTTTCAACAGTAGCCCACCTAAGTTCTCTACCCTTGAGTTGTCTACTGATGAATATGATAGGTGTTCTCTCCCTTTGTCATCTAACTGGGACAAGACAGCTCCAATTCCGGTGTCGCAGGCATCCGTCTGGACGATAAAGGGTCGGCTGTAGTCAGGCGCACACAACACAGGTGCCCTACACAGACTTTCTTTCAAGCCATCAAAGGCCCTCTGACAGTCTTCGGTCCAATTAACCTTCCTAGGCTGTTTGGGCGAAGTTAGAGCTGTCAGGGGTGCAGCTATGGTTCCATAGTCTGCCATGAAATTGCGATAGTACCCAGTGAGGCCCAAAAAGGCTCTCACCTGGGTTTGAGTAGTGGGAGTCTCCCAGTTCTGTACGTCCTGTACCTTACTGGAAAGAGGCTGGATTTGACCCCCTCCTACCTCATGACCAAGATAGGTAACTTTCCCCTGAGCTATCTGGCACTTGGTGGCCTTGATAGTGAGGTTAGCCCTTTTCAAGGCCTGCAACACCTTATCCAGATGTGTCAAATGCTCATCCCAGGTGGAACTGTAGACGGCAATGTCGTCTAAGTAAGCCACACAAAAGGCTTCCAGCCCACTGAGCGCATGGTTGACCAATCTCTGGAAGGTGGCAGGGGCATTCTTCAACCCAAAGGGCATGACCCTAAACTGGTAGAGTCCCCCAGGTGTGGAGAATGCCGTCTTTTCCTTGGCATGGTCCGTCAGAGCTATTTGCCAATAGCCTGAGGTAAGGTCAAAGGTGCTCACAAATTTGGCAGCACCTATGGTGTCCACGAGCTCATCAGCCCTGGGCAATGGGTGCGCGTCAGTTTTGGTGACGGCATTGACTCCTCGGTAGTCCACACAGAACCTCCAATCCTTGGTACCTGCCTGGGAACTTGCCTTGGGGACAAGGACCACTGGACTGGACCAGGGACTGGTTGAGGGTTCAATAACACCCAGATCCAACATCTTGGCGACCTCAGCCTGGATGTGGTTTTTGACGGTATCTGACATACGATAGCTCCTGCTCTTGACAGGCACACTGTCACCAGTGTCAATTTCGTGCTTACACCACGGTGTAAGGCCCGGTGTCAGTGAAAACAGAGAGGCATACTGCTGGAGCAAAGCCCTGCAGGCCCTCTGCTGCTCTGTTGTCAAATCTGGAGAGAGTTGTACTCCCTCCACTGAGCCATCCTGGGGGTTGCTATGCAGCAAATCAGGAAGGGGCTCACTCTCATCCTCTTCTTGCCCTGAAGCTAGCAAGAGACATGAGACCTCTGCTCGCCGGTGGAAAGGCTTGAGCCTGTTGACATGGAATACCTGAGGGGCCACCCCAGAGGCACCCATGTCAACCAGATAATTGACTTCGCCCATCTTGGAGATGATCCTGAAGGGTCCAGTCCACTTGTCTGCCAAAGCTCTAGGTTTGGTAGGCTCCATCACAAGGATTTCCTGTCCCGGAGTCCAATCCACTTGCGAGGCTTTAAGGTCATGCCAGTACTTATTCAATTCCTGGCTGGCCTTGAGATTCGCTGTTGCCTGACCCATCATCTGTGTCATCCTCCGCCTGAGGCCTAACACATAGTCCCCCACTTGCTTGGCGGGACCTGGAGGGGTGGCTTCCAAGCCTTCTCGGATCAAGGCGAGGGGCCCCCTCACGGGATGTCCAAAGAGTAACTCAAAGGGGCTGAAACCAACACCCTCTTGAGGTACTTCTCTGTAAGCAAACAGCAGGCATGGCAGGAGGAGATCCCATTTCCTCCTTAGGGGCTCTTCCAAAGCACCTAGCATGCCCTTGAGAGTTTTATTAAATCTCTCAACCAGACCATTGGTCTGGGGGTGGTAAGAGGTGGAGAACTTGTAGGTTACCCCGCACTCTTTCCACATGGTTTTCATGTAACTAGACATGAAGTTGGATCCTCTGTCAGAGACGACCTCCTTGGGGAATCCAACACGGGTGAAAATGCCCAGGAGAGCCCTGGCAACCACCTTGGCAGTAACAGTCCGAAGGGGTATTGCCTCAGGGTACCTGGTGGCATGATCTACCAAGACCAGGATGAACCGATGTCCACCTGAAGTGGGAGGGTCAAGGGGACCGACGATGTCGATGCCCACCCTCTCAAATGGTGTGCCAACCACTGGTAATGGCTGCAGTGGGGCAATGATCCTGCCTCCAGTCTTGCCAGACAACTGACAAGTGGGGCAGGTCCTGCAGTGGGACTCCACCTCTACTCCCATCCTTGGCCAGTAGAAATGGGCAGAGAGCCTCTGCTTAGTCTTCTTAGTCCCAAGATGACCAGCCAAGGGCACCTCATGCGCCAACTGCAGTAGGAAGGGCCTGTAAACCTGGGGTACCACCAACCTCTTGCGGGCACCAGGTTCAGGCTTAGTGGGCTCACTAACAAGGAGCTCACCCTCCCAATAAATCTTGAATGTCCTAGGCACTTCACCTTGTGCCTGGGACAGGGCCTGCTTCCTCAGACCCTCGAGAGAGTGGCACTCTCTCTGTCCTTTACAGAAGTCTGCCCGGGAGGGTCCCCCTTCAGCTAACAAGCATTGAAGGTCGGGATGATCCTCCGGGTTGAGAACCTCTCCCACAGGAGAGTCTTCTGTCTCTTCTCCCACAGGAGTTGAGTTTGGGTTTTCCACTGGACCCAGCCCGTCCGGAGCATGGATCCCAATGGGTGCTGTCGGAACAGCAGGAAGAGAAGGTGCTCCCTCCACAGAGGTGGCCTTCTTGGTCTTCCTTCTTCTTGCCTTAGGCCTCGCCTTTGGCTCGGGTACCTGACTCACAGCCAGACCCGGTGTCACCTGTGACCTAGTGACCGCAGCAGCAGTCAGGGGAAGACCATCCGAGATCAACCCCAACTCCACTAGATCATTACCTAACAGAATGTTAGCAGGGACATTGTCCTGAACCAGGACAGGAAGCTTTGCTGTCTTGTCTCCAATCATGAGTGTGACTAAGGTTACAGGCGATAATTTAGGAGGCCCACCAGCTAACCTGGTGGTTCTCAGAGGAGCACCTACATAGTCCTCTGGCTTGAGCAGGGTCCTGTCCACCACTGTCATGCTTGCCCCAGTGTCTCTCAAGCCAGTAGAAGGCTGACCATTCAAGAGGACACTTCTCAAAAACCTACGGGTGTTCTGTGGGATAGTCGCCAGTACTTCTGCGTACTGGTCCCAGGCCCCAAGGGACACTAAGGAAATCTCTACAGGAGCACCAAAGGTGATTCCGGTAGAGGAGGGGAGGACAGTGGCCTTCACCTCAGACATGGGGTAAGGGTAGGTCAGGCTGACAGCATGTACTCCAAGTGCCTTACCTTTACACTTGGGGTCACCCCTTTTGTGATCCAGAGCCCCACAATCCCAACAAGTGCCAGGAGTGCGGGGTACGGTACTGGAACCACTGGGAACCTGCTTTGCAGCAGGTGGACCACTACTCTTATTCCCACCCACAGAGGACTTATCCCCACTAGATTTTTGGGTCTTAGGAGAGGAAGGTTTTGGTTTACCCGACTGTGACTGCTTGTGGGACTCCTCAGCTTTCTGAGAGGCCCCCTTTTCTTTGTCCTTGTCCTTCCCACTGGAGTCCTTAGGGGACACCCGGTGGGAGACCCACTTGTCAGCCAACCTAGCCAGCTTAAAGGGGTCCAAAATGTTCTGGTCAGCCACATACTGACGCAGCTCTGGTGAACAGGCTTCAGAAAAATGCTCAAAAAACAAGAGGTGGGACAACTCAACAAAAGTTTTCACCTTGTATCCATCAATCCACCCCATCATGTTCATGTGTGCAGTACTCACCCAGTCAACCCAAGACACATTCTCTCTTTTCTTAAATTCCCTGAACCTCTTAAGGTATTGGGTAGGTGTCTTGCCAAACTTGGCAATTAAAGCAGACTTCATACACTCATACTGACCCCTTTCTTCCACACTCAGCTTCAGAATACAGTCATATCCAGTTTGAGGCACTCTGCTTAACAAACACTTAGCCCAATCTCTTTTATCCACATCATGAATTGCACAAGCCATTTCAAACGCTTCAATCCATTGGAGGATATCTGAACCCTCCACAAACACACCAACCAAATCTTTCATAAACTTGGTGGCTGGGGACCTGACACTCTCACTGGTTTTAGCTGAAGTCTCCACTCTAGCTTTCTCTAGCTGGATTCTCTGACATTCAGTGTCCTGGCTTTTGAGTTCAAGGTCCTTATTTCTGAGTTCAAGATCCCTATTCTTGAGCTCCACTTGCTGTGCCAGCTCCTCTTTCTTAAGCTCAGCTTCTATTTCCAACTTGCGATATTCAAAGGCTAACTTCATCCTTAATAACTCAAGTTCCATGGAATTGCTGGGGTTTGGAACAGAGGCAGCAGGAATGGCGGCACTCCCAGAAACAGATTCAGCGACAACCCCAGGGGCAGAGTCCTCACTGGTTGCATCCCCCCCTTCATCAAGAGTTTCACCATCAGTCTGGTAGTCCACCAGGGCAGCTATCAGCTCAGCCCTAGACTTATCCACAAAGTCTAACTCCCTGGCTTCACAAGCACTCTGGAGAGCCTCTAAGCTCATCCTAGTCAATTTACCATTCGCAATGGACTCCATTGCTTGTAATGCAGTTATTTGGAACACACCCAAACCTTAATCTAAGAAAGTGCGGATATTTTGTAAGTGGCACGGTTATACACTGAGTCTTAAAACCATAAGCATCCCACCGCTGCCACCAGCTTGTAAAGACTGGTAGGGGGGTCTGCACTTCCGCTCTCTATATGGTAGAGGGGAGGCACAGAGGACCCCAGCCAAGATTCTCTAATATGGTAACGATGGACGAGCAATCAAGGCCTAGCTTCTCAGGAGGTGATGCAGGCTGGTTCTTAAGTACAGTGTATCCCCAAGCCCCCACAAAGGAATGTCCACACACTGTATTACTGAAAACACAGTCTTTATATAGTTAATATTCAAGGGTTATGTACACTTATCACAATAACGCACTTTGTGCTCAGGAAAATCAGCAATGGTAAATATCTACAATTCTAAAGTGGTACCACTAATATTAGACCTCATTAAAGTGCATTCATAATACTGTAAAAATGGTACACAGATCAATAAGAAGGAAACCAGCAATAGAGAGGGGAGAGATAGCAGATGATTGAAAACAATAGGCAGAATACTGGCCCCTACCACTGGACACAGTTCTGTGTGGAGATCCCCCCACCTGGGCAACCTGCAAAATAAAGAGATATAACACCAGCCCAGTCCATATATTGTTCAATAGTCTATTTCTCTCCTATAATGTTTTTACCCCCCCAATGTACCTGGTGGAGTCGAGTTCTTCGAAGAGGCGTCGACAGATCCTTCTTGAATGACCCCCTTTTAAGGCAGGAGTCACGGATCGTCGAGTGGCGTCGAGAAGCGTCGAGGAACTCGGTGTTCGGTGTCGGGGAATCGACGGCCCTTCTTGAATGCCTTCCCTTTCAAGCGGGAGACACGGGGCGTCGAACGTCCGACAACAAACAAGGTAGAACGGCGTCGATGAGGCGGCAGGCTTCGATCCGAGCGGTGCTCGTCGGCGTCGAGACGTCGGCGTCCTGCGAGGAAGAGGCGTGCGGGGCACCTCGGCGACACTAGTTCTGGACCGCAAAGATTGTGGGTGACGGTGGCCCAGCAAGGGCGTCGAGTCGCTCGAGTCTTTGGGGTCGTGAGGTGGCGGGAAACCCACCGGCGGATTCTCCTCGGCGCGTTGGTCGTCCTCGACTTTCTCCGGCGGGACAAAGCGGTCGACGCTGCGGACGAGGGAGTCCTTCAAGGCAAACGTTCTTAGGCAAGGAGCGGACGGCTCCGGTCGTCGGCGGCACGGCGTCAAGTGGTTCCCACGGCTGGGCAACGCAACTTCGACGGGCCTCCAGCGGTTACACAGACCTGCGAACCCTGGTCGACGGCAATGGACTTCGACAGCGTCTATGTCCGGGTGCTTCACTTCGATCTCCTTGGCGGTCCCGTCTCGGGTCGGCAGCCTTTCGAGGGTCTGACTTCCAGGGCGCTTCGGCGAAGATTCAGCGGTGCTCGATGGTCCCTCGGAGCACGGGAAGAGGGCGCCTAGCCAGGTCCTCTCTCGGGTCAGTCCTCGACGATTTCGACAACCTTCAGTTCCGTCGAAGCAAATGCCACAGCAAGTCTTCTTCTTCCAGCTGGACGTCGAGGATCAGCAAATCCAGTTACTCTTGAGTGGAGACTCAGCTTCTGAATGCTTCTGAACAATTTCCAGTGGTGAGAGGTCCCCAGATATACTATTCTGTCTCTCATCCACACTGCTGGCACACACACAGCAGCCAATCACACAGAAGGGCATTCATGCAGTCAGTCAGCCAATCAGGCACACAGTGCATTCAGGCCACACTCCTCCCTTTCAGACACTCACAACAAGGAATGTGGATTGGGACAAGTACCCAGCCATTCAACACTACACACTGCATTCAGGCCAGTTTCGGGCAGGGCTGTCTCAGTCTTTGTCTCACATGCCAGAAACCAGACAACCACAACAAGGAGTGTATATTGGTCACACTCTCCATTCACCCAGGTCCCACCCACAGGAGGTACCCACAACATACAGTCAAAGGGAAGGCTCCAGTCAGTCTAGCTGGGCCTTCACAACAACACCATATATGGAACTTCCACCCAACAGCCAGTCAGGGGGAAGGGACAGAGTCAGGGCATCCCAGGACTTTGGGAAAACAAGACAACAGGCAATAGAAAGCAAGAGGCCACAGGGGCCATCTTGTTTCTATCAGGAATCAACTGATCCCAATGGCAGGGCCTGGGTATCCCAAAATGGAGGACACCCAGAGCACCTGTCCAATTCAGCATGGAGCTGCCACCAGCCCATACCCTGCTCTGTGGGCCACCCACAGGTGCCCAAAAACATACCCTAGGGGCACAGGGTTGTACCCCCACCCATGGGTGCCATAGGGGTATCCCATGGGTCTGTTCACCAAACCAAAAGAGAGAGCTGCACTGCCAGGAGTCCCAAATGGATTCCTGGGCAGAAAACATAACAGAACACACGGTAAAAGGCAGAAAAGGACAAGGATTCAGAGGCCCTGTCCCTCTGATACATTTCCAGCATCACAACACGTACCCCGCTCGCACAGGGCCAATTGCGTGTGAAACTCCCTGTGAATCCCAGTAATACACATACCCCGCTCGCACAGGGCCAATCGCATGTGAAACTGCCCGCAAACCCAGTAATACACGTACCCCGCTTGCACAGGGCCATTCGTATGTGAAACTCCCTGCGAACCCCAGTAATACACGTACCCCACTCGCACAGAGCCAATCGCGTGTCAAACTCCCCGCAAACCCCAGTAACACACTTACCCCACCGCACAGGGCCAATTGCATGTGAAGCTTCCCGCACACCCCCGAAATTCATGTACCCTGCTCGCACAGGGCCAATCGCGTGTGAAACTCCCCACGAACCCCAGTAATACACGTACCCCGCTCGCACAGGGCCAATCGCATGTGAAACTCCCTGCGAACCCCAGTAATACACGTACCCTGCTCGCACAGGGCCAATCACGTGTGAAACTCCCTGCGAACCCCTGTAATACATGTACCCCGCTCGCACAGGGCCAATCGTGTGTGAAACTTCCCACGCATACCCGAAATACATTTACCCCGCTCGCACAGGGCCAATCGCGTGTGAAACTCCCCGCGAACCCCAGTAATACACGTACCCCGCTCGCACAGGGCCAATTGCGTGTGAAACTCCCCGCGAACCCCAGTAATACACGTACCCCGCTCGCACAGTGCCAATCGCATGACGAAACTCCCTGCGAACCCCAGTAATACACGTACCCCACTCGCACAGGGCCAATCGCATGTGAAACTCCCCGCGAAACCCAGTAATACACGGAGCCCGCTCACACAGGGCCATTCGCGTGGGAAACTCCCCGCGATCCCCAGTAATACAAGTACCCCACTCGCACAGGGCCAATCGTGTGTGAAACTCCCCGCAAACCCCAGTAATACACATACCCCGATCGCACAGGGCCAATCGCATGTGAAACTTCCCACGCACCCCCGAAATACACGTACCCCACTCGCACAGTGCCAATCGCATGTGAAACTCCCCGCGAACCCCAGTAATAAACGTACCCCACTCGCACATGGACAATCGCGTGTGAAACTCCCCGCAAACCCCTGTAATACACGTGCCCCACTCGCACCGGGCCAATCGCTTGTGAAACTCCCGTGAACCCCAGTAATACACGTACCCTGCTTGCACAGGGCCAATCGCGTGTGAAACTTCCCGCAAACCCCAGTTATACATGAACCCTGCTCGCACACTTGCACAGGGCCAATCGCGTGTGAAACTCCCCGCGAACCCCAGTAATACACGTACCCCGCTCGCACAGGGCCAATCGCATATGAAACTCCCCACGAACCCAAGTAATACACATACACTGCTAACACAGGGCCAATCGTGTGTGAAACTTCCTGTGCACCCCCGAAATACACATACCCCGCTCGCACAGGGCCAATCGCATGTCAAACTCCCCGCAAACCGCAGTAATACACGTACCCCGCTCGCACAGGGCCAATCGCGAGTGAAACTTCCCGCGCACCTCTGAAATACACGTACCCTGCTCGCACAAGGCCAATCGCGTGTGAAACTCCCTGCGAACCTTCGAAATACACGTAGCCCGCTCGCACAGGGCAATTCGCGTGTGAAACTCCCTGCGAACCCCAGTAATACATGTACTCCGCTGGCACAGGGCCAATCGCGTGTGAAACTCCCTGCGAACCCCAGTAATACACGTACCCCGCTCGCACACGGCCAATCGCGTGTGAAACTCCCCACGAACCCCAGTAATACACGTACCCCGCTTGCACAGGGCCAATCGCGTGTGAAACTCACTGCAAACCCGACTAATACACTTACCCCGCTTGCACAGGGCCAATCGCGTGTGAAACTCCCCGCGAACCCCAGTAATACACGTACCCCGCTCGCACAGGGCCAATCACGTGTGAAACTTCCCATGAACCCCAGTAATACACAAACCCCGCTCGCACAGGGTCAATCGCGTGTGAAACTCCCCGCAAACAGCAGTAATACACGTACCCCTCTCGCACAGGCCCAATCGCATGTGAAACTCCCTGCGAACTCCAGTAATATACATACCGCGCTCGCACAGGGCCAATCGCATGTGAAACTTCTCACACACTCCCGAAATACACGTACCCCGCTCGCACAGCGCCAATCGCGTGTGAAACTCCCTGCAAACCCCAGTAATACACGTACCCCGCTCGCACAGGGCCAATCGTGTGTGAAACTCCCCGCAAACCCCAGTAATACACGTACCCCGCTCACACAGGGCCAATCGCATGTGAAACTCCCCGCAAACCCCAGAAATGCACGTACCCCTCTCGCACAGGCCCAATCGCATGTGAAACTCCCTGCGAACTCCAGTAATACACATACCACGCTCGCACAGGGCCAATCGCATGTGAAACTTCCCACGCACCCCCGAAATACACGTACCCCGCTCGCACAGGGCCAATCGCATGTGAAACACCCTGCGAACCCCAGTAATACACGTACCCCGCTCGCACAGGGCCAATCGTGTTTGAAACTCCCCGCGAACCCCAGTAATACACGTACCCCGCTCGCACAGGGCCAATCGCATGTGAAACTCCCCGCAAACCCCAGTAATACACGTACCCCGCTCGCACAGGGCCAATCGCGTGTGAAACTTCCCGCGCACCCCCGAAATACACGTAACCCGCTCGCACAGGGCCAATCGTGTGTGAAACTCTCTATGAACCCCAGTAATACGCGTACCCCGCTCACACAGGGCCAATCGCGTGTGAAACTTCCTGCGAACCCCAGTAATACATGTACCCTGCTCGCACAGGGCCAATCGCGTGTCAAACTCCCCGCGAACCCCAGTAATACACGTACCCCGCTCGCACAGGGCCAATTGCGGGTGAAACTCCCTGCGATACCCAGTAATACACGTACCCCGCACGCACAGGACCAATCGTGTGTGAAACTCCTGCGAACCCCAGTAATACACGTACCCCGCTCGCACAGGGCCAATCGCGTGTGAAACTCCCTGCGAACACCAGTAATACAAGTACCCCACTCGCACAGGGCCAATCGCGTGTGAAACTCCCTGCAAACTCCAGTAATACACGTACCCCGCTCGCACAGGGCCAATCGCATGTGAAACTTCCCGCGCACCCCCAAAATACACGTACCCCGCTCGCACAGGGCCAATCGCGTGTGAAACTCCCTGCGAACCCCAGTAATACACGTACCCCGCTCGCAGAGGGCCAATCGCGTGTGAAACTCCCTGCGAACCCCAGTAATACACGTACCCCACTCGCACAGGGCCAATCGCGTGTGAAACTCCCTGCAAACTCCAGTAATACACGTACCCCGCTCGCACAGGGCCAATCGCATGTGAAACTTCCCGCGCACCCCCAAAATACACGTACCCCGCTCGCACAGGGCCAATCGCGTGTGAAACTCCCTGCGAACCCCAGTAATACACGTACCCCGCTCGCAGAGGGCCAATCGCGTGTGAAACTCCCTGCGAACCCCAGTAATACACGTACCCCCTTCGCACAGGGCCAATCGCGTGTGAAACTTCCCACGCACCCCCGAAATACACGTACCCCGCTCGCACAGGGCCAATCGCATGTGAAACTCCCCGCAAACCCCAGTAATACATGTACCCCATTCGCACAGAGCCAATCGCGTGTGAAACTTCCCACGCACCTCAGTAATACACGTACCCCGCTAGCACAGGGCCAATCGCATGTTAAACTCCCTGCAAACCCCAGTAATACACGTACCCCATTCGCACAGGGCCAATCGCGTGTGAAACTTCCCACGCACCCCCAAAATACACGTATCCCGCTCGCACAGGGCCAATCGCATGTGAAACTCCCTGCGAACCCCAGTAATACACGTACCCCGCTCACACAGGGCCAATCGCGTGTGAAACTCCCTGTGAATCCCAGTAATACACGTACCTCGCTCGCACAGGGCCAATCGCATGTGAAACTCCCCGCAAACCCAGTAATACACGTACCTCGCTCGCACAGGGCCAATCGAGTGTGAAACTCCCTGCGAACCCCAGTAATACACGTACCCCACTCGCACAGGGCCAATCGCGTGTGAAACTCCCTGCAAACTCCAGTAATACACGCATCCCGCTCGCACAGGGCCAATCGCATGTGAAACTTCCCGCACACCCCCGAAATACACGTACCCCGCTCGCACAGGGCCAATCGCGTGTGAAACTCCCCGCGAACCCCAGTAATACACGTACCCCGCTCGCACAGGGCCAATCGCGTGTGTAACTCCCTGCGAACCCCAGTAATACACGTACCCCATTCGCACAGGGCCAATCGCATGTGAAACTTCCCACGCACCCCCGAAATACACGTACCCCGCTCGCACAGGGCCAATTGCATTTGAAACTCCCCACGAACCCCCGTAATACACGTACCCCGCTCGCACAGGGCCAATCGCGTGTGAAACTCCCTGCGAACCCCAGTAATACACGTACCCCACTCGCACAGGGCCAATCGCGTGTGAAACTCCCCGCGAACCCCAGTAATACACGGAGCCCGCTCACACTGGGCCAATCGCGTGTGAAACTCCCCGCGAACCCCAGTAATACACGTACCCCGCTCGCACAGGGCCAATCGCGTGTGAAACTCCCTGCGAACCCCAGTAATACACGTACCTCACTCACACAGGGCCAATCGCGTGTGAAACTCCCCGCGAACCCCAGTAATACACGGAGCCCGCTCACACAGGGCAAATCGCGTGTAAAACTCACCGCGATCCCCAGTAATACAAGTACCCCACTCGCACAGGGCCAATCGTGTGTGAAACTTCCCGTGAACACCAGTAATACACATACCCCGCTCGCACAGGGCCAATTGCATTTGAAACTTCCCATGCACCCCCTTAATACACGTACCCCGTTCGCACAGGTCCAATCGCATGTGAAACTCCCCGCAAACCCCAGTAATGCACGTACCCCGCTTGCACAGGGCCAATTGCATGTGAAACTCCCCGCGATCCCCAGTAATACACGTGCCCCGTTCGCACAGGGCCAATCGCGTGTGAAACTCCCCGCAAACCCCAGTAATATACGTACCCCGCTCGCACAAGGCCAATCGCTTGTGAAACTCCCCGTGACCCCCAGTAATACACGTACCCCGCTCGCACAGGGCCAATCACGGGTGAAACTCCCCGCGAACCCCAGTAATAAACGTACCCCACTCGCACAGGGCCAATCGCGTGTGAAACTCCCTGCAAACCCCAGTACTACACGTGCCCCACTCGCACAGGGCCAATCGCGTGTGAAACTCCCTGCGAACCCCAGTAATACACGTACCCCGCTCGCACAGGGCCAATCGAGTGTGAAACTTTACGGGCACCCCCGAAATACACGTACCCCACTCACACAGGGCCAATCGTGTGTGAAACTCCCCGCGAACCCCAGTAATACACGTACCCTGCTCGCACACGGCCAATCGCGGGTGAAACTCCCCGCGAACCCCAGTAATACACGTACCCCGCTCACACAGGGCCAATTGCGTGTGAAACTCCCTGTGAATCCCAGTAATACACATACCCCGCTCGCACAGGGCCAATCGCATGTGAAACTCCCCTGCAAACCCCTGTAATACACGTACCCCGCTCGCACAGGGCTAATTGCATGTGAAACTTCCCGTGCACCCCCGAAATCTCCTTACCCCGCTCGCACAGGGCTAATCGCGTGTGAAACTCCCCGCAAACCCCAGTAATACACGTACCCCGCTCGCACAGGGCCAATCGCATGTGAAACTCCCTGCGAACCCCAGCAATACACGTACCCTGCTCGCACAGGGCCAATTGCATGTGAAACTCCCTGCGAACCCCAGTAATACACATACCCTGCTCGCACAGGGCCAATCGCGTGTGAAACTCCCTGCGAACCCCAGTAATACATGTACCCCGCTCGCACAGGGCCAATCGCGTGTGAACCTTCCCACGCACCCCTGAAATACATGTACCCCGCTCGCACAGGGCGAATCGCGTGTGAAACTCCCTGCGAACTCCAGTAATATACATACCGCGCTCGCACAGGGCCAATCGCATGTGAAACTTCTCACACACTCCCGAAATACACGTACCCCGCTCGCACAGCGCCAATCGCGTGTGAAACTCCCTGCAAACCCCAGTAATACACGTACCCCGCTCGCACAGGGCCAATCGTGTGTGAAACTCCCCGCGAACCCCAGTAATACACGTACCCCACTCACACAGGGCCAATCGCATGTGAAACTCCCCGCAAACCCCAGAAATGCACGTACCCCTCTCGCACAGGCCCAATCGCATGTGAAACTCCCTGCGAACTCCAGTAATACACATACCGCGCTCGCACAGGGCCAATCGCATGTGAAACTTCCCACGCACCCCCGAAATACACGTACCCCGCTCGCACAGGGCCAATCGCATGTGAAACACCCTGCGAACCCCAGTAATACATGTACCCTGCTCGCACAGGGCCAATCGCGTGTCAAACTCCCCGCGAACCCCAGTAATACACGTACCCCGCTCGCACAGGGCCAATTGCGGGTGAAACTCCCTGCGATACCCAGTAATACACGTACCCCGCACGCACAGGACCAATCGTGTGTGAAACTCCTGCGAACCCCAGTAATACACGTACCCTGCTCGCACAGGGCCAATCGCGTGTCAAACTCCCCGCGAACCCCAGTAATACACGTACCCCGCTCGCACAGGGCCAATTGCGGGTGAAACTCCCTGCGATACCCAGTAATACACGTACCCCGCACGCACAGGACCAATCGTGTGTGAAACTCCTGCGAACCCCAGTAATACACGTACCCCGCTCGCACAGGGCCAATCGCGTGTGAAACTCCCTGCGAACACCAGTAATACAAGTACCCCACTCGCACAGGGCCAATCGCGTGTGAAACTCCCTGCAAACTCCAGTAATACACGTACCCCGCTCGCACAGGGCCAATCGCATGTGAAACTTCCCGCGCACCCCCAAAATACACGTACCCCGCTCGCACAGGGCCAATCGCGTGTGAAACTCCCTGCGAACCCCAGTAATACACGTACCCCGCTCGCAGAGGGCCAATCGCGTGTGAAACTCCCTGCGAACCCCAGTAATACACGTACCCCACTCGCACAGGGCCAATCGCGTGTGAAACTCCCTGCAAACTCCAGTAATACACGTACCCCGCTCGCACAGGGCCAATCGCATGTGAAACTTCCCACGCACCCCCGAAATACACGTACCCCGCTCGCACAGGGCCAATCGCATGTGAAACACCCTGCGAACCCCAGTAATACACGTACCCCGCTCGCACAGGGCCAATCGTGTTTGAAACTCCCCGCGAACCCCAGTAATACACGTACCCCGCTCGCACAGGGCCAATCGCATGTGAAACTCCCCGCAAACCCCAGTAATACACGTACCCCGCTCGCACAGGGCCAATCGCGTGTGAAACTTCCCGCGCACCCCCGAAATACACGTAACCCGCTCGCACAGGGCCAATCGTGTGTGAAACTCTCTATGAACCCCAGTAATACGCGTACCCCGCTCACACAGGGCCAATCGCGTGTGAAACTTCCTGCGAACCCCAGTAATACATGTACCCTGCTCGCACAGGGCCAATCGCGTGTCAAACTCCCCGCGAACCCCAGTAATACACGTACCCCGCTCGCACAGGGCCAATTGCGGGTGAAACTCCCTGCGATACCCAGTAATACACGTACCCCGCACGCACAGGACCAATCGTGTGTGAAACTCCTGCGAACCCCAGTAATACACGTACCCCGCTCGCACAGGGCCAATCGCGTGTGAAACTCCCTGCGAACACCAGTAATACAAGTACCCCACTCGCACAGGGCCAATCGCGTGTGAAACTCCCTGCAAACTCCAGTAATACACGTACCCCGCTCGCACAGGGCCAATCGCATGTGAAACTTCCCGCGCACCCCCAAAATACACGTACCCCGCTCGCACAGGGCCAATCGCGTGTGAAACTCCCTGCGAACCCCAGTAATACACGTACCCCGCTCGCAGAGGGCCAATCGCGTGTGAAACTCCCTGCGAACCCCAGTAATACACGTACCCCACTCGCACAGGGCCAATCGCGTGTGAAACTCCCTGCAAACTCCAGTAATACACGTACCCCGCTCGCACAGGGCCAATCGCATGTGAAACTTCCCGCGCACCCCCAAAATACACGTACCCCGCTCGCACAGGGCCAATCGCGTGTGAAACTCCCTGCGAACCCCAGTAATACACGTACCCCGCTCGCAGAGGGCCAATCGCGTGTGAAACTCCCTGCGAACCCCAGTAATACACGTACCCCCTTCGCACAGGGCCAATCGCGTGTGAAACTTCCCACGCACCCCCGAAATACACGTACCCCGCTCGCACAGGGCCAATCGCATGTGAAACTCCCCGCAAACCCCAGTAATACATGTACCCCATTCGCACAGAGCCAATCGCGTGTGAAACTTCCCACGCACCTCAGTAATACACGTACCCCGCTAGCACAGGGCCAATCGCATGTTAAACTCCCTGCAAACCCCAGTAATACACGTACCCCATTCGCACAGGGCCAATCGCGTGTGAAACTTCCCACGCACCCCCAAAATACACGTATCCCGCTCGCACAGGGCCAATCGCATGTGAAACTCCCTGCGAACCCCAGTAATACACGTACCCCGCTCACACAGGGCCAATCGCGTGTGAAACTCCCTGTGAATCCCAGTAATACACGTACCTCGCTCGCACAGGGCCAATCGCATGTGAAACTCCCCGCAAACCCAGTAATACACGTACCTCGCTCGCACAGGGCCAATCGAGTGTGAAACTCCCTGCGAACCCCAGTAATACACGTACCCCACTCGCACAGGGCCAATCGCGTGTGAAACTCCCTGCAAACTCCAGTAATACACGCATCCCGCTCGCACAGGGCCAATCGCATGTGAAACTTCCCGCACACCCCCGAAATACACGTACCCCGCTCGCACAGGGCCAATCGCGTGTGAAACTCCCCGCGAACCCCAGTAATACACGTACCCCGCTCGCACAGGGCCAATCGCGTGTGTAACTCCCTGCGAACCCCAGTAATACACGTACCCCATTCGCACAGGGCCAATCGCATGTGAAACTTCCCACGCACCCCCGAAATACACGTACCCCGCTCGCACAGGGCCAATTGCATTTGAAACTCCCCACGAACCCCCGTAATACACGTACCCCGCTCGCACAGGGCCAATCGCGTGTGAAACTCCCTGCGAACCCCAGTAATACACGTACCCCACTCGCACAGGGCCAATCGCGTGTGAAACTCCCCGCGAACCCCAGTAATACACGGAGCCCGCTCACACTGGGCCAATCGCGTGTGAAACTCCCCGCGAACCCCAGTAATACACGTACCCCGCTCGCACAGGGCCAATCGCGTGTGAAACTCCCTGCGAACCCCAGTAATACACGTACCTCACTCACACAGGGCCAATCGCGTGTGAAACTCCCCGCGAACCCCAGTAATACACGGAGCCCGCTCACACAGGGCAAATCGCGTGTAAAACTCACCGCGATCCCCAGTAATACAAGTACCCCACTCGCACAGGGCCAATCGTGTGTGAAACTTCCCGTGAACACCAGTAATACACATACCCCGCTCGCACAGGGCCAATTGCATTTGAAACTTCCCATGCACCCCCTTAATACACGTACCCCGTTCGCACAGGTCCAATCGCATGTGAAACTCCCCGCAAACCCCAGTAATGCACGTACCCCGCTTGCACAGGGCCAATTGCATGTGAAACTCCCCGCGATCCCCAGTAATACACGTGCCCCGTTCGCACAGGGCCAATCGCGTGTGAAACTCCCCGCAAACCCCAGTAATATACGTACCCCGCTCGCACAAGGCCAATCGCTTGTGAAACTCCCCGTGACCCCCAGTAATACACGTACCCCGCTCGCACAGGGCCAATCACGGGTGAAACTCCCCGCGAACCCCAGTAATAAACGTACCCCACTCGCACAGGGCCAATCGCGTGTGAAACTCCCTGCAAACCCCAGTACTACACGTGCCCCACTCGCACAGGGCCAATCGCGTGTGAAACTCCCTGTGAACCCCAGTAATACACGTACCCCGCTCGCACAGGGCCAATCGAGTGTGAAACTTTACGGGCACCCCCGAAATACACGTACCCCACTCACACAGGGCCAATCGTGTGTGAAACTCCCCGCGAACCCCAGTAATACACGTACCCTGCTCGCACACGGCCAATCGCGGGTGAAACTCCCCGCGAACCCCAGTAATACACGTACCCCGCTCACACAGGGCCAATTGCGTGTGAAACTCCCTGTGAATCCCAGTAATACACATACCCCGCTCGCACAGGGCCAATCGCATGTGAAACTCCCCTGCAAACCCCTGTAATACACGTACCCCGCTCGCACAGGGCTAATTGCATGTGAAACTTCCCGTGCACCCCCGAAATCTCCTTACCCCGCTCGCACAGGGCTAATCGCGTGTGAAACTCCCCGCAAACCCCAGTAATACACGTACCCCGCTCGCACAGGGCCAATCGCATGTGAAACTCCCTGCGAACCCCAGCAATACACGTACCCTGCTCGCACAGGGCCAATTGCATGTGAAACTCCCTGCGAACCCCAGTAATACACATACCCTGCTCGCACAGGGCCAATCGCGTGTGAAACTCCCTGCGAACCCCAGTAATACATGTACCCCGCTCGCACAGGGCCAATCGCGTGTGAACCTTCCCACGCACCCCTGAAATACATGTACCCCGCTCGCACAGGGCGAATCGCGTGTGAAACTCCCTGCGAACTCCAGTAATATACATACCGCGCTCGCACAGGGCCAATCGCATGTGAAACTTCTCACACACTCCCGAAATACACGTACCCCGCTCGCACAGCGCCAATCGCGTGTGAAACTCCCTGCAAACCCCAGTAATACACGTACACCGCTCGCACAGGGCCAATCGTGTGTGAAACTCCCCGCGAACCCCAGTAATACACGTACCCCGCTCACACAGGGCCAATCGCATGTGAAACTCCCCGCAAACCCCAGAAATGCACGTACCCCTCTCGCACAGGCCCAATCGCATGTGAAACTCCCTGCGAACTCCAGTAATACACATACCACGCTCGCACAGGGCCAATCGCATGTGAAACTTCCCACGCACCCCCGAAATACGCGTACCCCGCTCGCACAGGGCCAATCGCATGTGAAACACCCTGCGAACCCCAGTAATACACGTACCCCGCTCGCACAGGGCCAATCGTGTTTGAAACTCCCCGCGAACCCCAGTAATACACGTACCCCGCTCGCACAGGGCCAATCGCATGTGAAACTCCCCGCAAACCCCAGTAATACACGTACCCCGCTCGCACAGGGCCAATCGCGTGTGAAACTTCCCGCGCACCCCCGAAATACACGTAACCCGCTCGCACAGGGCCAATCGTGTGTGAAACTCTCTATGAACCCCAGTAATACGCGTACCCCGCTCACACAGGGCCAATCGCGTGTGAAACTTCCTGCGAACCCCAGTAATACATGTACCCTGCTCGCACAGGGCCAATCGCGTGTCAAACTCCCCGCGAACCCCAGTAATACACGTACCCCGCTCGCACAGGGCCAATTGCGGGTGAAACTCCCTGCGATACCCAGTAATACACGTACCCCGCACGCACAGGACCAATCGTGTGTGAAACTCCTGCGAACCCCAGTAATACACGTACCCCGCTCGCACAGGGCCAATCGGGTGTGAAACTCCCCGCAAACCCAGTAATACACGTACCCCGCTCGCACAGGGCCAATCGCGTGTGAAACTCCCTGCGAACACCAGTAATACAAGTACCCCACTCGCACAGGGCCAATCGCGTGTGAAACTCCCTGCAAACTCCAGTAATACACGTACCCCGCTCGCACAGGGCCAATCGCATGTGAAACTTCCCGCGCACCCCCAAAATACACGTACCCCGCTCGCACAGGGCCAATCGCGTGTGAAACTCCCTGCGAACCCCAGTAATACACGTACCCCGCTCGCAGAGGGCCAATCGCGTGTGAAACTCCCTGCGAACCCCAGTAATACACGTACCCCACTCGCACAGGGCCAATCGCGTGTGAAACTCCCTGCAAACTCCAGTAATACACGTACCCCGCTCGCACAGGGCCAATCGCATGTGAAACTTCCCGCGCACCCCCAAAATACACGTACCCCGCTCGCACAGGGCCAATCGCGTGTGAAACTCCCTGCGAACCCCAGTAATACACGTACCCCGCTCGCAGAGGGCCAATCGCGTGTGAAACTCCCTGCGAACCCCAGTAATACACGTACCCCCTTCGCACAGGGCCAATCGCGTGTGAAACTTCCCACGCACCCCCGAAATACACGTACCCCGCTCGCACAGGGCCAATCGCATGTGAAACTCCCCGCAAACCCCAGTAATACATGTACCCCATTCGCACAGAGCCAATCGCGTGTGAAACTTCCCACGCACCTCAGTAATACACGTACCCCGCTAGCACAGGGCCAATTGCATGTTAAACTCCCTGCAAACCCCAGTAATACACGTACCCCATTCGCACAGGGCCAATCGCGTGTGAAACTTCCCACGCACCCCCAAAATACACGTATCCCGCTCGCACAGGGCCAATCGCATGTGAAACTCCCTGCGAACCCCAGTAATACACGTACCCCGCTCACACAGGGCCAATCGCGTGTGAAACTCCCTGTGAATCCCAGTAATACACGTACCTCGCTCGCACAGGGCCAATCGCATGTGAAACTCCCCGCAAACCCAGTAATACACGTACCTCGCTCGCACAGGGCCAATCGAGTGTGAAACTCCCTGCGAACCCCAGTAATACACGTACCCCACTCGCACAGGGCCAATCGCGTGTGAAACTCCCTGCAAACTCCAGTAATACACGCATCCCGCTCGCACAGGGCCAATCGCATGTGAAACTTCCCGCACACCCCCGAAATACACGTACCCCGCTCGCACAGGGCCAATCGCGTGTGAAACTCCCCGCGAACCCCAGTAATACACGTACCCCGCTCGCACAGGGCCAATCGCGTGTGTAACTCCCTGCGAACCCCAGTAATACACGTACCCCATTCGCACAGGGCCAATCGCATGTGAAACTTCCCACACACCCCCGAAATACACGTACCCCGCTCGCACAGGGCCAATTGCATTTGAAACTCCCCACGAACCCCCGTAATACACGTACCCCGCTCGCACAGGGCCAATCGCGTGTGAAACTCCCTGCGAACCCCAGTAATACACGTACCCCACTCGCACAGGGCCAATCGCGTGTGAAACTCCCCGCGAACCCCAGTAATACACGGAGCCCGCTCACACTGGGCCAATCGCGTGTGAAACTCCCCGCGAACCCCAGTAATACACGTACCCCGCTCGCACAGGGCCAATCGCGTGTGAAACTCCCTGCGAACCCCAGTAATACACGTACCTCACTCACACAGGGCCAATCGCGTGTGAAACTCCCCGCGAACCCCAGTAATACACGGAGCCCGCTCACACAGGGCAAATCGCGTGTAAAACTCACCGCGATCCCCAGTAATACAAGTACCCCACTCGCACAGGGCCAATCGTGTGTGAAACTTCCCGTGAACACCAGTAATACACATACCCCGCTCGCACAGGGCCAATTGCATTTGAAACTTCCCATGCACCCCCTTAATACACGTACCCCGTTCGCACAGGGCCAATCGCGTGTGAAACTCCCCGCGAACCCCAGTAATGCACGTACCCCGCTTGCACAGGGCCAATTGCATGTGAAACTCCCCGCGATCCCCAGTAATACACGTGCCCCGTTCGCACAGGGCCAATCGCGTGTGAAACTCCCCGCAAACCCCAGTAATATACGTACCCCGCTCGCACAAGGCCAATCGCTTGTGAAACTCCCCGTGACCCCCAGTAATACACGTACCCCGCTCGCACAGGGCCAATCACGGGTGAAACTCCCCGCGAACCCCAGTAATAAACGTACCCCACTCGCACAGGGCCAATCGCGTGTGAAACTCCCTGCAAACCCCAGTACTACACGTGCCCCACTCGCACAGGGCCAATCGCGTGTGAAACTCCCTGCGAACCCCAGTAATACACGTACCCCGCTCGCACAGGGCCAATCGAGTGTGAAACTTTACGGGCACCCCCGAAATACACGTACCCCACTCACACAGGGCCAATCGTGTGTGAAACTCCCCGCGAACCCCAGTAATACACGTACCCTGCTCGCACACGGCCAATCGCGGGTGAAACTCCCCGCGAACCCCAGTAATACACGTACCCCGCTCACACAGGGCCAATTGCGTGTGAAACTCCCTGTGAATCCCAGTAATACACATACCCCGCTCGCACAGGGCCAATCGCATGTGAAACTCCCCTGCAAACCCCTGTAATACACGTACCCCGCTCGCACAGGGCCAATCGCATGTGAAACTTCCCGCGCACCCCCAAAATACACGTACCCCGCTCGCACAGGGCCAATCGCGTGTGAAACTCCCTGCGAACCCCAGTAATACACGTACCCCGCTCGCAGAGGGCCAATCGCGTGTGAAACTCCCTGCGAACCCCAGTAATACACGTACCCCCTTCGCACAGGGCCAATCGCGTGTGAAACTTCCCACGCACCCCCGAAATACACGTACCCCGCTCGCACAGGGCCAATCGCATGTGAAACTCCCCGCAAACCCCAGTAATACATGTACCCCATTCGCACAGAGCCAATCGCGTGTGAAACTTCCCACGCACCTCAGTAATACACGTACCCCGCTAGCACAGGGCCAATCGCATGTTAAACTCCCTGCAAACCCCAGTAATACACGTACCCCATTCGCACAGGGCCAATCGCGTGTGAAACTTCCCACGCACCCCCAAAATACACGTATCCCGCTCGCACAGGGCCAATCGCATGTGAAACTCCCTGCGAACCCCAGTAATACACGTACCCCGCTCACACAGGGCCAATCGCGTGTGAAACTCCCTGTGAATCCCAGTAATACACGTACCTCGCTCGCACAGGGCCAATCGCATGTGAAACTCCCCGCAAACCCAGTAATACACGTACCTCGCTCGCACAGGGCCAATCGAGTGTGAAACTCCCTGCGAACCCCAGTAATACACGTACCCCACTCGCACAGGGCCAATCGCGTGTGAAACTCCCTGCAAACTCCAGTAATACACGCATCCCGCTCGCACAGGGCCAATCGCATGTGAAACTTCCCGCACACCCCCGAAATACACGTACCCCGCTCGCACAGGGCCAATCGCGTGTGAAACTCCCCGCGAACCCCAGTAATACACGTACCCCGCTCGCACAGGGCCAATCGCGTGTGTAACTCCCTGCGAACCCCAGTAATACACGTACCCCATTCGCACAGGGCCAATCGCATGTGAAACTTCCCACGCACCCCCGAAATACACGTACCCCGCTCGCACAGGGCCAATTGCATTTGAAACTCCCCACGAACCCCCGTAATACACGTACCCCGCTCGCACAGGGCCAATCGCGTGTGAAACTCCCTGCGAACCCCAGTAATACACGTACCCCACTCGCACAGGGCCAATCGCGTGTGAAACTCCCCGCGAACCCCAGTAATACACGGAGCCCGCTCACACTGGGCCAATCGCGTGTGAAACTCCCCGCGAACCCCAGTAATACACGTACCCCGCTCGCACAGGGCCAATCGCGTGTGAAACTCCCTGCGAACCCCAGTAATACACGTACCTCACTCACACAGGGCCAATCGCGTGTGAAACTCCCCGCGAACCCCAGTAATACACGGAGCCCGCTCACACAGGGCAAATCGCGTGTAAAACTCACCGCGATCCCCAGTAATACAAGTACCCCACTCGCACAGGGCCAATCGTGTGTGAAACTTCCCGTGAACACCAGTAATACACATACCCCGCTCGCACAGGGCCAATTGCATTTGAAACTTCCCATGCACCCCCTTAATACACGTACCCCGTTCGCACAGGGCCAATCGCGTGTGAAACTCCCCGCGAACCCCAGTAATGCACGTACCCCGCTTGCACAGGGCCAATTGCATGTGAAACTCCCCGCGATCCCCAGTAATACACGTGCCCCGTTCGCACAGGGCCAATCGCGTGTGAAACTCCCCGCAAACCCCAGTAATATACGTACCCCGCTCGCACAAGGCCAATCGCTTGTGAAACTCCCCGTGACCCCCAGTAATACACGTACCCCGCTCGCACAGGGCCAATCACGGGTGAAACTCCCCGCGAACCCCAGTAATAAACGTACCCCACTCGCACAGGGCCAATCGCGTGTGAAACTCCCTGCAAACCCCAGTACTACACGTGCCCCACTCGCACAGGGCCAATCGCGTGTGAAACTCCCTGCAAACCCCAGTAATACACGTACCCCGCTCGCACAGGGCCAATCGAGTGTGAAACTTTACGGGCACCCCCGAAATACACGTACCCCACTCACACAGGGCCAATCGTGTGTGAAACTCCCCGCGAACCCCAGTAATACACGTACCCTGCTCGCACACGGCCAATCGCGGGTGAAACTCCCCGCGAACCCCAGTAATACACGTACCCCGCTCACACAGGGCCAATTGCGTGTGAAACTCCCTGTGAATCCCAGTAATACACATACCCCGCTCGCACAGGGCCAATCGCATGTGAAACTCCCCTGCAAACCCCTGTAATACACGTACCCCGCTCGCACAGGGCTAATTGCATGTGAAACTTCCCGCGCACCCCCGAAATCTCCTTACCCCGCTCGCACAGGGCTAATCGCGTGTGAAACTCCCCGCAAACCCCAGTAATACACGTACCCCGCTCGCACAGGGCCAATCGCATGTGAAACTCCCTGCGAACCCCAGCAATACACGTACCCTGCTCGCACAGGGCCAATTGCATGTGAAACTCCCTGCGAACCCCAGTAATACACATACCCTGCTCGCACAGGGCCAATCGCGTGTGAAACTCCCTGCGAACCCCAGTAATACATGTACCCCGCTCGCACAGGGCCAATCGCGTGTGAATCTTCCCACGCACCCCTGAAATACATGTACCCCGCTCGCACAGGGCGAATCGCGTGTGAAACTCCCCGGAACCCCAGTAATACACGTACCCCGCTCGCACAGGGCCAATTGCGTGTGAAACTCCCCACGAACCCCAGTAATACACGTACCCCGCTCGCACAGGGCCAATCGCGTGTGAAACTCCCTGCGAACCCCAGTAATACACGTACCCCACTCGCACAGGGCCAATCGCGTGTGAAACTCCCCGCGAACCCCAGTAATACACGGAGCCCGCTCACACTGGGCCAATCGCGTGTGACACTCCCTGCGATCCCCAGTAATACAAGTACCCCACTTGCACAGGGCCAATCGTGTGTGAAACTCCCCGTGAACCCCAGTAATACACATACCCGCTCGCACAGGGCCAATCGCATTTGAAACTTCCCAGGCACCCCCGAAATACACGTACCCCGTTCGCACAGGGTCAATCGCATGTGAAACTCCCCGTGAACCCCAGTGATAAACGTACCCCACTCGCACATGGCCAATCACGTGTGAAACTCCCCGCGAATCCCAGTAATACAGGTGCCCCACTCGCACAGGGCCAATCGCGTGAGAATCTCCCGGCGAACCCCAATAATACACGTACCCCGCTCGCACAGGGCCAATCACGTGTGAAACTTTACGGGCACCCTCGAAATACACGTACCCCACTCGCACAGGGCCAATCGTGTGTGAAAGTCCCCGCGAACCCCACTAATACATGTACCCCGCTCGCACAGGGCCAATCACGTGTGAAACTTCCCGCCAACCCCAGTAATACACGAACCCTGCTCGCACACTTGCACAGGGCCAATCGCGTGTGAAACTCCCTGCGAAACCCAGTAATACACGTACCCCGCTCGCACAGGGCCAATAGCATGTGAAACTACCCACAAACCCCAGTAATACACATACCGCGCTCACACAGGGCCAATCGCGTGTGAAACTCCCCACGAACCCCAGTAATACACGTACCCCGCTCGCAGAGGGCCAATCGCGTGTGAAACTCCCTGCAAACCCCACTAATACACTTACCCCGCTCGCACAGTGCCAATCGCGTGTGAAACTCCCCGCGAACCCCAGTAATACACGTGCCCCGCTTGCACAGGGCCAATCGCGTGTGAAACTCCCCGCAAACCCCAGTAATATACGTACCCCGCTCGCACAGGGCCAATCGCTAGTGAAACTCCCCGGGACCCCCAGTAATACACGTACCCCGCTCGCACAGGGCCAATCGTATGTGAAACTCCCCGCGAACCCCAGTAATAAACGTACCCCACTCGCACAGGGCCAATCGCGTGTGAAACTCCCTGCAAACCCCAGTACTACACGTGCCCCACTCGCACAGGGCCAATCGCGTGTGAAACTCCCTGCGAACCCCAGTAATACACGTAACCCACTCGCACAGGGCCAATCGCGTGTGAAACTTTACGAGCACCCCCGAAATACACATACCCCACTCGCACAGGGCCAATCGTGTGTGAAAGTCCCCACAAACCCCAGTAAAACACAAACCCTGCTCGCACACTTGCACAGGACTAATCACGTGTGAAACTCCCCGCGAACCCCAGTAATACACTTATCCCGCTCGCACAGGGCCAATCGCATGTGAAACTCTCCACGAACCCCAGTAATACACATACCCCGCTCACACAGGGCCAATCGCGTGTGAAACTTCCTATGCACCCCCGAAATACACGTACCCCGCTCGCACAGGGCCAAACGTCTGTCAAACTCTCTGCAAACCGCAGTAATACACGTACCCCTCTCGCACAGGGCCAATCGCGTGTGAAACTTCCCGTGCACTTCCAAAATACACGTACCCCGCTCGCACAGGGCCAATCGCGTGTGAAACTCCCCGCGAACCCCAGTAATACACGTACCCCGCTCGCACAGGGCCAATTGCATGTGAAACTCCCCGCGATCCCCAGTAATACACGTGCCCCGTTCGCACAGGGCCAATCGCGTGTGAAACTCCCCGCAAACCCCAGTAATATACGTACCCCGCTCGCACAAGGCCAATCGCTTGTGAAACTCCCTGTGACCCCCAGTAATACACGTACCCCGCTCGCACAGGGCCAATCGCATGTGAAACTCCCCGCGAACCCCAGTAATAAACGTACCCCACTCGCACAGGGCCAATCGCGTGTGAAACTCCCTGCAAACCCCAGTACTACACGTGCCCCACTCGCACAGGGCCAATCGCGTGTGAAACTCCCCGCGAACCCCAGTAATACACGTACCCCGCTCACACAGGGCCACTCGTGTGTGAAACTCCCCGCGAACCCCAGTAATACACGGAGCCCGCTCACACAGGGAAAATCGCGTGTAAAACTCACCGCGATCCCCAGTAATACAAGTACCCCACTCGCACAGGGCCAATCGTGTGTGAAACTTCCCGTGAACACCAGTAATACACATACCCCGCTCGCACAGGGCCAATTGCATTTGAAACTTCCCATGCACCCCCTTAATACACGTACCCCGTTCGCACAGGGCCAATCGCGTGTGAAACTCCCCGCGAACCCCAGTAATGCACGTACCCCGCTTGCACAGGGCCAATTGCATGTGAAACTCCCCGCGATCCCCAGTAATACACGTGCCCCGTTCGCACAGGGCCAATCGCGTGTGAAACTCCCCGCAAACCCCAGTAATATACGTACCCCGCTCGCACAAGGCCAATCGCTTGTGAAACTCCCCGTGACCCCCAGTAATACACGTACCCCGCTCGCACAGGGCCAATCACGTGTGAAACTCCCCGCGAACCCCAGTAATAAACGTACCCCACTCGCACAGGGCCAATCGCGTGTGAAACTCCCTGCAAACCCCAGTACTACACGTGCCCCACTCGCACAGGGCCAATCGCGTGTGAAACTCCCTGCGAACCCCAGTAATACACGTACCCCGCTCGCACAGGGCCAATCGAGTGTGAAACTTTACGGGCACCACCGAAATACACGTACCCCACTCACACAGGGCCAATCGTGTGTGAAACTCCCCGCGAACCCCAGTAATACACGTACCCTGCTCGCACACGGCCAATCGCGGGTGAAACTCCCCGCGAACCCCAGTAATACACGTACCCCGCTCACACAGGGCCAATTGCGTGTGAAACTCCCTGTGAATCCCAGTAATACACATACCCCGCTCGCACAGGGCCAATCGCATGTGAAACTCCCCTGCAAACCCCTGTAATACACGTACCCCGCTCGCACAGGGCTAATTGCATGTGAAACTTCCCGCGCACCCCCGAAATCGCCTTACCCCGCTCGCACAGGGCTAATCGCGTGTGAAACTCCCCGCAAACCCCAGTAATACACGTACCCCGCTCGCACAGGGCCAATCGCATGTGAAACTCCCTGCGAACCCCAGCAATACACGTACCCTGCTCGCACAGGGCCAATTGCATGTGAAACTCCCTGCGAACCCCAGTAATACACATACCCTGCTCGCACAGGGCCAATCGCGTGTGAAACTCCCTGCGAACCCCAGTAATACATGTACCCCGCTCGCACAGGGCCAATCGCGTGTGAATCTTCCCACGCACCCCTGAAATACATGTACCCCGCTCGCACAGGGCGAATCGCGTGTGAAACTCCCCGGAACCCCAGTAATACACGTACCCCGCTCGCACAGGGCCAATTGCGTGTGAAACTCCCCACGAACCCCAGTAATACACGTACCCCGCTCGCACAGGGCCAATCGCGTGTGAAACTCCATGCGAACCCCAGTAATACACGTACCCCACTCGCACAGGGCCAATCGCGTGTGAAACTCCCCGCGAACCCCAGTAATACACGGAGCCCGCTCACACTGGGCCAATCGCGTGTGACACTCCCCGCGATCCCCAGTAATACAAGTACCCCACTTGCACAGGGCCAATCGTGTGTGAAACTCCCCGTGAACCCCAGTAATACACATACCCGCTCGCACAGGGCCAATCGCATTTGAAACTTCCCAGGCACCCCCGAAATACACGTACCCCGTTCGCACAGGGTCAATCGCATGTGAAACTCCCCGTGAACCCCAGTGATAAACGTACCCCACTCGCACATGGCCAATCACGTGTGAAACTCCCCGCGAATCCCAGTAATACAGGTGCCCCACTCGCACAGGGCCAATCGCGTGAGAAACTCCCGGCGAACCCCAATAATACACGTACCCCGCTCGCACAGGGCCAATCACGTGTGAAACTTTACGGGCACCCTCGAAATACACGTACCCCACTCGCACAGGGCCAATCGTGTGTGAAAGTCCCCGCGAACCCCACTAATACATGTACCCCGCTCGCACAGGGCCAATCACGTGTGAAACTTCCCGCCAACCCCAGTAATACACGAACCCTGCTCGCACACTTGCACAGGGCCAATCGCGTGTGAAACTCCCTGCGAAACCCAGTAATACACGTACCCCGCTCGCACAGGGCCAATAGCATGTGAAACTACCCACAAACCCCAGTAATACACATAGCGCGCTCACACAGGGCCAATCGCGTGTGAAACTCCCCACGAACCCCAGTAATACACGTACCCCGCTCGCAGAGGGCCAATCGCGTGTGAAACTCCCTGCAAACCCCACTAATACACTTACCCCGCTCGCACAGGGCCAATCACGTGTGAAACTCCCCGCGAACCCCAGTAATACACGTGCCCCGCTTGCACAGGGCCAATCGCGTGTGAAACTCCCCGCAAACCCCAGTAATATACGTACCCCGCTCGCACAGGGCCAATCGCTAGTGAAACTCCCCGGGACCCCCAGTAATACACGTACCCCGCTCGCACAGGGCCAATCGTATGTGAAACTCCCCGCGAACCCCAGTAATAAACGTACCCCACTCGCACAGGGCCAATCGCGTGTGAAACTCCCTGCAAACCCCAGTACTACACGTGCCCCACTCGCACAGGGCCAATCGCGTGTGAAACTCCCTGCGAACCCCAGTAATACACGTAACCCACTCGCACAGGGCCAATCGCGTGTGAAACTTTACGAGCACCCCCGAAATACACATACCCCACTCGCACAGGGCCAATCGTGTGTGAAAGTCCCCACAAACCCCAGTAAAACACAAACCCTGCTCGCACACTTGCACAGGACTAATCACGTGTGAAACTCCCCGCGAACCCCAGTAATACACTTATCCCGCTCGCACAGGGCCATTCGCATGTGAAACTCTCCACGAACCCCAGTAATACACATACCCCGCTCACACAGGGCCAATCGCGTGTGAAACTTCCTATGCACCCCCGAAATACACGTACCCCGCTCGCACAGGGCCAAACGTCTGTCAAACTCTCTGCAAACCGCAGTAATACACGTACCCCTCTCGCACAGGGCCAATCGCGTGTGAAACTTCCCGTGCACTTCCAAAATACACGTACCCCGCTCGCACAGGGCCAATCGCGTGTGAAACTCCCCGCGAACCACAGTAATACACGTACCCCGCTCGCACAGGGCCAATTGCATGTGAAACTCCCCGCGATCCCCAGTAATACACGTGCCCCGTTCGCACAGGGCCAATCGCGTGTGAAACTCCCCGCAAACCCCAGTAATATACGTACCCCGCTCGCACAAGGCCAATCGCTTGTGAAACTCCCCGTGACCCCCAGTAATACACGTACCCCGCTCGCACAGGGCCAATCGCATGTGAAACTCCCCGCGAACCCCAGTAATAAACGTACCCCACTCGCACAGGGCCAATCGCGTGTGAAACTCCCTGCAAACCCCAGTACTACACGTGCCCCACTCGCACAGGGCCAATCGCGTGTGAAACTCCCCGCGAACCCCAGTAATACACGTACCCCGCTCACACAGGGCCAATCGTGTGTGAAACTCCCCGCGAACCCCAGTAATACACGTACCCTGCTCGCACACGGCCAATCGTGGGTGAAACTCCCCGCGAACCCCAGTAATACACGTACCCCGCTCACACAGGGCCAATTGCGTGTGAAACTCCCTGTGAATCCCAGTAATACACATACCCCGCTCGCACAGGGCCAATCGCATGTGAAACTCCCCTGCAAACCCCTGTAATACACGTACCCCGCTCGCACAGAGCTAATTGCATGTGAAACTTCCCGCGCACCCCCGAAATCTCCTTACCCCGCTCGCACAGGGCTAATCGCGTGTGAAACTCCCCGCAAACCCCAGTAATACACGTACCCCGCTCGCACAGGGCCAATCGCATGTGAAACTCCCTGCGAACCCCAGCAATACACGTACCCTGCTCGCAAAGGGCCAATCGCGTGTGAAACTCCCTGCGAACGCCAGTAATACATGTACCCCACTCGTACAGGGCCAATCGCGTGTGAAACTCCCCGCGAACCCCAGTGATACACGTACCACGCTCGCTCAGGGCCAATTGCGTATGAAACTCCCCGCGAACCCCAGTAATACACGTACCCCGCTCGCACAGGGCCAATCGCGTGTGAAACTCCCTGCGAACCCCAGTAATACACGTACCCCACTCACACAGGGCCAATCGCGTGTGAAACTCCCCGCGAACCCCAGTAATACACGGAGCTCGCTCACACAGGGCCAATCGCGTGTGAAACTCACCACGATCCCCAGTAATACAAGTACCCCACTCGCACAGGGCCAATCGTGTGTGAAACTCCCCGTGAACACCAGTAATACACATACCCCGCTCGCACAGGGCCAATTGCATTTGAAACTTCCCACGCACCCCCGAAATACACATACCCCGTTCGCACAGGGTCAATCGCATGTGAAACTCCCCGTGAACCCCAGTAATACACGTACCCCGCTCGCACAGGGCCACTTGCGTGTGAAACTCCCTGTGAATCCCAGTAATACACATACCTTGCTCGCACAGGGCCAATCGCATGTGAAACTCCCCGCAAACCCAGTAATACACGTACCCCGCTCGCACAGGGCCAATCGCGTGTGAAACTCCCTGCGAACCCCAGTAATACACGTACCCCACTCTCACAGGGCCAATCACGTGTGAACCTCCCCGCAAACCCCTGTAATACACGTACCCCGCTCGCACAGGGCTAATTGCATGCGAAACTTCACGCGCACCCCCGAAATCCCCTTACCCCGCTCGCACAGGGCCAATTGCATGTGAAACTCCCTGCGAACCCCAGTAATACACATACCCTGCTCGCACAGGGCCAATCGCGTGTGAAACTCCCTGCGAACCCCAGTAATACATGTACCCCGCTCGCACAGGGCCAATCGCGTGTGAATCTTCCCACGCACCCCTGAAATACATGTACCCCGCTCGCACAGGGCCAATCGCGTGTGAAACTCCCTGCGAACCCCAGTAATACACGTACCCCACTCGCACAGGGCCAATCGCGTGTGAAACTCCCCGCGAACCCCAGTAATACACGGAGCCCGCTCACACTGGGCCAATCGCGTGTGACACTCCCCGCGATCCCCAGTAATACACGTACCCCGCTCGCACAGGGCCAATTGCGTGTGAAACTCCCCACGAACCCCAGTAATACACGTACCCCGCTCGCACAGGGCCAATCGCGTGTGAAACTCCCTGCGAACCCCAGTAATACACGTACCCCACTCGCACAGGGCCAATCGCGTGTGAAACTCCCCGCGAACCCCAGTAATACACGGAGCCCGCTCACACTGGGCCAATCGCGTGTGACACTCCCCGCGATCCCCAGTAATACAAGTACCCCACTTGCACAGGGCCAATCGTGTGTGAAACTCCCCGTGAACCCCAGTAATACACATACCCCGCTTGCACAGGGCCAATCGCATTTGAAACTTCCCAGGCACCCCCGAAATACACGTACCCCGTTCGCACAGGGTCAATCGCATATGAAACTCCCCGTGAACCCCAGTAATAAACGTACCCCACTCGCACATGGCCAATCACGTGTGAAACTCCCCGTGAATCCCAGTAATACACGTGCCCCACTCGCACAGGGCCAATCGCGTGAGAAACTCCCGGCGAACCCCAATAATACACGTACCCCGCTCGCACAGGGCCAATCACGTGTGAAACTTTACGGGCACCCCCAAAATACACGTACCCCACTCGCACAGGGCCAATTGTGTTTGAAAGTCCCCGCGAACCCCACTAATACATGTACCCCTCTCGCACAGGGCCAATCACGTGTGAAACTTCCCGCAAACCCCAGTAAAACACGAACCCTGCTCGCACACTTGCACAGGGCCAATCGCGTGTGAAACTCCCTGCGAAACCCAGTAATACACGTACCCCGCTCGCACAGGGCCAATAGCATGTGAAACTCCCCACGAACCCCAGTAATACACATACCGCGCTCACACAGGGCCAATCGCGTGTGAAACTCCCCACGAACCCCAGTAATACACGTACCCCGCTCGCAGAGGGCCAATCGCGTGTGAAACTCCCTGCAAACCCCACTAATACACTTACCCCGCTCGCACAGGGCCAATCGCGTGTGAAACTCCCCGCGAACCCCAGTAATACACGTGCCCCGCTCGCACAGGGCAATCGCGTGTGAAACTCCCCGCAAACCCCAGTAATATACGTACCCCGCTCGCACAGGGCCAATCGCTTGTGAAACTCCCCGGGACCCCCAGTAATACACGTACCCCGCTCGCACAGGGCCAATCGTATGTGAAACTCCCCGCGAACCCCAGTAATAAACGTACCCCACTCGCACAGGGCCAATCGCATGTGAAACTCCCTGCAAACCCCAGTACTACACGTGCCCCACTCGCACAGGGCCAATCGCGTGTGAAACTCCCTGCGAACCCCAGTAATACACGTAACCCACTCGCACAGGGCCAATCGCGTGTGAAACTTTACGGGCACCCCCGAAATACACATACCCCACTCGCACAGGGCCAATCGTGTGTGAAAGTCCCCACAAACCCCAGTAAAACACAAACCCTGCTCGCACACTTGCACAGGACTAATCACGTGTGAAACTCCCCGCGAACCCCAGTAATACACTTATCCCGCTCGCACAGGGCCAATCGCATGTGAAACTCTCCACGAACCCCAGTAATACACATACCCCGCTCACACAGGGCCAATCGCGTGTGAAACTTCCTGTGCACCCCCGAAATACACGTACCCCGCTCGCACAGGGCCAATCGTCTGTCAAACTCTCTGCAAACCGCAGTAATACACGTACCCCTCTCGCACAGGGCCAATCGCGTGTGAAACTTCCCGTGCACTTCCGAAATACACGTACCCCGCTCGCACAGGGCCAATCGCGTGTGAAACTCCCCGCGAACCCCAGTAATACACGTACCCCGCTCGCACAGGGCCAATTGCATGTGAAACTCCCCGCGATCCCCAGTAATACACGTGCCCCGTTCGCACAGGGCCAATCGCGTGTGAAACTCCCCGCAAACCCCAGTAATATACGTACCCCGCTCGCACAAGGCCAATCGCTTTTGAAACTCCCCGTGACCCCCAGTAATACACGTACCCCACTCGCACAAGGCCAATCGCATGTGAAACTCCCCGCGAACCCCAGTAATAAACGTACCCCACTCGCACAGGGCCAATCGCGTGTGAAACTCCCTGCAAACCCCAGTACTACACGTGCCCCACTCGCACAGGGCCAATCGCGTGTGAAACTCCCCGCGAACCCCAGTAATACACGTAACCCGCTCGCACAGGGCCAATCACGTGTGAAACTTTACGGGCACCCCCGAAATACACGTACCCCACTCGCACAGGGCCAATCGTGTGTGAAAGTCCCCACAAACCCCAGAAATACAGAAACCCTGCTCGCACACTTGCACAGGGCTAATCACGTGTGAAACTCCCCGCGAACCCCAGTAATACACGTATTCCGCTCGCACAGGGCCAATCGCATGTGAAACTCTCCACGAACCCCAGTAATACACATACCCCACTCGCACAGGGCCAATCGCATGTGAAACTTCCTGTGCACCCCCAAAATACACGTACCCCGCTCGCACAGGGCCAATCGTCTGTCAAACTCTCCGCAAACCGCAGTAAGACACGTACCCTTCTCGCACAGGGCCAATCGCGTGTGAAACTTCCTGCGCACCTCCGAAATACACGTACCCCGCTCGCACAGGGCCAATCGCGTGTGAAACTCCCCGTGAACCCCAGTAATACACGTACCCTGCTCGCACAGGGCCAATCGCATGTGGAACTCCCTGCGAACCCCAGTAATTAACGTACCACACTCGCACAGGGCCAATCGCGTGTGAAACTCCCCGCAAACCGCAGTAATACACGTGCCCCACTCGCACAGGGCCAATCGCGTGTGAAACTCCCCGCGAACCCCAGTAATACACGTAACCCTCTCGCACAGGGCCAATCGCGTGTGAAAGTCCCCGCAAACCCCAGTAATACACGAACACTTCTCGCACACTTGCACAGGGCCATTCGCGTGTGAAACTCCCTGCGAACCCCAGTAATACACGTATCCCGCTCGCACACGGCCAATCGCATTTGAAACTCCCCACGAGCCCCAGTAATACACATCCCCCTCTCGCACAGGGCCAATCGCGTGTGAAACTTCCTGTGCACTCCCGAAATACACGTACCCCGCTCGCACAGGGCCAATCGTCTGTCAAACTCTCCACAAACCGCAGTAATACACGTACCCCGCTCCCACAGGGCCAATCGCGTGTGAAACTTCCCGCGCACTTCCGAAACACACGTACCCCGCTCGCACAGGGCCAATCGCGTGTGAAACTCCCCGCGAACCCCAGTAATACACGTGCCCCACTCGCACAGGGCCAATCGCGTGTGAAACTCCCCGCGAACCCCAGTAATACACGTAACCCGCTCGCACAGGGCCAATCGCGTGTGAAACTTTACGGGCACCCCCGAAATACACGTACCCCACTCGCACAGGGCCAATCGTGTGTGAAAGTCCCCACAAACCCCAGAAATACAGAAACCCTGCTCGCACACTTGCACAGGGCTAATCACGTGTGAAACTCCCCGCGAACCCCAGTAATACACGTATTCCGCTCGCACAGGGCCAATCGCATGTGAAACTCTCCACGAACCCCAGTAATACACATACCCCACTCGCGCAGGGCCAATCGCATGTGAAACTTCCTGTGCACCCCCAAAATACACGTACCCCGCTCGCACAGGGCCAATCGTCTGTCAAACTCTCCGCAAACCGCAGTAAGACACGTACCCCTCTCGCACAGGGCCAATCGCGTGTGAAACTTCCTGCGCACCTCCGAAATACACGTACCCCGCTCGCACAGGGCCAATCGCGTGTGAAACTCCCCGTGAACCCCAGTAATACACGTACCCTGCTCGCACAGGGCCAATCGCATGTGGAACTCCCTGCGAACCCCAGTAATTAACGTACCACACTCGCACAGGGCCAATCGCGTGTGAAACTCCCCGCAAACCGCAGTAATACACGTGCCCCACTCGCACAGGGCCAATCGCGTGTGAAACTCCCCGCGAACCCCAGTAATACACGTAACCCTCTCGCACAGGGCCAATCGCGTGTGAAAGTCCCCGCAAACCCCAGTAATACACGAACACTTCTCGCACACTTGCACAGGGCCATTCGCGTGTGAAACTCCCTGCGAACCCCAGTAATACACGTATCCCGCTCGCACACGGCCAATCGCATTTGAAACTCCCCACGAGCCCCAGTAATACACATCCCCCTCTCGCACAGGGCCAATCGCGTGTGAAACTTCCTGTGCACTCCCGAAATACACGTACCCCGCTCGCACAGGGCCAATCGTCTGTCAAACTCTCCACAAACCGCAGTAATACACGTACCCCGCTCCCACAGGGCCAATCGCGTGTGAAACTTCCCGCGCACTTCCGAAACACACGTACCCCGCTCGCACAGGGCCAATCGCGTGTGAAACTCCCCGCGAACCCCAGTAATACACGTACCCCGCTCGCACAGGGCCAATTGCGTGTGAAACTCCCCGCGAACCCCAGTAATACACGTACCCTGCTCGCACAGGGCAAATCACGTGTGAAACTCCCCGCGATCCCCAGTAATATACGTACCCCACTCGCACAGGGCCAATCGCGTGTGAAACTCCCCGCGAACCCCAGTAATACACGTACCCCGCTCGCACAGGGCCAATTGCGTGTGAAACTCCCTGTGAATCCCAGTAATACACATACCCCGCTCGCACAGGGCCAATCGCATGTGAAACTGCCCGCAAACCCAGTAATACACGTACCCCGCTTGCACAGGGCCATTCGTAGGTGAAACTCCCTGCGAACCCCAGTAATACACGTACCCCACTCGCACAGAGCCAATCGCGTGTCAAACTCCCCGCAAACCCCAGTAACACACTTACCCCACCGCACAGGGCCAATTGCATGTGAAGCTTCCCGCACACCCCCGAAATTCATGTACCCCGCTCGCACAGGGCCAATCGCGTGTGAAACTCCCCACGAACCCCAGTAATACACGTACCCCGCTCGCACAGGGCCAATCGCATGTGAAACTCCCTGCGAACCCCAGTAATACACGTACCCTGCTCGCACAGGGCCAATCACGTGTGAAACTCCCTGCGAACCCCTGTAATACATGTACCCCGCTCGCACAGGGCCAATCGTGTGTGAAACTTCCCACGCATCCCCGAAATACATTTACCCCGCTCGCACAGGGCCAATCGCGTGTGAAACTCCCCGCGAACCCCAGTAATACACGTACCCCGCTCGCACAGGGCCAATTGCGTGTGAAACTCCCCGCGAACCCCAGTAATACACGTACCCCGCTCGCACAGTGCCAATCGCATGACGAAACTCCCTGCGAACCCCAGTAATACACGTACCCCACTCGCACAGGGCCAATCGCATGTGAAACTCCCCGCGAAACCCAGTAATACACGGAGCCCGCTCACACAGGGCCATTCGCGTGGGAAACTCCCCGCGATCCCCAGTAATACAAGTACCCCACTCGCACAGGGCCAATCGTGTGTGAAACTCCCCGCAAACCCCAGTAATACACATACCCCGATCGCACAGGGCCAATCGCATGTGAAACTTCCCACGCACCCCCGAAATACACGTACCCCACTCGCACAGTGCCAATCGCATGTGAAACTCCCCGCGAACCCCAGTAATAAACGTACCCCACTCGCACATGGCCAATCGCGTGTGAAACTCCCCGCAAACCCCTGTAATACACGTGCCCCACTCGCACCGGGCCAATCGCTTGTGAAACTCCCGCGAACCCCAGTAATACACGTACCCTGCTTGCACAGGGCCAATCGCGTGTGAAACTTCCCGCAAACCCCAGTTATACATGAACCCTGCTCGCACACTTGCACAGGGCCAATCGCGTGTGAAACTCCCCGCGAACCCCAGTAATACACGTACCCCGCTCGCACAGGGCCAATCGCATATGAAACTCCCCACGAACCCAAGTAATACACATACACTGCTAACACAGGGCCAATCGTGTGTGAAACTTCCTGTGCACCCCCGAAATACACATACCCCGCTCGCACAGGGCCAATCGCATGTCAAACTCCCCGCAAACCGCAGTAATACACGTACCCCGCTCGCACAGGGCCAATCGCGAGTGAAACTTCCCGCGCACCTCTGAAATACACGTACCCTGCTCGCACAAGGCCAATCGCGTGTGAAACTCCCCGCGAACCTCCGAAATACACGTAGCCCGCTCGCACAGGGCAATTCGCGTGTGAAACTCCCTGCGAACCCCAGTGATACATGTACTCCGCTGGCACAGGGCCAATCGTGTGTGAAACTCCCTGCGAACCCCAGTAATACACGTACCCCGCTCGCACACGGCCAATCGCGTGTGAAACTCCCCACGAACCCCAGTAATACACGTACCCCGCTCGCACAGGGCCAATCGCGTGTGAAACTCCCTGCAAACCCGACTAATACACTTACCCCGCTTGCACAGGGCCAATCGCGTGTGAAACTCCCCGCGAACCCCAGTAATACACGTACCCCGCTCGCACAGGGCCAATCACGTGTGAAACTTCCCATGAACCCCAGTAATACACAAACCCCGCTCGCACAGGGTCAATCGCGTGTGAAACTCCCCGCAAACCCCAGTAATACACGTACCCCTCTCGCACAGGCCCAATCGCATGTGAAACTCCCTGCGAACTCCAGTAATATACATACCGCGCTCGCACAGGGCCAATCGCATGTGAAACTTCTCACACACTCCCGAAATACACGTACCCCGCTCGCACAGCGCCAATCGCGTGTGAAACTCCCTGCAAACCCCAGTAATACACGTACCCCGCTCGCACAGGGCCAATCGTGTGTGAAACTCCCCGCGAACCCCAGTAATACACGTACCCCGCTCACACAGGGCCAATCGCATGTGAAACTCCCCGCAAACCCCAGTAATGCACGTACCCCTCTCGCACAGGCCCAATCGCATGTGAAACTCCCTGCGAACTCCAGTAATACACATACCGCGCTCGCACAGGGCCAATCGCATGTGAAACTTCCCACGCACCCCCGAAATACACGTACCCCGCTCGCACAGGGCCAATCGCATGTGAAACACCCTGCGAACCCCAGTAATACACGTACCCCGCTCGCACAGGGCCAATCGTGTTTGAAACTCCCCGCGAACCCCAGTAATACACGTACCCCGCTCGCACAGGGCCAATCGCATGTGAAACTCCCCGCAAACCCCAGTAATACACGTACCCCGCTCGCACAGGGCCAATCGCGTGTGAAACTTCCCGCGCACCCCCGAAATACACGTAACCCGCTCGCACAGGGCCAATCGTGTGTGAAACTCTCTATGAACCCCAGTAATACGCGTACCCCGCTCACACAGGGCCAATCGCGTGTGAAACTTCCTGCGAACCCCAGTAATACATGTACCCTGCTCGCACAGGGCCAATCGCGTGTCAAACTCCCCGCGAACCCCAGTAATACACGTACCCCGCTCGCACAGGGCCAATTGCGGGTGAAACTCCCTGCGATACCCAGTAATACACGTACCCCGCACGCACAGGACCAATCGTGTGTGAAACTCCTGCGAACCCCAGTAATACACGTACCCCGCTCGCACAGGGCCAATCGGGTGTGAAACTCCCCGCAAACCCAGTAATACACGTACCCCGCTCGCACAGGGCCAATCGCGTGTGAAACTCCCTGCGAACACCAGTAATACAAGTACCCCACTCGCACAGGGCCAATCGCGTGTGAAACTCCCTGCAAACTCCAGTAATACACGTACCCCGCTCGCACAGGGCCAATCGCATGTGAAACTTCCCGCGCACCCCCAAAATACACGTACCCCGCTCGCACAGGGCCAATCGCGTGTGAAACTCCCTGCGAACCCCAGTAATACACGTACCCCGCTCGCAGAGGGCCAATCGCGTGTGAAACTCCCTGCGAACCCCAGTAATACACGTACCCCACTCGCACAGGGCCAATCGCGTGTGAAACTCCCTGCAAACTCCAGTAATACACGTACCCCGCTCGCACAGGGCCAATCGCATGTGAAACTTCCCGCGCACCCCCAAAATACACGTACCCCGCTCGCACAGGGCCAATCGCGTGTGAAACTTCCTGCGAACCCCAGTAATACATGTACCCTGCTCGCACAGGGCCAATCGCGTGTCAAACTCCCCGCGAACCCCAGTAATACACGTACCCCGCTCGCACAGGGCCAATTGCGGGTGAAACTCCCTGCGATACCCAGTAATACACGTACCCCGCACGCACAGGACCAATCGTGTGTGAAACTCCTGCGAACCCCAGTAATACACGTACCCCGCTCGCACAGGGCCAATCGGGTGTGAAACTCCCCGCAAACCCAGTAATACACGTACCCCGCTCGCACAGGGCCAATCGCGTGTGAAACTCCCTGCGAACACCAGTAATACAAGTACCCCACTCGCACAGGGCCAATCGCGTGTGAAACTCCCTGCAAACTCCAGTAATACACGTACCCCGCTCGCACAGGGCCAATCGCATGTGAAACTTCCCGCGCACCCCCAAAATACACGTACCCCGCTCGCACAGGGCCAATCGCGTGTGAAACTCCCTGCGAACCCCAGTAATACACGTACCCCGCTCGCAGAGGGCCAATCGCGTGTGAAACTCCCTGCGAACCCCAGTAATACACGTACCCCACTCGCACAGGGCCAATCGCGTGTGAAACTCCCTGCAAACTCCAGTAATACACGTACCCCGCTCGCACAGGGCCAATCGCATGTGAAACTTCCCGCGCACCCCCAAAATACACGTACCCCGCTCGCACAGGGCCAATCGCGTGTGAAACTCCCTGCGAACCCCAGTAATACACGTACCCCGCTCGCAGAGGGCCAATCGCGTGTGAAACTCCCTGCGAACCCCAGTAATACACGTACCCCCTTCGCACAGGGCCAATCGCGTGTGAAACTTCCCACGCACCCCCGAAATACACGTACCCCGCTCGCACAGGGCCAATCGCATGTGAAACTCCCCGCAAACCCCAGTAATACATGTACCCCATTCGCACAGAGCCAATCGCGTGTGAAACTTCCCACGCACCTCAGTAATACACGTACCCCGCTAGCACAGGGCCAATCGCATGTTAAACTCCCTGCAAACCCCAGTAATACACGTACCCCATTCGCACAGGGCCAATCGCGTGTGAAACTTCCCACGCACCCCCAAAATACACGTATCCCGCTCGCACAGGGCCAATCGCATGTGAAACTCCCTGCGAACCCCAGTAATACACGTACCCCGCTCACACAGGGCCAATCGCGTGTGAAACTCCCTGTGAATCCCAGTAATACACGTACCTCGCTCGCACAGGGCCAATCGCATGTGAAACTCCCCGCAAACCCAGTAATACACGTACCTCGCTCGCACAGGGCCAATCGAGTGTGAAACTCCCTGCGAACCCCAGTAATACACGTACCCCACTCGCACAGGGCCAATCGCGTGTGAAACTCCCTGCAAACTCCAGTAATACACGCATCCCGCTCACACAGGGCCAATCGCATGTGAAACTTCCCGCACACCCCCGAAATACACGTACCCCGCTCGCACAGGGCCAATCGCGTGTGAAACTCCCCGCGAACCCCAGTAATACACGTACCCCGCTCGCACAGGGCCAATCGCGTGTGTAACTCCCTGCGAACCCCAGTAATACACGTACCCCATTCGCACAGGGCCAATCGCATGTGAAACTTCCCACGCACCCCCGAAATACACGTACCCCGCTCGCACAGGGCCAATCGCATGTGAAACTCCCTGCGAACCCCAGTAATACACGTACCCTGCTCGCACAGGGCCAATCGTGTGTGAAACTCCCCGCGAACCCCAGTAATATACGTACCCCGCTCGCACAGGGCCAATCGCATGTGAAACTCCCCGCAAACCCCAGTAATACACGCACCCCGCTCGCACAGGGCCAATCGCGTGTGAAACTTCCCGCGCACCCCCGAAATACATGTACCCCGCTTGCACAGGGCCAATCGCGTGTGAAACTCTCTGCAAACCCCAGTAATACACGTACCCCGCTCGCACAGGGCCAATCGCGTGTGAAACTTCCTGCGAACCCCATTAATACATGTACCTCGCTCGCACAGGGCCAATCGCGTGTCAAACTCCCCACAAACCCCAGTAATACATGTACCCCGCTCGCACAGGGCCAATTGCGGGTGAAACTCCCTGCGAACCCCAGTAATACACATACCCCGCTCGCACAGGGCCAATCGTGTGTGAAACTCCCCGCGAACCCCAGTAATACACGTAACCCACTCGCACAGGGCCAATCGCGTGTGAAACTTTACGGGCACCCCCGAAATACACGTACCCCACTCGCACAGGGCCAATCGTGTGTGAAAGTCCCCGCAAACCCCAGTAATACACAAACCCTGCTCGCACACTTGCACAGGGCTAATCACGTGTGAAACTCCCCGCGAACCCCAGTAATACACGTACCCCGCTTGCACAGGGCCAATCGCGTGTGAAACTCCCCGCGAACCCCAGTAATACACGTACCCTGCTCGCACAGGGCCAATCGCATGTGAAACTCCCTGCGAACCCAAGTAATACACGTACCCCATTCGCACAGGGCCAATCGCGTGTGAAACTTCCCATGCACCCCCGAAATACACGTACCCCGCTCGCACAGGGCCAATCGCATGTGAAACTCCCTGCGAACCCCAGTAATACACGTACCCCGCTCGCACAGGGCCAATCGTGTGTGAAACTCCCCACGAACCCCAGTAATACACGTACCCCGCTCGCACAGGGCCAATCGCATGTGAAACTCCCCGCAAACCCCAGTAATACACGCAGCCCTCTCGCACAGGGCCAATCGCGTGTGAAACTTCCCGCGCACCCCCGAAATACATGTACCCCGTTTGCACAGGGCCAATCGCGTGTGAAACTCTCTGCAAACCCCAGTAATACACGTACCCCGCTCGCACAGGGCCAATCGCGTGTGAAACTTCCTGCGAACCCCAGTAATACATGTACCCCGCTCGCACAGGGACAATCGCGTGTGAAACTCCCTGCAAACCCCAGTAATACACGTACCCCGCTCGCACAGGGCCAATCACGTGTGAAACTCCCCGCAGACCCCAGTAATACACGTACCCCGCTCGCACAGGGCCAATCGCATGTGAAACTCCCCGCAAACCCCAGTAATACACGCAGCCCGCTCGCACAGGGCCAATCGCGTGTGAAACTTCCCGCGCACATCCGAAATACATGTACCCCGTTTGCACAGGGCCAATCGCGTGTGAAACTCTCTGCAAACCCCAGTAATACACGTACCCCGCTCGCACAGGGCCAATCGCGTGTGAAACTTCCTGCGAACCCCAGTAATACATGTACCCTGCTCGCACAGGGCCAATCGCGTGTCAAACTCCCCGCGAACCCCAGTAATGCACGTACCCCGCTCGCACAGGGCCAATTGCGGGTGAAACTCCCTGCGATACCCAGTAATACACGTACCCCGCACGCACAGGACCAATCGTGTGTGAAACTCCTGCGAACCCCAGTAATACACGTACCCCGCTCGCACAGGGCCAATCGGGTGTGAAACTCCCCGCAAACCCAGTAATACACGTACCCCGCTCGCACAGGGCCAATCGCGTGTGAAACTCCCTGCGAACACCAGTAATACAAGTACCCCACTCGCACAGGGCCAATCGCGTGTGAAACTCCCTGCAAACTCCAGTAATACACGTACCCCGCTCGCACAGGGCCAATCGCATGTGAAACTTCCCGCGCACCCCCAAAATACACGTACCCCGCTCGCACAGGGCCAATCGCGTGTGAAACTCCCTGCGAACCCCAGTAATACACGTACCCCGCTCGCAGAGGGCCAATCGCGTGTGAAACTCCCTGCGAACCCCAGTAATACACGTACCCCACTCGCACAGGGCCAATCGCGTGTGAAACTCCCTGCAAACTCCAGTAATACACGTACCCCGCTCGCACAGGGCCAATCGCATGTGAAACTTCCCGCGCACCCCCAAAATACACGTACCCCGCTCGCACAGGGCCAATCGCGTGTGAAACTTCCTGCGAACCCCAGTAATACATGTACCCTGCTCGCACAGGGCCAATCGCGTGTCAAACTCCCCGCGAACCCCAGTAATACACGTACCCCGCTCGCACAGGGCCAATTGCGGATGAAACTCCCTGCGATACCCAGTAATACACGTACCCCGCACGCACAGGACCAATCGTGTGTGAAACTCCTGCGAACCCCAGTAATACACGTACCCCGCTCGCACAGGGCCAATCGGGTGTGAAACTCCCCGCAAACCCAGTAATACACGTACCCCGCTCGCACAGGGCCAATCGCGTGTGAAACTCCCTGCGAACACCAGTAATACAAGTACCCCACTCGCACAGGGCCAATCGCGTGTGAAACTCCCTGCAAACTCCAGTAATACACGTACGTACCCCGCTCGCACAGGGCCAATCGCATGTGAAACTTCCCGCGCACCCCCAAAATACACGTACCCCGCTCGCACAGGGCCAATCGCGTGTGAAACTCCCTGCGAACCCCAGTAATACACGTACCCCGCTCGCAGAGGGCCAATCGCGTGTGAAACTCCCTGCGAACCCCAGTAATACACGTACCCCACTCGCACAGGGCCAATCGCGTGTGAAACTCCCTGCAAACTCCAGTAATACACGTACCCCGCTCGCACAGGGCCAATCGCATGTGAAACTTCCCGCGCACCCCCAAAATACACGTACCCCGCTCGCACAGGGCCAATCGCGTGTGAAACTCCCTGCGAACCCCAGTAATACACGTACCCCGCTCGCAGAGGGCCAATCGCGTGTGAAACTCCCTGCGAACCCCAGTAATACACGTACCCCCTTCGCACAGGGCCAATCGCGTGTGAAACTTCCCACGCACCCCCGAAATACACGTACCCCGCTCGCACAGGGCCAATCGCATGTGAAACTCCCCGCAAACCCCAGTAATACATGTACCCCATTCGCACAGAGCCAATCGCGTGTGAAACTTCCCACGCACCTCAGTAATACACGTACCCCGCTAGCACAGGGCCAATCGCATGTTAAACTCCCTGCAAACCCCAGTAATACACGTACCCCATTCGCACAGGGCCAATCGCGTGTGAAACTTCCCACGCACCCCCAAAATACACGTATCCCGCTCGCACAGGGCCAATCGCATGTGAAACTCCCTGCGAACCCCAGTAATACACGTACCCCGCTCACACAGGGCCAATCGCGTGTGAAACTCCCTGTGAATCCCAGTAATACACGTACCTCGCTCGCACAGGGCCAATCGCATGTGAAACTCCCCGCAAACCCAGTAATACACGTACCTCGCTCGCACAGGGCCAATCGAGTGTGAAACTCCCTGCGAACCCCAGTAATACACGTACCCCACTCGCACAGGGCCAATCGCGTGTGAAACTCCCTGCAAACTCCAGTAATACACGCATCCCGCTCGCACAGGGCCAATCGCATGTGAAACTTCCCGCACACCCCCGAAATACACGTACCCCGCTCGCACAGGGCCAATCGCGTGTGAAACTCCCCGCGAACCCCAGTAATACACGTACCCCGCTCGCACAGGGCCAATCGCGTGTGTAACTCCCTGCGAACCCCAGTAATACACGTACCCCATTCGCACAGGGCCAATCGCATGTGAAACTTCCCACGCACCCCCGAAATACACGTACCCCGCTCGCACAGGGCCAATCGCATGTGAAACTCCCTGCGAACCCCAGTAATACACGTACCCCGCTCGCACAGGGCCAATCGTGTGTGAAACTCCCCGCGAACCCCAGTAATATACGTACCCCGCTCGCACAGGGCCAATCGCATGTGAAACTCCCCGCAAACCCCAGTAATACACGCACCCCGCTCGCACAGGGCCAATCGCGTGTGAAACTTCCCGCGCACCCCCGAAATACATGTACCCCGCTTGCACAGGGCCAATCGCGTGTGAAACTCTCTGCAAACCCCAGTAATACACGTACCCCGCTCGCACAGGGCCAATCGCGTGTGAAACTTCCTGCGAACCCCATTAATACATGTACCTCGCTCGCACAGGGCCAATCGCGTGTCAAACTCCCCACAAACCCCAGTAATACATGTACCCCGCTCGCACAGGGCCAATTGCGGGTGAAACTCCCTGCGAACCCCAGTAATACACATACCCCGCTCGCACAGGGCCAATCGTGTGTGAAACTCCCCGCGAACCCCAGTAATACACGTAACCCACTCGCACAGGGCCAATCGCGTGTGAAACTTTACGGGCACCCCCGAAATACACGTACCCCACTCGCACAGGGCCAATCGTGTGTGAAAGTCCCCGCAAACCCCAGTAATACACAAACCCTGCTCGCACACTTGCACAGGGCTAATCACGTGTGAAACTCCCCGCGAACCCCAGTAATACACGTACCCCGCTTGCACAGGGCCAATCGCGTGTGAAACTCCCCGCGAACCCCAGTAATACACGTACCCTGCTCGCACAGGGCCAATCGCATGTGAAACTCCCTGCGAACCCCAGTAATACACGTACCCCATTCGCACAGGGCCAATCGCGTGTGAAACTTCCCATGCACCCCCGAAATACACGTACCCCGCTCGCACAGGGCCAATCGCATGTGAAACTCCCTGCGAACCCCAGTAATACACGTACCCCGCTCGCACAGGGCCAATCGTGTGTGAAACTCCCCACGAACCCCAGTAATACACGTACCCCGCTCGCACAGGGCCAATCGCATGTGAAACTCCCCGCAAACCCCAGTAATACACGCAGCCCGCTCGCACAGGGCCAATCGCGTGTGAAACTTCCCGCGCACCCCCGAAATACATGTACCCCGTTTGCACAGGGCCAATCGCGTGTGAAACTCTCTGCAAACCCCAGTAATACACGTACCCCGCTCGCACAGGGCCAATCGCGTGTGAAACTTCCTGCGAACCCCAGTAATACATGTACCCCGCTCGCACAGGGACAATCGCGTGTGAAACTCCCTGCAAACCCCAGTAATACACGTACCCCGCTCGCACAGGGCCAATCACGTGTGAAACTCCCCGCAGACCCCAGTAATACACGTACCCCGCTCGCACAGGGCCAATCGCGTGTGAAACTTCCCGCGCACGCGCGATATACACGTACCCCGCTCACACAGGGCCAATCGCGTGTGAAACTTCCAGCGCACCCCCGAAATACACGTACCCCGCTCGCACAGGGCCAATCGCGTGTGATTCTCCCTGCGCAGCGGGGTACGTGTATTCGGAGGGGTGCGCGGGGAGTTTTACAGGCATTTTCGTGGTTGGGGGCCTGTATGCTGGTCCACTGGCTTGTGCGCCATGTACGGGATTTGTGCGCAGTACATGGCGCACGGGGAGTGGTTGGGGGCATAACTGGCGCTGCACCACTCTGCAGCACGGCTGGTTATGGATGTTAAAATCCATGGATACGCTGTGCGTGGAAATGGATTTTGGCACACGCGGCTGGCGCAGACTGTCGCACGTGCACACTGTGCGCCAGTAGCGTGCGCCACTGTGCCCTGATTTCTATGAATTACCCCCCTAAAGTCATCATATTTATGATACTGATGCCAAATGTGGCCTCAGGCTAATGAGCCAAACTCCAAACAAAAACTGCAGTTATCCACGGATAAGTGCACACCCTCCTATTATTGATTCATGTAAATACATGCGTGAAGACGCTGCATAATCCCCTCCCAGACAGCAACCCTATTTAAGGGTGTATATTTAAGACACAAGACAGCATGTCAGAATTAATTTATTTTAAGTTTATTTGATCATATTTTAATTATAGAAAACATTAACAAAAGAGCATATCAAATATATTAATAACACATCTATTAAAAACCAGTTGCCAAGAACACACATTTTATCACACCAACAAAAAAAGCTCACATCTCTCATATCATTCCTTACATACTCTTTCATCCCCATACATACAAAAGACACCACTCATACTTGTGCAAAGAACGCAATCCTGATAATTTTGTTCTGTAACTCAGAACATCCCATCCATTTGGGTTAGTATTTTAGTTGTTCCAAAAATGCCTAATTCACAATATTTTTTAAAAGTAAAACACTGGGTAGATGTTCCAAAGTGGTGACTTATGGACACATATTGATCCCTATATTTTATCTGTGTAGACCCAAGTTAAAGCCAACTCTGGGAGGAGTAGGCTCTATGGTGTTGTCGACTCGAGTTTCGGGCTGCCAGAACAGTCTGTACAATTTCCGTCTGGTGCACCTCATCAGGACATATACATTACAAACAAAAACACAGTTTCTTAAGGGAGAATTCAGATTGAAGTGAATTGACTTTCGTTCAATTTCAAAGAGCTAGTTTATTTCACTTCACAGGGTGTTCAATAGTGGTGAACCAAGTATGTTTTTCGGAAAGCCGCTTCCAAAATGTAATGTCTTTATCCGCAGAGATGTTGTGTCCTCCCCGCCGGATATATTGGAGGCCAGTTGGTTCAGGGGCACTGAGCCAACGACACGTGGTCCCTGTATTCTTCCCCAAAGAAAAACACTGGATGTGAACAGTGTCTCACACTCAAGATGTCAGCAACCACTCGTGTGCTTGCTTGTGTGTGGGCCAACCGTCTGGGAGTCATGTCCTGCTGTGCACCACTGCTATTCGGTCAAACTCTGCTGGATAATACAACTCTTGGTAATTGAAAGCTGAAAATTATTGTCAATAACTGCTTCAAAAGACTCCCCACTCACACTGTCTATGCTTTTGGTCTTTTCAATATTTTATCAGCAAAGGAGGCTGGCCCATCAGTGGTTAGATTATGCTTCAGCATGGTGGGACAAGTGAGACTGTCATGTGTAATGTCGCCCCATAAACCCAAGAGCCTTTATAGGCTAATCAGAGTCTAACACATTTCTGAAACCAGAGTTTGTGATTTAGGGTATCTTGGCATCCATTATCCTAGCAGACCCTTGTATTTCCACTTGTGCACATAGATAGAGCAACCGAAATGTTGAGCAATGCAAAGGACTACATGTTGACTCCTTCCATGATGAGCACTCCTCTTCATGTTTGGTAACATTTGTACTAGAACATGAACTAATAATCACATCCATGAAGTTGATTAACTTATGCCATAGAATTCAGCTATGGAAGGAGGTTCAGAACCTGACATATGTGTTCAAATAGATGATTATGGAGGCATACTGGAGTGCACCTACAGAAGCATGCCAGCACCAGAAATGTAACTTTGGCATCAAGGATAACATAATAATGATATTTTCATCTTTTGATTATGACTCGTCTGTAGGCCAAGCTGTTGGTTAGGTGTGGACAATATCAGGCGCTGTAAAAGGGGATACATCCTATGAAATATGGGTTGTAGAAGCCTTGCACATTTCAAATCTACATTGATCAAGCTTCAGAAAACACCTCCACGGTTTAAAGTTGAGCTGCCATAGAGGAATTCCAACGCTGCACAACTCTTGGTGATGTTTCTGTAACACAGTGTTCCTTGGGGCCAAAGATATGTACATCTTCATGAAAAACTACCAGCACCATGTACAGTAACTTTTCCTAGTCATTTAGTCCACTATGAACATTCACAAAATCTAACCGCCTGCATAATGAATTCAGAAATTTCAGGAATGTATGAAGTATTTATCAACCAAAATAAATGGCCTCAAAGCAGACATTGGCATACATTGAATATCCAATTCCCTTTGTCAGTTGTTTTCCAAAATCACAAATATTTTATGAATTAATAATAGCTGCATCTCTATGAAGTTCAGAATGAATGTGGATAATTCCTTTCTGCTCATTTCATCAAATTACACTGAGAAAGCTTACTTTCCTGGTGACTTATTAAACACTTCCTTTTCATTGTCTCATTCGCTTTTCTGAAAGCTGTTCTTGTGACTCCTTTCTCAAGGAACTTCGACCCTGAGGTTTCAGACTACCTTTGTCCCATCACACCTTTACATTGTTGGGCTGTGATGGGCCATTTATTGGCACTCGATCTCTCCACTCACTGCTCATGATAATTTTTGGTGCTCAATCAGTCGGGAATCGGGAAGGGCTGTGTTGATAAACCATCCAGTCGTTCAACACCGGCCCCACCTGCCACTGCCCTAGCCCAATCTGGCTCTACACACCTCCTGCAGAATAACAAATATTTAGTCGAACAGAACTAGCACACTATAAAGATTCAACTGACTAATATACGACTGACACTTCTCTGTGCCTTCATAATAATGGCCTGCATCAATTTCATATCCTGCACCCCGCAGGGGAGAAACTTGAGACTCAGAGCAAGACTACCCCGGATCTACGATCCAAAAACTAATAGAATCAAGTTCCTAAACTCCCATCCCAGGCATAACACCTTTGCCACAGACTTAAATCCCTCCACACCAAACTCAGAAACCATGCAAAAAACTCATACTCACATTATCGCCCACTCTCCTCGCAATCACACTAGAACCAACCACCCCAAACAATGACCCCCCCCTCTCCAAGGACTGAACAAAACGACAACAATCTCAGGAGCCCTCATCAACGCTAGATCACTTATGGCACATACCACTGAAATTGCAGACATACTCTCCACTGACAACTTAGACATCTTGGCTATTACTGAATCCTGGCTAGATGATGCAGCAGGCCTAGCCCTCATGTTAGCTATACCAGATAACTACCAAATACTCAGAGTTGACAGGCCCAATACCAGAGGGGTTGGCCTTGTGATCATAACTAAAACCAAACTGGCATTAAGGCTAACCAGACCCCGTGAAATTTAATACTGCTTACTACTCTCAGCCAAACTTCCGATCTCCAATAATAGCACATTAACCATTTTTCTAGTATAGAGACCTCCTGGCCCTACAGGCACCTTTGAGGAAGACCTTGCTAGCCTCCTCACTAACAACATCAAGGACGCTTCACAGCTCCTACTGCTACGAGACCTCAATTTAGTATTAAATGATGCTGGGGATAAACAGGCCCAATCCATTGAAACCATTTTGACTGAACATGGCCTGACCCAAAAAGTCCTTGCTCCTGCTCCGATAAAAGGGCGAACATTGGGTAGCCAATTTGAACTGTTTTATCACCATCACCAAATTAACCCAGTAACCGTGGACCAACCACCACCTTATTGGTTTCTCATCCTCAATATAGCCCCAAAACCAGAAAAACATTGAAATGGCACCACCGCTCCCAACCAGAAGCAAAAAAGACATCACTGTTGAAAAATGACTTCCTCTCCTCCTACCTACCCCCTTTTCAATCACCAATAACTCTCACCCAAACGTTCTAGTAGAGACTTTTAATGACACTATGACTAAGGCACTTAACGCTATTGCGCCAGTCAAACTACACAAAAGCAAACAAAAGTCACACCTTAATACCTGGTTCACACGCTAGCTTAAGGAATTACAACTCCATAAAAGGAAACTCCAATCTATTTGACGATACTCCCCTATGTTCAAAAACAAAACCCTTGTAGAGGAGGTTCCAAGTACGGCCGGCACTCCAACCATCCATTTTGAAGTACCAGGAACGTTCACGCCAAAGTATGTGACATATGATGAGCAAATAAACCAGCAGAGAGCCACAGTTGGGCTCTGTCCAGTGCCTATCGGAAGAACAGCACCTATTGAAGAACTGACACCAAAGAAAACATGGACAGTAAAGTACCCGTTGAGAAAACGATAACAACAAATGAAATGAAATGAAGATCGTCTGAGTACAGTCCCTGAAGAAGCCAAAAAGGTCTTAATGGAAGATGAATGGTGACGTCACAAGAATCTGGACTGACTCACATATAGAAGATATAAGACGAAACACCATGGACAAGGGACATCATGAACCTAAGATGAAAGGACGATGTCAACTGTAAGAAGCTTATGCTATGAGCATGACGAAGATATTTGACTAGTTTACACATGTATATATGCTTGGAACCGCAAGAAAGCTTCAAAAGTCATCCGGTATGCTTAGTAGTAAGATAGATTGCGGCAAGCGCCACCTATACATATCTACCTCAAAAGAAGCACATTATATAAGTATACTTCCACTTTGCACAAGAAGCAGAATCAACCAAAGGTTACTAGAGGCCACATAAGGAGAGCTCATATTTAACAAATCAAGAATAAAAGGCAGAAACAAAACTCATCAGAAGCAAATCGTGCCAAAAAAGCCAAGGTCGTATCAGCTAAAATAGACGAACAGTAGCTACACCTAATGAAGCAAGGAACAGAATATCCTGCTCAGAAAGGTCAAGAGAAGAAACCAAAGGCAAGTGGTGGGCAAATAGAAAATCAAAAACACGAATTACATGGAGAAGAAGGCGATTTCACGGTGTCTGAATCACGTGACCAGCCGAGCAAGAAGAAGTGAGACTTTCACACCTACGCATGGCAGTGGGCCAGGTGAAGATATCAGAACTTTTCCAGACAGGAGATGCAGTCTCGAGGCCAACCACAGTGAAATAATTCACACATGGCCACTAAAGTGATTATTGATTGTGACAATAATTGGAGGAAGGCCGGGGGAGCTGGTGGGCACCATGCACCTGGCCGACCCTTTTGCATTCTGCTAGTCAAAGTGGAAAAGTATGATTGGGGTTGGTCCTAACCCAATCACAATGAATCAAGTAATCTAGGGCCCTATAGTTAGTAGAACCAATGGGACGTCATACTTTTAGTGACGTCTACAGTAGCCATTTTGAATGAAGGGCTTAGATGCCCCACCTGACAGTGTTTACCAAATCCCCTTATTCCATTACCATATACAGATATAGTACCTATATTAAAGTTACCTTCCTAGAACCAATAGAATTGTATGCCAACTTTTAAGCATTAAATGTCAGTGATGAAGAGTTGTTAGTATAAATGTGTTTCTTGTGAAGTTCGCTGGAGTTGTGAAGCAAGAGAGAAGATCACGCATCCGCTGGTATTCATGAAACTCCCCGTTTTTTGTACTTGTCATTAAACGGACTCCCTTTGCCAACCGTCAAGTTGTCATTATTGATTTGATGCTTGAGTATTAATCTGCATCCCTATCCATCTCACGGGTGCTGGTATTCCATCTTAAAGTGCTATTTGGCAAACCTCAGCTCTATGGGCCGGTTGGGGGTCCTGGTGCACACTTGGTAGCAGAGATAGGATGTTTTTTCGATTATCGATTAGATAAGACACCCATTGACCGTCGACATGAAGTAACTCTAGGTCCTCAGCAATATCACAAGTCCTTTGCCATCTGGCTAAGTAGACCGTGAAGCTCCCCGTAGATAGTGGTTAGAATAAAGAGCAAAACCTGCAGGTAAAAGTCCGAAGGGACCTGTGTTTCTCCCACAAGACCCCTTCCCACTTCTACGAGCAGCTGAGCGGGTGGTGACGAAGGCAGCAATGGAGGGAGGCGGGAAAACAAAAATACAGTTAGAAGTAGAGTAGAATGTGTGTGTATATATATATTCAGTGAAAAAAACTTTGTTAAAGGGACGTTATGGTTAAGTTGCGCTACTAAAAACCTATGAAATTCAGTGAAAAAACTCAATGACATTTGTGATGTCATCTTTGATGTCCTGGGTGTTAGTCTTAGTAGTGCATGGTGGTGGCGCGAGTTATGGTTGCTTAGCTTACCATAACTGGCAAATTGCAAGGGTTTTTCGGTTTTACTTGGAACCATAACGTCCCTGTAACAAAGTTTTTTCACTGAATTTCATAGGTTTTTAGTAGAGCAACTTAACCATAACGTCCCTTTAACAAAGTTTTTTCACTGAGTTTCATAGTATTTTAGTAGCACAACTTAACAATAATGACTTTGACTTTATATACATGTCATATGGAACTGACTAGATCTCTTCTTATGAACTTGATGTCCGCGAACTTATTTAATGTTCGCGGACATGTTCGGAGAACAGTACCACTACCTAAAAACTGGGGGGGGGAGGGGTTGTGGGGTATGTTTGATTGTTATATCATAATATAGGAACATTTAACAAATTCAAAAAGCAGCACACAAACACATTATATATAGTAATACATAAGAAATGTAACCCATATATGTAACACACTAACCATTCATTTAAATACAATGGGCCTCATTACACGGAAGGCGGTGATCCAGGGTGCTATTAGCACCCTGGACCATGCCGGTAAATTACCGGCACCGCCTTGGCGGTAAGGGGATTTACCGCCCCATCCCAAGGTCGGTGGGGCGGTAAATCCCCCTTCCGCCATTGCCCTTCCCCATTCCCATTTCTGCCCCATAGGGCTCTATGGGAATGGGGAAGGCGCTAATTACGGCACCGCAATTTTGCGGTGCCGTAATTAGCTCCGAGGTCCCTTAGCGGGTTGGTTTTTAACGCCTGCAAAAAACAGGCGTTAGAGCACCAACCCGCTAAGGGACCTCGCAGTACGGCGGTAAGGGTTAACGGTCACCGTTGCCAATAACGGTGACCATTAACCCTTACCGCCGTCCGTGTAATGAGGCCCAATATGTTCTGAAATGGAATATACCACAAGAAGATAAATTGGCTTCCAACATAATTACCTCACAGACACAACAGAACTGAGAACAAGACCAGACCCACTGAATACATAGGACTTATCTTACCAGAAATAGTAAGTTTACTTCATTTTACTCATATATTTAGAAACTTTCTGTATTAGATTAAAAAATATATTATCTTTTTTTTTTCTCACAGAAATGTCTAGTACTCTGGAATGGCTAGAGGACAATTTCCCACATGAAGAAATGTCACAAGATAGCGAAACTAATGGTAAACACTTTATAATATAAACCATTTATTTATTATTTTTTTATATACATTTAACATATATATTATTTTTTTGTACAGAGCATACCAAAATAGAAAAAACTTCAGAAAACCCTGTTATGGATAACAGTCTTCACAATATAGAAGAAAAAATTGATGTATTGTTGGCTAATTTTAATAATTTAAAAACTTTTGTAGAAAATCATTTCAAACCAAAAACCTCATACCATTGCCCCACATGTACTTGTCCCTCCTCACCATATCCCAGTCAATTATCCCCAAACCCTCTCCATAATCCAAAATGTTTTGATGAGACTTCCATCCCTCCTTCACCTAATACCAATCATGTTGAAACCCCAAATTCTCCTGTTTTTGTTTCTGTTTCTGCCTCACCTTCTCTGTCATAAATTATTAATATATGTTAAATAAAGTTTAATTTTTATATTGTATTGTGAATAGTTACCGTTTTTAAAAAAAAAAAAAAAAAAAATGTGTCCGCGGACAGTGCGAGTGTTCTGAAATTTTCGTACATAAACGAAAATGGAGGTGTCCTGAAGAACACCACACCTGTTCATACTGTTCACTAGCAAGTTGAAACTGTTCTAAGAACACACGTGGTGTCCTGAAATGTTCGTAAAGAAACAAAAATTAAAGTGTTCTAAAGAACACTATATTTGTCCGTAATGTTCGCTATCAACTTAAAACTGTCCTAAGAACACAATTGGTGTCCTGAAATGTTCGTAAATAAACGAAAACGATGTGTCCTGAACAACAGTAAAACTGTTCGTAGTGTTCGCTAGCAACATGAAACTGTACTAAGAACACACGCGGTGTCCTGAATTGTTCGTAAACAAACAAAAATTAAAGTGTCCTAAAGAACACTATACCTGTCCGGTACTGTTCGTTAGCAAGTTCAAACTGTTCTAAGAGCGCTATTGGTGTCCTGAAATGTTCGTACGTAAATAGTGTTCGCTACCCAATTGAAACTGTTCTAAGAACACAATTGGTGTCCTGAAATGTTCGTACATAAACAAAATTACACGTGTCCTGAAGAACACTATATCTGTCCTTACTGTTCGCTACCAAGTTTAAACTGTTCTAAGAACACACGCGGTGTCCTGAAATGTTCGTTTCACGTGTGACGCACTTTTAATTACTTCAGAACCCGAACAGTGTCCGTAGGACATCAATGCGCATGCGCTAACCAATCTCCGTGCACTTGGTGTCCTGCGGACAGGCGCTTCCTTCGCAGACTAGTTCGCAAACGGATCATATGACCGCGCCCACGCTCATCGTGTGTCCTGAAATGCAGACACTGTTCGTGTCCCCGAACAATTTAAAAGTACATTTTCAGTTAATCCATAATATTTTTCAATAAAATCTCACCATGGCACAAGTCCCACATAGCAATCTTGAGTTTCTATATACCTTTTGAAACTTTCCGATCCTTTTTTTGTGTTCGATCTGTCCGCGGACAGTGCGCATGTCCGCGAACCGCGCACAAGCACCCCTATAAAAGACCACGCCCAAGAGCTTATTCCCATTGTGTTTCTGGCTATTCTTCAGAACACAGTGATTTTTGCTGCCACCTGCAGACTACACCATCATCGAGATGGCATCCTTGGCTGCTGAACTGCCACTTGGTGCTGCACCTGCTTCAGCACCACCCCCACCCCCTCCATCACCACCACCTCCCCAAGGGCCTGAAGAGGGGAACAGGAGTGAGGATGCAGAGGAGGAAGAAGAGGATGATGACAATGAGGTAGAGGAAAACCCTACTACCCGCACTAGGCGTGAGTCTTGGGTGTGGCGGTTATTTACCATTCATGGTAATGTTCCTAAGGCTCGTGCGAACCATGTTACCTGCAATGAGTGCAAAATGATACTCAGTCGCGGGAAGCACGGTAAGTACAGCTTTGGGACCACTACTATGAAGCGACACCTGAGGTCATTTCACTCTGGGGCTATTCGCAGGGTTGTACCTTGCAAAGAACGTAGCAGGTTGATTTCCTCTACTTCATCCTCTGTTTCTGATCCTGTCACCACAAGGACCACCTCTGTGGGACAGCGTCTTCCTCAAGCTGCCTCACAGGCCATACAGAATGCTGATGACCCTTACCTTTCGAGGGTCACAGTTGTATGTATGTACTGTGACACAGTACTCTGCAGGGGGGAGGGACTTCGGAGTGCTTTTGAGACTAGCGTCTCAGAGCACGAGAAGACCTGCTCACTACCCAAATAAAACCCACTCTACATCTTCCTCTCTCAGCTCGCCCTTTCTTATCCCTGTGGTTGGTGTCCCCCACTTTACCCTCCTTTACCCTCCTCTCCTAGTGTGTCGTATCTGAAAAACCAAAAGAAATACAAAATTACAAAAATCAAAAAAATATAAGGCTCTTTTCAGAACCGCCTTTCCCAGTTAAAAAATAGAAGTGAAAATAAATGAAGCAGGGCTCTTTGTATTTTTTAGAAGTCCGCAGACAGTTCGCGAACATTAAAAAAATTGGGTTGCTACTCCATCACAAACATTGTAATTTTCTTTGGAAAGAAGTGGTGGCTCTGAAAAGAGCCTTTGGGTGGTGTTTGTAAGTCAAAAATTGTAAATGCTTAACATCTACTTCAAAATCGTTGTTGTAATTCCAAAAAAGGTTGCAATGCATTTTGTACATTTCTCAGAAAAATCGGATTGCCAGCATAAGTAAGATGGACTCCATCTCTGCGAAAAATGTATGTACTACAAAACATAATATTTTCATTGTGAAAAGAAGACATGCCAAAATCTCTTAGAAAGGCACAAACAGCCTTATTAACATTGTGCCTTGCTTTATGTATTTGTGGACCAAATGAAGAAGAACGAAGCCACATTTGTCTCTGCCCAATCCGTGAAAATATCACTTGAGAATTAGGAAACATGTCCATAACCTTCCTAAGTCCTTCTTTCATAGCAAATTGCAAAACAATTCCAGTCACATGTTCTAAACTGTTCCCTCCACAATGAATTACAATTATGTCTGGATGTTGCTCTGTCTCCAAAGTAGCACAGAGAGGTAGCAAGTCCAACCACTTCATTCCACGTACTCCATGCCAGTGTACTTCCACATGTGGGAATCCAAGATCTACAGCTACTCCACAGCTTTCTGCATGCACCTTCAACCAATGTATCCACGAATCTCCTAAAATCCAAACAATCTGTTTTCTGAAACACACAGTCATAGCTATCTTTTGTTCTCTCAGCAAAAAGAGTATCTGAGAAAATCTCACCTGGCACAACACACCCACCAAACTTTCCTGACCAATCCCTTTCAGTGCTTATTCTCATTTGCATGAATTCTGAACCCAAAAATCCCCGGATGTAACTCTGGATGTCCGCGAACTACCGCCATGTCCGCGGACATATCGTAACATGAACAGCCCTTCTACCATTTCCACTACACTCTCTCTGCCATTCCCTCATTGGATGTACCTCAAAAATCACATGACCATGCACCAATCACATTCAAGGCCTCTACATCTAACTGCATCATCATAGATCAGCACTGCAAATGTACTCTGAATCTCTCTGAGTACAAGTGTCATATCATTGGCAAGCAGCATCTACCAGAAATACTGTACAAGTCTTCAAGATTTCTACTTGCAGCTCCATGCATATCCATATGCATGAACACAAACTTCAGGTATGCATATTTTCTGTATAGTAGATGAACACATTTTCAAACAGACTTTTACCTTGTAAAATCTGTAAAATGAATTTACTGTACTTTTTTCAATTTCCTAAAATCAACTATCACTTATAAACCTTTATACTATTTACTTTATTTATACACACACTCAAATCATGTTAAACTAACATTTTTTAAATGAAATATATAGACTACATATATTCAAACAAAATTGCATGCAAACAAAATCTATGTTTAAACCTTTATAAAAATACTTATACAATTTCATATTTTTTGTTTTTATTTATTTATTTACTTAATCACTTTAAATTAGACATGACATTGAAGTGCTATTTCCTAGAACAGTTTACTTACAGAAATAGTGGTATTCACTAATATATTATAAATTTCACAAGACATAGTAAAGATATTTTTTTTTTGCTACAGTTAGTCATTCAATACAATTTGTTCATTAAGAACATATCATATGTACTGAACTGATGCAATGTATCTTATGTAAATAAATTAGTTTAATGGTTTTACAGAAGGCACTGAGGATTTCAATTAAAAAAATCAATATCTAAAATAAAAACAGTGCTATATACAAACAAAGTTACTAATTTGAAGCTTTTACATTTGCATTGAAGACCAGTTTCCTGAAAAGAAGTAGCCGAATTCGAAGAAGAAAGAAAAACTAAGAAGTTACCTGTTAATTTAAAAAAAAATAAGTAAAATATCACCATAATATTTGTATTATTAATCAAATATACTATAACGTTAATACAAGCTATTTCGGTTTCTAAAAATAGAGATTTTGTACCATTTTCTCAAAACATTTCCATGTCTTAAACAGCGATTTACAGCCAGAATGGCCCACAAATTTCTATTTTTGGACACACAAATTACCCAACTGAACCACTACAATTTTCATATTATAGAACAAACAACTGTTTTAATTGTATACATTAGATTTACTATTTGTACTTTTCCACACCACTAGCTTACTTTTTTTTTGTCATCTGAACCACGGTTTAGTAACACATAAATTCAAGAATACCTATCCCTACTAGTTTTAGTTCCCAATGCACAATCACACACCATTACATACATCTTTATCATCTTACTCAAACACTCATGCACACAGCACACATACATTCCAGAACACCCCAACCCATATCTTCTTTATTTTTTTCAACAGACCCTAAAGAATGCCTACCAAAAGTCAAGTCCGTAGAAAGCAACGCAAAGGTAGAGCAAATGAAAATAAAGCTGTCCAACATAAGCATCTATCTCTAGCAGAATTTGTAAAAAAAGTTGAAACAAAACAGCTAATACAATCATTTAGTGAAACACAAGAAGTTTCAAGTACAACAACTTTGCTTCCTCTATCAAAATGTAAAACAAACCAAAAAACAATTAACAGAAAATCAGCTATCAGTACAGATAAAACTACTTCTTCAAATTTTAATATAGTGCAAAGTAAGCATACCAAGAAAAGTATTTTAGCCAAAATATACTGTCACAAAGTCCTTCAAAATCTTATAAAAACAGGAGAGAAATCAGGTTCAAAGCTTAAAACCTATCGTAGGAAATTAATCTTAGAAGCATTGACGGACAGTGCAATTCTTCTCAAAAGAAATGTATTTATTTTACTGTTAAACAAAATGAAACCACTAACAAAACTAATAACTAAGTTACAAAAAAGACTTCTCAATAAGCGAAATATCAACAGAAAGAACTTCTTAAGTATCAGCGGAGGTGAATGGAATCACACTACAAGCACAGAACCATATTTTAATGAAGAAGCGTACAAACAAAAGCAAATGAATACAATTGCCATACATAGCAGTGGTCGAGGTTATGAAAAAGTGAATAATACCATAATGGAACAAGAAGTACTTCTTACAAAAATATGCCCTGAAAACGTCTAATGTACAAATGGCCATGCACGTCAATGTGTAACATTCCCAAACAATGTTTCAAATCTTTACGCCAATTCCTCAATAAATATGTAAAAAGCAAAGACAAAATCAAAATTAAATTACTTCAAAATATAGATACCTGTCCAGTGCGCAAGTACACAGGACTACAAGGACATTCATTGGCCTGCATTACAGGACGTACTTGTAAAACCACTTTCCATGATATCAAAAGGATATCAACACATCATTCAACTATAAGAAATCTAGTCTATAAACTGTACTATGCTAAAAGTCCTGCTTTAGCAGGGGCAAAGTTAAATAACATCCTTCTACATGGTCCAGCAAAAGACCTACTTGAATAAATTCACTATATCCAGAAAAAATATTTTGGAAGTGAAAGCCATTTACAGAATGAAATAGCTTTAAACCAATTAAGCAACAATTCTACACATGGCAACCTTTTGCTAAACACATACAAAAAAGAAATACTAAAATTTAAAAGTACATCAGCTGAAGTACCAAACCATGTATGTGTATGTTGCCGTATAATGTTTTATAAAAGTAACACAAAAACTGTGGACCTATCATAGAAGACAATGAAGATTCTAAATGGTTTGAATTAGCTCTCTACCTTGTAGCAGAAAACAAATATGAAAAAACTGAGCCCTTAATACTTTGCAGTTATTGCACTACAAAACTTGACAACAACCAAACTCCTTCACGTTCTATCACAAATAATTTGGAATTATACCCAGTACCAAAACCTCTACAACAACTTAATTTATATGAGAGCATCATAATTCAAACAGTACACCCATTTCAAGCAATAATACGCCTTCAACCAAAAACAGCAAAATTACCTCCCTCTGAATTGGTAAAAGGCATTCGTGGAAAAGTAGTTTATTTACCATTAAATCTAAAAGAAAATGTGCATACTCTAGGAGCGCAACGTCCAATGCAGCAATCTTTAATTATATTAGTAAATGAAGTACCTACAAAAGACAAAATAATATGGCAACAGCTGGTAGATTTATATAAAGTTAGACAAGCCTTCCAATATCTTAAAGAGAATAATGAATATTACAAAGAAATTAATATTGAAGAAAACTTGAAAGATACAACTGAAATAATACAAGAAACACAAGAAGCTGGTCAATTTGAGCTACTAGATCCTGCTACAATATCAAATACTTTAGACCATTATACAATTCATCCTTTGCACTGTAATGACACCGTACAAGATGTACTGGAAACTTACCAAATGCGTCAAACAAAAGGATCGCCAATCAGTATATGGGAAAAAAGTATAGAAGCATGTGCTTTTCCTCTACTCTTTCCTACTGGCAAAGGAGGAAGGTATGATGATAGACCTATTCAAATATCAGCTTCAGAATACCGCTCATTACGGATGTATTCTGAAGATCCCAGATTTAGACAAAATGTGGAATACATATTCCACCTGCTCTTTGAAAGTGAACTAGCAACTTTATGTTACGGAGTTGCACACATATTAAAATCAGGATCACACTTTCAAAATATGACAGCTACACAATTATTAGAGAAAGTGCAACAAAAGGATGAGGTTTTACAATCAAATATTACAAATCTATTAGCAAATATGCGTGGTACTAAAGAGTACTGGTTTCGACGTCATGGAGATGAACGTTGTATGATCAGAAACCTTGGCCCACCCACTTGGTTTGTTACATTAAGTTGTGCAGAATATGCAGGGGAAAATTTACATGATTTCCTACGCATATCAAATAAAAACAAAACAAACATAGATATTCTAACACCTGGAGAACTTTGTTCTTTGGATCCTGTTAACGTTTCAAGATATTTTCACCATCGCTTCATTGCTATACTACATTTTATTTGTAATAAAACTGTTCCTCCCCTTGGAGAAGTGCAACACTTCTTTTGGAGAAAAGAATACCAAGCCAGAGTAGCACCACATATCCACATGCTTTTATGGATTAAAGATGCTCCTAAATTTGGTCAAGACAGTGATGCCACTGTTTTACAGTTTATTGAAAAATATGTCACTTGTGAAATTCCATCAGAAGCCACAAATAGTGATCTTCATGTACAAATTTTACAATTTCAAAGACACAAATGTGGAAAATATTGTCATCGCAAATACAAAAACAATGGCACATACTACACCAAATGACGATTTGGTTTCCCTAGACCAGTTACAAATACAGGTCAAGTAAACAACCTCATGTCTTCAGTTAGACATAGTGTTAAAGGTAAGTCACCTAAAAATACATATTACATAAAAAGAAAAGAAGAATAAAAATATATCAATGATTATAATGCAATCATTGCCCACTTATGGAATGCAAACATAGATGTGCAGTACATTGCAGACAATTCTACTGCAGTTGCACGATATGTCACAGCATACTTAACTAAAGCAGAAAAGACAGAGCTCCAAGACTTCTGGAATAACCTGTCATCAGATAAAACAGTATCTCAGAAATTATACAGCTTGGGCATAAAAATGCTCACCCATAGAAAATGTGGATCTTATGAAGCAGCTGATTGTTTAACTGGTACTTCATTGTATAGTACATCTGAAAATATAGTATGGCTAACTCTTGGTCCAGCTAAATCTAGAAAAAGAGTTCTAAAATCATATGAAGATATAGAAACAATAGCCAAACATGATCCCAACAGCCAAGACATTTTAAAAAACAATTTATTGGACACATACTACCCAAACAGAAGTAATACTTTGGAAAACATGTGTCGATACCAAATAGCCCAAAACTACACATACAAAAATAATATGAAACCTGATGAAATAAAAGGTAAATATAGAGTGACAGACTGTGAAGGCAGCTTAGTTAAACTCACTAAACCAAATGTAATTAATCATATCAAATTGTCATTGAAGACTCCTCAACATAAAGAAGTATATTACATGTCCCTGCTACAACTCTTCAAACCATGGAGAAAAGAAGAACAATTACTAGATAACTATGACTCATATGAGGATGCTTTCAAAGCAAATGAAAGCACTATAACTGATGTAAACTTTACACAGTACAAAACAATGTTGCACAATGAACAGCAACATGAAGAAGAACTCCAAGCCCAACTAGATAAAGATACTCCTGACAGTAGTCAACCTTCTGTAACAGGAAGCCAAGAACCACTGGGAGAACCACTAATAACAAATGAGGCAGAATTAGCTATGATAGAAGTAGAAAACACCATGGGGCCAATTCATAGAATTCGGCGCACAAGTGGCGCACGCGGCTGGCGCACAGTGTGCGCGTGCAGTAGTCTGCGCCAGCCGCGTGCGCCGAAACACATTCAGGCGCACAGCGTATTCATGGATTCCAACATCCACAACCAGCCGTGGCGCAGAGTGGCGCAGCGACCCTGCAGCAGCGTCAGTTACGCCCCCAAGAACTCCCCTTGCGCAGGGAAAAGCCATCAAAATCCCCAATCCAGCGCAAAGGGCAGCAGCAAACGCAGAGCGGGGAGCGTGTATTTCAGGGGTGTGCGGATGTCCCCACATGCGATAGGCCTGGGTACGTGTATTACAGGGGTGCGCGAGAAAATCTACACGCGATTGGCCTGGGTACGTGGATTTCAGGGGTGCGCGAGAAATTCTACACGCGATTGGCCTGGGTACGTGTATTACAGGGGTGCGCGAGAAATTCTACACGCGATTGGCCTGGGTACGTGGATTTCAGGGGTGCGTGAGAAATTCTACACGCGATTGGGCTGGGTACGTGGATTTCAGGGGTGCGCGAGAAATTCTACACGCGAATGGCCTGGGTACGTGGATTTCAGGGGTGCGGGAGAAATTCTACACGCGATTGGCCTGGGTACGTGGATTTCAGGGGTGCGCGAGAAAATCTACACGTGATTGGGCTGGGTACGTGGATTTCAGGGGTGCGCGAGAAATTCTACACGCGATTGGCCTGGGTACGTGGATTTCAGGGGTGCGTGAGAAAATCTACACGCGATTGGGCTGGGTACGTGGATTTCAGGGGTGCACGAGAAATTCTACACGCGATTGGCCTGGGTACGTGGATTTCAGGGGTGCGCGAGAAATTCTACACGCGATTGGGCTGGGTACGTGGATTTCAGGGGTGCGCGAGAAATTCTACACGCGATTGGGCTGGGTACGTGGATTTCAGGGGTGCGCGAGAAAGTCTACACGCGATTGGGCTGGGTACGTGGATTTCAGGGGTGCGCGAGAAATTCTACACGCGATTGGCCTGGGTACGTGGATTTCAGGGGTGCGCGAGAAAATCTACACGCGATTGGGCTGGGTACGTGGATTTCAGGGGTGCGCGAGAAATTCTACACGCGATTGGCCTGGGTACGTGGATTTCAGGGGTGCGCGAGAAATTCTACACGCGATTGGCCTGGGTACGTGGATTTCAGGGGTGCGCGAGAAATTCTACATGCGATTGGCCTGGGTACGTGGATTTCAGTGGTGCGCGAGAAAATCTACACGCGATTGGCCTGGGTACGTGGATTTCAGGGGTGCGCGAGAAAATCTACACGCGATTGGGCTGGGTACGTGGATTTCAGGGGTGCGCGAGAAATCCTACACGCGATTGGGCCTGTGCGAGTGGGGCAGTGTATTACGTAGGTGTGCGGGAAGTTGAAGAGGTGAATTGCCAGTGTGGGTCCTCCCAGGTCTCCCCTCTACCCCCTCCACGACCTCTGCAGGCAGCCCACACCACAGGGGACTACTCTGCACCCCTGGTCATGTCCCGCAGGCAGCCCATCCACCATGGGCATGCCCCCCAGCCAAGCCACATGTCCCCTTGCACCCCTACCCCCCAGCAGGCCCCCACTCATGTCCCCCTGCACCCCCACCCCCCAGCAGTGCAGGGGCAGCCTCCACCAGGCCCCCACCCATGTCTCCCACCACCCCCACCCCCCAGTCACCAGGGGCAGCCTCCACCAGGCCCCCACCCATGTCTCCCACCACCCCCACCCCCCAGCAGTGCAGGGGCAGCCTCCACCAGGCCCCCACCCATGTCTCCCACCACCCCCACCCCCCAGCAGTGCAGGGGCAGCCTCCACCAGGCCCCCACCCATGTCTCCCACCCCCCAGCCCCCAGCAGTGCAGGGGCAGCCTCCACCAGGCCCCCACCCATGTCTCCCACCACCCCCACCCCCCAGTCACCAGGGGCAGCCTCCACCAGGCCCCCACCCATGTCTCCCACCACCCCCACCCCCCAGCAGTGCAGGGGCAGCCTCCACCAGGCCCCCACCCATGTCTCCCACCCCCCCACCCCCCAGCAGTGCAGGGGCAGCCTCCACCAGGCCCCCACCCATGTCTCCCACCACCCCCACCCCCCAGTCACCAGGGGCAGCCTCCACCAGGCCCCCACCCATGTCTCCCACCACCCCCACCCCCCAGCACTGTGGGGGGTGGGAGACATGGGTGGGGGCCTGCACCCATGTCCAACCCATGTCTCACAGCACCCCCACCCCCCAGCAGTGCAGGGGCAGCCTCCACCAGGCCCCCACCCATGTCTCCCACCACCCACACCCCCCAGTCACCAGGGGCAGCCTCCACCAGGCCCCCACCCATGTCCAACTCATGTTCCCCACCCAACATGTCATCACAATCCAGAACCCTGGTCTCTATGGTCAGCCCCCAAATGCAAAACACCCACCCGAGTATTGCATCCACCCACTCATAATTTGCAATCACATCACAGAACACCAATTGCAAGTTCCGAAACAAACACATGTCCCTCACATACACCCAATGGGTGTCAGTGAATCTCAAAACACATAACATGAAATGCATGAAAACAATGAGATACCACACATTGAAGTTCAACAAAAAAATAATGTATTAAACGAAACATGAATAGAATCAAAAATGAAGAAACAGAAATGTGAATGTAAAAAAATGAAAAGAAGCATGTCCGTTCAAAATTAAAAAAATAAATAAATATTGAAATCCAAAGTAATGTTGTATAAAGTCAATGTCCACAAAACAAAATCCAATGGGAAATAAAAATAAAAGCCATTGATCCATGGAGAATGTTAAAAAAGAAAGTATGTACAAGTCTACAACTATGTACAATGCAAGAAGCCAGGGTCCATTATCCCAACAAAATAAAGGAAACCTATCTAACTACACTAACTAATAAAAAAAATATATACAAAAATGTGGCCAATGTCCAAAAGGTCCAAATGAAACAAAAACAAAAATGAAACCTAACACTACCTACATAACTATGTACAAGGGCAGCGGGCTAGTTCCACGGCTCACTTCTGGATGTGCCGGGCCAGGGCATCATCGAACTCCTCCTCAATGTCCCGGAGGCGGTCCTCCTCCATGGCCCCGAGGGTCCGCAGGGCCGTCGACGTGTCCACTTCCAAACCCCTGCGGATTGCCTCGAGGCACTCGGCCCGCCTCAGGGCCCTCTGCATGGAGTTCTCCGCCCTGACCATTGAGAGCCGTGCCTCTTCCGCCCGCTGCCGCTCCGCATCTATGGCGTGGCCCAACCGCTGCCACACGGAAGACACTTTTTGTCCTGGGTCCTCCTGCCCTCCGGCCGATGCCTGCCCCTCCGATGTCGAAGGCCCCGAGCCTTCATGGCTCCCACCATGGTGCTGCTGCTGCTGTGCCTCTGCCCCTGCACTGCCTCCTGTTGCCTGCACATCCTCCGCCGGCTGGGGTGCAGTCGTTGACGTGGCCACCCCTGCTGGAACAGTAGACTCCCGACTGGGATACCATCGCTCCACAGCCCAGCCCCAGGACCCAGTTGCCCACCCACGCCTGCCTCGGGGGTCGCCATGTCGGGGCAAGCACCATCTGAGACCAGTGGCGACCCCCAGCCAGAGAGGCAGAGGGCCACCAGCTTCAGTGAGAAGGAAGTTGGTGTCCTGGTGGAGCATGTCCTGGGGCATTATGATGCCCTCTTCGGAAGACCACGCGCCAACACGGAAGGACGGGAGAGGATCTGGGACGATGTAGTGGTTGCCATCAACGCGGAGGGGGTGGCAACCCGCGACATCAAGCACATCAAGAAGCGCTGGGAGGACTTGAGGTCCAGGACCCTCAATAAGGCCCGGCGCCTCGCGGAGGGGGGCCGGGCACGCCTGAGTGACATCCAGATGAGGGTCCTGGAACGCGTAGACCCAGCGCTCCACGCCCAGATCCTTCGGAGGCAGACCCAACTGGAGTTGGCCGGTAAGTGGCCAAGCATTACTGTGTGAGACAGGGCATGTTGCAGTGTGCTGGTTGTCTGATACCTGCCTGTATGTGTGACATAGGCCATGTACGTATGTGTGTGTGCAGGGACATCATGGTCAGGCATGTGAGTACAGTGATGTGTGAACCACATGGTTGGTGCATGTGTTCTATTGCAACATGGGGGGCTCTGTGCGGAATGGACACATGGAAGCATGGCAGTCTCTGTTCCTGGACATGGGTGGGGGTGAGGGATGGGTGCTGGTCCCATGTACACGTATGGTGCCCATGTGTGTGTGTCTGAACTGCGTGTCTGTGACTTGTAACTGCCATGGATGCATGACACATGTCTGTGACAATGTTCAGATTCACTGATGCAGCCTAGTCATCCTTGTATCCACTGCGTCTGTGGTGTATGAGGCCAGATGGATGGAACTACGGTGAGGTGTGTGCATGTGATGGCAAGACCCATGATGCATGTGAGTTTAAAACCAACATTGTATGAATCATGAGTCCCTTGGTCATGTATGCCAATGTCCATGGCATGCGCCATGCCTGTTACTGTATGTGTTTTGCCTGCACTGACCCATGTGTTGTGGAGGGACATGATGGAAGTGATGTATGACAGTGCCACTCATCTGCTGTTGCTTCCTGTCTAGGGTACCATTGTACAGTACCCTGATGCTTGTGTTCTATGTCTCCCTCTACACAGTGGCAAGTGAAGAAGAGGGCGGAGAAGGCGCTGTGGAGCAGAGCGGCGGGGATGCCACCACGGCTGCAGCGGAAGGGGTGGGTGAGCCCCCACAGGGGCTTGCAACGGCGGAAGACGGCGTGGAGACATCCAGGTTGGTGGTTTCCACAGAGGGGGAGGAGGCCGCTACTGAGCCACACATGGGGCCTGGTGGGGGCATCCCCGCTGGTGCAAGTGGTGCAGTCCAGGGCCAGGGGCAGGAGGCAGCACAGGTCGCCGTGGAGGTGCCTGTGCATGTCACTGTCCCTGACACTGTGACTGCACCACCATGCACCAGCAGGGATGCCCCATCCCAGGCCCGTCCGCAGGTAGGGGAGATGTCCATGTCATCTGACACTCCTCTACCTGCGGACGAGGGGACCCCTGGCCGTGTGGAGAGGGTCCTGATTGGTGTCGCGTTGCGCACGGCTGGCATTCGTGATGAGGTGCATGCTTCCCGGGAGGAGCATGCACATCATCACGAAGAGCACCGTGCGTACGTGAACCATTTGGGAGCCGCCATGGTCGGGGGTTTCCTACATGTGTGTGGCCTTCTGGCGACCCTCTCCTCCTCTGTGGAGGCTATGCGCCAGTCGTGCTCCATGCCGTCTTCCGGCCCAGATGCCACCAGGGCCCCCTGTGGACCTGCCCCGACCAATGCAGCCAGCTCGGTGGGGAACCCATCCCTGCCACAGTCGGGAGTCGAAGGTCCAGCAGGGGTGGACACACCAGCAACTGTCCCCCTGCAGATGGAGGATGTGCCGGCATCATCTGGCAGGGCACGTGCACGACGGCATTGGTGGATTCCATCAGCCTGGATGCCGTCGTGCTGGCAGAGGTAGTGGCGTCGGAGGCAGCAGCAGGCTCGACATGGGAGGCATCATGGCTCGGGGCCATCAAGATCAGAGGGGCAGGCATCGGCCGGAGGGCAGGAGAACCCTGGGATGGCAGTGTCTTCCGTGTGGGAACAGTTGGTCCAGCGGATAGGTGCGGAGCGGCAGCGGGCGGAAGAGGAGCGGCTCACCATGGTCAGGGCGGAGTTCTCCATGCGTCGGGCGTTGAGGCGGGCTGAGTGCCTCGAGGAAGCTCGCAGGGAGTTTGAGGTGGACACGGGGTTGTCCCTGCGAGACCTCGGGGCCAGGACAGAGTCCCGCCTCCGGGACATCGACATGGAGTTCGAGGATGCCCTGGCCGGCAACATCACAGAGTGAGCCGCAGGACTTGCCCGCTGCCATTGTATATAGTTCTTTAGTTAGTTAGTGTTAGGTTTCCTTTATTTTTTACGTTTTTTTTGGACCGCTCGGACAATGGCCACTTTTCTGTATATATTTTAATTATTAGTTAGTAGTAGTAGGTTTAATTTATGGTATTGGGCTCATGGACCCTGGGATATTCTTGTACATAGTTTGATGTTTGGAAAAAATTTGTTGGATTTATATTTGTGTTCACCATGAGGCAATGGTTTTTCCTTATTTTTCCCCCCATTATTTTGCTTTGGACTACATTAGTTTTTGGATTCCTTTGTTTTTTGATTTTTTCTATTAGTTCTCGGACATGGACCATTTGTTTTGTCATCCCCATTGTTGTGTGTTTTATTTCTTTACTTCATTTTCATCTTTAATACATATATTTATTACTTACATTTGTGGTATTTTCTCATTGGTTTCATGCATGTCATGATATGGGTTTTGACATTCACTTGCACCCATTGTGTATGTGTGTGTGAGGGACATGTGTTCATTTACATACTTGCCATTGGGGTTGTATCATGTAATTGCATCTACTATGTGGGTGGATGCAATCCTTGGCTGGGTGTTTGTGCTGGGTATGCTGCCCATTACTGCCATGATTGCGTTTCGTCAGGACCTGGGGGCAGGGGGACATGAGTGGGGGCCTGCTGGGGGGTGGGGGTGCAAGGGGACATGGTTGGGGGCCTGCTGGCAGGTGCCCCACAGTGCTGGGGGGTGGGGGTGCAAGGGGACATGAGTGGGGGCCTGCAGGGGGGTGGGGGTGCAAGGGGACATGGTTGGGGGCCTGCTGGCAGGTGCCCCACAGTGCTGGGGGGTGGGGGTGCAAGGGGACATGAGTGGGGGCCTGCTGGGGGGTGGGGGTGCAAGGGGACATGAGTGGGACATGGTTGGGGGCCTGCTGGCAGGTGCCCCACAGTGCTGGGGGGTGGAGGTGCAAGGGGACATGAGTGGGGGCCTGCAGGGGGGTGGGGGTGCAAGGGGACATGAGTGGGACATGGTTGGGGGCCTGCTGGCAGGTGCCCCACAGTGCTGGGGGGTGGGGGTGCAGGGGGACATGAGTGGGGGCCTGCTGGGGGGTGGGGGTGCAAGGGGACATGGTTGGGGGCCTGCTGGCAGGTGCCCCACAGTGCTGGGGGGTGGGGGTGCAAGGGGACATGAGTGGGGGCCTGCTGGGGGTGCAAGGGGACATGAGTGGGACATGGTTGGGGGCCTGCTGGCAGGTGCCCCAGAGTGCTGGGGGGTGGGGGTGCAAGGGGACATGAGTGGGGGCCTGCAGGGGGGTGGGGGTGCAAGGGGACATGGTTGGGGGCCTGCTGGCAGGTGCCCCACAGTGCTGGGGGGTGGGGGTGCAAGGGGACTTGAGTGGGGGCCTGCTGGGGGGTGGGGGTGCAAGGGGACATGAGTGGGACATGGTTGGGGGGCTGCTGGCAGGTGCCCCACAGTGCTGGGGGGTGGGGGTGCAGGGGGACATGAGTGGGGGCCTGCAGGGGGGTGGGGGTGCAAGGGGACATGAGTGGGACATGGTTGGGGGCCTGCTGGCAGGTGCCCCACAGTGCTGGGGGGTGGGGGTGCAGGGGGACATGAGTGGGGGCCTGCAGGGGGGTGGGGGTGCAAGTGGACATGAGTGGGACATGGTTGGGGCCTGCTGGCAGGTGCCCCACAGTGCTGGGGGGTGGGGGTGCAGGGGGACATGAGTGGGGGCCTGCAGGGGGGTGGGGGTGCAAGGGGACATGAGTGGGACATGGTTGGGGGCCTGCTGGCAGGTGCCCCACAGTGCTGGGGGGTGGGGGTGCAGGGGGACATGAGTGGGGGCCTGCAGGGGGGTGGGGGTGCAGGGGGACATGAGTGGGGGCCTGCAGGGGGGTGGGGGTGCAAGTGGACATGAGTGGGACATGGTTGGGGGCCTGCTGGCAGGTGCCCCACAGTGCTGGGGGGTGGGGGTGCTGGGGGACATGAGTGGGGGCCTGCTGGGGGGTGGGGGTGCAAGGGGACATGAGTGGGACATGGTTGGGGGCCTGCTGGCAGGTGCCCCACAGTGCTGGGGGGTGGGGGTGCAAGGGGACATGAGTGGGGGCCTGCTGGGGGGTGGGGGTGCAAGGGGACATGAGTGGGACATGGTTGGGGGCCTGCTGGCAGGTGCCCCACAGTGCTGGGGGGTGGGGGTGCAAGGGGACATGTGGCTTGGCTGGGGGGCATGCCCATGGTGGATGGGCTGCCTGCGGGACATGACAGGGGTGCAGGGTAGTCCCCTGTGGTGTGGGCTGCCTGCAGAGGTCGTGGAGGGGGAAGAGGGGAGACCTGGGAGGACCCACACTGGCAATTCACCTCTTCAACTTCCCGCACACCCACCTAATACACTGCCCCACTCGCACAGGCCCAATCGCGTGTAGGATTTCTCGCGCACCCCTGTAATACATGTACCCAGGCCAATCACATGTAGATTTTCTCGCGCACCCCTGAAATCCACGTACCCAGGCCAATCGTGTGTAGATTTTCTCGCGCACCCCTGTAATACATGTACCCAGGCCAATCGCGTGTAGCATTTCTCGCGCACCCCTGAAATCCACGTACCCAGGCCAATCGCGTGTAGATTTTCTCGCGCACCCCTGAAATCCACATACCCAGGCCAATCGCGTGTAGATTTTCTCGCGCACCCCCGTAATACATGTACCCAGGCCAATCGCACGTAGCATTTCTCGCGCACCCCTGAAATCCACGTACCCAGGCCAATCGCGTGTAGATTTTCTCGCGCACCCCTGTAATACACGTACCCAGGCCAATCACGTGTAGAATTTCTCGCGCACCCCTGGAATCCACGTAGCCAGGCCAATCGCGTGTAGATTTTCTCGCGCACCCCTGTAATACACGTACCCAGGCCAATCACGTGTAGAATTTCTCGCGCACCCCTGAAATCCACGTACCCCGCTCAATCGCGTATTTAACTTCCCGCGCGCCACTTTTTTGATGCGCTGGGACTCCACCGCCTGCCTTCGTGTGGCGGCCGTGTTTCAGCTTGTCAGTGTCTTTGGCTGTGCGTGGCTTTGCCCTATTCGATTCCATGAATACGTGTGGTTCAAGTGCGTGTGGGCGTTCCGTCTGCTTCCCTGCAGTACATCCCCAGTTACGCCCTTATTTTCGCGTGTTGTTCCCCATTCTGCGCGTTACGACCCATGTCCCGCCCACTTTCTGGTGTGTGCGCTGAGGTTGTGCGGTTTCACTGTGCGCGTCGCGCACGCCTTTCGCGATGTTGCAGTGACTTGTGCGCCATGCACGGGTTTGGCGCACATCCCGCAGTGAACACGCGCAGGGACTTCCATGAATCGCACGCGTGCGCCTGTTTTTTTCCGCTTGCGCCTGCTTGCGCCTGCTTGCGCGTAGATTTTCGGTGCACGTTTGTTCCATGAATCGGCCCCATAGTGTTTTTGGAATAAGACGACAATTGGACTACTGTGCTGGAATAGTGAAATTCACTATAAACTCACAGGAAGATCCTCAAGAATTTCTAATGTACTTACTATTAGTACTGGAAAACAAAAACATACCTATAAATGAAATCTTCCAGATTTCATACATGTGGAAACATACATGCACTCTGTGCAACAATGTGACATAAGAAGAAATTCCCAATTAACGCTTCATATATATATCAATACCAAATTGTGAATCCATTCCATTTCAGCAACTTGTGCAAAATGCAAACCATGGTAGATTATGCTCTACCTGCAATTCAGATAATTGCTCCACGTTAGTAATACAAACACAAAGTAAATACGTACTACTAATGCTTCTAAGTTACAATGCAGATGGTACCGAAAACAACTGCAAGCTGACTGGATTCACACATAGTCAAATATCAGTTGGTAAGAAAACCTTCACAACAATAGCTATAATCTACCACGTAGGAGCCACAACCAATTCAGGGCACTACACGGCATATATAAAAAAGAAATGTGGATGGTTTGAATGTAATGACAGTACCATTACTCTAAAGCAGAGATTACCAGCAAATGTTACAAATGCTTATTTGATGTTCTTAAAACCAGAATTTGATAAATAAACTGAATTTAAACCCTTAAGTAAATTTGTGTTAAAATAATATAAACTGTTAGAATACTCCAAAAGCTATCTAACAGCTCAAAGATTCTACAACAACTAATCAGATAAATGAATACCACTAAATTAAGCCAAAAAATACACAGTTAGAATACGCCAATTGGTATCTAACTGTCCCAAAATTTAACAATATCCAAATAGATAATTAAAAACCATTAAAATATCTTAAAAAAATAGACAGTTAGAATACGCCAATTGGTATCTAACTGCTCCAAAATTTTATAATATCAAAACAAATGAAGAATCTGTTACTGCTCCAAAAAAAAATACAACAAAGCAAAGTATAAAGCATTAGCCAGAAACAACAAGTGAACACTGAAAACAAACAAACAAATAAACTGTAGCATAACAGAAAAAGGTTTTTTTTTTAATCCAACATGGATTTTTTTTTTCTCCCACAGACCCAATGATTTTAGCAACAAATACAGAAACTGAGCAAATTGCACAGTACTCTGATTTGTACTCTACTAAATATGAGGGTGGAAAAAAAATAAAACTATATTGCTTTTACAATGTAATAAGTCATTACAAAATACTAATACTAACATGCTATTTTCTTTTATCACAGAAATGAAGAAGAAAAACATGGACTCCCATTACTAGACCAAACAGTAAGAATACAATAATAAGGAAAACCATAGCAGCATATCACATCCATAGAGTCAAACATTTCAACTATGATCTATGGGAAACTTTTAATGTCCACGAACAATGTGAGTGTTCTTAGAACACTTTGAACTTGCCAGCGAACAATACGGACACCGTTTTCAGGACACCCCGTACGAACATTTCAGAACAACGCGATAGTTCTTAGAACACTTTCAACTTAACAACGAACAATACGGACAGCGTCCTAAGGACACCCCCTGCGAACATTCCAGGACACCGGGAGTGTTCTCAAAAATCTCTTCAGACACCCCCATTTTGTTTATTTGCAAACATTTCAGGACACCGCGGGTGTTCTTAGAACACATTCAACTTGACAGAGAGCAATACGGACAGCATCCTCAGGACACCCCCTACGAACACTCCCCAGACACCGCGAGTGTTCTTAGAAGCGTCTTCAGAACACCACCATCTTGTTTATTTGCGAACATTTCAGGACAACGCGAGTGTTCTTAGGACACATTCAACTTGACAGAGAACAATACAGACAGCGTCCTCGGGACACCCCCTAGGAACACTCCCCGGACACCGCGAGTGTTCTTAGAAGCGTCTTCAGAACACCCCCATTTTGTTTATTTGCGAACATTTCAGGACACCGCGAGTGTTCTTAGGACACATTCAACTTGACAGAGAACAATACGGACAGCGTCCTCAGGACACCCCCAAAGAACACTCCCCGGACACCGCGAGTGTTCTTAGAAGCGTCTTCAGAACACCCCTATTTTGTTTATTTGCGAACATTTCAGGACACCGCGGGTGTTCTTAGAACACATTCAACTTGACAGAGAACAATACGGACAGCGTCCTAAGGACACCCCCTGCGAACATTCGAGGACACCGGGAGTGTTCTCAAAAACGTCTTCAGAACACCCCCATTTTGTTTATTTGCAAACATTTCAGGACACCGCGGGTGTTCTTAGAACACATTCAACTTGACAGAGAACAATACGGACAGCGTCCTCAGGACACCCCCTACGAACACTCCCCGGACACCGCGAGTGTTCTTAGAAGCGTCTTCAGAACACCACCATCTTGTTTATTTGCGAACATTTCAGGACAACGCGAGTGTTCTTAGGACACATTCAACTTGACAGAGAACAATACGGACAGCGTCCTCAGGACACCCCCTACGAACATTCCAGGACACCGGGAGTGTTCTTAGAAGCTTCTTCAGAACACCACCATCTTGTTTATTTGCGAACATTTCAGGACACCGCGAGTGTTCTTAGGACACATTCAACTTGACAGAGAACAATAAGGACAGCGTCCTCAGGACACCCCCTACGAACACTCCCCAGACACCGCAAGTGTTCTTAGAAGCGTCTTCAGAACACCCCCATTTTGTTTATTTGAGAACATTTCAGGACACCGCGGGTGTTCTTAGAACACATTCAACTTGACAGAGAACAATACGGACAGCGTCCTAAGGACACCCCCTACGAACACTCCCCGGACACCGCGAGTGTTCTTAGAAGCGTCTTCAGAACACCCCCATTTTGTTTATTTGCGAACATTTGAGGACACCGCGGGTGTTCTTAGAACACGTTCAACTTGACAGAGAACAATATGGACAGCGTCCTCAGGACACCCCCTACGAACCTTTCAGGACACCGGGAGTGTTCTCAAAAACGTCTTCAGAACACCCCCATTTTGTTTATTTGCGAACATTTCAGGACACCGCGGGTGTTCTTAGAACATATTCAACTTGACAGAGAACAATACGGACAGCGTCCTCAGGACACCCCCTACGAACACTCCCTGGACACCGCGAGTGTTCTTAGAACAGTTTCACTTTGCTTGCGAACAAAACGGACACATATTGAGTCCTTAGAACACCCCCCAGTCAGTTTATTTAGAACATTTCAGAACACCCGTGATGTCCGCAAACAAATCGAACACAAAAAGAACGTCTAACACATAAAAAAAACAACTTTCATCCTATCTCATACACTCCCACCCTCCCCAAACACTCCTACACACCAACACACTCTACAAAATACACATTTTGAACAAAGTTTCACCGCGCTGTCCGCGGCCGTCCGCGAATCCAAGATGGCGGGCGCTACCGAAAAATCTGACGCGCTTCACGCTCCACGCCGTCCAATCAGCGAACACGTTGCATGTCCGCGAACATCACGCAAGACGATTGGCCAATCAGGACACTGTCCGCGGAGTGAACAGGGAAGTGTGTCCGCGAACCGAACACAGATATCACTAATTTTTTTTTACCTAATTTTTGGTCATTTAAAAAAAAAACTACTGGACGGATTTTCACCAAATTTGCAAAAGCACGCTTTCGGGACCAAGCCGCTGCTCCTGGTCCAAATTTGGTGGAAATCCGTCCAGCGGTTTGGGCTGTAGGCGCGAGCAAAATTTTTTTCCCATTCAGTCTATGGGAAAAAAAAAAGTTTTGGGACCCCCCTATAACTTTGCCCCCCCAGGACGAATCCTCACCAACCTTTGCAAAAAAAATCAGAGTGACCCAAATACTTTTTTTGCAAAGTTTGGTGAGGATCCGTCCAGTGAGAGCGAAGTTATAAGCCACCCAAAAAGTGCTCTTCCTATGGAAACAGCAACTTAACCATAACTACATGGCCACTTCCGTGGCCATGTAATATATATATATATATATTACAGGATGCAGGCTTCTACTAACCGCTATATTAAGTGTAGGAATTTGGGTGTATCCTCTTTTCTCGGGTGTCCCCACGGTATCCTCTCTCCTCTCAGGTACTTCTCGGGTGTCCTCCCCGGTATTCTTTTCTACTACTCAGTCACCCTTTGAGTCACTATTTCCTTCCCCATATATATATATATATATTTCCTATGGAAACAGCAACTTAACCATAACTACATGGCCACTTCCGTGGCCATGTAATATATATATTACACATTAAACATGGAAGACATGACTCCATTAGTACATCTGTGCAAACAGTTGGCAAAACATGCAACTAAGCTGAAAAAGTTCAGTACAGAATGGGTTAAAGGAACCGTGAACAAAATGTTTATGCCATGGCCCCAGGGTGGATCGCTATCTAAAATGGTCCTACAGCACATGATGACATATTTGCACGCCACATACATAGGCAAAAGTTAGACAAACGCCTAACTAGTTTAGAGCTTTGGAAGATGTACCAAGCGGATAAGGAGGAGGAGCTGCCATTAGATTGGATACTTAACGTATGCACAGAGGGGGGTGAGACACCTTCCACGCCACCCACCCCATCTGAAAACGAAAAATTAAGTCAGTAAGGACGAAGGGTTATACCCGCTAAGAGAACTTAAAGTAGCTACGGGATATAGCAACCCGGCATATGAGTCACCTACGCAAAGTAGTGACGAAAACCCAGACAAAGACAGAGATAGAAATATCACCTCCAAAGTCCTGAGGGACGAGGAGAGACATGAGAATGAGAGAAAAGACCAGGAACAAGCAAGTACATCTCTCGATACAGAGAGAGAGGGCAAAAGATGGAAAGGAAATGTGAATAGGACTGATGAGATAGCATTCACACAGAATGAATGGATACGAGGTCAGATTTTATTGAAACTCAGGGGTAAATGCATTGATAATGTGAAAAAAAAGGGAAGCTAGACGATTTACAGAGAAAGGAGAAGGAAAAGGAAAAAGGATTGAGAGACAAAAGAATCAGCAAAAAAGACAGGCAGAGACAAGAGCAGTTATGTTGCGAACAGCAAGAAAGACTAGGCGATCATAAGTAGAGAGCAGCTAATGATCAGGACAGACAGGAGCAGCAGAGAATAGAAGACGAGCAAAGGATATGAGAGAAAAGAATAAAGAGATGAAAGGATGAGGAAATTCAAAGGGCAAATGAACGTAGAGATGCAAAGAAAGAGGAAGAAGATAGAGTCAGAGAGGAAGCGAGGAAGCGCAGAGAATTTGATGACATAGAACGTAAGCAAAGATAGAGAGCAAGCGATCTTGAATATCTGGAAAGGGAGGTTAAAACACCTGATCAAGTAGTAGATTGGGAAGACATAGAAGAATTCTTTCCTGAGTATGATTCAGTACCAGGCATGTCTAGAGCATGTATCAAGGATGACTTTGAAACCAGAAGCATCGGAGAGACGATCGATAGAATATATGATGAAATGGGGCTAGAACAAGTACCTCAAGGGGAGGGGGAGGATGAGCACCTGGTGAGCACTCAGCTGTACGATGCTGAGGACGTCTCCCAAAGTAGTAAAAATAAAGAGCTGTCCTTAGATAGGTTGGAAATCAGTACGAACAAAGAGGATGCGAGAATTTGCACGAGTTGGGCACAGACAATGTCAGACACTGAAAGAGAGGAACAGGAGGAAAAGGAGGAAGAGAGAAGACGTGAAAAATGATTCTCAGGAGGCAAAGGGATAAGATGGACACATTCTAGTGGGTCTGCACTGTAAGTGATTTCAACCCGGCACTCCACCTAAGTCAATGCCTAGCGTGTGATGCACAGCTGAAACCTTAATTATTTATTTATGTCTGAAAGTTCTTTTATTTCTGAATGATGTACCACTTATATCACGCCCCTCTCTTTGAATCCCCTCAGTCACACTGAACCAGGAAGCAGGCAGGTTTGCCAAGTTAAAAATATTTATTTTATGTATTTCACAATATATATATCACACTAGTTTAATGGTTATACAATAATCACCAATGGGGTGATGTCGCACTAACAATCTCTTTAATCATGAGGAGTAATGATGGGAAAAACAATGCAGCACATAGATAATACTTTTGTGTGGGTTCAATCAAAATGCAATGTGATTACTCTTTCCCCCTGCACACTACTCAATCCCCCCAATATGCAACATAAAGAGATGGAAGGAGAGAAAACAGGTTTCAGGAATACAGAATTCAACAAAATAGTATCAATCCCAATTTCCCCCCAGCAAACACAGAGAGAGAAACAGGAATGATTGCAAACTTGTCAAAAATGGTTGTAAAGTTGGCTTTGCATGAATGGTAAAAACACAGAAAAGGGATTTAATTCACTGATATTGTTTCAATACTAGTGGGAGCCGCTTTGTACGATCTCAGGCAAACACTAGCAATGATTATAGAGTAACTAGCAAGCTGAAAACTTAATTTTGAGGTCGGGTGCAATGAACAGCTATTTCATACGTTATAGATTTGAGCCAAACAAAACATTTGTGGCAAACGTTTCCGTGTGCGGTAAGTGCGATTGAAAATCTTAGGATGTTAGCTTCAAGTAGACACTTAAATTTTGTTTCTAGCATAAACAGTAAAGAAGTTATGGAGGTTTTTGTGGAGGTCATTTTTCAGAGAGAGGCAACAATGTAAAACAAGAATGTGCTTTTAAACTTACAAACAAGGTTTCATTACACTAGGGGTACATGCAAACTACACGACAGCACAGCCACCAGCCCAGGATATCTCTGGTTGGTTTTTCACCTGCCGAGACGCTCGCCTTTCTTCAAAAAATATATATCAGCGCAAAGATGATTTTAACACTATTATTACAAAAAGACTATAGGATAAGAGAAAGAGTTCAGGCAAGACAAAACGAATTTCTAACAATGCAGACTGGATATAAGAGAGGATGGGTTTGGATAGGGATGACTTATGGGCAATACATATGCTAGTGAGAGTCCTATAGTAAGGATACTCACTACCAATGTTTGGACTGAACCATCAGGGATTCAGGTCAGTCAAGATCTCTGGACAGGAATTCTGCTAGGCACACCGGACTGGACACAAGGTGCTCTGGTCTGCAATCAGCAAGTTACTCTGGACACCGCACAGTGGGACTGGACTGGATCTCACAGGCTCTGGTTCCGATCCACAGCTATCTGGTCACAGCACGGCTCTGCTGGGTTGGATTTTGGATTCTGGCAATAATTCTTAACAGGAAAGCAGCTACAGCACAGCCAGGCTGTTCTTTGGTTCCCCTTGGTTCCCCTTAGAGGTCTGGGGAAAAATCTGGTTTCTGGATTTTTTTTAAAGGCCAAGTTGAGAATGGTTCAGCTTTGGAAATTGGCCTTTCTGCTTTCAGAGTTTCTGGATTCTGGAGTCTGGAATATGGATTTCTCTTGCAAAGTGCTCTGCCAGCAATCGGTTGGTGGGTGAATGTGTGTGTGTGTGAGCCCTCAGCTGTCTGTATTTATGTATTTCCTAAAGGGGTGGGTATGCTGAATTATCCTAGGGACACCCCTTAGATATTCTATTGGCTAGGGTCTTTCTACTCCTTTATTGGAGAAGAAAACAGAGTGTCATCATGATGATGTGGCTTATGAGGCAGGAAACCCCTCCCCTTTGTTTTTGCACATGAAATCTAATTTTCATATAATACATATTTACAATTTTACAAACTTGATAGCAATAGAATATCTAGATCACATATTTTGTGGAGCAAGTATTCATCCACGCCCCGTCTCTGTAGGATCTTGGGTCTGGGTTCAATAGATTTTTGCACTTTTTGTCCGGGATACAATATCTATTGTGTCCAAACTTGGTACACAGGTGCGCATTGCATAGGGGCATAAATGTGTGAAGTTTCATACTTCTGACCTCAATACATTTGCTATAAAACCACAATTTCTACAGTTATGTCCCATAACATAGCACAGAGTTCTGGCTCCTCTTAAAATGTGCACCAGAAATTTAGATTCAGAAGTCCGGGGTTTCTATATTTTTAACAATTGTACACAATAAAGTATCAGTCTTATTAGAAATCTGATTGTTGTTCATTTGTGAATCAACAAAACTGTCTCTCTCCGCCTCCAAAGGTTTCTTGTAGCTCAAGAGCAATCCCCGCCTTCTTCCTTCTGACAGAGAGCACTGTTGACACTTTAATCTTCATATCCTTTCAGCCCAGGAAGGTCTTTTGTCTCTGCCAGTAGCAGCAGCCCAAATCTCCTCCCCTCTTCATCAACACTTGAATGTGATTTCCTGGCCTTTTGGTGGGAAGCAGAAGGGAGGTGTCTTTTCCAGTGGGGGAAGCTTGTTTGTAGTATTGGCTGAATCAGGCTTACTTTAAAAGTAAATGTGTTACATTTTTCTTTGTTGAAAATAAACTTACAATTTTAAAACAAACATCTATAACACTGATTCTAGGCTCTAAATCATGGAGTTTAAATAGTGACAACCTAGTTTGCTCTTGATAACAAGAGATTTGAGACATTACATCTTAATAGTACAACTTTTACAGTTTTAAAAGAGGCTTTTGAAACAGTCACAGGCGGCCGCTGGTACTGTGCCCAGATTTTGACAGCTTTCCCAGGCAAGCAAACTGGCTGTGGATGTTTTTGTGACCAATTCAACTTTCCTGGATATTGCAAATGCACAATTATTCCTTGTATTCCATAGCATGGGACACCCAACAAGAAGATTGGATGTTTGCGAGTGTTTGGGACCAGCATTCTGTATTTTTTAGCAACCATGAAAAGATTTAAAGCAGATTTAAGGATTTCTTTCAGCAAGCACTGCTTTTCATGTGGCCTCCATTTTTACATGCTGGACAACCCAATGACATGTTTCAGAGTGCGGTCTCCATTCCACCACTGACAACATGCATGATAGATTTGGCTTCCATCCTTTTGTGATTGGTAGAGCACATATTCCTTAGGTTTTGGCGCACATGGGATTTTCACGGCCATTTTGCTGATTCTGGTCCCACCAGCACACAGTGATGCTGCGGGGCAGAGCCAAGTGGGTCAAAACATCCCACAGCACTGAGGGCATCAGAATCAGCCACACAGTCAGAATGACGTGAAGAAGTATCTTACGGTCACAGGGGGGTGTCTCCACCACCCTATGTGAGCTGACTAAGGACATTGCCAGGTAGGCAGCGACGTGGGAATATCACTCCTGCAATAGACAGAAAAACAATGAGAGAAGAGAGAGAGGGCTATGCGTCCCAATTCCCATTGCTCGAGAAAGGAGGAACGAGACCACAGTATATTCCATGGCCACACATGGATCGAGAAAACCTGAAAAATAAGCTTTCAATGCTGACATCGGGAACCAGAAAATGGATGCACAAGCTAGAAAAAATGACGGGTGGGAACATGTTAGCTATAGGGGATATCAAGGGTCTTTTAATCCTCATACTTGATGATAGAGCTGACGATGTGTGGACACGGGCAGGTTACCCTGGTCTGACCACAGTTAATACTGCCACGGTAAGAAAGCATTACGATTGCCTTATCCGGATACTTCTCACATGGGAGCTATAATGACACGTAAAATGAAGGAGTCCGAGGACCCTTTGCTTTACATTCAGAATTTCCAAGACACGTGGGTACTGGAGACTCGTGAATCTTGTGGGAAATCTATACCCGTATTTTACCATATATTATGCCAAGGTCTGCCAGATCAGGTACAGGAGCAGCTCAAGAAATTGGTAGGAATTGAGGCCAAACCGTGGTCTGAAATACAGTTGGCCATAGCGCATTATTGCAGACTGCTGCAAGAAAAGAATCGCAAGAAAGAGGCAGCACGAAAAGAAGAAGAAGCAAAACTAGTGCAGAATAAATTGTCAGAATATGCCATTGAAGGGGAAATGATAACCAGCACAGACGGACTGAGCATGCAGCAGGTCAATAATCCACAACAGTGTAATCAGGGCACTAATGTGTTTTACCCCGGAGGAAGTGGATTCAGAGGAACAGGATGGCAGAGTAATAAGCAAGGTTTTCAGAGTAAACAGGGAGGTTTTCAAAGCATGCAAATTGGCAATCAAGATATGTCAAATGGGCAAATAATCAGGCCACCGCAAATATATTGGTTGTGTGGGATGACAGGGCATCTAGCACACACATGCAGAAGTCAAAACATGGTGCAAAACGACCAAGGAACAAAAGCAGGTATGGTGAATCCACCTGTGTTTTTACAACAGGGAAGAAATGGAGTAGCACAGATTCACACGTTGCAACAGCAAACGCCAGGAGGACAACAAAGCTTGCAACCTCAGAATTTGACGAGTTTTCCACAAGGACATTCTCAACAGTCACCGATGCAACTGTCACAGAGAGTAAGTGCAGGATGGGCTGTAGACTCTGGAATGAGAGGTAACACTGGCGATGGGGAAGTCCATTCACGCAAAATGGGACAAAGTTGTATATGGACTAGGACAGCTCACTGGGAACCCTGATGTGTTCTATCCTATCGGTGACACCAGACCCTCACCAGGAACCAAGGATGAATGTTGCTATAGGGGATAAAGAATATTCCTTCTTAATTGACACAGGTGCAACGTGAAGGCAAGTTTTCCTTGTCCGGCGATGCTATAAATACTCAGGGCTTCTCCGGAGCTACAAGTCGTGTTCCTTTTACAGACGCATTTCCAGTCTCTATAGGAGAATGTGATATGAATGTGCCACTATTATAATCAAGACAAACCCCAGTAAATATCTTGGGACGAGATCTAAAGAAAAAGTTAAACATGACAATCTCGTTCATAGAAAGGCATAGTATATTCAACTCCAGGAATGCACTATTTGAACGTATGCAAGATTATTAGAGCATACGCAGGACAAACAGCTATGAGAGCTATCCCATTAGAACCAGAAATATTTGTGTATGGAGTACCTGTACTAATGGCAGGGCTGCCAGGCCTTGCAGACAAAACCATGAGGACCCCAGATGAATTTCTCTTTAGGCCAAGAATACCTATGCACGAGGAAAAGGGACAAGTACTTCCTTTGGTGATACACACAGCCACAATATGAGGGAAAATGTCTTTGATCGATGTTTGTCATGATGAAGGCTGACAATGGTGCACAGTAATCGCCATTGAAGAAGGGTACAGATTGACTGACGTCACTGATGATGATCTGTTTGACAAGCAAGCAGATGGGGAAGAAACAACAGTTGAGGTAAACCTCACTTTCTGGGTAAAAATGATCAAAAGAGAAGTGCCCCAGACAATGATGTTGGCACAGAACCGCCCTGAATATTTCGAGGACGACATGGCCCAGGTGCCTGTCTCAGTATGGACCATAGGCCCTTATGATGTAGGCTTATTGAAAGGAGTCGGAGAAGTAAAAAATTAAACTGAAACCAGGAGCAATTTTACCAAAAGCACGACAGTATCCCATGTCTAGGGAGGCAGATGAAGGAATTTTCAAGACAATTTCGGCTATGATTGAACAGGGCATCTTAGTGACGTCAGAGTCATCATGCAACACCACGGTTTATCCAATTAAAAAGTCAAAGGGAGGGTCTTGGAGACTAATTCAAGATTTACGCCCGATAAATGATATTGCAGAGGCCGAGTTCCCTTTAGTCCCTATGTAATATACCTGTTGAGGCAAAATATGTCACGGTGATTGACTTGAAAAATGCCTTTTTCTCAATCCCATTGCACCGAAACTCACAAGATCAGACGTCATTTACATTCAGACAGATGTGTCTGAAAAACACAAGGCTACCCCAGGGGTACTGTGAGTCTCATTCAATTTTCAACAGAGTCCTGCAGATGGACCTAAGCAATATTGCCTTAGAGTGTGTTGTCTTGCAATATGTGGATGACATCTTAATTTGCAGCACAGCAGAGGAAGGATGCAGACGAGATTCTATTCAGCTATTGACCATATTGGCTAAAAAGGATATAAAGTTGACAAAGAAAAGTTACAATATTATCAACAAGAAGTGCTATACATAGACCAGCCGATCTCACATGAGGGGAAAGGGTTACCCCAGAAAGGGCTGAAGCCATACTGAACACAGCCAAGCCACACACGATAAAACTGATGCAGAGCTTTTTAGGTCTTTGCAATTATGTCAGGGCATGGGTCTATGAATACAGCTCATATACCAAGCACTTGTTGCAGGCCCTAGAGAAGGCACAGGTGACGAAAGTAACAATTGAATGGTCTGAGACCATGGAAGAAGGGTTTACTGAACTCAAGAGAGCCATTGCATGGCACCAGTTTTAGGGATTCCCAATTATGCAGAGAAATTCTACTTGTTCTCACACATGAATGGCAGCATTATGACGACAGTGCTCACACAGAGAACCACATTGGGGTGCAAGCCCCTGACATATTACAGTGGGAATTTGGACCCAGTGATGAGAGGCCATTTCCCTTGCAAACAAAGTTTAGCTGCTGCAGCGTTCGCCATAGAGAAGGCTACAACCATTGTGATGGGATGCTGTGGGATGTATTTATTAACCCACTTATTCTCTGCCCTGCGGCATTCCTGTGTTCTGATGGTGCCGGAATTATCAAAATGGCCTCAAAACCCCTATGCGCGCCAAAATCTATGGAAATCACGCTTTACAACATGAAAAGATGGCTGCCAAATCTACCATGCATGTTGTCAGTGGTGGAACAGAGATCTCACTCCTGAAACATGTCACGGGGCTGCCCAACAAGTATAAATGGAGCCTGCATGAAGAGCAGTGCTTTGCTGAAAGAAATCCAGAATCTTGTTTATAAATCTTTTTCTTGGTTGCTGAAACTGCAGAATGCCGGTACAAAACACCATCAAACATCCAATATTCTTGCTGGGTGCTACAAGTCACTTAGTTCAAGAAATCATTATGAACAGACAATGGGCCTCATTACGACCCTGGCGGTAAGGGGTTAGCGCCAGCGTTAGCTGCGCCGACCCCTTACCGCCAATTACGAGTTCCCTTTCCGCCATGGCGGTTTTTACACCTGCTTTTAGCGGGTGTAAAAAACCATGGCGGTAAGGGAACTTGGTGTTAATTACGCCACCGTAATTTACGGTGGCGTAATTAACGCCTTCCCCACTCCCATTATGCCCTATGGGGCAAAAATGGGAATGGGGAAGGGTAAATGGGGATTGGGGATTTACCGCCCCGCCAAGGTCGGAATGGGGCGGTAAATCCCCTTACCGCCATGGCGTTAACGTAGTTAGCACCATGGCGGTAAAGTCACGGCCCTGGCGGTAACTTACCGCCAGGGTCGTAATGAGGCCCAATGTCCTTAAAATCTGCATTTCTCATTAAAAACATTCACAGCAAAAATGTGCCTGCCTGTGAAATCTGTCAAAATCTGGGCGCAGTACCCATGGCCGCCTGTATGGCAGCTGTCAGTAGATTGTATGATAGAATTTAAACATGTACAACTGAAATCTAATGTCTGAAAACTAAGTGACCTGTTATTGAGACTAACCTAGGTTGTAACTGTTAAATCCCATGGTTTATAAGCTGGAATAAGTGTTCTAGATGCTTATTTTGAAATTACAGATTTGTTTTAAGGCAAGAAAAAACATGTAACAGAATGACATTGAATTTAAGACTGCCTAAAAACAATCCAACCAGTCCAACAGCTTCTCCCACAGAGGCCAGGCATCTCCTTTCTACTTCACTCCACCAGAAAACCACACCTCTGTGATGATTAGATTAGGGGAGGAGAATTTGGGGCTGCAGGGGAAGGGGACAATGGACATCCTCTGGCTGAAAGGAAAGGCGAAGTGTGAAGAGTCATAAATGGCCTCTCCCAGAAGGAACTGGGAGGGGACTGCTTCTGAGCTGCAAGGGGAAGAAGAAGGCAGAGACAAACCAACCTCTGCTGCTTAACAAAGGCCAAAAGCACATTTATAAAACACTGATAAATTACTGTGTAAAACTGTGAAAATTATAGACATAATGTGATTTCTGGATGCATGTTTTACGAGATGCCAGAACTCTTTGAGATGTTCTGGGAAGTAGTAGCAGAAAATATGGTTTTACCCCAAATGTATTTATGCCGAAAGCACGAAACTTCGTACTCTTATGCCCATATTCAATGCATACATTTGTAAAAGTTTTCTGATAAACTGGATGTTGTGTTCCAGACAAAAAGGGGAAAATTCTGTCAAAAGCAGACACAAGATCCTACAGCGACGAGGTTTGGAGGAGTATCTGCTACTGAACATATGTAATCTATAGATGTTATTGTTATAAAGATTGCACACATGTAAATATATATTGTACTAAAAGTAGATTTTATGTTCAAAGGAACAAGGGGAGGATTCTCTGACTCATAAACCCACATCATCATGGTGACACCCTGTTTTCTTCTCCAATCAAGGGAGAGAAGAGACTGAAGCCAATCGCCTACCTAAGAGGTGTGCTGAGGATAAACTAGCACACACACCCTTTATCATAAGCATAAATAGAGACAGCTCAGACTGAAAAAAACACACTAATTTACCCACTAACCGATTGCTGGCAGAGCACCCTGCGACAGAACCAGCTATCTTCCTTGCTCCTGACTCCAGAAACTTGGCAAGCAGAAAGAGCCATTCCATTAGTTGAACCATTTTCAACTAGGCCTTGAATTTCCAGAACCAGAAAGAATCCCACAAAACTAAAGGGGAACAAAAGAAACAGCCGGGCTGTGCTGTAACTGCTTTCCTGATAAAAGAATTCTCATCAGAACCAAAAGATCCAATCCCGTTGTGCTGTGCTGTGATGAGAGAACCATTGCAGACCCGATCCGTCCTGTACCGAGCTGTGACCAGAACTGTTGCAGACCCAGTCCAATCCGGTGTACCCAGCAGTCTGTCTCAGAACCAGAATCCCTGACCAGAATCCCCGACGGTTCCGTTTGAAACCCATATAGTGAGTATCTATAGATAGCACTGTGTCACTAGCACTGTGTCACTAGCATATGCACTCTCCATAGTAATCCCTGTCTTAAACCCATCCTCTCTTGTATTCAGAACCAGTAGTGTTAGGAGTATTTTTGAACTGTCAGAGTGTTTTCTTGCGTTAAGTTTCTCTCATTTGTTTTCTAAAACCATAAATCATTAGCATTGTGAATAAATAAATTGAATCCCAGAAAGAAAGTGAGTATCCACCACGTGAAGGGTCTGTGGCCAGGACTGTGGAGATTCATGTGTGGCATTCTCTTTTTTACTATAGTCATAATCTACTATATGAAATCCCATTAGTCTTTTAAAAGCGCATCCCTGTTTTCCCATTCTTGCACCTATCTCAGAAAAACTACCTCCACTAAAACGTCCATAACTTTCTCAATTTTTATGCTAGAAACACAATTTCAACTTCTGCTTGCAGCTAACATCCACAGCTTTTCATAGAACTGAATAATTCAAATCCATATAGTTCTCCCACAATCGTGATTACAGCGCGCAGAAAAGTTTGCCGCAAATTTTCATTTTGGCAAAATATTACACGTGTGAAACAGCTTTAGATTGCACCCAACCTCAATTTTAAGATTTCACATTGCTTATTAGTATCAAATCATTGCTAGTGTTTGTCTATAACTATCTAAAGCAGCACCCATAAGAATTTAAAGAATTTCAGCAATTTAAAACATATTTAGTGTTTTACCCAATCCATTCTCAAGATAACTTTAAACCCATTTTGACAGTTTGCCAATCAATTCTGTTTCTCTCTTGTGTTTGCTGGGGGGAAGTTGGGATTGACATTTTGTTTGAATTCTGCATTCCTGAATACCTGCTCTCTCTCCGCCTATCTCTTTACATTGCCTGTTGGGGGGTTGAGGGGTGTGCAGGGGGAAAGAGTAACCACATTGCTATTTGATCTGAACACACACAAAAATATTATTTTGGTGCTGAATTGTTTTTCTCACTGTTACTCCTTGTGATTAAAGAGATTGTTTAGTGTTACATCACCCCATTGGTGATTAGTGTATACTCATTAAACATAGTGTGATAAATTTGTAACTACATAAATAAATATTTTAACTTTGCAAACCAGCCTGATTCCTGGTCCAGTGTGACTGGGGGTGGGGTGTTCCAGGAGAGGGGCGTGATATGAGTGGTACATCGTTCAGAATAAAGAACTTTTAGACACAAATAAATAAGGATTTCAGTTGTGCATTACACGGTAGGCGTTGACTTAGGTGAAGTGCTGGATTGAAATCACTTACATATTGGGGGCTCGTCACGAGATTTCTGAATTAGACATACCACTTGTGACAGTCTAATACAGCATGCTAACTGATGGGGTACATAAACCCTGTTGGGTGACCACACTGTGCTACACTGTAAAAACACCCTTCAATAGAAGCATTCTAAGGAGTTTGGCCTGTTTTGCAAAAATAAAATAACACCTGTAAGTCAGAAGGAAATATTATCATTCCGGGAATGGCGACCCCAGTAGAAATTAATATGGCAAAAGAACACCTACTGCATACGTTATTTGTCAGGGGTGAATGGACAGAGCAGGATGAGAATGTCTGGCTGCAGGAAATCAAAAAACAAGCCACTGCCACAGAATTAGATATATTGCAGGATCAGGGTCCATTGCACATGGCACATTGTGAATTGTATATGGCCCAAGGGCAAAATAAGAGCAATGTAAAATTGCCAAAATAGCGGCATACCTGTAACTCCACATCGGAGAAATACAGGAAAAATATGCCGAAAACCTAGATCTGGAAAAAAGGCAATCCCTACAAAAGACCCAAACTGATTTGGACTCTGCAGAACAAAGACTACAAAAGAGCCAAGAATCAGAGAATGAAACCAGACAGTACCTGATAAAAGTAAAAGGAGATCTGGATATCCTGCAGCAAGAGAAGGTAGAGCAGGATACCAAATTACTGGCACTGCAAAAAGAGTGTCAGGAAAGATTGGACTCTCTACTACAGAGCCAACAAAAGCTGGAACAGCAATTAAATTATAATAGGGCCTGCGCAGAGCAGGTAGTCAACCTGGAAAATCAGATTGATGAGATAAAAGAAGAAAATAATAAATTAATTCTCAAAGATCTTGAAACTCAAACAGAATTTGATGAAGAGTGCCAGAAAGCTGGTTTATTTCAAAAAACAAAGGGACAACCTGGCTGCACAGAGGGACACCTTAGGCCAGGAAGTCAGTTATTTAAAAACCAAGATGGAACAAAATCACCTGGTCCTTCAGGGACTGGGTGAGCTCAAAATGGACTACGAAAAACTGTTAGAGCACGCCAGGATGGTGGAAGATGCTCTAGCAAAGAATGACCAGGCCAGTAAGGATCAGACTAAGGAACCAGACTAAGTGAACCTCCTGCAGAAAGAATTGGCCCAATTTTCCAAAATCAGGCAGGAAGCACAGAGAGACAATGAGGCTCTCTGTGAGAAAAATGGCAGGCTCCATAGACAGGTAGCTATGCAGGAGCAACTAATAGAGACCAGTAAGGCCTTGATAGAAGAACAAAAGGGTCAGGTTCTTGCATATCAACAGGGAGTAGGGGCTGAGAGAGATGAGGTCAGATGGGAGAGGGAAACCCCTGAGAATAACCTCAGGAACCCTGGCACCAGAGACCTCAATCTCTTCAATTCCATGGACTCTGCCAACCCATGACACACATGAGACAAGAAACATGGGGATGGTAGACTTCAACCCAAGTGGAAATATGGGGCTAATAGGTCAGCGCCTCCCAGAAATGGATGGGCGGGCATCTATGTATGGGTTCCCAAGGGCTAGAGCCATCTTCTCTGATCAGGGAGACTCCAATGAGGGGAGAATCAGAGAAACGGATCCTCAGAAATATCACTTATCCAGAGATCAGACTGTAAAATTTAGTGGGGAATTCCATGAGGGTAGGCCCACTTAGAGTATATTAAAAACCTCTTCCCATCTAGGACAGTGGGGCGGGGGGTACTCCGCCAACCCTGGGAGCAAGGAAGAGTCAGAAGACTCTTCTGAGCACTACAGGACCCAATAAACTAGGCTCTCACATTCTGCCAGCCATTCCCAAGCTCTCAGAATCTGGGAGAGCCTAGAAGTCCAGGCAGCCACCTCTGGTAGTAGTGCCTCTGAGTCAGAGGATGAAGTGGACCACGGTGACCCGAACTAAAAAAGCCAACAAAGTCAAAAGGGCTTTGCTCAAAGATCCCCTGAAACAAATAAAAGCCATTAGGAGCGTCATTACACCCTACCACAATAATGCAAAATATTTGGTTTGGGAGCACCTTGAGCTATTTGAACAGATGATGGACACTTTCCATATGAAGGACAGCCAAAGCTGTATTCAGTATGTGAATTTCCAGGAAGGATTTCCAGGGAGGAGGTACAAGGGGAAGGGGGGTGTAAAGCCTTTGAGGAAACTTCCTTCCCCACTTGTAGAAAGCCCCTGGAAACCCAGGAACTTAAACCAAAATATCCTGCCCCCGAAAGTCTGCCACCAAAGGATCACAGGGCGGGTAGGAGAAATAAAGAGCCCAAAACGACCCATTTTGAGGAGGGGGTACACATCTTCCAGTTTGAAGGAGAGGGATCCTCAGAGGATTCTGGGAAAAAGGATTTTCTCCTTCTTTCAGGGATGGGGGTACTCCTCCCAAAGAAAAATGGGTCCCAAAGGATCCAAATCCAGACTGGGTAGATGTGGGGACCGAGTTAGAACCGCCCATCATCAGTACCCAGAATGACCAGCACGAAAATCCTCTGGTTCAAACCCATCCTGGTGACTGCCTCCAAAAAGGTGGGGGGCAGAATCAGAACCAGGGGAAAACAAAACTTACCCCATATCTAGCTGTCACCTTTTTCTTGCAGATTCCCAAGAGCCAAAACAGAATTCTGCCCAAATCACCTCTCTATCAGTGTCCAAAACAAAGAAACGAACCCACCAGTTGGCCAAAAATGTGCATTACCTCTGCCCTCTTGAGGAAAAGGAGGGAAGATTCTATGCCCCGGTCCAAAAACAGGGGCAATGTACAATTTTGGCACTGGAGGACACTGGATCCTAAACTACCCTTCTGTCAAAAAGGGCCTTTGATCAACTGAATTTGGGAAGGGGGGAGAAATACCAAATTCCTCTCACCCCTCTTCCTGGACAACTTCAGAACTTTGACAGGAAGGAAATTCCCATCGAGGAGACTGCGGATTTAGACATTAAAATTGGGCGACACAAGATGAAGCACCCAGTCATAGTTGTGACTCCAGAGGGCACACCTTGTTTACTAGGGAATGACATCCTGCGTAGGTTGTCTCCCCTCATAGATTGTGTAAACAAGGTCCTCTGGACCCAGACTAGCTGACCAATAAAATTGAAACATAGTGGCAACCATGTTAGTTTAAACGGCACATGCCACATGGTTGAACAAAAACCTGACCAAATAGAATTTCACTTCCAGAATAATCAAATCCCAGATGTGACAGTAATTGCAGCAGGACAACAAACTGGTGATGGGGAGTCCTCGCTATTTCTGAAAATCAACCTTCCTTCCAGTCTAAGGTGGCCTTCCACACTGGATGGAAACACTCTGAAATTCTTTACAAATTCACAATCAGAAAATCCCATTTCTATAGTCCAGAAAGATTAGAAATCAGCTCAAAGTTTGGCTGATATTCTGAGGATTGGAGAGCAGTTGTTCATCCCTATTCAGTTAAAAGAAAGGAAGGACTCTGGTCTCGCCCGGGTGTGTGTGAACAACGGTAAGAGCCTCATTAGCTAGGCCATGTTCCGCAAACTCCCAAAAGATCCAGACATTCCCACATTTAAACTGTTAGACGAATGGGAAATGGACCTGGAAACACCCAATTCAAAACATCTCCTGTCTAGCAGGTGTATTCTCAAAATGTCCATAGCCACAAGAGCATAGTCCATAATTTTTGGGTCGTGCGAGATGTCCCTGCTGCATTTTATTTAGGCAGTGATATTCACAATCGCTTTGCCATTAGTTTGGACCTAATAAACTTCAAAGCTTGGTCCCGATTAGCAGGTAATCCCATGGACTTTGATGACCCAGAGAAAGCATTTCGGTCAGCACAACTGCTGCCATATGCAGTTGAAATTCAGATTGGAGAGGAAGTCACCATCCCAGAATGGACCCGGCAATTCTCACTCGAAGTAAAAATTGAAAGAGGACAGAAACTGAAAAATCCTGATGCCTACATCCATCTTAATGCTCATTTCCAGCAGCAAGAGTTGGGGGTAAACCCAACACTTTTAGTCAACATAGAATACAAAACCATTCCAATAGAGGTGGATAACAGCAACCTAAAGAGTATCACTCTGGCCGCAGGCACCATTATTGGAATGGTGGTAGATGACCGACGTTTTTCCATAGATTTAGGTAATGAACTGATAGGACCAATCCCCAAGGACTGTTTTGACAGTGATAGCAATGATAACACAACACCAGACAGGATCTGCACCCAACATGGGGGGAATTTCCTGGTGTACTCTTCCTGCCCTTATGGTAAGGAAGATGTGACCTGTGACTTCAGGAGGGATGAGGTGATCTTCCAAGTTCACGAGGACTTCCTTCCCCACCTGAAGCCACCAGTCCAAATCAGCACTTTGACCAGGGTCTTCTCCACCCAGCTGGAAGAGGCCGCTGAGATAGCAAAACCGGAAGTCTTTCCAGGCTTCAGGCAGATGGTTGAAGAGAGAGTCACCTAGCTGATGCTTGTGAGACTCTAGAGCAAAGGCAAAAATTGAAACAAGTTTTCTTAGATTTTCAGGATCTCTTTGCGGTGGACTCATATCACTGTGGTTGCACTGACATCCAAACAACAACAATTCCCACGGACCCTGGCATGACTCCAGTGTTTTTTAAGAAATATCTCTTGCCTCTCACATCAATGGAGTCCCTTACTGCAATAATTAAGAACCTTGAGTCCCGTGGAATAATTCGTCCAGTCCACAGCACCTTCAATAATCCGGTGCTTGAGATTTTGAAACCAAACGGCCAGTGGAGACTCTGTGCTGACCTGAGGGAGCCCAACAAATGGGTCCATACTTCCCGATGGCCTCTTCCCTACATAGACCAAGGGCTGGCCCAGATCCAGGGGTCAAAGGTATTCACTGCCATTGACCTGACCAATGGGTACTGGACTGTACCTGTCAGTAGGGAGGACCAATACAAGCTGGCTTTCACCTTCGGGGGGCAGCAGTACACATGGACCCGGATTCCCTTCGGATACATAAACTCTGGCAATGAATTTAACATTTTTCTACACAAGGCCATGCCCGCCCTGGGTGAAAGGGGTAACATGCCCTATGTAGACGATCTTTTAGTCAAAAGCTCAACTGTGGAGGAACACATAGCATAGGTCTGTTATGTCCTGACACAGTTGAGGGCTGCCGGAGCAAAACTCTCCTTTCAAAAGGCACAGTGGTCCAGAACCCGTGTCAATGGCTTGGGGCATGAGATAATTCCTCAGGGTCTGTGTCCCCAGGAAAATAAAGTGGAAGCACTCCAGAAACTAAAAGACCCCACAACTCGGCAGGAACTAAGGAGCCTCCTTGGATTAACTAATTACAGCAGAAAGTTAATTGAGGATTACGCAGAGACCACAAGACCCCTGATCCATCTTTTGAAGGGGGGGTCAAGTGGGAGGGGGGTCCAGAACAAGCTGAGGCAGTATGACAACTCAAAAGAAGCATCTCACAAACACCTTGCCTAGCTTTCCCTGTCAAAAACAAGTAGTTCTTCTTGGAGCCAGGGTTCTCAAATGCATGCTTGACTGCAATATTATATCAAAAGCATGACAAGGTCAATAAAGTAATGTCCTATGCGAGTAAGACTTTATCCTCTGTGGAGGAAAAATTCAACGATTGAGAGAAGGCACTCCTGGCAACGGTGTGGGCATTGAAGAATTACCGCCTGTTTATCCAGGGGGAACACATAATAGTGGAGACTGCAATATCTCCAAAGTGACAGAATCCGGGCCGGAAATGTGAGTAATTCCCAAATTACTTCCTGGAATCTGTCAATCCAAGGCTTTCCTGTGGAGGTCAGATATGGCCAAAACAAGAAGAGTCCCCTCGCGCAAGGTTGGCTGACATGCATGATTGTGCCAGAGAAAACTGTCTTGAGGATGAAAGTCTTAAAATCAAGGACAACATGGAGGCATACCTTAATTCCCCACACAAGGTCTACGAAGAAGACCAGTGTGAGGGAATGCCCACTGTCTATGTAAATGGATGTTCCTACCATGTTGACAACAACGGGGGAAAATTACTTGTGGTCGGCGTAGGGAATGCATGGGTAATTGATGCCCCAGAACTCTCCGCTGGGTACAAAATCATCCCCCGAAGTAGTCAAGTTGCAGAGTTGATGGCTATGCATCAAGCCATCCTCAATGCTCCACAAACTGGTCATAATCACAGATTCGGATTATGTACAGAACGGGTTCGTGGCGCACCTGGTTAACTGGAACACCAGAGGCATGCTATGTGATAATAACAAACCATTGAAACATGGGAAGTTAATAGAGAATATTGATGATCTGGTCACCTCGAATGGGATGACCATCTACTGGAAAAAGATCAAGGGCCATTCTAAAGTAGAGGGACAAGACAAAACTGGAAATGACCTAGCTGATTAGCTGGCCAAAACGGAGCCATCCAAGGGGATCTACTTGAGATCGAGTCCCTGTTGGGGGAAATCCAGGTCACTGCTATCACTAGGTCCCAGACAATTGCTCACAATGAACTCTCAACTGCCCAATTGAGTAAGGAGACCCCAGATGCTGATCTGATTACGACTCAACAAGGGTATCCAATAATTGGTACATTTTATCAACACATTGAGGACCCTGAGAGCTTTCCCCTGATGGATACCGATTACATTGGGAAAGAGGACGTCAGAGTGTTGATGAAATGTCCAAAAATGTTCTGAATCCAAGACTGTTTGTTTGTGAGGAGATTCATAGCTTCCCATGACCAGTGGGTGGTCCCTACCTCATTCCGAAGCCTGAGGCTAGGTCACGCCCATGATGCGACCGCAGCTGGTCATCGGGGGTTTCATACGACACGAGAAATCTTGCGAGAGGTTACATACTGGCCACACATGGGGCAGCACCTTGACCAATACTTGAAGGGGTGTTGTGTGTGTGCACAACTTCAGCCAACATCACTCACACACCGTGCACCCTGCCAAAAGAGGGGGATGACACTGCCTTGGTCAGATTTACAAGTCAATTTCATCTGGACCGTGATTCGCTCCTCTAGGGGGAACAAGTACATGTTGACTGTGACCTGCTTGTTCACTAAATGGGTGGAATGTGTCCCGGCCCCTAACTGCAAGGCAGAAACAGCAGCTGCCCTGATGATCAACCACATCTTCTCGCGTTTTGGCCTACCCCAAAGGATCGAGTCAGACCGAGGTAGCCACTTCACTAGCGAAGTAATGACAAAGATGTGGGAGATACTTGGGGTCAAAAGGAAACTACACATTGCCTACCGGCAGCCTCTAGTGGTGGAGTTGGGAGATACAACAAGAAAATTGTGAGCATATTAAAAAAGTTTGTGGCAGATTCTGGGTGAAGTTGGGACATTCGACTACCTCTTGTCTTGAAGGCCATCAGATCTACCCCTTCTTCTGCAACAAAAATGTTGCCGTTTGAGCTGATGACTGGATGAAGGATGGTGCTTCCCCAGGATCTGCTCTACAGAACCCAAGAGCAGACCTTGGTAAATGCCTCCACAACTTATGAGTATGTTGAGAATCTGAGTAAACACCTTCAACATGCTTTTGACTATGCTCAGCGCAATCTAGAAAGATCTGCAGACAGTATGAAGACCCACTATGACCTTAAGACAACTAGAAAAGAATACCAAGTAGGAGACTGGGTCTACTTGTACAATTTCCAAAGGAACAAGGCCAAACAGCGCAATTTCTTCCTAGCTGGCGGGGTCCTTTTGAAATTATAGACAGAATCTTACCAGTCGCCTACAAAATCCGTATCCCCAAAGGCAGTTTGGCAGAAGGGGAAGATAAGTGGGTCCACATCAACCAGCTGAAGTGTTGCCATCCTAGGCATACTCTGCGGCAACTAAAGAAGCCATCTGGAAACTCAGAGAGGGACATTCCGGATCCCTAGAAAATTCCAAATGTAAAACCATTCCACCTGTTAAAATCAGTAGTAATTACAGGCGGGAAAGATTGTCAATTGTATGTCAAATGTATGCATCTGCCTCACTACATGAATAGTGGTGGGGAAATGTCCATAACCGTACTCTGCTCGGTCATCATAGCACTGGCACCAAGGATTCTAAGCACCAAGGAGGACCACTCGGAGACCTGAAGGAAAGACCCAAGGGGCGCAGAGTATCGCTCCATACTCCCATCCGGAGCCGGCGAGGAGAACCTTTCGATGTAGCATTGAAGGGAAAAGCAGACACATTTTTCCACTTGGACCAAAAAGAAAGAATGACATCCCAATCTCCCAACTTCCCCTTGACGGGCAGTCAAATTCAAGTCGTGAGGGGGGGCTATGTGGGATGTATTAACCCACTTATGCTCTGCCCTGCGGCATCCCTGTGTTCTGATGGTGCCAGAATTATCAAAATGGCTGCAAAAAACCTGTGCGTGCCAAAATCTATGGAAATTGCTCTTTACAACATGAAAAGATGGCTGCCAAAACTACAATGCATGTTGTCAGTGGTGGAACGGAGATCTCATTCCTGAAACATGTCACTGGGCTGCCCAAAAAGTAAAAATGGTGCCTGCATGAAGAGCAGGGCTTTGCTGAAAGAAATCCAGATTTTTTTTAAAATCTTTTTCTTGGTTGCTGAAACTGCAGAATGCTGCTACAAAACACCATCAAACATCCAATATTCTTGCTGGGTGCTACAAGTCACTTAGTTCAAGAAATCCCTATGAACAGACAATGTCCTGAAAATCTGCATTTCTCATTAAAAACATTCACAGCAAAAATGTGCCTGCCTGTGAAATCTGTCAAAATCTGGGCGCAGTACCCGTGGCCGCCTGTATGACAGCTGTCAGTAGATTGTATGATAGAATTTAAACATGTACAACTGAAATCTAATGTCTGAAAACTAAGTGACCTGTTATTGAGAGTAACCTAGGTTGTATCTGTTAAATCCCATGGTTAAGAAGCTGGAATAAGTGTTTTAGCTGCTTGTTTTGAAATTACAAGTTTGTTTTAAACCAAAACAAAAATGCAACAGAATAACATTGAATTTAAGACTGCCTAAAAGCAATCCAACCAGTCCAACAGCTTCCCCCACAGAGGCCAGGCATCTCCCTTTTGCTTCACTCCACCAGGAAATCACAGCTCTGTGATGATTAGATTAGGGGAGGAGAATTTGGGGCTGCAGTGGAAGGGGACAATGGCCATCCTCTGGCTGAAAGGACAGTCGAAGTGTGAAGAGTCATAAATGGCCTCTCCCAGAAGGAACTGGGAGGGGACTTCTTTTTTGCTGCCAGGGGAAGAAGAAGGCAGAGACAAACCACCATTTGCTGCTTAACAAAGGCCAAAAGCACATTTTTTAAAAAGACTGATGAAAAATTGTGAAAATTATAGAAATAACATCATTGTTAAAGGAATGGTTCGGTCAGAAATATTGTTGTACCTATGGTTCAGCCATGTGCTTTTAATCTTAATTCGATCGATCGTACAAACATTTCATATGCACCTTACCCAAGTTTTCGTCTCATGAACACAAGCAAAATGAGGCAGCAGGGTGCGGCCATCTTCTGATAATCTTATCACTTGCCGCATCGCCCTGGGTGACCTGCGTTTGCGGCACTAAATCATATCCCCCGCCCCTGAACCTGACATCACCAAATCATTTATCTTCTCCGCCTCTCTCCGTGACGTTGCTGGGCAGCGTGGCCAAACGTGCCCAGTCGTCACCTATGCGACTAGACGCGGAACCCGGAAAACAACACTCATCGCCTCACAGCGTGGCGCGTCACAATTAGGAATATGAAACTGCACTTTAAAAGGAAACACCAAGACTGTACAATTGGTAAAGTGCATTTATTTCACATTAAATGTTTCGATAACAATCGGCGTGTGACCATATCAATTAAAATAGAACTTTTATTTGTTGCCGGTACCGCGTACGGACAGATTGGACCTTGTCTGTCATTTAATAAATCTGCAAATGTTTATCGTGAGTCACGCGCTGTTCCTTTATGGGTACACAGGGTGTTCGTTTTGGAAATAAATCCGCAAATGTTTATCGTGAGTCATGCCCTGTTCCTTTTGGGTACACAGGGTGTTCGTTTTGGGTGATAAATCCGCAAATGTTTATCGTGAGCCACACGCTGTTCCGTTTGGGTACACAGAGTGTTCGTTTTGGGTAATCGAAGCACTTCGGTTGCATGGTGAGTTGCAAGGCTGGTGCTTCAACTTGGCACTAGACCACCATAAAGGTTGTTATGTTGCTCCTAATTGCCGGTACTGCGTGCGGACAGATTGGACCTTGTCTGTCATCCCAAAATACGGTCAAGTAGATCCAGCGATTGACATGTAGCTGCAGCTGGCGGTTGAAGAAGCCATCGGTCGGGGTCTGGAATAGATGACAATTGCAGAACGGCACGATGTAACTGTTTGCAAAAGATAAAAATCGAAAAGTGTCTCAGTAGCCGATCTTTATTACAATTATTCATTTCCTTTATTAGTGCAGAGGTGACACAATGTGAACCGAGAGAATACAACATGCAATATCAAAGTCCTCTGCTATTTGCTTCTGCGGATAGTGCAAATGAGAATGTTGAGCTCTAAACATAATGTGTAAACTTGGGCAATAATTTGAGGTGCAAAAACAATGTCATGATTTATTAGCGTTGAGCCATGAAGATACGAGTGGTGGTCTACATGCGTCTCGATGCTGGCCTGCCCCTGTTGCCCGGTAGATAGAAGTACTAGCACTTCATTGCAATATGCCAAGCAGAACGAACAAGTACAATGTCACCCATCAGTAATTGTCAGTGGAGTGAAGTGACTCCCAGTCTTCTTAGGTTGACTTGCTAGGTTTATTACCAGCTTCATTGGTATCTTTACAAGCAGTCAAACAGGTTACATATAAGTTACAGGTAGGAGATATAAAACACTGCAGCCCATCACCCAGACCTCTTGCTGAACAACTGACCAGGTTAGAACATTCACCCATGCATTCCATCACTCAGGCATAAACACTCCACATGACATCACAACATTCCTTCTGTGAAGCCAAGCAATACACAACACATCTCCTCCCTTTACATTGCACATCAAACACAGCAAAGCATTACACAACACATCTCCCCTCTTCCGACAACAGCGCAAGACATTACACAACACATCACACACACCAACATAAGCCATTCACACCAACTCGCATCATCAGGGCTAGCACACAACACGTGCTCTGACACTCTACCACTCACCTCATACCCGATGCACTGGCCAGGCACACCAGGACCAACAACCAATATCACTGTCACACTTCGGACCCTGATGAGGGTGGAGAGAGTCATAGAAGCGCACACAGTACAGCTAAACACAGCCGCACCGCATGTGCACAGAGAAATAAAATCAAATGATTTGTGGTAAATAAACCACAAATTCAGGATAGTGTTTGACCATGCAATGCCTAATACCACAGACATGCCCATACCAAAGTCGGGGGCGCTACCACCCGTACACACATACCCCTACACCTGCTGGGGGCGCTACAACCCAGATATCGAACCAATCACCTTGCATGACTAACTTCAGTCACACCCCGACAATTGGTGGCGCTACCACCTCACACAGCCATACGTGGAATAACCATGCATAACCTATTATAGTCACGCCCCGACGGAACTGGTGGCGCTACCGCCAGTAACACACGTACACTGTTTAACCATGCCCGACTCATCACAATCATGCCCACACCAAACTTGAGGCGCTACCACCAGATATCATACCATGTAGCACTACCTCTCAAATACCCTTGTGGCATACCCATCCACATCCATACTGAATGTTAGGCTGAAGGCTCTACCCCCAGCAACCACATTGAGAGGTAAGACATGCTGACCTGGCACTCACACCATCAGCAACCATACTTATAAATTTCATATAAGCTTCACCCAAAACCAAAAACATGGGAGGCGCTACCCCCTCAGTCACCAGACAACCATATCAACACCCGTACAAGGGATACTTGAAGGCGCTACCCCCAATATGACTAAACTGCCCGAATCCATACAGATCTTCCATACCCTACTCCATACATCACATATTAAACAATATGTAGTTCACACTGCAATATTTTCAGTATTAGTTTGGATGCATTTCTTAAAAGACACAATATATGTCATGAAGCCCAAACCAAATCCATTCCTAAAAGTCCATGTCGCTATTTAGCGACCTAAATGCTGAAAATCCTCAAAAAGTTACATCTAGTCTCTAAAACATTAGATGTCATGAACCCGACCAGTCCTAAAAGTCCATGTTGTCATGGGACAATGTAAATGCTGAAAATTCTCAAAAAAGTCAAAAACTAAACATTCAGGAAAACCCCGACTTCCATACTAGTTTTGGACCATACCATACACTTTACTCCATACTAAAAGTCCATGTCGCTTGCTGCGCCCTAAACTGCAAATCCTCAAGAGTGTCAAATCTAAAACACACTCATCACATCCAAACCATATCCATCCATACTTAAAAACAAAACACCAGATACCAGCTTGCAATCCATCTATGTGCATCAAAGTAAATGAAACACAAATAGGAATTTCCTAACTGTAATGGGGATCCTCCGAGGCTGGGCCTTCACCAAATCCCGTATATGTTGTATGCGGATGATTTGGTATTAATGTCACAAACACCTCAGGGGCTACAACGCATGTTGGAGAAGTTGGGGACTTATGCCTGCAAAAACGGCCTGAGTATTAATGTGAGTAAATCCCAGGTATTCGATAACTAGTAAGAGGTATCAAGTCAATCACAAATGGTCAATCCAAGACATAACGTTGGAAAAAGTCTCAGAGTATAAATATCTGGGAACCCTAACCATGGATCGTCAACGTAAGGGTGACGATTGTGCAAGGTCTCTGCGGAAGTTATCGCAGCTGATCTCACAGACCAGAAAAATCATTAAAAAGTATGGGAAATTCATGTTAAAACATGCACTTGACTTTTATAAGATGAAAGTGTCCCCGATCTTGTTGTATGGGGTGGAAGGAATGGTACTAAATAAATCACACCCATGGAATGCTCTTGAATCCAAATATTGGAAAGAGACTTTATCAGTACCAAAGGCGGTTCTGATTGCACTGATTAGGTAGGAGCTAGGCCTGTTGTCCCTCCACGCCTAGGCAAGTTGGAGACAATATGCGTTATTGCGAAAATGCTTATTGGGGGTCAACACGAGTACCATCTTAGAAGTGTTAGCCTCTGCCCTGCTGAAATTAAGAATTAAATTCGCGAGAGAATGGCTCAATTGTGTGTTTTAAATTGTCTGGCCAAGGCGGAGGTATCACTTGAATTGTTACTGCTGAATCCGGACCGGGCTAAAAGAAAGATATATTACGTAGACTGGGATGAGACGCCTGCTACTTGCAACCTTTATAAAGACTTTGATATCTGGTCTTTTGGCATAAAACCTTATGGGAGAATGGCGTCGTACCTGGTAAAATGTCCATCACCTGAGACCAGGGCTGAATTTCTAAGGTTCAGACTTAATCTGTGGGGCACGCGTGAGGTATTGGCCCGGTGTAAAGTCATAACTGCAGCACAGAACTACTGTAGATATTGCTTAGATACTTCACAAAAGGAAACCCGTCAGCATCTTTTAATTGACTGCCCGGCTTTAAGGGAGGTCCGGAATAGATGCTTCCTTAATATTCTCACTTTTCACATTCATACCTCAAGTGAGAGTAGATGGCAAATAATATTTTCATCTTCAAGAGAACGTGTCCAAATGGCAGTGGTACAATTCTTTAGAGTGATTCTCCCGAAAGTTGAAGCCACAGGGGGTCAAATTGACAGTATGCTTCCTTAGACTCACAAGTCATAAAGTCCGCTGTGAGATAGGATGTTGGTCCCATTTTAGGAGGTTTGAGTGAATTTTATGTTAAGAGGATTGGTTGGACCCTAATATTCCTTTGGCCTAATGGAGCGGGAATAGTTTAAATTGTTAGGGGGAATAAGTTTTTATCTGGTTTTTTTATATTTGTTATGCAATTTGGATTCAGTTGTTATTTGTATATTTGTTGTTTTAGGAAAACTTTTGTGTTGTATGAATTGTGTAATTGTTGTATAAATGGTGATCAAATATTTAAAAAGTTGTTATGCAACTAAAACAAATAAAAAAAAGAAACACAAATAAGCACATAAGCAAAATACACACTAGGATGCTCCACATAATACATTTTCCTTCAATCCATAGAGCAAGCAACTTCAACCATTTTACCAAAGTCCATAGCTCCTTAGCTTAAAGCATACTTAGCTTTACCCAAATGCAGGCTCCAATGTACAGATGGGACAGTCTCCCGTAGTTGTAAGTGCAGGAATGACATGCACATAAGCCCAGCTATGATGTTAGACTTCAGTGCACATAACCGGAGCAGCAGTTTTTAGTGCACATAACCACAGCAGTTATTCTCCAGACCATCAGACTCCTCTCTCCTGCACATGAGACTCGCTTTACCTGCCATGCAATTCATGCCCAGCATCCAAGCGCAATGCATCTTCCATTAATTGGCACCCCAAAACTGGGAAGATGACTCCATAAAGATATCCCTGGATCATAATAATCCGGCTAATAACCAATCCATTGTTCCCTCTCCTGCTTATGGGACCTAGCTCTGCAGCTCTCCTGCTGATGGAAACAACTCCCCTTTCTTCAACTTAAGAGTTGGCTTCCCTTTTCAGCCCTGCAGTACCTGGCCACCCTGGGTGATGGGCCTTACTTCATTTGGGGGCAGTGCTGTCCTCTTCTTCCTTCCTGCATCCCCCGCAGCAGGGCACCAGCTTTACATCTGTTTCACGCGTAGATTCTTCTTTTAAAAGACCAGCTTGTCGCCATTGTAGTGAAGTGACTCCCAGCCTTCTTAGGTTGACTTGCTAGGTTTATTACCAGCTTCATTGGTATCTTTACAAGCAGTCACACAGGTTACATATAAGTTACAGGTAGGACACATAAAAGACTGGCAGCCCATCACCCAGGCCTCTGGCTGAACAATAGAACATTCACCCATGCATTCCATCACTCAGGCATAAACACTCCACATGACATCACATTCCTTCTGCAAAGCCAAACCATACACAACACACAGCTATTCTTATTTCGATTAGATCTGGTATGAAATTGTCTAAAGAGAAACTTACATTACATTCGCAATTTCCATTCTCTAGGCATAATGCAGACCGTGATGCAGAATCCTCTGTTCATGTCAACGTTTTCTCATAAACTGAACTTACATGTAACTAGGTGCAGTTTTTGAATGGGCAACCTAATCATATCACACGTTATTAGACCCCCCTTCAATTCAATCCCTTTCGCAATGGTCCCTTCCTCTCAAGGTCAAATAACATTAGAACCTTATACTGTGCAAAGGACGCGTGGGGCCTCACAGCTCCCAAGCCGAAATTCAAAGCTGGCGACCTTCACTCAAAATGAACGTACATTCTTACTTTGCAACATCCCGTGTCAATGCATCCATGATAAAATTAATTTTGAAACACAGGCTCAGGAAATAGGGGGCTGCTCGTTGTTCGTGGCGCTGCTCAGCTGTAGGTGAAATTTGCCAATAGGGCCACCACTGCTTATTTCATGGCCTCCTACCACATGGCATGTTTTCACAGTTGGTACTTCTTGCGTGCCTAGAAAGTTTTGTGGCCTATGTCTAATCCCTTTTGTAGGTCCAGCAGTTATTCAGCTTTTTGCTGAACTTTATTGCAAGTCAACTGCCAAAACCCAAATATTCTTACACACTGTTACCCATTGTTCATTAACACTAAAAATGAAGGTCCCACAGTATCTCAACTAAACTGTGAAATGTGAAAGCAATCGTAATAATTGTAATATATTTTCAAGATAAAGGACTGAGAGGATAGATTTCAAAAGACAAAATGCATACTTTATTTATACAGATTCTAGAAACATTTTTTTGCAGAAATAAAAACAGACGGTAATCATTTCATCCGGGATTTGAACGATTTAACAAGCTTTGTTTTGGGTGGACATGGTACGCTGGCAATGTTTTGTGGCAATGTATGTGTACTCGGAACAGATATGTGCGCGCTCCCATGAGTATGCATCTCGACGACATTAACAATGAGATCTTTCACAAAATCAAATTCCATTTGATCATATACTGGCTTGACCACCCATTTTTTGCTTCTTTTTGTAAAGGCCATATTGTAGCGAAGCATCCCCAAGTTTCCTGCAGTAATAGATTGTTCCCAGCCCACATTCTCGTTATGCGCTAATACCGCTAGTAAAGTCCTACATTTCATCCCCTGGATGCCAAAATGTAATCTCTTTGGCCTGTACTTTAGGCACATATTGTGGAACACCTCCAAATCTCCTGTGTGACAGAATTCTGTGAGTCCCTTCAGATCTCTTGATAGAGTTTTATCAAACACAATCTTCTCAAGGGCTTTGTGTGTAGGTGAAGATGGTATCAACCACTTCTTCTTCCGTGCCTGCTTTGGGGACAAAGGGCCATGTTCACATTGGTGGAAATGTTGGTTTTCTGTCCAGTGGTGAACGTTGGAACAGTGGTGCATCAGTGAGTGCCATTTTTCCAGTAGAATTTCCACAGACCCATCACATGTTTTGGAGCTCCACCAAAGATGGTTGCTGAAAGACTGGGCCCATTGAGAAATACTTTCAAAACCTTTTTTCTCCCTGCAGGCGAGATTTTTTTATTAATTGATTTGACAACATGCCATACATCAAATTGATGTTTAATATTTGGATACTGCTCTCTCATTGTCTTGGCTATTGAAATGTGTCTGTCCGTGGCTATGAGGTCGATTTGCATTCCCCTCGATTCTAGATCTTCCAGTGATATTATAAAACAAGTTTCTCCATGGCCACCGAAGATTTACATTGGGACACCTGCACGACCACCAAACTCCCAATTTTCTTACTTTCCATGTCCTGAAGATGGTAGGTGCAGTACTTAGCAGAAAATCTGGGGCTGTCACGCTGTCCATCGCCGGCTAGCCTGAACCGTTTGTCAGGGAATGTACTTTCAATAGCCAATTGTTCCATTTTCCAAGCTTCATTAATGGCAGGGAATAGATAATCACGTTGGTATTTTTAGTATTGCGTTTTAGAAATGAAATGTAGTCCCACAAACTGAAAGAAGCTTGATAACTTTGTGAAACTAGAGCCACTGAAAAGTAAAGCTGCTGCAAACAGTAGATTGCCAGCTGGCAGTTTCCCCTGCATCAGTTGAGCGGACCATGAAAATGCTTTATGTGACTTTTCACAGGTGGCATGTATTTTCAGGTTACTGCCTTGTGTTAGACGAGTCACGCTCACCAATGGCTTTCCACATACTTCCCCTCCCACTGAATGCACACAGTTTAACATCTTTATAATCTCCATCAAGCATGCTGTCGAATACTATGTATTTGGCCTCTTTTATTATACTGTCATCTGGCAACACTGTTGTTTCGGACTGAACCGTTGTTGACATATGAACCAAACCGGACACACTATAGTCGATATCTTTGTCTGGTTCATCGGTCAACAGTGTTGATGCTTCAGTTTCTGTCATTTCAACATCTGTTACTTGACGATGGATAGGAGAAAACATCAATGTGGACTGTTTTTTGGGGGACATATTTTTGGCGGATGTCGATTGTGTCGAGTGGTCATCGAGTAATGTAAAACTATCTTCTATAAATTCAATTGCGTCTTCCTCTGGAGGTGCAGGTACATTGTAGCAATGGTCCAAAAACACTTTACTGGACTCGCCGGTCTTATTAAATTCATTTTCTGGCCATTGGACATAGGCATCTCGAGTGTGAACATGACGCGCCTCAATGAATAGTTCCTCCATGGTGAAAACAGTTTGGCAAGCAGCATCTGTCATTTGTAACGCTATCTGTGTCTGCATAGTCCCTACTCAACTGGGCAACTACAGGACAGATAGGAAAAGGGATGTTCAGTCTAAATCCAACATACTGTCCCTCATTACAACCTTGGCGGAGGACCATGGTGCTATTAGCACCATGGTCCATGCCGCTAAGTTTACGATTCTGCCATGGTGGATGGCGGAATTACCACCCCATTCCATGGTGAGTGGGGCGGTAATTCCCCATTCACCATTTGCCCTTCCCCATTCCCATTTTTGCCCCCATAGGGCATAATGGGAATGGGGAAGGCGCTAATTACGGCACCGTAAATCCCCACTATTTACAGACCCATCACAACAGTCCCATTCCTCCTCAGAATTATTGATAGGGTAGCCTACCTCCAAATCCAAAGCTACCTCGAGGCTAACCTTCTACTAGGATCGCGCCAATCCAGATTCAGACCACAACACGGGACTGAAACGGCTCTTATTGATGGCTCTAATTCATTTAAAGACACAAATCGACGAGTTGAACACAAAGGGAAAACAGCTATGCTACTCCTCCTTGACCTATCGGCAGCCTTTGACCTGGTGGCTCATACAGTGTTATGCAAACACCCAGCGTCAGCTGCACATTTCCCGAGGGATGCTACAGCTGGATACAATCCTTCGTAACTAACCGTACAATGAGAGCGTTCTCCCCCTCAGCCTCAGCAGACCCAATCCAAATTACCTGTGATGTTCCACAAGGCTGATGCGTCTCACCGACAATGTATAACATCTTTACCAAGCCACTCTTCGACAAACTTGTCACATAAACTAATTATGCTGATGACACCTAGATCCTCATACCCCTTTTGGGCAACTTCATAGAAGACTCAGATGTGGTAAATAGGATATACCTCCTCATTCAGGCATGGATGGCCTCACATGGCCTCTGCCTGAATGATGACAAAACTGATATCCTGATTCTAGGTTCTGACTCCAACCTAAAAAAACTCAGCCCCAGCTATGCCGCATTTAACATCGAAGGAAATGTAATCAAAGTAGTAACTGAGGTAAAAACATTAGGTTTTACCTTGATTCTACATGATCACTAAAAAAACAAATCAGCTCCATGTCCTCATTTACAGCTTATACCTGTAAATTGATGAGGGCCCGCAGACCCTTTTTATGTAACTCGCCAATGCACTAATAATGTCTAAGCTAGACTATTTCAATGCCCTTTACGTAGGCGCTAACACAAATATACGAAATAAAATGCAAACACTACAAAATAATACACTGAGAGCAGCCCTGAATATACCCCGTAGAGAGCATATCTCCAATATGAGAAGAGGCCAGCACTGGCTAAAAATTAACAACAGTATACTCCTCAAAACGCTATCCCTCACTTTCAAATGCCTCAATAATGCTGCACCTCCCCATATCTCTGCCAGACTGACCAAAAAAGTCCCCACTCACCATACTAAATCATCCAACCAGCTTTGCTTAGAAATTCCAAGATTTAGATTGTCCAAAGCTGGTAGAGGTTTCTTCCGAGTCAAAGATGCCTTTTCCTGGAATGCACTCCCCACGGCATTTAGAGTGGAACAGCCATACTCCAGTTTTAGATGCAATTTGCTGAGCTGGTTTCGAAACAAGGACATCTAAGAAATCGCTCACCCACCACCTACTTGTATTTCTGACCTTAGTACTATCCGCGGGATTCTATGTGTATTACACTATTGATCCTATTACTGCAAATATCTGTATTACACTATTGACCCTATTACTGTACATATCTGTATCATGCACCATACATTGTATGCACTGTAATTGTTTTATGTTTATGCTCTGACCTTTTTATGTTGTAACTAAGCTTAAAATATTCTTGTAACTGCTGCGCCCAGCTACCTGAGTGTTTGGTGCGCATTACTAAATAAACAAACAAACAAATATACACTGTAAAAGATCTTGAGGACATTCTGTACACTGGACAGCGAAACACCTGCCTCCTAGTGCGAGTCCTACGTCATCTCTGCAGAGTTTGACTCAATTCATCAAAGGCTTTCCCTAAACATCTTCAACACTCGTATGGAGTTATTCTTTGATATACTCAGCTGGCTTGCTTTCTCCCTTGCGCCCAGTTAAACGCCAGTGATGCTACAGTGCTCCCATTATGTACCAGTGCTTATCAGCATTTATCACTTCAGTGTCGCATAGGTTTCAGTCCCAGTCTTTTCTTGTGCATTGTTCTTTTTTTGTTCTTGAACTTTGTGTATGTCTGCAACATATATATGTGTGTTCTAAAGTGCCAAATGCCTCTGTCCTAGACTGAGGTTCCAAATATATTGAACATTATTGAAAATAAAATCTGCATTAGTTGTGTTGCTATTTTGCTGCGCCTGTGGCGTGTTGAATGGTGTTGCTTCTTGTGAATGTGGGTGTAGCTGTGTGTGTAATTACCACATATTTTTGAGCTTGTCAGTGTTGTTTGCAAGCAGATAAGAGAGATGTCCACGATTCACTTTTGTGAGTGTTGCAGGCTACCCTTCGCCAACCTTTTACCTTTATTGGGCCTTTGTGCGTTTAGTCACAACGCCATTTCAGTGGTGCAATTTCACAAGTGTTCTGCTCTGCCTTGCACACATGACGGTACTTTAGTGTCCCTGGCAAGCACTCCTTTGTCCCGATGTTGTGTACCGCATTATATATCCTTTGTGTATTCTGTACAGCATGAATTCAAGAAAAAAAACGGAAGGTTTCTCGTGTGACAAGATACGGGAGAGGATGTTAATGCACATCAATGCGTATCACGCAAAAAAAACTTTTTCTCGCACTGCAGACTCCCTCGTGTATTTCCGCCTGGAAATGCTGCGTCTTCCGGTGGTCCATTGGGCTCCAGGTCCGCAGTTTTCTCGGACTGCAGGCTTCTGCTCTTTCAGAGCTCAGCAACATTACACATCATGTGTATTTTTTCAATCTGTTTTGGAGATTTGTATCTCGCATATCCACTCACGGTGTAGAGTAGATGTATAAATGCATGTTGTTGCATGCTTAATATTTCACGGTGTTAAGCCTATGTGTAATTGCAAATTAAAACTAGACAGAGTATTCACAACAAACTTTCCAAGCTGTGCATCAGTTGCTCATGTCGGGAACTGTGTATGTTCCAGTAGAACCTTGGTAATGTGTGTGCCTCTCAGCGCTGAGTTCAGTAGGTACAGTAGGAAGTGATTATGAGGAAAAGGGGAATTTAAACGTGCCCGCATTAGCATTCTCTTTTTTCTCCGGATACATGGTGCCAATTTGACACTACGTGGTGACATTTCTTTCGCTTTTTGCACCATGCACAAGTAGGTATAACTTAATCGTGCAGAATGCAGATACGTGTGTCAAGTCGCGTGCGTGTCGACTTACTGGCCATGCGCCACGGGAGAGCCTGTCTTCCAGTGTTGCCTTCTCTTGTCTTCGTTCTCCTGTGCCCTTACACACTGACTGTTGGGCAGTGCTGTGCTATCATTTGATTGAAAAGCAAACTGTTACGTTTGCTACATTCACAAAATGGTGTAAGCAACCACAATAATGTTAGTCAGTCTGTTCTGAAGATGACTTGCTGGTACACTCTGGTCCTCATTCCGAGTCTGGCGGTAGGGGATACCGAGCACCGGTAAGGAGACCGGTGCTGGTAATCCCCTACCGCCTGATTCCGAGGTCCGCAAACGGGACCGGAAAAGTACGTTTGGTCGGACCAAACATACATTACGGTCCCGTTAGGGGACCAGGGCTCAAATAACAGGCTTGCCATTTGCGAGCCCATTATTTGCACCCTCCCCGTTCCCATTGAGCCCTATGGTGGCTCAAATGGGAATGGGGAATGGCATTTTCAATGGGGACTTACTGGTTCCGCAAAGGTCGGACTACACTGGTAAGTCCCCATTGAACTATTCCGGTGCCGGACCCGTTATTGGTGTCAATCATGGCGCAAATCGCGCCATGACTGCCACAACCTCGGAATGAGGCCCAATGTGTTGCATCTGCTAGTTGCTATGATGAAAAAACAGCCGCATCACATGCTATATCTGTTCTATGATATTACGTTTGCATGATTTGCATGCCATTTTTGTCAGTGGCTCACCTCGTTCTTTGGCTGCTAGGGTGAAGCCAGGCCCATTGGTTGACGCTCTAGTCTCTCTCTAGGCACGGTGAGGCCCTCCCCCCCTCTATATCCCCAACAAACCACAAGGAAAGCCTCTTTAGTAAATAAGGCTGTGAGTTGCATATGCAACATTGCAGGGCATGAATCACGCATCTAACCAAGCCTTTATGCATTTTCCCATATTTGTATGATATGATATGATAGGTTATTAATAACGCACTTAATAGCCAGAGGTTTCTAAGCACGGACCTGGAGATTGAAACTTTGTTGCTCCGCGTTGTCTTGCTTCCAAGGCGAGCATGTTGCTCCTGAGATATCCTCCCGAGATTAGTAGTATGATATCGCTCATTTTGGAAGATTCCAGATGGTATTTTAATTTATAATCCAAATGTATATAGCCGCGTTATAAATGTCATACCATATCATATCAAGAGAAAGATTAGAGACTATGAAGTACAAATGGTGTTAATCTTAGAAGATGAGCTTTGAGTAATTCCAGCTAAACAGCTAACTTTAGCTTTCAACAATCAGTGAGCTGTGAAATTATGTTACGATATGATATGGCATTTATAACGCGCCTATACACAAGTGTTTTAAGGCGCGACGAGGCAAGGCAGGGGGAACAGAGGGAAGACAGAGACAATGATTTTACTAGGACAGGTGGCATTGAGATCGCGCAAGTGCAGGGAAAGGGGGAAGGGGAAAAGTGCAAGGGGAAGCGGAAGGGGGCAGTGCAGTATATGGGTTCGACAGAAAAAAAGACATAGGCCCTCATTACAAGTCAGGCGGTGGACCATGGTGCTAATAGCACCATGGTCCATGCCGGATTCTGCCATGGTGGATGGCGGAATTACCGCCCCATTCCAAGGTGAGTGGGGTGGTAATTCCCCATTCACCATTGCCCTTCCCCATTCCCATTTTTGCCTCATAGGGCATAATGGGGATGGGGAAGGCGCTAATTACGCCACCGTAAATTACGGTGCTGTAATTAGCACCAAGGTCGCTTAGCGCCTTGGACTTTAACGCCTGCAAAAAGCAGGCGTTAAAGTGTGAATCAGGCATTAAGGGTTAACGGCGCCGACGGCGCGTTAAACCCTTAACGCCTGACTTGTAATGAGGGCCATAGAATAAATAAACGCAATAAGTAAGTTTGGCAAGCTGGTGGCAAGTGCAAGGGTAAGTGCAGACAGCAGGTGTCAAGTGCTGGTAGGGGACAGTAGGGATACAGAAAACAGCCCCAAGTGCGGGGGTTGCCACTGTTAACAGTTAAAAGCAATGTTAATCAAGAGTAAACATTTGATCATAATGTGTGGACGGGCAGGTGAGAAGATTTTTAGCAGTGGATTGTTAATCTGGAAATGTTCCAGATAATTCCCAAAGATCTCCAGGAATGTGATCTCTATCTCTCAGTCTGTATGTGTTGCTTTCCATAAATTCCACCTTCAGCCTGCTCATTTCCAGGCTCAGACTGCCCTATAGGGCAATAGGCCCATGGCCGAACCAAAAACGCAAAATGCTGGTGTAGGCCGGTTATTTTGGGAAAACTGGGCCACTTTTTTGGCCAATGTGGGCCAGTTTGATGAGTTACTTCACTATGCGGCTAATAGTTTTGAACAGTATTGCTGAATAAATGTACTTTAAAATGCACAATTTGCATCACATTTTATCAGAAAACTCCCCTTTGGGTACTATTCAAACAGTGCCATTAAAGGAATGAATAGCCATTTGCAACGGCGTGCCACTTCTTCATTGGTGCCCGAGACTATTTTATGGCCCAGTCCAAACAATCCCTACCGCCTTACTACAAGGTCCCTTTGCGGGTTGGGGGATTTAACGCCTGCTTTTTGCAGGCGTTAAAATCCAACCCGCTAAGGGACCTCAGAGCTAATTACGGCACCGCAAAATTGCGGTGCCGTAATTAGCGCCTTCCCCATTCCCATAGAGCCCTATGGGGCAGAAATGGGAATGGGGAAGGGCAATGGCAGAAGGGGGATTTACCGCCCCTCCAACCTTGGAATGGGGCGGTAAATCCCCTTTCCGCCAAGGTGGTGCCGGTATTTTACCGGCATGAGCCATGGCGCTAATAGCGCCATGGCTCACCGCCTACCGTGTAATGAGGCCCAGAGTCTTCCGTTCTGGGGATGTATTTGAGTTTTTGAGTCTCCAGTGCTTAATGCCAATTATTTGCACTACAAGCACTAGAATAATTCTTTCCAGTATCTCTGACCGAAGCAGTCTATCTTTTGGACATTTGCAGGGCATATGTGTGTACTAACATCTCTCTACGTTGCGCCTCTACCTGTAAAAGGGCAATGGCAGCTTTTTTTTCCATGAAATGAAGCCGATATGCGATGCATCGTTTTGTTGCATGAGTCGAACTTGAACTACGCACTTATGTCTTTGGGATGTCATCAAGTCATGTGTTCCATTTCTCATCGGTAATTTAAAGGTCCAGCTCTGTACGCCAATTTGTCTTACACTTCCCAAAGTAGCTCCTATTGTCTGCACTCGTGGTTTTGCGGATGAGTTCTGCAGTAGGGACTTTTTACTTTCCTTGTAACAATTTTCTCTACTATTGACAGATTTTCTAACGCCCTTCTCACTATCACATCACTTGTAATATGTTCGTTTGCTGGGTTCTCATTCTCGAAATTTCAAATGTCTGTGCCTGGGAGGGCATATGCCTTGTGTAGATCTCTGGAAGATTGTATCGACCTACTGGGACTTTGAAAATCTATTAGGGTCTGTATCTGCCTCTTCATCCTTTCATCCCATAAGACCAGTTTGTGATGCTGGTACTATCCCATGGCGGGGTATCTTAATTTTTTAAATATTTCATTTAAGACATCTCACGTATTTTCCTCATCTATTTGGAGTTTCACAAACTGGATCTTAAGGTCCGAGCACCTTGCGTGGCCAAGCAGTGATTTTTCATTGTCGTCTCCTAGTTCCGATTCCAGTTTGATAACATTTGGGGGTTGATTTCTGATGGGGTACTGTAGTGTGTTCATCTGGTCCAATATTATACTAGTGTAGTATACGTGGATGTTTGGGAGCCCACCCCTGCCCCCCACTTTGCACCGGCATCTGCAGCCTTTTACATATAATGGTGGTTTCTTGACATTACATGAAAACTTGTAAGTAATTTCTCTATTTCTAAGAATTTCGTTCTTGGCATCTGGAAATGGATGTTAGTGGCTGTGTATACATTTTTCTTAGTACTATCATTTTGATCGGGTGCAGTACATAGCCCTAGATCAAGCAACACTAATCTCGCAATGTCCTCTATAATGCTTTTTAGCACAGGACCATCATTCAGAGTTACTATCTTTGTCATGCTGTTGGAGAAGTGAACACGTTATTGTTTGACTCCCTTGCACCTTATACCCAGGTCCCTCTTGAGTACCTCTTCCACTGTTGATATAAATGTTATTTTCACAGCCAGACATTACCCCATAATGTGAAATAATCTTCAGTATAGTTTGCATTGACTCTTCAGGTTGTTTCATGAACAGAAGAAGGTCATTGTCATACATCAGCAGTACTTTTCATATTTGAGCGTCTTGACTGATTCTCTTATCTCTCAGTCTGATGGCCAGTACTTCTAAGACCAGGTTGAATAGCATGGGTGGACATTGTGCATCCGTATTTAATTGCAATTTGAATCTAGGTTGACAGGGACCTTTACCTTAGATTTTGAACTTCTGCAGATTGCAAGCCTCCTCAGCATTTCAATTAAGAATGACCACATCTTGGATTGGACATCAATGCTCAGGAATGCTCCCTGGATCTTGCTCTTTTTTTCAGTAATGAGGCTGCTAGTGTGGTGTAGCAATTTCCTTCGCCCTTTAACAAATCCTGCCTGAAGTGTGGTGTGACTAAGGCAGCACGCAGCAGCAGTAATTTCATCTGGTTGGTGGTCCACCAGGCCCTTCCTGAAATTTCTCAGACCTACTGGATCACACTGACTTCATGCCAAAGCTTCCAGGGAGGAGAACAAATTGGGCCCACCTGGAAGATATTTGAGGATCTGGAGTTCCTGGGAGTTCCTGGGAACATCAAAACAAGCAGTGATTCCTTACAGTCAGTTCTCACTGTACAACAGGTAAAGATGGTGCACTAGAGGGCACAGACTCCTTGGAGAAAGCAAAATGCGGCATGGTGGTCGCCTCATTTCCCCTGAGGTCTGCTAGGGCTGGGTAGCTTGACTTTCTTTGACCTTGTGTAGGCCGGATTGGTGAATACATATTCTGTTGGCTGTTGTCAGGGATTCAAAGAGATTGTTTTCCCATGTACAATGGTGTAACCTTTTCAACTACAATGGTGGACTTTTACATATTGTCAGTTAATATATAAAGATATATATATATGATTAAGTCTGAAGGTTGTGCCAGCCCACCCCAGTCTAGTGGAAATGTACATATTCTCACGACCAAAGGGGAAGGAAACTGTGGGCAACTTAACAAGAAATGGATATGTTCACTCAGTCTGTACCGTAATGCTCAGCCAGTGTGGTAGTGGAGTGCGACTCACTGCAGAGGGAACAGCCACAATCTGCTAATGCTGGCAGCATTGCCTCCATGGATTACATGTGTAAGGCAGTGCTGTACATCAGGACACATTTATAGATTAGCATTGGCATAGTGAGTCTTTAGGTGAACCTGCTCAGAGTGTGTCTCCTTGAAGTGTCCTTGACAAATGGACTTCTGCTTGGCAGGTGTACAAGGGTGAGTAGAGGCCAAAGCCCACTCATCCCTCACACTTTTACAAACCAAGAGCAAACACAATCATAAAGGTAAAACGGGTAAAGTTAAGAGCTAGATCCCCTTTACATTTTGTGGTGATATGGGCCAAGGGAAGACGATACTTTCAAGAGGCGTGTCAAATGTGTTTCAGTAGCAACTGAAACAGTGAAGTATAATAGTCCAAAATAAAGGAATATCCAACTAAAGTTCCATAAACATATATACTTTAATCAAATTCACCATGTACAATAATAACTAACTAGAAAACCCTGTAAACCCACCCCTGTAGAACAAACACAGAATATGCAAAGATAGAACAGGTGCAGCACTCTGGATAATAAGACAGGAGAGAAAACACAATTAAAATACCACAATGTTCAAAGCGATATGTCTCGAGCTTGCAAAGGGAATACAATGACCAATAAAGTCTCTAATGCCCAAATATGGACCAGGGCAATCATCATTCAGTATTACCTTTACAAATGTCTTGGCGGGTCGAAAGCATCGAACCAGGCTCTCAGCATTGTTCACGGGTTCCTTTTGGGTTGAGGATGCAGGAGTCATGTTGGCCCAGCGCCAAGCTGGAGTCAAGTTGGGGTTGAACAGAAGATAGCTGTGGTCTCAAAACATCTACTGGAGCTGTGTGGATTGGGCGGTCACCAGGTTCAGTCGGCAGTCAAGATTCAACGGCGGTAGAGCTGTTTCCAATATGTTCAAGCAAGTCGATTCGATGAAGAGGCTCAGAGGTTACTGCTTGGGGCACAACACAGTTGTGTCAATCGATTTACAAGAGCAGCAATGAAGAAGCTGGTGCTTTGAATTAATGCAAGTCAGCAGTACTTCATTTGTTTTAGCCAAGGCAACAATGCGCTTCAGTTGGCACAGTTTGGTAGTTACCAGAGTCGGCCAGCTAATGGTGGTTCAGAGAGCGATGAACACCAAGGGAAGCTTCGGGAGTCCTGGAGGCTTGCTTGACATGAAACACACTTGAATCATGGCTCACAGAGGGCTGACATCAGAAACACTGGTATCTTAACTGTTCTGGATTTCAGGAGCTTTGAGTGCCATGCTTGGGTCTCAAGGGCCAAGGTTAGACCTTTTCTGGGACTCCCAATCATGAGGGAGGCTGGCATACACCTTCGGGGGTACTGCAGCATGGTGAGGTCACAGGAAACAGTGTGGCTAGCAGAGATGCAGTCTTTTTCCAGCAGCAGAATTCACCTTAATTGGTACCTGGGGATGGATACGGGACAGAGCTTGCCTCTGCCTTGGAACATCTGCCTTCAACTCAGAACTAGAGGACTTTAAAAAGGACTTCTCTCTCAGCAGTGTCCAGCAAAATCTTCTTCCAGGGTTGGATTCCAGAGATGATTCAAAGAAGTGGTGGGAGACCCCTTTTAAAGGGAATAGTCTACATGGGATAGGACTAGAGGTAGCCTGTTTTAGGGGCCCAATAACTGCTTTTGGAAAGAATGGACCTTGCCCTTGTGACATAACACCGAAAGTGCTTTGTCCTACAGGAAGTGATGGGGAAGCAATGAGAGAGAGGGGCAGAGAGAAACAAGATGGCAGATCTTCCCCAATATACACAGATGTCTCCCTGGCTACCCTAACCCACCCTTCCCTTCTCAATAGAATGAATGAACTTTAGAAATGCAACATCCTGGTTTGAGGCTTAGCCCTTTGTGAATTTGTGTGCCCTTTGATTTCTGTCCCCAGGCCTGCTTATGCTGAAGCGGCTGTTCCTGGAAAAACGGTTTTACCTGCCCTTTCAAAGAAACAAAAAGAGGCAATCCCCCAAGTCTACAGTCCTGCCAATGGCAGCGGGAGGCTTGTCTGGAACAAATACACATTACCGTTCCACAGCTAAACCTGGCTCACAGGGCTGACACGTGTGTGATATTAATTTAATGTGGCTGGGATAACTATGAGATATGCTGGCCTTATACCCTAACTCAGGTATTGCTTATTTCTACAGCATAAAATGCCACTAGGACAAGATTTATGAGGTTTTTGGAGCATAAATGCAGCTCCTTCGCATAGACTTGATTTTCATTGCAGCTGTCAGGAGGGCACTGGTGACCTGGACCTGCTCTGTGCCATTGTAGGGCAGGTGCTTTCATCAGATTACTGATTCAGAAGTGCACAGGTGTAGACTATGTTTTGGCATGGAGTTTTATGAAAGGGAAATCTGATCCGCAGATGTCCTCTCCTGAAATGGAATTATTGGAATTATTTTATTTACCAATAAAAATGAAAAAAGCTACACCCTTGCCAGATAGCAATTTCTCACACTGTCACATAGGATCTCAGAAACAGAAGGCAGGATCTGTAGTGTGGAGTCACAAGACTCAAATGCATGAACGGAAAGGAAAGCTAGACTTCCCGAGGCAAGTGTGAAGGATGCTGAGGGGTGATCCAGGGGGAACAATGTTCACTTGTTTAGCCTTCTGGAGAGAGAGGGGGGCCACAGTGTACACCCCTTCTTCAAAAACCGTTGCTGTGGACAATGTATGTTGGTCTGTTGAAGTTGCTCCCACTGCCAGTGGTCCTGGCAACAAGACCTCTGACATGCCTCCTCCTCTATCATCATTGTCAGATTGTTCAACTACCAGGACAGGGATGCTATCCTTCTGGCTGCACACAAGGCAGGCTCCTATTCCTAGATTATTCCCTACAAGTACAGTAACAAAAATGATTGTGCAAAACTGTCAAGCAAATTCTTAAGCAAATAAATGTCTTGTATATGCTGATGTTATCAGTAAAGTTCAAGATTATTCATGCAGGGAAACGTATTTTTCACTGACCACTGGGAACCATGGCAATGGGCAGAGTATTAACTTAACAAGAGAAGAGAGGTTGCTCTTTGGATGTCTGCATCAGGATAGGATGCGCTTGTCCAATGTCTGAGGCACTGCAATCCATGATGAGGGAAACGGATGAATGTTGGTAAACAAAAATGTACACATGTGATACTAAAGGACATGACACCGTGGCCACTGGTAAGGAGGGGAATGTTTGGATGGGGAGTGGAACTGGTTGAATGTCCTGCAGAAAATATAAAAACTGATGACCGACCTCTGAATTGCGATGGTCCATTGTGAAAGGAAAGTCTGAATTGATGGGTGTGGGTTGCTTATTTTCCTAGTTACAGTGTAGGGTGACAGTTTCTTCAGTTTTTGTCGAAGTATGGGGGTGTTGGTTTAGAGATTGGTACTTGATATATCTTGCTGTGCTTCATTTCAATGGGTTTGGTTGGATCTCTTGTTGTGGTTTGACCCCTGGGATATTGTAAGATGTTTTCATGGCTGGATGGTATGGTTGTATGTTTTCTCTATTTTATGGAGAGAACCTTCCTTCTTCGCTGGAAATCTCACCTCCATAAAGATGGAAAAATAATGTAGTGCAATGCCTCATTGAGAGAAGAACATGAGGGGTTTTGCTTGTGAAAGGATAATTGAATGGCTTGGGTGGCAAGCTCAAAGGGGAGGTGGTTTTTAATTTCCTACAGTCTACTTTCCACAATCCTGACTATTGGTCTCATCACACATTAGGTAGTATTCTGGTGTAAAATGCGCCCGGATCCTGCCCAGCATTACTGCAACTCTGTCCGGCACAATTTGCACTGGATCCCGAGTTGCTGTGGCGCTGTTAGTCCCCATTTATTCAGAGTCCATAGTACTCTATGGGGCTTTTTGGCACTATTGCTGCCGGTGGTACTAGCACCGGTGGTAAAAAGCACAAAAAATGGACAGAAAGGGGAGCAATTTAGCTGGGCGAGCGGGGTACGTGTATTCGGAGGGCTGCGCAGGGAGAATCACACGCGATAGGCCTTGGGCGAGCGGGTACGTGTATCTTGGGGGTGTGCAGTGAGTATCACAAGCGAAAGGCCTTGTGCGAGCAGGGTACGTGTATTCTGAGGGGTGCGTGGGGAGTATCACACATGATAGGCCTTGTGCGAGCGGGGTACGTGTATTTTGGGGGTGCTCGGGGAGTATTACACGAGATTTCGCTGGGCGAGCTAGATACGTGTATTCTGAGGGGTGCGCGTGCCGTTTCACACGCCATTTAGCTGGGCGAGCGGGGTACGTGTATTCGGAGGGGTGCGCGGGGAGAATCACACGCGATAGGCCTTGTGCGAGTGGGGTACGTGTATTTTGGGGGTACACGGGCAGTATTACACATGATTCTGCTGGGCGAGCGGGGTACGTGTATTCTGAGGGGTGCGCGTGCAGTTTCACACGCGATTTAGCTGGGCGAGCAGGGTATGTGTATTCAGAGGGGTGTGCGGGGAGAATCACATGCGATAGGCCTTGTGTGAGTGGGTACGTGTATCTTGGGGATGTGTGGGGAGTATCACACGCGATAGGTTTAGTTCAAGCGGGGAACGTGTATTCTGAGGGGTGCGCGGGGAGTATAACACGTGATAGGCCTTGTACGAGCGGGGTATGTGTATTTTGGGGGTGTGCGGGGAGTATTACAAGCGATTTCGCTGGGCGAGCGGGGTACATGTATTCTGAGGGGTGCGCGTGCAGTTTCACACGTGATAGGCCTTGGGTGAGCAGATACGTGTATCTTGGGGATGCGTGGGGAGTATCACACACGATAGGCCTTGTGCGAGCGGGGTACGTGTATTCAGATGGGTGCACGGGGAGAATCACACGCGATAGGCCTTGGGCGAGCGGGGTACATGTATCTTGGGGGTGCGCAGGAAGTATCACATGCGAATTGGCAGTGTGGAACCTCCCAGGTGTGCCCTCTCCCCCCTCCCCAGGCCCTGCTGGCAGCCCACACCACAGGGGACTACCCTGCACCCTAGGCCATGCCCTGCAGGCAGCCCATCCACCCTGTATATGCCCCCCAGCCAGCCCACATGTCACCATGCACCAGTGAGCACTGACTCATGTCCCCCTGCACCCACAGCCATCCGGCAGTGACAGGCACCTGCCAGCAGGCCCCAACTCCTGTCCCCCTGCACCTCCACCCACCCAGCAGTGACAGGCACCTGCCAGCAGGCCCCAACTCATGTCCCTCTGCACCCCCACCCACCCGGCAGTGACAGGCACCTGCCAGCAGACCCTGACTCATGTCCCCCTGCACCCCCACCCACCCGGCAGTGAGGGGCACCTGCCAGCAGGCCCCGACTCGTGTCCCCCTGCACCCCACGTACCCAGCAGTGAGGGGCACCTGCCAGCAGGCCCCAACCCATGTCCCCCTGTACCACCACCCACCCGGCAGTGAGAGGCATCTGCCATCAGGTCCCAATTCATGTCCCCCTGCACCTCCACCCACCCGGCAGTGACAGGCACCTGCCAGCAGGTCCCGACTCATGTCCCCCCAACACGTCATCATGATCCACAATCATGGCCTTCATGGCCACCCAAATCCCAACACACGCCACCCCTGCCCAAAGAACCAACCAAGTATTACATCCACCCCACATTGAAATGCCCATTACATGAAACAACCCAAATGGCATGTATGTACATCAACACATGTCCGTCACACACACACAATGGGTACCAGTGAATGTGAAAACCCACATCATGACATGCATGAAACCAATGAGAGAATACCACACACTGAAGTATGAAACAAAAATGTATTCAACACAAAATGAAGTGAATGAAATGAAAACACACAATAATGGAAATAATAAATAAAATGCAGCATGTTCCAAAATGAAAAAAAATATGAAATCAGAATCCAAATAAATCCAAATGAAAATGTGTCCAAAGTCACCTTCCAACATAGCAAATCCAAAGGGAAAGAAATAAGTAAAATCCATTGCTCAATGGTGAAAAATAAAATAAAAATGACGATAAATCCACTGTTCAACTATATACAAATAAGAAATCCAGGCTCCATGAGCCCAACCATTGAAATGAAACCAACAAAAAATACTACCTAATGAAGCACTATCTACAAAAAGGTGGGGCATAGTCCAAGCGCCCCAAATGAAGGAAAAACATAAATAAACCCAACACTAACTAACTATATACAATGGCGGCGGGCAAGTCCTACGGCTCACTTGCTGATTTCCCGGGCCAGGGTATCATCGAACTCCTGTTCTATGTCCTGGAGGCGGGCATGTTCCATGGCCTGAGGCTTCGCAGGGATGACTCCATGTCCAACTCCAACTCCCTTTGAATTGACTCAAGGCACTCGGCCCGCCTCAGCACCCTGTGCATGGAGTCCTCCACCCTGACCATAATAAGCCGTGCCTCTTCCGCCCGCCACCGCTCTGCATCTATGTGCTGGACCAACCACTGCCACACGGAAGACACTCCCAATCCAAGGTCCTCCTGCCCTCCGGCCGATGCCTGCCCCTATTATGTTGATGGCCCCGAGCCATCATCGCTCCCACCTTGAGCCTGCACGTCCTCCTCCTGCTGGGGTGCAGTTGTTGGTGTGGCCACCCCTGCTGGACCTCCGACTCCCGAATGTGGCAGGGATGTGTCCTCCAGCAGCCTGGCCGCTGGGTCAGAGGCAGCTCCACAGGGTACCCAGGTGATACATGGACCAGAAGATGGCACAGAGTACGACTGGCACATAGGGGGTTCAGGTGAGGAGGGGGTCGGAAGAAGGTCCAGCAGACGGCGGAATCCAGTCCTGGTGACCCGTCCCAGTAGGTCGACGCGGTCAAAGAGGCATCCGAGATGATGTGCAGTGTCTTCACGAAAACACTGCAGGTCACCTCGCATGCCCCATTGACGCATCCCAGCCAGGACAGGCTCAACCCGGTCCCGGATTGCCACGTCCGCAGGGATAGGAAGGCCAGTTGTTGTGCGCACATCTCCTCCCTGAAAACGGATCTGGAGGTAGGCATCCCTGCTGGTGCGGGATGATGCAGTCACAGGATCGGGGACAGGATTACACACAGGCACCTCCACGGCGGCCTGTGCTGCCTCCTGTCCCTGCCCCTGGACTGCACCACTAGCACCAGTGGAATCCCCCCTCCAGACCCTGTGTGTGCCCCTTCCATGGCCTCCTCCTCAACCAAACCCCCCACCAACGTGGATGACTCTGTGCCATCTTCCTCCATCGGACCATGTGGGGTCTCAGCTGACCCTTCTGCTGTCTAGGTGTCCACCTCCGACCTCCGCCTCTTCGACCTACCCTCTGCATCTGCGGCCACAGACACGGCACCAGACTCCTCACTCCCCGACGAGATGACAACCTGGGAGGGGAGCTTGGCCTTGCGTCTCCAGCTGGCGGTGTGATCCCTGCCGCTTTGCTCCACAGCACCGTCTCCGCCCTCTTCATCAGTTGACGCTGCAGACAGAGAGAGATAGAACACAGGCATCAGGGCACTGTACAATGGTCTGATACACACAACAGTTGTACATGAGTGACAGTGTCAAACTTCAAACATGGCATCACACTCCCCAACACACATGTCATTTCAACTCACACACATGCGCAAATCAACAGGAATGTTGCATCAGGCAGCACCATCCATACACAAACAACAGCATGAGCTGCCGAAGGTGAGCCTGACGTCACATGTAACACGGGGAGTGCAGAACACATGCACACATGCCACCAGACATACATGCATCTATACATCTCCACCACCTGTCGCTGTGATAACATCCCCATCCATGTCACATCTGGCAATCAGCCTCCTACATGTCAGTGTCACATGTATCCATGGTTTATCACAGTTGCACACTTGTCAAATACACACACATGCAAATGTACATAGTGCTGATACATGCAGGTGGAAGCAGCATCCATGTGTGACACCACAACCATGCCACAGTACATACACAGGATTTCAAAAATGTTTGCACCCACACCTGCATTTGCCAAGCATGCTTACCAAGACATACACCATAGATGTGTCTCACACATGAGAGGACTCACATGCAGAAGGCTCATTTCCCTGTACATACACATGCATACATGGCCCTACACAGACATATGTACAACCTGCACACTCCTGCCACACCTCAACATGCACAGCATCCAATCAGTACACATGTACACTTACCGCTGGACTCCAGACGGGTCTGCCTCTCAAGGACCTGGAGGTGGAGCACTGGGCATATACGTTCCAGGAACCTCATCTGGTGGTTGGTTAGGCGGACCCGGCACCCCTTGGCATCTGCTGCCTTCAAGAGGCGCTGGACCTTGTTGAGGGTCCTGGACCTGAAGTCCTCCCAGCACTTCCGGATGTTTTGAATGTCGCGGGCTGCCACCCCCTCCTCATTGATGCCAGTCACGATGTCCATCCAGATCCTCTTCCGTCCTTCATTGTCGGCGCGCGAACTTCCAAAGAGGTCATCATACTGCCCCAGGACTTTCTCCACCAGGATACCAACTTCACTGGCACTGAAGCTGGTAGCCCTCTGCCTCTCTGGCTGGGGGTTGCCAGTGGTGCCAGATGGTGTTGTGTCTGACATGGCAACCCCAGAGGCAGGTGTGGGTGGGCAACTGGGTCCTGTTATGCTCACCTGGCTCCCACAGAGGCGGTGATCTGGACTGGACTGCTGCGGTCTCCACCAATGTGACGCGTAGGGCCGAGATGACGGACCGGACTGGCCCACCTAGCTTTGTTTGCTTGGCCCGTAGGAATATTCTTCTGCAAGTGGAGAAAGGGAATTAACCACCCGTGGAGTTGAGCATAAATCCCCCCACCCCGCTGTTCTCCCCACTGATTACCTTGGATGTTCCCTCTTATAGTCTCACCTGATGATTTGAAAAGATGAGCTCTCCATCCTGCATTGAGCGCAGGGGCGCGTAGATAACCAGTTGCTTCACTGGCTCGAAGGAATTGGTGAGTTCCAGGACAATATTGACTCCGATATTCCCGGCAAGACGCCGTAAGTATGTAGTTCGTAAGAGTTCAAATGCCTGACTTTCACTCTTGTCCGATTCCTTGCAGGTTGCAGCTTGACCCTACTGAAGAGTTCCTCGTGGCAACCAGTAATGTTCTGGTAAGGATTTGTATTATCCAGCACAGTTCGATAAAATAATGTCCATATGTAACCTGTTGCTTTCTCCCTTATTCAGACGCTGAGAGAAAGTATGAAGTCTCGGGGAATGATGCCTCCGGCGGTAAAATCAGGTAAGCCTTTTGTGGTGAGGAGGGTTCCCCTTGTTAGTCCCTTGTTTTACCTTGCTGTCCTTTTGTTTCCCCTTAGGGGCCGGGGTTCGGCTAGGATGCAGTGAAAGCTGCGCCGACCCGTGAAGAAGAATAGTACCCCCTGTGGTAAAATCAGGTACGTCTATGGGGGTATTCCTCTGTGTATTCCCTTAGCTCACCTTGCTGTTCTTGTCTTCTCCTTAGGTGCCGGAGTGTGGCGGTAACATGCAGGAGGATGCGGTGAAATGTGAAGATGCTGCAAAGGCCAGTTAGTTCAGCGCGGCGCTGCAGCAGGCGAGGCGACGCCCATAAAATAACTACTTTCTTCCAGCTCGAAGGCGCAATGGATCGGGAATTCAGGTAAGGATCAAAGGTATTGCTCTTGTTCTAACCTTTTCTCCTTCTTTCTCCCTTTTGCTCGGAGTTCCAAACTCGAGGGAGGCGTAGCAGAAGACTGGATGCGGACTTGCAGGCACGGTGAGCGTTACACTGCTGGATGCAGAATAACGCAACGCGTGTGCTGCTCTTCGGCCATGGTTTAAATAGCCTCCAAAGTAGTCCCAGGTAAGTATTCCTCCCCAACCCCACCCGAGTAAAAAAATAGTCCCTAGGTAAAATAGTCCCTTCCAAGCCTCGTTTGGCTTGGAGCTCTTGCAGCATGGTCTGCATCAGGTATGTTTGCAGCATGGTCTGCATCAGGTAAGTTTTAATCTATGAGCCTGTCGCCCAGGGCTGCATCCAAATAGCCCCTAGCGGGGGTTGTTGGGCTTGCTTGGGGTAACTTGATGCCTGCTTCCGGGGTTGCTGGACTTGGTCTGGATCCCCGGGGGTAGGCATCATGCCAGCACTCCCCCCAAGACCCCTCCTAAAGTCATTCTTCCCTGTGGTTTCAGTTTGTCTGGGAAATTTCGGTGGAATTTTTTCACCAATCGGGGTGCATGTACATGGTCACTAGGTTCCCATGACCTTTCCTGCGGTCCGTAGCCTTTCCAGTCGATTAAATAAAAAATTTGGACTTTATCAGCTTGGAGTCCAGGATGTTCTTAACTTCAAATTTGCGTTCTCCGTCTACAAGGATGGGTTCTGGTGGCTTGGTTAGTCTTGTCCCTGGTTGTACTGGCTTCAAAAGTGACACATGAAAGACGGGATGAATTTGCATATTAGCAGGTAAGTCCAACTTGACAGCCACCGGGTTGATAATGGCCTTAATAGAGTAAGGTCCCAAATATCAAGGGTTAAAGGTCTGTGTTCCCTTTAGAGGTATATGTTTTGTGGCTAACCATACCTGGTCCCCTATTTGGTATTGTGGAGAATCACTTCTATGCTGATCAGCATCTTTCTTGTATTTTTCTTTCGCCTGTTTTAAATGTGTAGTTGCTTCCTTAAAGGCTTGTGTAATCGTAGCGTGCAGATGGTCCACTGCGGGCATTTCTAAGTCTTGGGGGGAGTCAAGGTCTGAGGTTCGAGGATGGTGCCCATATAACATATAACAGGGGCTTTGTCCGTTCCAGAGTGTACTGAATTATTGTATGCATATTCGGCGATTCAAAGAATGTCTTTCCAATTACTCTCCGTCTGATGTAACATACAACGCAGGTATTGTTCGAGAGTCTGGTTGGTCCTCTCCGTTTGACCATCCATCTGGGGGTGGTGACTGGTCGAATACCTCACATCGATTTGTGCCAATTGACAACATTTTTGCCAAAAATGTGAAATGAATTGACTGTCCCGGTCAGAGACCAACACGGACGGAAATCCATGTATGCGAACAATGTTTTCGAGGAATTCTTTGGCCAGGATTGAGGCTGAAGGTAGTCCTTTTAAAGGAATAATGTGGGTCATCTTGGAAAAAAGATCCACAATAACTAGAATGGTGTTAAACCCATTACAAGGAGGTAGATCAGTAATAAAGTCTAACAATAAGGTGTGCCATGGTGTAGGCGGAATGTCTAAAGGTTGTAAGAGTCCAGCTGGATTTTTCTTTTGACTTTTGTTTTGGGCGCAAATGCCACAAGATATCACAAATGATTTAATATCCTTTCGCCAGGTGGGCCACCAGAATTGTCTTTTAATTTTAGCTTCAGTTTTTGAAATACCTGGGTGCCCCTCCATTAGGGTATCATGCTAACGGGAAATGGCTAGCTCTTGTAGTTCCTTGTGTGGCAGAAATAGCCGCCCTTCGTAATAAGGCAGATCATTGGTGACAGAGTAGTCCGGGCCTTTCTTTACCCAGTCCTGCAGGGCTATAGGATCAAAGAGTTGCTGGATCTTTACCTGAATGTCCTCTAGTGTCTGTAGAGTAGTCATGCCAAGAATCCTTTGTTCGGAAATTATAGGTACTGGTTCTGGGTTCACTTCTGCCTCTCCCATCCCTATTCGGGATAAGGCGTCTGCTTTACCATTCTTACAACCTGGTCGATAGGTTTACACGAAATCGAACTCGGCAAGAACAATGCCCATTGGAGTTGACGTGACGATTGGGCCTTGGCTGTTTTTAAATACTGTAAATTCCGGTATCGGTGATCACAGTAATGGTATGCCTGGCACCGAGAAGATAGTGCAGCCAAGCATTGAAGGCAGACTTAATGGCTAATAACTCCTTGTCGGTAACCGCATAGTTTAACTCAGGTGCCGAGAACTTTCTGGACCAAAATGCTACTGGGTGAAGCTGGCCAGTTTCAGGTTCCTTTTGAGACAGGACAGCTACCATGGCTAGACTGGATGCATCAGTTTCCACTACGTATGGAAGTTCAGGGCGCGGGTGCTTCAACACAGGTGCAGATGGGAATTTCGCTTTCAGCTCTTGGAAGGCATTTTCAGCTTCTTCAGTCCACATAAAGCGTTTATTTTTTTGCAAGAGTGCTTTGATGGGATGTACGACATTTGAAAAATCTGGGATGAATCTGCGGTAGAAATTGGCAAAGCTGAGCATGCTTTGTACTCCTTTAACTGAACTTGGTGATGGCCACTTAAGGATTGCGTCCACCTTCCGTGAGTCCATTTGGACTCCCTTGGGGTCAGGATAAACCCAAGGAATTCAACTTCTGTGGCATGAAAAACGCATTTTTCTAGTTTCGCATATAGTTTGTGCTGGCGCAATTTCTCAAGGACTGCTCGGACGTGCTTCACATGGTCAGATACTGAAGAAGGGTATACTAGAATATCATCGATATATACAACAACACAAACGTCAATGAGTTCACGAAGGACATCGTTCATGAAGTATTGGAAGGCTGCTGGTGCATTGCACAACCCGAAAGGCATCACCTGGTATTCGAATAACCCATACTTAGTGCGGAAAGCAGTCTTCCATTCGTCGCCCTCTTTTACACGTACCAGATGGTATGCCCCCCGGAGATCTAATTTAGTGTATATACAAGCTAATTTAGTGTATATACAAGCGTCCTTCACTTGGTCTAGTAGTTCAGGGATTAGAGGCAACGGGTATCGGTTCTTAACAGTTATCTGGTTCAATGTGCGGTAGTCTATGCACGTTCTGAGGTCACCTTCCTTTTTTGGTACGAAGAACAAAGCTGAAGATGCAGGGGACATGGATGGGCAAATAAAGCCATTTACAAGGTACTGGTCTAAGTATTTTCGTAGGTGAAGGTTCTCAGGTTCCGTAAGGGCATAGATCCTGCTACAAGGGGGTTGTGCACCGGGTATGAGATCGATTTGACAATCGTACGATCTGTGAGGAGGTAAGGTGTTTGCCTGCTCCTTTTGGAAGACATCCTGGAATTCTTGGTATTCTGGAGGTAGTTGCATTACTGCTGTGGTTACTGTGGCCAGGCCTGCGTTCTGATTTTTCTTTGGGTAACAGGTTTGTGCACAATCCGGGAAGGTTATTCTCCTCTCGCCAATCAATACAAGGATTATGTGTTTCTAACCAAGGTATCCCCAGTATTATTTGGAACTGTGGGGCTTTGATTAGATCAAACACAATAGTCTCTCAATGCCCATCCTGACCCAATAGTGTCATCTCTGTGGTGGAATGAGTTACAGGCCCAAAGGTAATTTCAGTTCCATCGACTGTGGTGATGACATCTGAGGTGGTTTTTTGGCAGAGAGGTAGATGCATCCTGGAAGCCAATTCATAGTCCACATAGTTTCCTATGGCCCTGCTATCAATGTATGCCCTTACTGCGTGCATACGCGATGGCTGCCCTGGATCTACGAGGACCATTGGTATGATGAAATGCGAGGTCTGAGTATCCTTCTTCAAGCTCGGCAAGCGGACCTCTACGCTTGTCGGGCTTGGTCGTTTCCCGAGTCTGACTCCATATAGCTTTTATCAGCAGCTCCTACCACCTTCTTGGGTGGTTTTACAGGGCAATCTCGTAGAAAATGTCCAGAAGTTCCACAATATAGACACAATTGCATTTGCCGTCTCCTTTCTCTTTCCTTCTGGGTTAAGGGTCCTTTAACCCCTCCGATTTTCATGGGTTCTGAAGCATCTGCTCCTTTGGGGTTAGCGTGGGTTTTGACCAACACCTGATTCTCAAACTTGGCTCTATCAGCCTTTCTATTCTGAAGTCTGTGATCTAACTGGACCACTAAGTCTATATATTCAGCGCAGTCTTGAGGTGGGTTCACGACTTGAGCCAAGACATCCTTGAGTTCTCCTCGAAGCCCTCGATGAAATAACGTGATTCGATTTACCTCAGGCCATCCAGTTTCCACTATTAACCTATTGAAGGTCGCAATGTAGGATAGAAGGTCCTGGTTACCCTGTCGTAGGGACAAAAGTTTGTTATCCAGGGCCTGTCCTTGGGAGTGCCGGGCAAATAGTCTTCCCATGCTAGTTTGAAAGCCCTGAAAATCCCAAAGAATTGGGTCATCCTGAGTAACTAGTGGAATTGACCAATCAGCTGCACTGCAGCTGAGATTTGACAATACAAAGGCTACCTTAGCTTGTTCCTTTGGGAAGGCTCCAGGTCTGCATAAAAAGTCAAAGCGGCATTGGTTCATAAACACGGCAACCTTTTGGGATCTCCGGCAAAGCATTTGGGTGGGGCTAATGGAATAGGTCCTGGTAGGTTTATTTGCACAGGGTTACTCGATAACACAGGAGCTGGATTTCCCCCGAAACCAGGTAGGGGTGCTTGTCCAGCCTGGCTTTGCAATAGTTTCCTAGCAAGATCATCAGTTCGCTCCTTTGAGAAAATCAGTTCTCTCCTAAGAACATTGGTTTCTTGACGGGCGAAATGCACTTCAGCCCTCAGTTCCCCTAGTAATTGGGCCAATTGGTCAGTCTCTGAGGTATCCATAATGCCCGGGTAGGAATTTGTGGGTAGGCTTCGCGTTCTGTTATGCTCACCTGGCTCCCACAGAGGCGTCGATCTGGACTGGACTGCTGCGGTCTCCACCAATGTGACGCGTAGGGCCGAGATGACGGACTGGACTGGCCCACCTAGCTTCGTTTGCTTGGCCCATAGGAATATTCTTCTGCAAGTGGAGAAAGGGAATTAATCACCCGTGGAGTTGAGCGTAAATCTCCTCAACCCGCTGTACTCCCCCCTGATCACCTTGGATGTTCCCTCTTATAGTCTCACCTGATGATTTGAAAAGATGAGCACTCAACCCTGCATTGAGCGCAGGGGCGTGTAGATAACCAGTTGCTTCACTGGCTCGAAGGAATTGGTGAGTTCCAGGACAATATTGACTCCGATATTCCCAGCAAGACGCCGTAAGTATGTAGTTCATAAGAGTTCAAATGCCTGACTTTCACTCTTGTCCGATTCCTTGCAGGTTGCAGCTTGACCCTACTGAAGAGTTCCTCATGGCAATCGGTAATGTTCTGGTAAGGATTTGTATTATCCAACACAGTTCGATAAAATAATGTCCATATGTAAACTGTTGCTTTCTCCCTTATTCAGACCCTGAGAGAAAGTATGAAATCTCGGGGAATGATGCCTCTGGCGGTAAAATCAGGTAAGTCTTTTGTGGTGAGGAGGGTTCCCCTTGTTAGTCCCTTGTTTCACCTTGCTGTCCTTTTGTTTCCCCTTAGGGGCCGGGGTTCGGCTAGGATGCAGTGGAAGCTGCGCTGACCCGTGAAGAAGAATAGTAACCCCTGTGGTAAAATCAGGTAAGTCTATGGGGGGTATTCCTCTGTGTATTCCCTTGGTTCACCCTGCTGTTCTTGTATTCTCCTTAGGTGCCGGAGTGCGGCGGTAACATGCAGGAGGATGCAGTGAAATGTGAAGATGCTGCGAAGTCCGGTGAGTTCAGCGCTGCAGCAGGCGAGGCGACGCGCATAAAATAACTTCTTTCTTCCAGCTCGAAGGCGCGATGGATCGGGAATTCAGGTAAAGATCAAAGGTATTGCTCTTGTTCTAACCTTTTCTCCTTCTTTCTCCCTTTTGCTAGGAGCTCCAAACTCAAGGCGGGCTTGGCAGAAGACTGGATGCAGACTTGCAGGCACGGTGAGCGTTACGCTGCTGGATGCAGAATAACGCGAAAGTGTGTGCTGCTCTTTGGGCGTGGTTTAAATAGCCTCCAAAGTAGTCCCAGGTAAGTATTCCTCCCCAGCCCCACCCAAGTAAAAAAATATTCCCTAGGCAACATAGTTTCTTCCAAGCTTCGTTTGGCTTGGAGCTCTTGCAGCATGGTCTGCGTCAGGTAAGTTTGCAGCATGGTCTGCATCAGGTAAGATTTAATCTATGAGCCTGGCGCCTATGGCGCCAGGACTGACTCTCCATATGAGCCTGGTGCCATAGGCGCTAGGACTGCACCCAAATAGCCCCTAGCGAGGGTTGTTGGGCTTGCTTGGGGTAACTTGATGCCTGCTTCCGGGGTTGCTGGACTTGGTCTGGGTCCCCGGGGGTAGGCATCATGACACGTCCTTGGGCTGTGCTGTGGAGCGATGGTATCCCAGTTGGGAGTCTTCAGTTCCAGCAGGGGTGGTCACAGCAACTGCACCCCTGCAGATGGCTGACGTGCAGGCCCAAATCGCAGGGCATGTGGGCAGCAGGCAGGCAGGCAGCAGCAGATGGCTGGTGGGAGCGTGCTCGGGGTTCTGAGGGGCAGGAAAATGGCCTTCTGGGCAGGAGTGTGGTCTTCCGTGTGTTGTTGCGTGGCCAGCTTGATACAGAGTGGTTTGGCACGTGAAAAAACTGCACGTCAGTGTGTAATTTGAGAAAAGGCCCTTAGCGCGTAAGTGCATCTGTGATGTGACACACAGGGGTGTTTCCCTCAACATGGGTGCATGTTGATTGTACACATGCAAAAACTGCACATCCAGGTATGACTGCGTGCAATTGGAGGAAAAGGCCTTAGCGCATACGCGCGTAAGTGATGTTCCATGTGTGGGCTGGCCTAAAGGGTATGCGTAGGATGCCATTTTCTTGTATGTGCTTTTTGTGGAGAACGAGCGGGTGATTCTTGTACTTCTTGTCAGTTCACACACGATAACTTCACAACGGTTCCAGTTCGTACTCCCTGTTTACTCAGACAGCGTTCAATTCTTCTTTTGGCGTGGGTGTTGCCAATGCGCACACGGGTGTCTTTTTCATATTCTGTTTCCAGGCAGACGGTGAGTCACGCAAGTATTTTCCAACTGTGGTTGCCCCCGTGTGTCGCGTACCCGTTCAGAGGTCATTGTAGGCTGCGTGTACCACGCGCACGCTTATTATTGTGTTTCTGGGTGCCACAGCGTAGTGTGGGTTCATTTTCCACACACGTGCTCTACCAGGGGTTGTGTGCACGTTAAATATTGTTTTTGGGGTGCCTGTGCATTGTGTGACCCGTCATCTTCCCCCAGGGGTCACAGACAGCCTTGCTAGAGCAGTAGGGTATGAATTCCATCTAGTACCCTACCACTTTCACCCCAATTGCCCAGGACAATTGTTTACTGCAACTCCCATACACACAACAACATCACTGCCATGGTTGGGAGGCGACCAAGCAGTAAGGGAGACAAAGGTGGCCGACCTCAAAGAGGTGGGGCGCGGTAGGGGACGTGGCCAGAATGTGCAGGGTGGCCCAAGAGGCCAGTGTGTGGAGGACCAATTAGGGACACCTATGCCCCCCACCCAATGGTTAAGGGAGATGTAGCTGACACCATCCAAGCTCAGCCCTTGCTAAACCGGTCCATATAGTCCACAGAACTGGCCCAGGATGACTACCAGGCTGACTTCCATGTCACCAAGTCTAAGCCACCTGTGTCGGTGAAAGTTGCTGTCACCAGGCCACGTGGATCTGGGGCAGCAATGTCATCTGCTGCCCCATGTAGCCAGGGTGAGGAGGCTGCAGGGGCAGCTGCAGCTCAATCCACCCCAGCTTCGAGTCTCCCAGCCAGGACAGTGTTGGTCCAAGTCCATCAAACCGAGGTTGGTCCTGCCAACATCACCCAGCAGCCAATGCCTGCAGTGAGACCTTTGGTCATCGTGCCTTTGGCACCTTCCAGTGCCCAGTCCACCTGCGCTTCTGCCCCTACCAACCAGAGCGGCGTAAGCCACTCGGGGTCTGCACCACCTTCCAAGAGGAAGAAGGGTGTCTTGCAGTACAGGCTGGGACCCCAGACACGGCTACCCACACCGGCACATCAAGGAAGCCTAGTTTCAATGATGCAGAACTAGATGCACTTGTGGGCTATGTGTCGGCCCATGGCCGCAAAATGGTGGTGACTGCAGAGTACAAGACTACGACTGCTCAACGTAGGGCCCACTGGCAGACCATTGCGGACCACATTAGTTCCCTTGGATTTGTGAAGGGCACAGCTGATGATTGCTCTAAGCGCTGGAATGACCTGAAATGCAGAGCAAAAAACAAGCTGGCTTCAAATCATGCCTCTACTCTGGTGACTGGCGGTGGGTCTCCACCAGAGGAGGAAGAACTCACTGAACATGAGTCTGTCACTGGAACATTCATCACAGAGGATCAGATCCAAGGCGTGGGCGGCCTACCAGATCTTGAAGCAATGTCCGGTGAGTGACCATGCATGTGTGTGCAATCCATGTGTATGTTGCTTGGGTGATGTGTTCTGATTGAGTGCCAGGTGAGGCTGTCTAGTCATGACTGCTATGGGTCACCCATGTGGTCCCTCAAAAACATTCCCCGGCATTGTGTTCCTGTTTCACAGTATCCCTTCTGACCACAGTTCACTTTTTGCACATGATTCATCCACTTGGCCTTCAGCTGTCCACAACATTGTTCATACTCTTTTCCTCTTCATTGAGCCTGATTGATGAATGATTAGCATATTTACCAGACATTTTTGTAGCCTAATGTCCCAAATGTGACATACTTCTGTCATAGATTACTCCACACAATGGCCCACATTTATAGACTTATTAGGGGAAAGTTTGGTACGATCAGGCCGATTGAGTAATTTGCACCTACACATGATCTGCACACTATCATTTTGGGTCCTTGTTTGAATGTTGAACATGACAATAGTATCCTCTCATGTCGAAGTGACCAGACATTGATGTATCCATGTGCCTGCCATCACTGCATCAGTGAACACTGGCTTTGTTGCAGTGTGTGGCACATCAGTGTTTTCTCACTCTTATTTACATGTTTTATATCATGATGTCCATCTCACATGGATCGGTCACAGTACTGATTAGCTACCATCTGGGTGTCCTTGTCAAATCTGCCATGGCTATGGTATGTGCTGTCTGCGTGCTGGCATGTTTCATGTATGTGGATTGTCCATGCCACTCACAGGCTAATGTTTGATGCGACTGCTATCCAGCATGCAGCACATGTGTTGGTTTTCCATCTTGCAGTCATCAGTGTGTGATTTTTGCCTCCCCTTCCAACTCATTGACAGTGCATGCATGTCCGAGTTATTGTCATGTGTGACATGTGTCATTTATGTACTGGATCTCTGCCTCGTCATACCTATGTGTGTGTGCTATGGTGCTCAAGCCTGTTTCCATTTGTTATCATTTATGTTTTTGCAGATGATGAGGCACTTGATGCTGTTGAGGAGGAAGAGATGGCGCAGACCCAGAAGGACTCACAGCCACAACCGGGCACCGGTGGAGGACATGGGGTGGTGGTGGGTGAAAACCCATTACTCATACAGGCCATAATGTCCATGGGTGTCTCTGGGTACACCTCCGGAGACCTCTATGAATCAGGTGCTGAATCGGACATTGAGACCTATGTGCTGTCACAGGTGAGTGTTTCTAGCAGGGATGCTGTTCTGTCGAACACACCTGCACCGGGGGTAGACCCCTCTATGGGGATTTCAGTGTTGGAAAGTCTGCCTGTGGCGGTTACGGATGCAGGGTCACACTCCACAATATTTGCTCCTGTTCCTGGGCCAGCAGATCAAAGGAGGAATGCAGTCCTGCAGCCTCAGGCAGTGCCAGCACAGCAAAGTGCACATCGCCTTTCCCCGAACAGGTGTGGTGCCCGCCAACGCGGTGGTCGTGTGCCTCCAGGCAATACTGTGTGGGAGAACTCCATCTACACTATAGCAGCACAACAGGGGGCATCGTGTGAAATGATGGCTCAGGCAATGGATAGGGTGGCCACTTCCATTCTCCCCCCTGAAAGGCAGATGGAGCCCCAGCAGCAGGCAACAGACTCCATTTGCCACTCACACAGGGAGGACATATTGGTGTCCGACAGGGACCGACGGGCTGGACTGGAGACTCTGCGCACAGCCATATCTGTAGAGTCACAGGCCCACAGGGAAGCCCTCAGGTTAGAACACAGGTCCCTCAGAGATACTCTGGGTGAACTTGAGGTGTCCCGGAGTACAAGGGCAGAACAGCAGCTGGAGCAGCTGACACCACACTCTCAGCTGAGCTCCAAGCAACTCGTCAGGAGATCTGGGCATCACGCGAGGCCATGCAGGCAGAAATGCGTGCTACCCATGAGGTGCTGCATGGGGATCTCCGTACCATCATCCTGCAGAACCAAACCTTTCACACCCGCATGCTTGCTGCCATGGAGGAGCATGCCAGGACTTTGCGTGGGCTGCCTCCCATATCACAGCCACCTTCTGATGTACCACCAGAGGGTGGTGACAGCGATGGCAGTTCTCGCACTGTGGCGTAGCCGTGCAGGTCATGAGCCCATGGAGGTATTTTTGTTTTTTCTCAACATCCACGCATGTGGGTGTTGGGGTGCACCATGTACTTTGTCCCTCCTGGGTGCCCCCCCTCCTGGTCTACAAATGGCCATTTTTTATTTTTATTTTTTTTTAACAGTGTGGTGCTTTGTGTGGCTCCCGCATGCATCCACTGTGTATTCGAGCTGGGCACATGCAGGCTTGTCCTGTCTTTGGGTTAGATGCCTGGGTTCCTGACACACACACTGTTAGGCGGAAACCTGTGCAGTTCCCTCTGGGACCACTGCAAAAAATTTAGGACTACAGGTGGTTGGCGGTGAACCCACTTGGTAGCAGTCTGTACCACACAGATTCACTTGGTAGCTGTGGCTGAGCAGTCAGACCTCCCTCAAGAAGAGTTGAGCAGTATGTGGAGTATACAAAATAGGGCAATTCTTCACAGCAAGACAAGCAAACACGCAACGAGGCTTAGTGTAAAGATATTAAGGTATTTATTTATAACGAAACATCTATAAAAAACACTATGGCAAATTCACGGCAAACAAATCAAACACAATTACTCTACGAAGCAGAAAACGATCAATCCCCCTAGCAATATTTTGACAAGTCTAGGTTCTACCGGTATCACTTATTTTCAGACAGAGGTGTATACCTCAACCTAGATGGCACTCTAATATTAGTTAGGACGGGAGAGAAAAAGATAGGCAGGTCACGAAATCAACACAGTTCAATACTCCACGGATAAAATGCAAGGCAAGAAGGCAAGAATCACAATAGATCGTATAGTACACGATAGTTCAGAGGCCAGGCCCACTCAGAGAGAGGCAAGGCGCGATGTCCCAAAAAGTCTCTAGTGGAGATGCATTCAAGTCTTTGTAGCAAATTGTTATCGGCAGATTGAACCAGTTCAGAACAACAAATGAGAAAAGCTTGGAGGCGACCCAACAGAACAGAGAGGATTAAGACACCTCACTCGAACCGATTGAAAGGGAAGCCAGGCGGACACGGTACCTTGTTGTGGAGAGACAGCTCCAGCGGGTGCAGTTGTTCCTGGTGGTGGATGCACGTCGGGTCTTTGACAAGAGTAGAGATGATCTCGTCGTCGAAGAAAAGTGAAGTCCGGTGCACCACCAGGGAAGAGACCAGCCGCGGAGTTCTCCGTCACAAGGCACCACCTTTTGGTCGCGGTACAGGGGTAGTGGCTATCTGGTTGCCGAGGTGCTCTGCACAGGCAATTCGACCACTGCGTCCTGAGGCGAATAAAAAGCAAAGGGGACTGGTTGTTCCCACCAGTCAGGGGAAGAGACTCTCCGGCAGGGAGATCTCCTCTGTCGTCGGGAAGTGGTGAGTCGGTTCCGCAGGGCTCCACCGGAGGTGTCATCGTGCAGGTCGGCTCAGAGTTACCCTCGTCGGATTCTTAGGTCCTGTGGTGACTTCTGAAGATCCAGTCCCAAAAGCCCAGCTTTTATGCAGAAAACCCCCATTCATTCAGCCTAGCTGTCAATCAACACTCGCTAAGTGGTGAGCGGGGAGGCTCACCACTTGGGCCAATCACTCCAGAGTGCGACCGGAGTTGGCAAGGCAACTCGGTCCAGGGTGCCTAAACCCCCTCCCACACCCCTGTGGTAACCCAGACAGAATGGCACCACTTTGGAGGGTCTCTATACAGAGGCCCGCCAAAAGTGGAACAAAGGGCTCAACCTTTGGTTTAGGAGTCACAGAGACGAACACAGATGCCATTTTACAAAACCGTGTTCTGGCAGAAAATACCGTCCGATAAACTTATTTAAGATAAGTAGACCAGTGGTACGTTAGAGATTAACGAGAAAAAGTATCAATCTCCAACAATGGGACGAATCCCATAGGTTTATGTTCGGGGTCGGACATAACAAGTAGTTTCCACTGCATCCAGCCAAAACTCGACGAGGGGGGACGGGACAGTGCCCCCTCGAGTAACAGATCCAGGAGTAATCTAATTACCCCTACTAGTACGTCCACAATAAGATGGTTTGTACTAGTTCTGTTAGTACATTTAGGTCTAGTAAAGCCAATGGTGACTTTACATGCCCGGGGAGACAGTAGTCAGTCCCTGGGTATGGAGTCTATGGTGGAGGTCCGCTAGGATGCCCCAGTGTTACGGCACGTAGGGTGTGGTGTAACACACATAGGAAAACATATGAGACCCTATGGTGTAAAAGACCCCATAGCCCATAAAACACATTGACATTCAAAGGAATTACACACATTCATGTCCAAGAGTGGGAGGAAAAGAGTCTCACTCTTGGCAGGATGGAAAAAAACAACCTCCAGAAATCCAGCAAAGCTGCTGGGGGACTCACTAGGTTAGGAAATTCAGCCTAAACAGAGAATTCTCCCTAACACACACCCCTCCTGCTTCCCCTTTCCATGGGCTTGCAAAGGGTGTGACCAAGTGACAGTAACTTACACAGTGACATTGGGCTCCCATAAGTTGTGTGGACAGTCTGTGGTCAAAACTGTGTATACATCCCTAGTGGGTATTGTTGTGGAAATCTCCACTGCATGGTGGATTTATATATGGTTCTACATCCCTGACTTTTTCCTTATATACATGTACCTTTTCATCTCTTAACAAGGCCATCTACTTTGCATATGCAGTTCATGTTGTATGCAGTTCACTGATACATTTGCTTTCCAGCAATAATCTGCAGTTGAAAGGGGTCGATGTGCTGCCTTAGTCAGGTTGTGATGCTTGCACTACTTTTATTTTTTATTGTAATATATTGCCTTTGTTTGACCATGTACTGATTATTTCTCTTGCAGGTAAGTATTTGTTCATGTGTGTTGTTTTTGTATTCATTATTGAGATCAAATTGTCTGTGGCCTGTTTCCATTTAGGACAGTGCACTTTGTGACACTTGTGTCATGTGTTGTGCATTCATTTGGTTGCTTTCACATTGCATGCCATGCCATGGTATGTTGGGGAGGTGTTGAGAGACATAGCACTATTTTGATGTGGTATTTTGCAAGGGGGTAGTCCTTCATGCTGCATGAATGTGTGTCTTTTTGTGACATATCATTGGGTGTCTTTGAGTAGCTAGTGATGCACACAATGTAGCACTTCCAGGTGAACAATCTCAGGCTGGTATGGTTGTGACAGTTGACTGTCCCATTTGTCCCTTTTTTGCTCCAGTTTGCCAAGTAAGTTGCGCCCACCTCAGCGACCCCATTTCCATTAAAAATCTGTAAAATCTGCTGTAGCGGCCCCTGGTTGCTTCCCTTCTCTCCCCGCTTCCTGGTCCTCGCAAAGCCCGCCTCCCGTGCCCCCCCCGTACCCTGTTTGGTCCCCCTGCCCCCAGTGTTTAGCCTTAAAGCATCGTGTTGTGTCTGCAAGCCCCCTTTTGCTCCAGCTTGCCAAGTAAGTTGCGCCCACCTCAGCGACCCCATTTCCATAAAAAATCTGTAAAATCCACCATAGCGGCCCCTGGTTGCTTCCCCTCTCTCCCCGCTTCCTGGACCTCGCAAAGCCCGCCTCCCGTGCCCGCCCCACCCCGTGATTGGTCCAAACAAGAAGGCTCCCCTTCATTACCAGTTCTCCAAAGGCAGCCCACTGCCAAACAAGAAGGCTCCCCTTCATTACCAGTTCTCCTAAGGCAGCCCACTGCCTGGCAGCTCATTCAGCTAAGTACCCGAGGCAAAGGACGGCTCCCACTGAGACGGTGCCAGGTCGTATCTGCAGGTATCCGCAGGAGAAGCAAGAAGACAACAACAAGTAAGTGTGACAAGGGCGTGGTCTGAAGCAACTACTTCACGCCATACTACCCTACCACTGAACTTAGAAGTGTCCCCGATAACCTCTCTGCGCTAAGCTGATTTGTGAAAATTGAATTTAGAAGTGCATTAGAAGTAGAATTTTTAAAAGTGTGCCCAATAGCCCCCCCGTGAAAGTTGAATGTAGAAATGTGCTCAATAGCCCCTCTGTGAATTTAGAATGTGTGTCCAGTAACACCTCTGTGCAAAGTTGAATTTAGAAGTGTGCCCAAAAGCATCTCTGTGAAAGTTGAATCTAAAAGTGCACCCAATAGACACTATGTGAAAGTTGAATTTAGAAGTGCATTTAGAAGTTGAATTTTTAAAAGTGTGCCCAATAGCCCCTCCGTGAAAGTTGAACTTAGAAGTGTGCCCAATAGCCCCTCTGCGAAAGTTGAACTTAGAAGTGTGACCAATAGCCCCTCTGTGAAAGTTGAATTTAGAAGTGCATTAGAAGCTGAATTTAAAAGTGTGCCCTGTAACACCTCTGTGCAAAGTTGAATTTAGAAGTATGCTCAATAGACTCTCAGTGGAAGTTTATTTAAAAGTGTGCCCAATAGACTCTCTGTGAAAGTTGAATTTAGAGGTGCACTTGAAGTTGAATTTAGAAGTGTGCTCAATAGCTTTTAGGTGAAAGTTGGATTTAGAGGTGCATTTAGAAGTTGAAATAGAAGTGTGCCCAATAGCCTCTCTGTGAAATTTGAATTTAAAGTGTACCCAATAGACTCTCTGTGAAAGTTGAATTTAGAGGTGCACTTGAAGTTGAATTTAGAAGTGTGCTCAATAGCTTTTAGGTGAAAGTTGGATTTAGAAGTGCATTTAGAAGTTGAAATAGAAGTGTGCCCAATAGCCTCTCTGTGAAATTTGAATTTAAAGTGTACCCAATAGACTCTCTGTGAAAGTTGAATTTAGAAGTGCATTTAGAAGTTGAATTTTTAAAAGAGTGCCCAATAGCCCCTCTGTGAAAGTTGATCTTAGAAGTGCACTAGAAGTTTAATTTAAAGTGTACCTACTAGACTCTCTGTGAACGTTGAATTTAGAAGTGCATTTAGAAGTTGAATTTTTAAAGTGTGCTCAATAGCCCCTCTGTGAAAGTTGAACTTAGAAGAGTGCCCATTAGCCCCTCTGTGAAAGTTGAACTTAGAAGTGTGCCCAATAGCCCCTCTGTGAAAGTTGAAATTAGAAGTGCATTAGAAGGTGAATTTAAACGTGTGCCCTGTAACACCTCTGTGCAAAGTTGAATTTAGAAGTGTGCTCAACAGACTCTCAGTGAAAGTTGATTTAAAAGTGTGCCCAATATACTCTCTGTGAAAGTTGAATTTAGAGGTGCACTTGAAGTTGAATTTAGAAGTGTGCTCAATAGCTTTTAGGTGAAAGTTGGATTTAGAAGTGCATTTAGAAGTTGAAATAGAAGTGTGCCCAATAGCCTCTCTGTGAAAGTTGATTTTAAAAGTGTGACCAATAGACTCTCTGTGAAAGTTGAATTTAGAAGTGCATTAGAAGCTGTATTTAAAAGTGTGCCGTATAACTTTTAGATGAAAGTTGGATTTAGAAGTGCATTTAGAAGTTGAATTGAGAAGTGTGCCCAATAACCTCTCTAGGAATTTAGAAGTGTCGCAACTGCTCCTCTGTGAGAGTTGAACTTAGAAGTGGGCTCAATAGCCCCTCTGTGAATTTACAAGTGTGCCCTACAACACCCCTGCGCAAAACTGAATTTAGAAGTGTGCCCAATAGACTCTCAGAGAAAGTTGAATTTAGAAGTGTGCTCAATAGACTCTATGTGAAAGTTGAATGTAGAAGTGTGCTCAATAGACTCTCTGTGAAAGTTGAATTTAGCAGTGCATTAGAAGTCGAATTTTTAAAAGTGTGCCCAATAGACTCTCTTTGAAAATTGAATTTGAAGTGCATAAGAAGTTGAATTTAGAAGTGCACCCAATAACCTCTCTGTGAATTTAGAAGTGTCTCAATTACTCCTCTGTGAAAGTTGAACTTAGAAGTTTGCCCAATAGCCGCTCATTGAAAGTTGTATTTAGAAGTGTCTCAATTACGCCACTGTGAAAGTTGAACTAAAACAGATGAATGTCCAGAATGGATGAGCGTAAACCGGATAAATGTGTAGAACAGATGAGTATGTGGAGCGGATGAGTATGTAGAGCACATGAGGGTGGATAATGGATGAATATGGAAGTGCGGAGAGTGTGTAGATCCCTGGAGCAGATGAATGTACAGACCTGGCGAATGTACAGAGCGGATGAGCGTATAGAATGGATGACTGTATAGAACGGATGAGTGTATAGAACGGATGAGTGTATAGAGCGGATGAGTGGATAGAGCGGGTGAGTGGATAGAGCGGATGAGTGGATAGAGCAGATGAGTGGATAGAGTGGATGAGTGGAGGAGTGGATAAGTGTATAGAACGGATGAAAGTATAGAACAGATGAGTGAAGAGATGAATATATAGAACAGGATATTGCTGCTGAATGCGTGAAAAGCATGAGTGCTTAAAGATGATGAGTGCGGGGAGCAGATGAGTGTGTAGAGGAGGTGAGTGCGTAGAGGCGGTTTGTGCGTAGAGGGGGTGAGTGCATAGAGGGGGTGAGTGCGTAGATGGGATGAGTGCGTAAAACAGGTGAATGCATAGTACATGTGAGGGCATAAAGCGGATGAATGCCTGGAGCGAATGCGTGCCTGGAACGAACGAGTCAGCTTAATTTCGAGTAAATGGATGTGTTGTGTAGAGCGGACGAGTACGTAGAACGAACGAACACAGATTGCATCCAATACTGATGAGTGCATAGAATCGATGAATACGCAGAGCTGCCGAATGCGTAGAGCATGGAGCAGACAGGAGTGCATGCATGGGGCAGGCGGGAGTGCATGCGTGGGGCAGGCAGGAGTGCATGCGTGAGGCAGACAAGAGTGCATGCAAGAGGCAGACAAGAGTGCATGCGTGGGGCAGACAAAAGGGCATGTGTAGAGCTGGCTGGAGTACGCATGGCGGACTGGAGTGCGCAGAGCGGACTCGAGTGCGCAGGGCGAGCAGGAATGCATAAGTGTATGGAGTGGATAGGAGTGCACGGAACGAACTGGAGCGCATAGAATCACGTGACGTATATAGTATGGTTTGGAATGCAGTGAACGTTTGAAAAAGCATATAACCCATCATATCTCACCACCACGCTTACTCTCTCCTTTGCATCACCACTCAACTAGAACACAGAGATACTATGACACCTTTCGGTATAACTGTTCTCATACCAACATCCGCTGCTCACTCCACATCATTCTAAGTAAACACTGCTGGTTACACACCCCCCAGCCAGGCGTTCTCCTCAGGCCTAATGCAGCCACACCCGGTCTGGATAAATCCTGCCAGAACAAACACATACTCCTGATCTCTCAACCACCACACCTACCGCTAAGAAGCAGCTATTACACGGATACCGCACGAGCTGCACACATACCCGGTGCTCACACGCACCTTTTGACTCTCTCTACTCTCTCTACTGATCTGAACTTCGGTTCCCAAGGGCGTTCAACCAACCAGTATATACCAATGGTATATAAGGCACTATATAAATGCAAAATAACAATAACAATAACAATAACAATCATCATTGATTGCGAGCTGGTATGTGCCAGGCCTGTGTGCACTCCGCAGGGGTGGTATTTTAGGTGAAGTAATTTGCCACAAGCTGGGTACGGGCTGCCTCATCACGTGCCCTTTCACCTCCCATGCGCAGTGGCCTTGCATGTGGTTGGGGATGTGGGGGCACCACCATGTCCACCGGCACGCCCCGCCGGGTTGCAACATTGTGCAGGACACATCCTGCCACTATGATCCTGCACACTACTGGGGGCGCATATAGCAGTTGCTCACCGAATGTCTGCTCCACTATGCCCCGGGTTGCAAAATGGGCTGTGTTGTATCTTACCTTGGGTGGTGTGGTGGGGTTCCGAATTGGCGTCATTATGTAGGTGCTCAGAGGGTAGGCACTGTCCCCTGAAGAGGTGATAATGGTTGTCATTAGTGGGGTTTTCAGATTTCTTAGTTTTTGACATGCATGCATGTGCAGAGGCATTTATACTCACCAATAAGCCATGTGTCGCCATGCCGGCCAGCTTCCAGGTCCTGGTTTAGAGGTGACATTCTGACTATGAAACTATAATGGCTGGACCCTGGATAGTTGGCATATACTGAGGTGATGATTCCCTTGTCATCACATACAACCTGCATGTTGATGAAATGCCAGTGCTTGCGGTTCCGATAGATATGCTCAGTGGCCTTGGGTGGACATAGAGCCATATGGGTGCAATCAATGGCACCTAGGACTTTGGGGAAGTGTGCCACCCCATAAAATTTCTGGACCACAGCCTGCCTTTCTGCAGGTGTTCTGGGCATGTATATGTGCCTGCAGACTGAGGGGCATGCAGTCATGATGGCCAACACCTGGTGTAGGCAGCGTGACTGCGTGGCCTGTCACACCCCCCCCCCCACTATGGCACTTGTCCGCTGAAATGAACCAGTAGCCAAGAAGTGCAGTAGATTGAGCACCTTTTCCAAGGGGCTCAGTGCTTGGGAGCACAGGGTGGGTGATGTGAGGTCATCCTCCCACTCCCTCACCAGGTCTAGGATTATGTGTGGTGGAAACCTGTACCTCCCATACACCTGGTCATCAGGCATCCCAAAAAGGCTGGTCCTGGGTAAAAATATGCAGGCCTGGCTATCCTCCTCCTCCTGCGGAGTCCCACGCCCACTGCTGCGAGGAACGGTATATTCATCGTAGCGCCTGAGCTTGTTTGTTGTTTGCGTGCACTTTTATGCTGCGCGGGGCCGCTTACTCCTGCTTCCTGCTGGCGTACGTGTTTCTGGATTAGCGCGTCATTTTTTGCGCATGCTGTTCCCCTGTTCGATTCTATGAATACGTGTTGTTAGCGCGCGTGTGGACGTTGCGAGCATTTACCTCCTGTACTTCCCCCGTAACGCCCACATTTTCACATGTTGTTCCCCATTCCGCGTGTTACGCCCCATGCTCCGCCCACTTTTCTTGTGTGCGCTACGCTATGTGCGCTTTCCCTGTGCGCGTAGCACATGCCGTTTAGTGACGTGTGCTCCCACGTGCGCCACGCACGGATTTGGCGCACGTCCCAGCTTTTACTAGCTCAGCGCATTCCATGAATCGATCAACAGCTGCGTGCGCAGCTTTGGCAAACGTGCGCTGCGATTTTCACGCTTGCTCTCCCCTTTTCGGCGCACATTTATTCCATGAATTACCCTGTAAAGGTCTTTTAGGCGCTATTCTTGGGGAGAGAGAGCAGATGATGTTTGGTCGAGAGCAGGATACTCAAGTGTCAGTATGCAGAACATGGCTCATGATGGAGCACTATTTAATAACTGTAGAGGGGCAGTCTGGAAAGCGCTCAGAGTGCTGTATCCGGAAATGTCAGATATGGGAGCTATAATGACGAAAGGGGGATTATCCTCTGGTATACATTCAAAATTTCCAAGAACAATGGTCTTTGGAGACTTGCAAGCCTTGGGGGAAATCCATACCTGTATTTTATCATATACCATACCAAGAGCTGCCAGAGTCAGTACAAAAGCAGCTCAAGAAGTTTGTTGGCATGGAAATGAAGCCATGGTCAGAAATTAAGCTGACCATTGCGCATCACTGCAGACTGTTGCAGGAGAAGAATCAAAAGAAAGATGACGCTAGGAAAGGCAAAGAAGCTAAATTAGTGCAGACATTTTTTTCAAAATATGCCATAGAAGGGGCGATGTTGACTAGCGGAGAAGGGTCGACTTCACAGCAAACAGCAGGTATGCCACAGGTGAATAACCAAAGGCAGTACGAACAAAGTAATAATGGTTTTGTACCACGAGGTAGGGGAGGTATCCGAGGCAGAGGCTTCCAGAATAATCTGGGAGGCTTTCAGAATAATCTGGGAAATTTCCAGAATAACCAGGGTGTTTTCAAACACACAGAATGATAGTCAAGGCATGCAAGAAGGGCAAATTAGGAGACCTCCTGTATGTTGGACATGTGGTATGTCAGGACACCTTGCACGCAGGGTTCATGCAAAATGGACAATTCTCAAGAGTGGGGACCACATAACTGCCTGCATACACTCAACAGAATGGAGTGGTTCACCAAAATCAGACAGTACAGCAAACACAAGTGCCGAGAATGCAACCAGGTTTGCAAACACAGCAGACAATAATGATTCAGCTGCAAGGGAAGTCACAGCATTCACCCATGCAGATACAACAGGGCACAAGTACAGGATAGTTAATGAATCTTAGGATAGGTGGTGTCACTGTCGAAGGAGGAAATCCTTGCACAGGTCCGGGAATAAGCATATACCCACAATAGGACATCTCGCTGGGAGACTTGATGTGTTCAATACTATCAGTGATGGACAATCCTCAAGAGGAACCGAGGGTTGACATCCATATAGGAGGCAAATCTTTTTCTTTTTTAGTAGACAGGGGCAACCTGCTCAGGTATACGAGAGGGGAAATGTATGTTATCGACGAATGCTATTAATGCTCAAGGTTTCACAGGAGCTACAAGTAGAGTTCCTTTCACTGAAAAATTGCCAGTCTCTATAGGAGAATGTGACATGCCTGTACTATTATAATATTCGAGACAGACGCCTGTCAATATATTAGGTTAAAATCTAATGACAGAATTGAACATGACTATTTCTTTTACTGATGAAGCCATAGTATGTTCAACGTCATGAATGCATTATTTAAATGTGAGTGAATTTATTATGGCATTCACAGGACAAATGGCCATACGAGGAGCATCATTAGAGCCAGAGATTTTTCATTATGGGGTACGCATTTTGTTAACATGGTTACCAGGTTTAGTGGGGAAAACTGTGTGAATAGCTGATGAGTTTTTATTCAGGCCAAGGATATCTATGGATGAAGAGGGAGAACGAGTCTTTCCCTTAGAATTACAAGCAGCCATAAAGCGCGGAGAAATGGCTTTGCGTGATGGAACTGATTATGAAGGAAGACGATGGTGCACAGTGATTGCCATTGGGGACGGTTATAGATTGACTGATGTCACTGACAAGGATATGTTTAGATACCATCCGTCAGATGGCCAAGTAGTATTACTTATTGGGTGAGAGCAATCAAACGTGAGGTTCCTCAGAAAATGATGTTAGCGTTGGAACGTCCTGAGTTTTTCAAACAAGAAATGGCAAAGGTGCTAGCTTGATTATGAACTACAGGCCCCTATGACGTAGGCCTATTGAAGGAGTCTGCAGAAGTTAAGATTAAAATGAAACTAGGAGCAATTTTACCTCGAGCACGACAGTATCCCATGTCTTGAGAGACAGACAAAGGTGTTTTAAAGATGTCAGAGTCACCATGTAATACGGCAGTGTATCCTGTGAAAAAAAATAAAGGGGGAGTCATTGCGTCTAGTGCAAGACCTTCGACCGATTAACCAGATTGTAGAGGCTGAGTTTCCTCTAGTTCCTACTCCTGTGACAATCTTATGTAGTATCCCTGTTGAGGCACGATATCTCACGGTGATTGACTTGAAAAATGTGTTTTTCTCAATCCCATTGCATAAGGATTCTCAAGTTCTGATGTTATTTATGTTTCGTCAGACTAATTTAAAAAGCACGAGATGGCTGTGATTTTCAATAAAGTCCTGCAGATGGACTTAAGCAATATTTATTGACAAAGTGTTGTGTTGCAATATGTAGATGACATATTGGTCTGTAGCATCTCAGAGGAAGAGTGCAGACGTGATTCAGTTCAGCTGATGATTATTCTTGCAGAAAAATTATATAAAGTGGATAAGAACTTGCACTATTGCCAAGATGAAGTGCTATACATGGGTCAGTTAATTTTGCATGAAGGAAAACAAATTATTCCAGAGAGAGCTGAGGCTATTTTGAAAACAGCAAAGCCACACACGATAAAGCACATGCAAAGATTTCTGGGACTATGCAATTATGTGAGAGCATGGTTCTTTGATTATAGTTCATATATAAAGCCTGTGTTGCAGGCTCTGAAAAAAGCACAGGCAACACAGGAGAAAATTGTCTGGACTGAGGAAATGGAAGAGGGGTTTGATGAGTTGAAAAAGGCAATTTGCACAGCTCCAGGTTTAGGGATTCCCAATTATGGTGAGGAATTATTTGTATTTTCGTATACAAATGGCACAGTTTTGACAGCAGTACTTATGCAGAGAACCACGTTGGGGTACAAGCCGCTAGCATATTATAGTGTTATTCTGGACCCAGTAATGAGGGGTCACTTTCCCTGCATACAATCTTTGGCAGCCGCTGCATTCGACATTAAGAAGGCTGCTAGCATTGTAATGGGATGTTCCATGACGTTATTTGTTGAACAGGCTTTGTTTGCCATTTTGGAAAAACCGAAAGATACGTTGACTTCTCAAAGATCTTCTGCCTACGAGGTAGTCATATCAAATCTAGTGATTAAAATAGTCAGATGCTGAATAGTGAACCCTGCAATGTTTATGGCTGAACCATTGGCAGAAGACGAGCATGCACATGATTGCTGAAACTATGAGGAATTTTATGATGAGATCCCGATGGTAAAGGAAAATGCTTTGGCAGCTGGAGAGATTCCCATTATTGACAGTTCTTCTAGAATCGGTCAAGATAATTGACAGGGATAGAGAGGTCCCGCGGTGGTAAAGCACAAGGCAAATGGAGAGTTTGAAGTATTGATAAGTGCACAACTACTGTCTCACTTTACGGCGCAGGCTGCAGAATTAGTGGCGCTGATTATCGTGCTCGAGAATCATGCAGACCAGGAAGCAACCATGTACAGTGACTTCACCTATGTGACATCGACGGTACATGCAGGGTTAGCATGTTGGAAAAGGAAGGGCTACCTCTGAGCGGGCGGCACTCCAGTTCAGCATGCTGCCTTATTGGACAGACTCATTAAAGCACTACAAATCCCAGTAGCCATCACAGTCATTAAATATGAAGCTCACACTAAAAGGGCAGACTTTATCTCACGTGGAAATCAAGCTGCAGACTAGGAAGCAAAGTATATTGTATTCACAGACAGTATCATGAAGTTTGATACACCTGATGTGTCTATGACTTTGTTGACATGCTGAAAGTCTGCAATTGATAAAGATATATGATTTTAGTAGTATGTCCCTTTTCAAGGTGGATTGAAGCTGGTCTATGCACACATCCAGATTCCACCTGCTCTGTGTAATTTTTGGTACGAGAAGTATTTCCTAGATGGGGAATATCTGACGTATTAAAATCAGATAATGGCCCTCATTTTGTCAATGAAGTCTTTGAATAGATAAGTTTGTTGCTCAGTATAAAGCACAGGTTTTCATCAGCTTATCACCAGCAAGTGAACGGGATCTGTGAGAGACTCAACAGCTTGCTTAAAGAAAGAATAGCCAAATTGAAGCTTACCTTGAAGAAAGGATGGTTGCATTCCCTACCACTGGCATTGTATGCGTTGAGAAATCAACCAGGTTCCGACCACCATCTTACACCCCATGAAATAGTGACAGGGAGATGGATGAGGACACCCCTCAAACCTCTGTCTAGAACAAGAAGTGATGCCTAGACAACAACAGAATTCTTAGGAAATGAGTTACGTGATTACTTAATATGCATGACTACAAGTATCACTTTCATTTCAGATCAGCTCAAACGGAAGGGGTGTGGTGCTCAGATCACGGATGGAGACAATCCAACAACCGGATGTGAAGAATTATGTCTTCCCAAACTTTTCCCTGGTGATCAGGTCTTGATCTAGAACTTTACTCGTCGGTGGCACGAGCCATGCTTTAATGCCCCATTCATTGTGGAGGATGTAATGCCATCAGCAGTGAAAGTGCAAGGCAGACGTGAATGTATATTTCTCTGAGACGTTAAGATCTATGCTGGAGAACCCCCTTCTTCCCCACCCCTATCGGAAGCAAGCATCGGGGACAAACCCCAGCACGTGCAGACAAGATCCACAACGAGGAAGAAGGATGCAGAAACTGTCAAATAAACAGATTCAGAACACTTTGAAATGTGGCTTGTTTCAGGACACTCTTTTAAGTTGCTAAAAAGGAGTGGAAGAACGCTATTTGTTCTTGAGCCACAGGAAGTTTGCTAAACATTGGACTGAGACATGCTTAAGTCTTGATTGGTAAGGAAAGAATGCCAGATTTTGATTTCCTTTTTGATGACAGGAAGAAGGAACAGTTCCCTGATTCCGTTCTCACTGAGTTTCTCTTTAGAGGCACCCATGGTGATGCCCAATGACAACGTTCATCAGATCATTCTTGCTATTTTTCTCTACACTCTTCGTTCTTGCCCTTCGTTGATGGGGTGAACTACTGACGTTCGTAATTTCCTGAAAGATCCTAAGAATGGCCCAATCATGAGGAGATTGCTCGTAGCCATAATAAAGCAAGTTCTCTAGCTGCCTGAGTACAGTGGGGAAAACACTAATGTTCCTATCTGATGAAAATGCTCATAGATTAGCAGGATTGGTTTTCCACTTCCTGATTGAGGAATGCCCATATCTTGTTGGAAGACAAATTGATGTTCGCACATTTTTGAGAGACCCGAGAAATACAGTGGAACCTAATGAATTGCTACGTGACATAATCAAACAGGTTAACCTATATTCTGAGTGAACACTGAGAACTGAATGAGGCTTTTGGAGGAAGAGATCCAGAGCCAACTAGATGTAGTCTTCTACTTCTTGCTGAAGAGACACTCACATTTTGTTTGGTGAAAGGGCAACTCTTTTTCTGTACAACAGGAACCCTGTTAATCATCCTGCGATCATCCATCTGCTTGAGGAGCTTGTTGAGAAAATTAAGATATTGCCATAGTATTGCAAGATGTTGCCTAATAAAACTGGATATTTTCCTTCCTTAAAAAAGATTGAGAATGGGCAGCATCAATAGTAATAATGTTATGGTCGACAACGAGAGACCTCCACAATGTGCAAGAAGCTACTGTTGATAGAAGTGGGCCTACCTATACATCATGTATACATGGATTTTGTTTATTGTGATCCTTATTTCGCTTACAGTACACACTGCTTACTATCTGGATCCAAATAAAGCAAAGATGCATGTGTATCTTCCTATGCAGAAGAAGGGTAAAGATGTAGCAACTACAGTGCAGCCAAGACTTTGTGTAATTGTCCCTACTCTAGAGCTACATTCAAAAGCACCTTGTTCTGTGATAGATACATCGAGGCTTTATTTTGGGAGAAGGTCACGTATGGAGATTATACGAGATACCTTTTTCCTGCATATTATGTTAATAGGATGAGGCTTATGGAACTTTGTCCTACACAAGTAGTAAATGTAAAAACACCAAGTCCACTGACAAATGTTTCTGTAATCGGTCCAGTAAGAAGGAATTATGCTGACATACTTCATGAGATGATAATAGAAACTCATAAGAAAAGAATGAGACCTTGGTGAAGAGCTCGGGATTTGTGAGCATGAGTTAAATGACTACCTGGACAGTACAGCGCACTTGGGGAATAACATATGGTATCAGCATATGAAAGAAGTGGGAAGCATAGGGAAGTCTAAGATCTTCATAGCTATTGAAATAGATGTCTAGACAGCACATTGACTATCACACATAGCACTCTGCTGTACAAGGGGTAAGTTCATGGGCCGAACAGCCTATCTTAAATGGGCAACTGAATGAACAGATCCAGAAGAAGATGATTATGTCCAAGATACAAAGACAAGGTTATGAGCTCACACCAGGAATCACATGATCAGATACAAAAAGCTTGGAGTAGGAGGAGCTGGAATCAGATGGGAAGTAACAGAAGACTGGAGAGTCCAGGAAAATATGCAGAAGAAATTCAAAGATGGACGAACAGAGGACAGATGCGTATCTGGGACCAGTGCTTTCACCAGATGGTTGGGAAGAAGGAGTGGTCATCTGCAGAGCCTGGGTGATCATTGTTTTCTATCAGCCAACCATTGACATAGTGCAGAATGAATGTAAACCTCTATGACCAAGACTTGCCAATTTGCTGACATGGGTCCAAGATAAAGGAGGACCCTTGCAGATAGTGCCTTGGAAAGTGCAAAACTGTGCTTCAGAAATAATGGCACAAGACAAGTTGGAGAGAACTAGAACTGTTGTTGAATCTTTGATGTAACAGGAATGAGCATTGGAACAGCAGTGATAATGGATCACTACTGGGCGTGTGGATCAAGAACGTATATGAAGCTGCTCAATAACTATAGACGATGACGATGTTCCCTAGTAAATGTTCATGTTCCAGAATTGGGGATTCCTAAAAGTGCCCTAAACATTGAAAACTTTCCAAAATCAGATGCTCACCTGAGGAAGAAGAGATCTGTGGAGCTGATAAGTAGAATGAAGAGAGGGAACTATTTCTCTGCCAAGTCAATAGAAGCTTTTGATGCCATTCCATATGAACACAGGCTGTTCAGTCAGACTTTGTCGATATACATGTTGATCTTTATGCCTAGTATCCAGGTTGGAGAAAATACTAAATGGTTGCAAATTACCAGATGTGAACTGTTGCAGACAATCAACACTACCATAAAGGGTTTCAATGCTATAAGGGAAGAACTGAGAGGCATAAGACTTATGACTCTTCAGCATAGATACGTCATGGATATGATCACAGATATGGATGGAGATGTTTGTGCAAAAATTTCAGAATCATGTTGCACATTTATACCTTCTCATGATCACGAGAATGGCACCCTGACAGAGGCCATAGAGATGTTGACGAAGCTACTTGTCCAAATGGTGGACAAAGTGGAGGACATTGCTGATGATAGCTGGTTTGGAGTGCTCTTTTCTTGGGTTCCACAATGAATGGCAGACATTTTCAAGTTTCTTAGAGCCCTGATCGTAATTGTATTGCTTGAATTCTGTGTGATTAGGATAATAATCTCACAATGCAAGAAGACAGCAAGGAAAGCCATAGGGATGGAGATCATGATTGATGTTGAATAAGGATGGATGACCAAAGAGTTAACAGATGAAGAAATGAGAGATTTCATGAAGACCAGTATCCATGCACCGGAGGGAAAGAAATTCCTGTATCCAAATAATCATAAGACGTATGTGGGAAGATTGATGTATTGCAGTCCAGGTGGCCAGTGCATGCTCATGGCTCGGAACAAGGATGAGCTTGTGAAATCAGCAGGATGCCTGAAGATATGGGTCCCAAAGAAGCATTTCTTCAGATGAGGATGTCTAGATGTGAAGAATGCTGGGAGAGTGGTTGATGAACCGCCCAGAGTGGGGAGTGTAGAGAAGGAGCCAAGTACCTCCACCTCAAGCATCTCTGCTATATTGCCTATATTTTGGGAGCCAGAGTGTGAGACACATGCCTTACCATTAAAAATACTGATGCCAAGGAGAATCCTGAAGGCAAGGTTCCCATTGAGAAAGCCATACCTGCATAGGAGACAGTATGATGGCAATTTCAATGAAAACCCAGAAGAAGCAGGACCAATGAATAAAATAGCAGATTGCTGATGTCACACGAAGCCAGACTGATGTACATGGAAGAGATGCAGAGACAAGAGAATTGAATGTTGTCTATAAGGCATCAAGACAGTATCAAGATAAGTGACATCTTGGGCTTGAGATGAGGAAACGTATGCTACAGAAACAATGAAGATATCAAGTCATTTTACACATGTTCAGATGCAAAGAAACACAAGCAGACAAAGTATTTGTGAGGTAACTATGTAGTGAATAGATTACAGCATGCACCAGCGTATATATATGTAGGAATGAAGTAAAGAATGGATGTTTCCACAACGTGTTATAGCAGTGCTGGACCAAAGAAGGAAGGCCTTTTTCCAGTGTGTCACAGTTGAAAAACAACGAAATTGCAGAAGTGTATCTCAGAAAAGCGAGACTGGATGAGCCCCAAGAAGCCAAGGTCTTATCAGACTAGGATGAGCAGACATTAGTTACGATTGTGTGAAAGAATGAAACTTCTGTTCAGAAGGCATGAACAAAAACAAGGAAGACATCAGAGGTCTATTAAAAATAGTATTTTAAATGCACTAGAGCTCAAATTTGTGGTTTTTATTCACGTGAATGGATGAAGTTTACACAAACATGACAAACCACAGCTACGCAGAGAGTTAGAGCATGCCTCTACTCCCCTGTATATTCCAGGGCAAGGAACATTTCCAAGGCCAAGTTCAAAGCCTTAGTTGACCTCCATACCACTGAGGTGATGATAGATGATGTGCACATTGGTGGGAAGCTATGGTTATGACCAGCTCACCAGCACCTGGAAGACCGGCCTGCATGCTGCTAACGTAGGTGGAAAAGTACTGACAGATGAAAGGTTGCCAACCATTTGTAGGGGGCTGCATGATTAAGAGCCCTATAGTTTGTGTAATCAATAGGACATTGTGTATTTAGTGACGTTCATAGTGGCCTGTTTGAGGGGAGGGCTTAGTTGCCCCACCTGATGTTAAGGAGGCTATCACTTTCTTAGACTAGTATGGAACATATACTTAGATGTTCCCTCTAAGCCTATCACATTTGCCACTAGGTTTTTGTAGTTTGCCACATAGGATGACATTAGTAAGTGCATAGATTAACGTCATCAATGACACATTTTTACTATAAGTAGGATATTTTTTCTGATGCAAATTGAGAAACCATGCTATGAGACGTCCGTTGATGTCCGTTGTACTCCCCGTTTAAGATAATTGATATTAAAATAGTTAACTTTTGCCAACTTCCTGAGTCGTTTTGATTATTGATGTTTCAGTAACTTCTACATCTGCATTCATCTCAAAATATTGCTACCTCGTTTTAAAGGGCTGGGTCGGCTTTCCCGGTTCACATTATTTATTTATACCTTAATATATTACCAACTCTAGAACATACAGGGTGTTGGCCACAAATCCCAAGAGAAGAAAGGCTCTGTCGACTATGCGGTTTAAAAATATGAACTTCTAGACACATACTTACTCACTGCATTCAATTGCATGGCAAGTATGCCCAAGGTTATAAAAAATGTGTATCTATTATTATGCATATGGAAGAGAACCAGTTCTGGGCTGAAATTTTTTCAGCTAAATCTGTTGTTATGTCATGAGCTGCTTATTATGTTTAGAAGAAGGCTAACACCCGAATAATTTCCCTGAAACTGAATTAATTGAATTATTTGATATTAATGTTTTTTCCATATACATTAATAATATGTAGTTTTACTTGTGTTTTACTTTAACAAGGATCACGGATTTAGTTGAGCTCTTTTATTCTGCCATTTCTCTTTTGATCTTATGATGATTTTAACACGGACCTACGGGGGATTTTATTGGTGATATTTTTATCTTGTTTTAGTTATATTATGTGAATGTGAATTACTTCATTATCTCATATTAAATGTTTATGATTTTATATTATAAGAAATGTATTTGAATGCTTTATGTTCAATGCTTGCAATGGAATGTAACTGATTACATCTGCAAATAATGTTCTTTTAATTTTGTTTAAAGGTATCTATAAACCATAAACACAAATAAATAAATAAAAAATGTTGTCAAAATTATTAAGCCCATTGTATGTTTATCAGCTAGTTTTAAATTACAATTGTAGTTTATTGTTTTTAATGCATTATAATGTACCATATTTTATTCATCTATGTGACTTTGTGTTGTTACTTATCTCTTTTTTTTGGGAAAGGTTTATACTTAACTATAATTAATGATTACACAAATTATAGATGGGTGCCTTTACACTTGGGTGTGTTTTTTGGTTCCGAGTGTAGCGCAACATCATAGACAACTTGAGGTTCTCTCTATCAGATTTCCCTCAGAGCCTGTTGATGTGATATATACCCAATGTTGATAGTTGCAGATATATATATAGATATATATATTCAGTAAAAAAACTTTGTTAAAGGGACCTTATGGTTAAGTTGCGCTACTAAAAACCTATCAGATTCAGTAAAAAAACTTTGTTAAAGGGACGTTATGGTTCCAAGTAAAACTGAAAAACCCGTGAAATTCGCCAGTTATAGTAAGCTAAGCAACCATAACTCGCGCCACCACCGTGCACTGCTAAGACTAACACCCAGGACATCAAAGATGACATCACAAATGAAAATGGAGGTGTGCTGGGGACGCTGGGGACATTACTGAATTTCATAGGTTTTTAGTAGCGCAACTTAACCATAACGTCCCTTTAACAACTTTTTTTACTGAATTTCATAGGTTTTTCGTAGCGCAACTGAACCATGACGTCCCTTTAACAAAGTTTTTTTACTGAATTTCATATAATAACTTTGACTTTATTTACATGTAATATGGAACAGACTGAACCCTTTCTACTGAATTTGACAACAGTACCACCACCTAAAAACTCTGGGGGGGTATGTGTAATTGTTATATCATAACATAGGAGCATTTAACAAATTCACAAAGCAGCACGCATACAAAGTATATGTAGTAATACTTAAGAAATGTAACCCATATATGTAACACACTAACTATTCATTTAAACACAATATGTTCTGAAAATGGAATATACCAAAAGAAGATAAAGTGGCTTCCAACATAATTACCTCACAGACACTCCACAACTAAGAGCAAGACCAGACGTACAGACTACTCATCACATATCTTACCTGAAATAGCAAGTGCACTTCATTTTACTCATATATTTATAAACTTTCTGTATTAGATAAAAAACATATATTACTTTTTTGTTTTCTCACAGAAATGTGTTGTACTCTGGAGTGGCTAGAGAAGCATTTCCCACGAGAGGAAATGTCAGAAGATAGTACACCTAATGGTACACACTTTACTATATAAACCAATTAATAAATATTATTTTGTATACATTTAACATATATTTTTTTTTGTACATACCATACAAAAATTGAAACTACTACAAAAAAAGAAGCGGTTGATAACACTCTGGAACACATAAATGAAAAAATGGACCAATTTATGGCAAATTGTACCAATTTAAAAAACTTTGTGGAAGATCAATTAAAACTAACAACAAGATACCAGTGTCCCACCTGTACTTGTCCCCCCTCACCATATCCCACTCATTTAACCCCAAACCCTCTCCATGGACCAAAACGTTTTGATGACATTTCCATCCCTTCTTCACCTGATCCCAATTATGTTGAAATCCCTAATTCTCCTGTTTTTGTTTCCGTTTCTGCCCCACCTTCTCAGTCATAAATTGTTAATATATGTCAAATAAAGTTACTTTTTTATATTGTGTTGTAATTAGTTTCAGTTCTTTTTGTTAAAACCAATTTAGGTGTCCACGGACAGCGCGGTTGTTCGGAAATGTTCATAAATAGACAAAAATGTAAGTGTCCTGAGGACATTATATCTGTCCGTAATGTTCTCATGCAAGTTGAATCTGTTCTAAGAACACTCGTAGTGTCCTGAAATGTTCGTAAATAAATGAAAATGGAGGTGTGCTGGGGACGCTATGTCTGTCCGTATTGTTCGCAAGTAAGTTAAACTGTGCTAAGAACAAACGGCTGTCCGTAACTGTTTGTTTTTCATGTGACATACTTTTAATTAGTTCAGGACCCGAACACTGTCCGTAGAACATCAACGCGCATGCGCAAAAGCAATGTCCGTACATTGGGTGTCCTGCAGACGGCCGCTTCCGTAGCGAACATGCTCACAAAGCAATCATGTGACCGCACCCACGCTGATCGCGTGTTCTGAATGCGGACACTGTGCATGTCCCCGAACAGTTTAAAAGTACATTTCCAAGTAATCCACAATATTTCTCATTAAAAACTCACCATACCACAAATCCCACAGACTAATCCTAAGTTTCCACATAGTTTTTGTGACTTTTTGAAACTTTTTTGGTGTTCCATCTGTCTTGCGGATGGCGCGCATGTCTGCGTACATGCACCCTATAAAAGACCACGCCCTAGAGCTCATTCTCATTGTGTTTCTGGCTATTCCACAGAGCACACTGCATTTTGCTGCATACTTTGCAGATTTTGAGATTTCCATCTCCAAGCCGATGACATCCATGGCTCCACTATTGCCACCTGGTGCTCCATCTGCCTCAGCACCACCCACACCCCCTCCACCACCACCATCTCCCCAAGGGCCTGAAGAGGGGAACATGAGTGAGGATACAGAGGAGGAAGAAGAGGATGATGAGAATGAGGTAGAGGAAATCCCTACTACCCACCCTCGGCGTGATTCTTGGGTGTGGCGGTTGTTTTCCTAAGGCTCGTGCGAACCGTGTACCTGCAATGAGTGCAAAATGGTACTCAGTCACGGGAGGCATGGTTCGTACAGCTTTGGGACCACTACCATGAAGCGACACATCAACTCATTCCACACTGGGGCCATTCGCCAGGTTGTACCTTGCGAAGAGCGCAGTAGGTTGATTGCCTCTACTTCATCCTCCGTTTCTGATCCTGTCACCACAAGGAACACCTCTGTGGGACAGCGTCTTCCTCAAGCTGCCTCACAGGCCATACAGAATTCTGATGACCCTTACCTTTCGAGGGTCACAGTTGTATGTATGTACTGTGACATAGTACTCTGCAGGGGGGAGCGTCTTCGGAGTGCTTTTGAGACTATTGTCTCACAGCACGAGAAGACCTGCTCACTACCCAAATAAAACCCACTCTACATCTTCCTCTCTCAGCTCGCACTTTCTTATCCCTGTGGTTGGTGTCCCCCACTTTACCCTCATTTCTCCTCCTCTCCTAGTGTGTTGTGTATAAAAAAACAAAAAAAATACAAAATAACAAAAATAAAAAAAAATAAGGCTCTTTTCAGAGCCGCCTTTCACAGTTAAAAAATACAAGTGAAGATAAATAAAGCAGGGCCCTTTGTATTTCTTGAAAGCCCGCGGACAGTTCGCGAACATAAAAAAAATTGGGGTACTACCCTATTGTAACCATTGCATTTTTCTCTGGGAGGAAGTGGTCGCTCTGAAAAGAGCCTTTTGGAGGTGTTTGTATGTCAAAAATTATAAATACTTAACACCTACTTCAAAATGGATGCCGTATTTCTAAAAAAGGTCGCAATGCATTTTGTACATTTCTCAGAAAAATCGGATTGCCAGCATAAGTAAGATGGACTCCATCTCTGTGAAAAAGTATGTACTACGAAACATAATATTTTGATTGTGAAAAGAGGACATGCCAAAATCTCTTAGGAAGGCACAAACAGCCTTATTAACATTACGCCTTGCTTTCTCCATTTGTGGACCCCATGAGAAAGAACGATGCCACATTTGTCTCTGCGCAATCCATGAAAAAATTACTTTGGAGTTTGGAAATATGTCCATGATCTTCTGAATTCCTTCTTTCATTGCAAATTGCAAAGAAATTCCAGACACATGTCCTAAACTGTTCCCTCCACAATGAATTACAATTATGTCTGGATGTTCCTCTATCTTCAAAGTTGCACAGAGAGGTAGCAAGTCCAACCACTTCATTCCACGCATTCCATGCCAGTGCACTTCCACATGTGCAAATCCAAGATCGATAGATACTCCACAGCTTTCTGCATGCACCTTCAACCAATGTATCCACGAGTCTCCCAAAATCCACACAATCTGTTTTTTGAAACACTCAGACATAGCTATCTGTTCTTCTCTCAGCAAAAAGAATATCTGAGAAAACCTCTCCTAGCACAACACACTCACTAAACTTTACTGACCAATCCCTTGCTACATTCAATCTCATTTGCATGCCTCCCCACCCCAAATTCCCCAGATGTAATACGCGGTGTCGTAGAACTACCGCCATGTCCGCGAACATATCGTAACATGGACAGCCCTTCTACCATTTCCACTTCACTCTCTGTGCCATTCCCTCATTGGATGTAGCTAAGAAATCACATGACCATCCACCAATCAAATCCAAGACCTCTACATGTAACTACATCATCATAGATCAGCACTGCAAATGTACGGTGAATCTCTCGGAGTACAAGTCTCATACCATTGGCAAGCACGATCTACGAGAAATACTATACAAGTCTCCAAGATTTCTACTTGCAGCTTCGTCCATATCCATATGCATGAACACAAACTACAGGTATGCATATTTTCTATACAGTGCATGAACACATTTTCTAACCGACTTTTACCTTGTATAATCTGTAAAATGAATCTACGATCATTTTTTCATTATCCTAAAATGAACTGTGGCTTACAAACCTTTATACCGTTTAATTTCTTCATACACACACACTCAAATAATGTTAAACTAACATTTTGTAAATAAAATATATAAACTACTTATAATCAAACAAAATTACATGCACACTCTATGATCAAATCTCAAACAATAATATTTTTACAAACACATAATTGGCTTTAATTTTTTTAATGTATATAATTACTTACATTTATATAGGACAAGCAGGCTATGACATTGACTCACTATTACGTGGAAAAGCTTAGTTACAGGAATAGTGGTATACAGTGGTACATTATGAATTTCACAAGCCATAGTAAAGATATTTTCTTTCCTACAGTTAGTCATAAGATAGTTTTACTGGTTTTGAGGAAGGTGCTGAGCATTTCAATTTAAAAAATCTATGTCTAAATTAAAAACAGTGCTATATACAAACCAAATTACTAATTTCTTTCTTTTACAATTGCAGTGAAGACCATTCTCCTGAAAAGAAGCAGCCAAATTCGAAGTAGAAAGAACAACTAAGAAGCAAACTGCTCATTTTAGAAAAAAAGAAAGTAGAATGTTACCATAATATTTGAATTATTACTCAAACACACTGTAAGGTTAATTCATGCTATTTCTGTGCCTAAAAATAGAGATTCTGCACCATTCTGACCAAAAATCCCCCCGTCTTAAACAGTGATTTACTGGCAGAATTGCCCACAAATTCCTATTTTTCGACACACAAATTACCCAACTAAGCCGCTAGAATTTAGATGTTGTAGAACAAAAAACTGTTTTAATTGTATAGCTTTAGATGTACTATTTATACTTCTCCACACCAATAATTCAAGAATACCCATCCCTAGTAGTTGCACTCCCCAATGCACAATCACACACCATTACATACATCTTTGTCATCTTACTCAAACACTCATGCACACAACACACATGCATTGCAGAACACCCGAACCCATACCTTCTGTATTTTTTTCAACAGACCCTAAAGAATGCCTACCAAAAAGCAACTCCATAGAAAGGAACACAGAAGTAGAGCAAATGAAAAGAAAAGTCTCCAACATAAACATCCATCTATAGCAGAATTTATTAAAAAAGTTGAAACACAACAACTAATACAGTCATGTAGTGAAACAGAAGAGGTTTCTAGTACAAAAACTTTGCCTCGTCTATCAAAAAGTAAAACAACCCAAAAAACTATTAACAGAAAATCAACTATCACTACAAATAAAACTTCTTCTATAAATCTTGATATAGTACAAAGTAAGAATACCAAGAAAAGTATTTTAGCCAAAATGTTCCGTCACAAAGTCCTTCAAAATCTTATAAAAACAGGAGAGAAAGCAGGTTCAACACTTCAAACCTATCGTAGGAAAGTAATCTTAGAAGCGTTGATAGACAGTGCAATTCTTCTCAAACGAAAGTTATTTATTTCAGTGTTGAACAGAATGAAACCACTAACAAAACTAATAACTAAATTACAAAAAAGACTTCTCAATCAACGAACTGTCAACAGAAATAACTTCTTAAATATCTGTGGAGGTGAATGGAGTCACACTACAAGCATAGAACCATACTTTAATGAAGAAGCGTAAAAACAAAAGCAAAAAAATACAATTGCCATACATAGCAGTGGTCGAGGTTATGAAAAAGTTAATAATACCATAATGGAACAAGACGTACTCCTCACAAAAATATGCCCTCAAAAAGTAGATTTACCCCTCCATTCAACTGAATCAGAACATCTAGTGTACAAATGGCCATGCACGTCAATGTGTAACATTCCCAAAAAAAATGTCAAGTCTTTACGCCAATTCCTCAATCAATATGTGAAAAGCAAAGACAAAATCAAAATGAAACTACTGCAAAATATGGATGCTTGTCCAGTATGCAAGTACACAGGACTACAAGGACATTCATTGGCCTGCATTACAGGACCTACTTGCAAAACAACCTTCCATGATATCAAAAGGATATCAACACATCATGCAAGTATAAGAAATCTAGTTTATAAACTGTACTATGCTTTAGCACTAGCCTCCTGCTTTAGCACTAGTGCTCCTGCTTTAGCACTAGACAATTTAAATAACATTCTTCTACATGGTACAGCAAAAGACCTACTAGAAGAAATCGACTATATCCAGACAAAATATTTTGGAAGTGAAACCCACTTACAAGATGAATTAGCTGTAAACCAACTTGGTAACAATTCTGCACATGGCAACCTTTCACTACACATTTACAAAAAAGAAATACTAAAATTTGAAAGTACTTCAGCTGAAGTACCAAACCACATGTGTGTATGTTGCCGTAGAACTTTTTATAAAAGTAACACAAAAACTGTAGACCTATCATACAAAATAGAAGACAATGAAGATTCTAAATGGTTTGAATTAGCTCTCTACCCTATAGCAGAAAACAAATACGAAATAACTGACCGCATAATACTTTGCAGTTACTGCACTACAAATCTTCACAACAACCAAACTCCTTCATGCGCTATCACAAATCACTTGGAATTATATCCACTACCAAAACCCCTTCAACAACTTAATTTATATGAGAGCATCATAATTCAAACAGTGCACCCATTTCAAGCAATAATACGCCTTCAACCAAAAACTGCAAAATTACCTCCCTCTGAATTAGTGAAAGGTATTCGTGGAAAAGTAGCGTATTTAACATTAGATCGAAAAGAAAATGTGCACACTCTAGGAGTGCAACGTCCAATGCAACAATCTTTAATTATCTTGGTAAATGGAGTACCTACAAAAGACAAAAAAAATTGGCAACAACTGGTAGATTTACATAAAGTTAGAGAAGCCCTGCAACATCTTAAAGAGAATAATGAATATTATTAAGAAATTAATATTGAAGAAAAGAAAGATACAACTGAAATAATTCAAGAGACACAAGAAGCTGGTCAATTTGAGCTCCTAGATCCTGCTACAATATCAAACACTTTAGACCATTATACAATTCATCCATTGCACTCTAATGACACCATAGAAGATGCACTGGAAACGTACCAAATGCGTCAAACAAAAGGATCACGAATCAGCGTATGGGAAAAAAGTATAGAAGCACGTGCTTTTCCTCTACTCTTTCCTACTGGCAAAGGCGGGAGATACGATGATAGACCTATTCAAATATCAGCATCAGAATATCGCTCATTATGAATGTATTCTGAAGATCCCAGATTTCGACAAAATGTGGAATACATATTCCACCTAATCTTTGAAAGTGAACTAGCAACTCTATGTTACAGAGTTGAACACATATTAAAATCAGGATCACACTTTCAAAATATGACAGCTAAACAATTATTACAAAAAGTTCAACAAAAAGATGAGGTTTTACAAGCAAATCTTACAAATCTATTAGCAAATATGCGTGGTACTAAAGAGTACTGGTTTCGATGTCATGGAGATGTACGTTGTATGATCAGAAACCTTGGCCCACCCACTTGGTTCATTAAGTTGTGCAGAATATGCATGGGAAGATTTACATGCTTTCCTATGCATATCAAACAAAAACAAAACAAACATAGATATACTAACACCTGGAGAACTTTGTTCTCAGGATCCTGTTAATGTTTCAAGATATTTTCACCATCGCTTCATTGCTATGCTATATTTTATTTGTAATAAAACTGTTCCTCACCTTGGAGAAGTGCAACACTTCTTTTGGAGAAAGGAATACCAAGCCAGAGGAGCACCACATGTCCACATGCTTTTATGGATTAAAGATGCTCCTAAATTTAGTCAAGACAGTGATGCCACTGTTTTACAGTTTATTGAAAAATATGTCACTTGTGAAATTCCATCAGAATCCACAAATAGTGATCTTCATGCAAATGTTTTACAATTCCAAAGACACAAATGTGGCAAATACTGTTGTCGCAAATACAAAAACAAAGGGAAATACTACACCAAATGCCGATTTGGTTTCCCTAGACCAGTTACAAATACAGGTCAAGTGAACAACCTCATGTCTTCAGTTAGACATAGTGTTAAAGGTAAGTCACCTAAAAATACATATTACATAAAAAGAACAGAAGAAGAAAAATATATCAATGATTACAATGCAATCATTGCCCACTTATGGAATGCAAACAAAGATGTGCAGTACATTGCAGACAATTCTACTGCAGTTGTACGATATTTCACAGCATACTTAACCAAATCAGAAAAGACAGAGCTCCAAGACCTCTGGAATGACCTGTCATCAGATAAAACAGTGTTTCAAAAATTATACAGCTTGGGCATAAAAATGCTGTGCCATAGAGAATGTGGATCCTATGAAGCAGCTGATCGATTAACTGGTACTGCTTTGTATGGTAAATCTGAAAATATAGTATGGCTAAGTCTTGGTCCAGCTAAATCTAGAAAAAGAGTTCTAAAATCATACAAAGATATAGAAACAATAGCCAAACATAATCCCAACAGCCAAGACATTTTAAAAAACAATTTATTGGACACATACTACCCAAACAGGAGTACCACTTTGGAAACCATGTGTCTATACCACATAGCCCAAAACTACACATACAAAAATAATATAAAACCTGATGAACAAAACCGTAAATACAAAGTGACAAATTATGAAGGCAGCTTAGTAAAACTCACCAAACCAAATTTAATTAATCATATCAAATCGTCATTAAAGACTCCTCAACATAAAGAAGTACATGTCCCTGCTACAACTCTTTAAACCATGAAGAAAAGAAGAAGAAATACTAGATAACTATGACTCATATGAAGACGCTTTCAAAGCAAATGAAAGCAGTATAACTGATGTAAACTTTGCACAGTACAAAACATTGTTGCACAATGAACAGCAACACGGAGAAGAACTCCAGGCCCAACTAGATAAGGACACTCCTGACAGTAGTCAACCTTCTGTCACAGGAAGCCAAGAACCACTGGGAGACCCACTAATAACAAATGAGGCAGAATTAGCTATGATGGAAGTAGAAAACACCATGTGTCAGAATGAAGATAAAGAAGACTTAACTATACTACAATCAAAGCTAAACAATGAGCAACGTAGCATTTTTCAAGAAGTAACAAAAGAAATTGCACATGGTGTACAACATGAAAACAAAGAATGCACCTGTCAAAATTACAAACCTATAATATTGTATGTCAGTGGTGAAGCTGGTTCTGGCAAAACATTCCTAATCAAAATTATCAGTAAGTTCCTTCAACAATTGACAAACAACAAACTGTCAGCTGTTGTCACTGCCCCCACAGGTTTAGCTGGCTACAACGTAGGTGGTGTCACTTTACATCGATTACTACTCCTGCCAGTAGAACACCAAAACAAATTAGATTATTACAAACTTTCTGCAGAAGCTGCAATAGAACTACCAATAGATGAAGTGAGCATGGTGTCCAACCTAATGTTGGCTTTGATTCACCTCAGATTACAAGAAGTACTCAAAACAAACTATGAAGAGCTCTTTGCAGGAAAACACATTATTGTTTTCGGAGATCTTCTTCAATTGACACCAATAAAAGGTGAGCCTATTTTTAAAACATTAGGACACAAACTCTGCCGTAAAACTGTTGGCTGCATTGGAAATGTCAACATTTGGCAACATTTCCAATACAGAGAATTAACAGAAAACATGTGCCAATCTGCAGATCTCACTTATGCCAACATCTTAAAAAGTATCAGAGTTGGTATACTTTCTAAAGAAGCAGAAGCAATATTGAAAACCCGGCACATTCATGCACTTTATGGTGATAATGCATGTGCTACAGATGGTATGGAACAATTAGCCCACAAAAATGTCAATTGTATGGCCTTAATGCCAACTCTTGCAAGCTGTTTCAAATTCAATGAAATAATGTTAAGTAAAGAAATGCAACCAATAATGGAAATTAACGCCACAGACAAACTAGATGCACATGGAATGACACTACCCATGTGTGACCAAGCCACAACAAGAATAAATAGTTTAGAAAAATCAATCTCAAACACAGCAGGCTTGGAAAAGATATTAAAATTATCCTTAAATTGCAGAGTAATGCTGAAACGTAACCTTGACGTGGACCAAGGACTAGTTAATGGAGCACTGGGTACAGTTGTTGGCTTTCAAACATACCCACATGACAACATAATTCAGTATGTCAATATTCTCTTTGACAAACTTTCAGAAGTAAAAACAATAGGACGCACAACAGCTCGATTGCTTCTCTTCAAAGACATGCATGTACGCAGAGAACAATTTTCTCTAACTCTTGCATATGCAGTCACCATTCATAAATCACAAGGTCTTACCTTAGACAAAGCAATGATAGACATTGGTAACACAGTCTTTAAAGAAGGCATGAGCTACGTAGCACTATCACGCTTACATACATTTGACGGTCTATTTCTAATCAACTTTGATGAAAGTAAAATAAACGCTGATATTCCTTGCATTTTAGAATAAAATAGACTTTGTTCACTATACACTCCCAATCTAAACACATATTCTGTTCCACAAAAAGTAAAACATTATAAAAGAAAAATAAATCAAACAGAAAAGCAACATGATGTCACTGCAAATCCTCCAAAGAGAGTAAAAGAAAGTAATACTTCATCAAGTGCCCCAAGCAAAAAAGAATCAATTAGGGAAAGTAAACCAGGTACTTCTTCAAAGAAGGAAGACAAACTCCAAAAAAAGCAGTCAGATACAGAACTACCTGGTCCATTTAAACTCTCAAATATAGTTGGTGTAAGTTGCTACGCAAATGTAGCAATGAATATTCTATTTCAATTACCACCAATTGTTGAGAACATTTACTTACACAGTACAGACCCATTGTGTTTGCAAATGTTAGTACTTCACAGAAATGCAGCAAACAATCCTGACAACACGTATAGTGTTTATGGAATAAGACAACAATTGGACTACTGTGCTGGAATGATGAATTTCACTATAAACTCACAGGAAGATCCACAAGAATTTTTAATGTACTTACTATTAGTACTGGAAAACAAAAACATACCTATAAATGAAATCTTCCAGATTTCATACATGTGGAAACATACATGCACTCTCTGCAAGAATGTGACACAAGAACAAATCCCCAATGAACGCTTTGTGTATATACCAATACCTAATTGTGAATCCGTTCCATTTCAGCAACTTGTACAAAATGCAAACCATGGTAGATTATGCTCTACCTGCAATTCAGATAATCGCTCCACATTAGTAATACAAACACACAGTAAATACGTAATACTAATGCTTCCACGTTACAATGCAGATGGTACCAAAAACAACTGCAAGCTGACTGGATTCACACATGGTCAAATATCACTTGGTAGGAAAACCTTCACAACAATAGGTATAATCTACCACGCAGGTGCCACAACCAATTCAGGGCACTACACTGCATATATAAAAAAGAAATGTGGATGGTTTGAATGTAATGATAGTACCATTACTCTAAAGCAGAGATTACCAGAAAATCTTACAAACGCTTATTTAATGTTCTTAAAACCAAACTTTGATAACTAAACTGTAGTTAAACCTTAAGTACACTTGTAGTAAAAAAATATAAACTGTCACAATATTCCAAAAGCTATCTAACTGCCCAAAGATGCTACAACAACTCATCAGATAAATTAATACCACTCAAATAGAGAACGAAATAGACAGTTAGAATACGCCAATTGGTATCTAACTGTCCAAAAATTTGGAAATATCCAAATGGATAAATCAATACCAATTATATCAAAAAATAAACAGTTAGAATCCGCCTACTGGTATCTAACTGCTCCAAAATGTTACAATATCCAAACAAATAACTAATATCTTACTGCTTCCAAAAACTAGAACAATCCAATGTATAAAGCATTAGCCAAAAACAAGTAAACGCTGAAAACAAACAAACAAATAAAATGTAGCATAACAGAAAAAGTTATTTTTTTAATCCACCATGGATTTTTTTTTCTCTTACAGACCCAATGATTTTACCAACCAACATAGAAACTGAGCAAATTGCACAGTACTCTGGTTTGTCATCTACTAAATATGAGGGTAAAAAAAAAAGAAGAAATTGTTGATTGTACAATGTAATAAGTCTTTATAAAATACTAATATTAACATGCTATTTTCTTTTATCACAGAAATGAACAAGAAAAACATGGACTCCCATTACTAAACTAAATAGTAAGTATAACATGATAAATACAACCATTGCAGCATATCACACCCATACTGGCTTATAACATTGTTCCTTATAAATTTGTTTTTGACCCAAAGTTATAAGCCACTATGAGTGTGATATGCTGCGGTGCTTGTGGCCAGGGTATGGACTCTTGGGTGCATGGCATATGAGTGTGATATGCTGCGGTGGTTGTGGCCAGGGCATAGAGTCTTCGGTGCATGACCAAATGGCCATGCACCCAACATTTTATACCCTGGCCACAACCACCGCAGCATATCACACCCATAGATTCAAGTATTGCAACCATTTTAATGTCCGCGGACACAAGGAAGTTCCTAGAACACATTCAACTTGCCAGAGGACGATACGGACAGCGTCCTCAGGACACCCCCATTTTCTTTATGTACGAACATTTCAGGACACCGCGAGTGTTGTTAGAACACTTTCAGCTTGCCAACGAACAATACAGACACCGTCTTCAGGACACCCCCTGCGAACATTCTAGGACCCCACAAGTGTTCTTAGAACACTTTCAACTTGACACCGAATCCATTCTGTTTATTTACGAACATTTCAGAACAGCCGTGTTGTCCGCAGACAAATCAAACACAACAAAAGCGTCTAGCACATACAAAAAATACAACATTGCACCTATCTCATACTCCCCCACCCTCGCCAAACACTCTTACACACCAACACACTCCACTAAATACAATTTTTAAACCAAGTTTCACCTCGCTGTCCACGGTCGTCCACGAAAGCAAGATGTCGGGTGCCACCAAAAATCTGACGCGCTCCACGCCCTACGCCGTCCAATCAGCGAACACGTTGGATGTCCGTGGACATCGCGCAAGCCGCTCGGCCAATCAGGGCACTGTCCGCGGAGCGAACTGGGAAGTCCGTCCGCAGAGCGAAAGGAGATATTACTAATTTGTTTGCCTTACATTTTGGTCATTTTAAAAAAAGCTAGCAGACGGATTTACACCAAATTTGCAGAAGCATGCTTTCGGGACCAAGCCCCCGCTCCTGCCCCAAATTTGGTGTAAATCCGTCCAGCGGTTTGGGCTGTAGGCGTGCGCAAAGTTTTTTCCCATTATGTCTATGGGAAAAAAACAAATGTTTTGGGTCCCCCCCTATAACTTTGCCCCCCCCACCCGGACCAAACCTCTCCAAACTTTCAAAAAATTCAGAGTGGGCCATATACTTTTTTTGCAAAGTTTGGTGAGGATTCGTCCAGAGGGAGCAAAGTTATAAGCCACCCAACAAATGCTCTTCCTATGGAAACACCAACTTTACCATAACTACATGGACGCTAGCGCGTCCATGTAATATATATATTCAGTAAAAAAAAACGTTGTTAAAGGGACGTTATGGTTCCAAGTAAAACCGAAAAACCCCTGAAATTCAGCAGTTATGGTAAGCTAAGCAACCATAACTCACGCCACCACCGTGCATTGCTAAGACTAACACCCAGGACATCAAAGATGACATCACAAATGTCATTGATGACATCACCGATGACATCACATGTCTGACTTGCTGTTTTTTCCTTTAGTGATATATCTTAGACAGTAATAGTTAGGAACAAAGAAATCAAAAAGTACTATATTTGTAGACTTATACTTCAAATAGACAGTAAGGTTATCAACACTTTCTTATTGTTCTGCTGTTTTTTTATTACTGTACTTTCTCTGGATGTGCTCATATTTGTATTTGCATTACTTTCTTGAGGGAGCAGTCACAACCTGTGATATTTGTACATACGGAAGAAGTAGGTCTGAAGCAGAACAATCATGTCTGTGCATAAAGATAATCAGTTAGGTTACAAACACTTTCTAGTTCTAATGCTGCTTTTTTGCATGCTTCACTTTCCCTGTATATACTCTTATTTGTATGTGTTGTTGTGTGTTTGTGTTTTGTATGTAATAATTAAATGATATAGTAAGTGGGTTTTATTAGCTACTTACTACATGTTGCACAGTACACAAAACTCTAATAAAAAAGCATTTATCATTTCACTATTCAACATGGGAAGATTTTGAATATTGCACCTCCATCATGTATGCTGCACACAATGGCCCTCATTACAACACCGGCGCTAAACCATGGTGCTATTGGTACCATGGTTGGTGCCGGTGTTGTAACGGGTCCGCCATGGTTCAATGGGGAATTACCACCCCATTCCAAGGTTGGCGGGGCGGTAATTCTCCATTGAACCATGGCCCTTCCCCATTCCCATTTTCGCCCCAAGGGCTCTATGGAATGGGGAAGGTGCTAAGTACGGTACCGCAAATTGTGGTACCGTACTTAGCACCAAGGTCCCTTTGTGGGTCCCTACTTTAAAGGCTGGTGTAGACCAGCCGTTAAGGTCGGGTTCCACAAAGGGACCTCGTAGTAAGGCGCTAAGTGTTTAACAGTGCCTCAGCCTTTTACGGCGCCGTTAAACACTTAGTGCCAGGGTCGTAATGAGACCCAATGCTTATGTTTATACATGAGTAGCTTATTATACTGTAAAAAACTTCATAATGCAATGGTATTTATATCAATGCATTGCTTAATGCACTACATAGATCATGACATCTATTCCAATGATCCTTTACACTTTTTTGTCAACATTATAATAAGAATCCCTTGTACAGACTTTTCATGAAAGGTAAATGCACATGTGATGTCATCGGTGATGTCATCAATGACATTTGTGATGTCATCTTTGATGTCCTGGGTGTTAGTCTTAGCAATGCACGGTGGTGGCGTGAGTTATGGTTGCTTAGTTTATCATAACTGCTGAACTTCAGGGTTTTTCGGTTTTACTTGGAACCATAACCTCCCTTTAACAAAGTATTTTTTTACTGAATTTCATAGGTTTTTAGTAGCGCAACTTAACCATAACGTCCCTTTAACAAAGTTTATTTACTGAATTTCATAGGTTTTTAGTAGCGCAACTGGACCATAATCTTCATTTATCACATTTTATTTTATTGAATATACATATTCATATTGTGAATTTGATAGATGTTACTAGGATTTCCTGACTTTTTTATACATGTAGCATAGAACATACTGAACCCCCAGTTAGTGATTTTGATGTCCGTGGACTGTGCATATGTCCACCGACGGACACGGACAGCAGCAACACTACCCAAAAACTCAGGGGGTGTTTTAAATTGTTTTATCGAGTCATATAAACACTGCACAAGTTCATAAAGCAGCGTATAAACACATTATATGTAATAATAAATAAGCAGTGGAACCTATATATGTAACACATCAACCATCCATTTAAATACCATATTGTACTAAAATGGAATATACCAAAACAAAAAAGATATGCCTCCAACATGATTACCTCACAGAAACTGCACAGCTAGGAGCAACAGCAGATGTACACAACAGTAAGAACACAATTTACCAGAAGCTAGTAAGTAAACTTCCTTTTTCTTATATATTTCTAAACTTTCTGTATTAGGTACACTTAAAGTAATATATATTTTTTTTTATGCAGAAATGGCCAGTACTTTGGGATGGCGTGAGGAAAGTTTTCCACGTGAGGAAATGAGTGAAGATAGTAATACTACTGGTAGACACTTCTCTATATAACCAAATTAATAATCATAAGGTTAGAGGTACTTAAAAAAAAAAATTCACATACCATACAAACATTGAGAATGATACACCTAAAGACATATTAGAACATACTCTGCACTGCATGGAAGAAAAGATTGACATGCTAATGGAAAATGTCAATGTTTTGAAACATTTTGTGGAGGACCACATAAAAGAAAAAATTAAATATCATTGTCCCACATGTACCTGTTCCCCTTCTCCATGTCCCAGTCAACTATTCCCAAACCTTCCCCATCAAGAAAAATGTTACGATGAGACTTCCATACCTTCATCTCCTCCCATCAATCCTCTCCAATCTCCCAATTCCCCTGTGTTTGTGTCAGTTTATGCTTCCCCCTCTCTTGCATACATTTTATATCTGTATATAATAAAAAAGTAGATGTTTTTAATTCAGTCCTTTGAGTCTTATTTCTTTTAAAAAGGCAGTTAAGATGTCTGCGGATAGTGCGGGTGTCCCGAATGTCCATAATTTGCCAAAATGGGGGTGTCCTAAGAACACTAAACCTGTCCGTAATGTCCGCAGTCAAGTTTAAACTGTTCTAAGAACATGCGCGGTGTCCGGGTGGTCCGTAATTAACCAAAATGGAGGTGTCCTAAGGACACTATTCCCATCCTTACTGTCCGCAAGCAAGATTGAACTGTTCTCAGAACACACTCAGTGTCCTGAATGTCCACAATTAACCAAAATGGGGGTGTCCTAAGGACACTAAACCTGTCCGTAATGTCTGCAGGCAAGTTAACACTGTTCTAAGAACATGCAGGGTGTCCGGGTTGTCCGTAATTAACCCAAATGGATGTGTCCTAAGGACACTATACCCGTCTGTACTGTCCGCAAGCAAGATAGAACTGTCCTCAGAACACACTCGGTGTCCTGAATGTCCGCAATTAACCAAAATGGGGGCATCCTAAGGACACTATACCCGTCCGTACTGTCCGCAAGCAAGATGGAACTGTTCTCAGAACAGACTCGGTGTCCTGAATGTCCACAATTAACCAAAATGGGGGTGTCCTAAGGACACTAAACCTGTCCGTAATGATGGCAGATAAGTTGAAACTGTTCTAAAAACATGCGCGGTGTCCGGGTTGTCCGTAATTAACCAAAATGGAGGTGTCCTAGGGACACTTTACCCATCCATACTGTCCGCAAGCAAGATGGAACTGTTCTCTGAACACACTCGGTGTCCTGAATGTCTGCAATTAACCAACATGGGGGTGTCCTAAGAACACTATGTCCGCAATGTCCGCAGGCAAGTTGAAACTGTTCTAAGAACACGTGCGGTGTCCAGGTTGTCCGTAATTAACCAAAATGGGGGCGTTCTAAGGACACTATGCCTGTCTGCACTGCCTGTAGAACATCTACGCACATGTGCACCACACCCATAAGTCCTACAAACATTGCTCCTGTCCGTAACTGTCTGTCTCACTTGTGTCGCACTTTTAATTAGTTTCAGGACCCGAACACTGTCTGTAGAACAACAGCGCGCATGCGCGCAGCCGTTCCCCCGTCCGTACTGTCCGCAAGCAAGATGGAACTGTTCTCAGAACACATTCGCTGTCCTGAATGTCCACAATTAACCAAAATGGAGGTGTCCTAAGGACACTAAAGCTGTCCGTAATGTCCGCAGTCAAGTTGAAACTGTTCAAAGAAAATGTGCGGTGTCCGGGTTGTCCATAATTAACCAAAATGGGGGCATTCTAAGGACACTATTCCCGTCCTTACTGTCCGCAAGCAAGATTGAACTGTTCTCAGAACACACTCAGTGTCCTGAATGTCCACAATTAACCAAAATGGGGGTGTCCTAAGGACACTAAACCTGTCCGTAATGTCCGCAAGCAAGATGGAACTGTTCTCCGAACACACTCAGTGTCCTGAATGTCCACAATTAACCAAAATGGGGGTGTTCTAAGGACACTAAACCTGTCTGCACTGTCCGCAGGCAAGTTAACATTGTTCTAAGAACATGCACGGTGTCTGGGTTGTCCGTAATTAACCCAAATGGATGTGTCCTAAGGACACTATACCCGTCTGTACTGTGCGCAAGCAAGATAGAACTGTCCTCAGAACACACTCGGTGTCCTGAATGTCCACAATTAACCAAAATGGGGCTGTCCTAAGGAAACTATACCCGTCCGTACTGTCCGCAAGCAAGATGGAACTGTTCTCAGAACAGACTTGGTGTCCTGAATGTCCACAATTAACCAAAATGGGGGTGTCCTAAGGACACTAAACCTGTCCGTAATGACGGCAGATAAGTTGAAACTGTTCTAAAAACATGCCCGGTGTCCGGGTTGTCCGTAATTAACCAAAATGGAGGTGTCCTAAGGACACTATACACATCCATACTGTCCGCAAGCAAGATGGAACTGTTCTCAGAACACACTCGGTGTCCTGAATGTCTGCAATTAACCAACATAGGGGTGTCCTAAGAACACTATGTCCGCAATGTCTGCAGGCAAGTTGAAACTGTCTAAGAACACGCGCAGTGTCCGGGTTGTCCGTAATTAACCAAAATTTGGGCGTTTTAAGGACACTATGCCTGTCTGCACTGCCTGTAGAACATCTACGCACATGCGCACCACACCCATAAGTCCTACGAAGATTGCTCCTGTCCGTAACTGTCTGTCTCACTTGTGTCGCACTTTTAATTAGTTTCAGGACCCGAACACTGTCTGTAGAACAACAGCTTGCATGCGCGCAGCCGTTCCTGCGTCCGTACTGTCCGCAAGCAAGATGGAACTGTTCTCAGAAAACATTCGCTGTCCTGAATGTCCGCAATAAACCAAAATGGAGGTGTCCTAAGGACACTAAACCTGTCCGTAATGTCCACAGGCAAGTTGAAACTGTTCAAAGAACATGCGCGGTGTCCGGGTTGTCCATAATTAACCAAAATGGGGGCGTTCTAAGGACACTATGCCTGTCCGCACTGCCTGTAGAACATCGATGCACATGCGCACCACACCCATAAGTCCTACGAATATCGCGCCTGTCCGTACTTGTCCGTCTCACCTGTGTCGCACTTTTAATTAGTTTCAGGACCTGAACACTGTCCGTAGAACAGCCGCGCACATGCGTGCAGCCGTTCCTGTACATTTGGTGTCCTGCGGACACCCGTTCCCTTCGCGGGCGTGTTCGCTATGTCATCATGTGACCGCAGCCACGCTGAGCGTGTGTCCTGAATTGCGGACACTGTCCGGGTCCCTGAACATTTAAAAAGTACTTTTTCAGGCAATCCAAAGTATTTTATAGTAAAAAATCACCATAGCACATGTCCCAGACAATGGCTCTGACTTCCTACATACATTTTGGAACTTTTGTGTTTGATCTGTCCGCGGACAGCACTGGTGTCCATGAAGCACGCACCTGCACCCCTATAAAAGGCCACACCCCAGAGCTCATCCTCATTGTGCTTTTGGCTATCTGACAAAGCATTGGGCCTCATTATTACCCTAGCGCTAATGTGTTTACGGCGCCGTAAAAGGCTGCGGCGCCGTTATTCCATTAGCGCCTTACTACGAGGTCCCTTTGCGGGACCCGACCTGAACGGCTGGTCTAGACCAGCCGTTAAAGTAGGGACCCGCAAAGGGACCCTGGTGCTAAGTACGGTACTGCAATTTGCGGTACCGTACTTAGCGCCTTCCCCAGTCCCATTGAGCCCTATGGAACAAAAATGGGAATGGGGAAGGGCCAATGTTCAATGGGGAATTACCGCCCCGCCAACCTTGGAATGGGGTGGTAATTCCCCATTGAACATTGGCAGACTCGTTACGATACCGGCACCAACCATGGAGCTAATAGCGCCATGGTTTAGCCCCAGTATCGTAATGAGGGCCATTGTCTCCTTTGGCTGGTATTTTGCTGCTCTTGCTGCTGCTTTCCTTCAGACCTGATGGCATCAATGGTTGCTGCTCCAGCTGGTGCTACATCTGTCCCACCCCCCCAGCACCACCTCCCCAAGGGCCTAAAGAGGGGAACTGTAAGGATATTTGGCGTGTTACAGTACAGAGTACAGCACTACTGCACAGGTAGCAAACAGCACACAGTACAGCACTACTACACAGGTAGCAAACAGCACAGAGTACAGCACTACTGCACAAGTAGCACATTTTTTTTTGCAGCACCACCACAAGGGTGCGGTGCATTGCTATATGGGTTACCAGATTAACAAGGAAAGACAGGCTATTCAGTCAAAAACGATTTTAACATATAAGATGCAAATCTATTTTTACAGTTAAAAGCACACGTGCTCATTTAAAAATGCACACTATTTTTCACCTGAAATGCCTATGGTGTGAGAGACACATTTGAAAATTAACAGCTAACCTATTAACCATTAACCTGACTAATAAAACCTTATTTAACATAACCCACTAATAAAATGTGTTCTCCACTGCAGAATTAGGCATACTCTGAAAGCCATTTAAATGTGTGTGCAGATTTTTTTTTCTTCTCTTCTCTGCCTGCTCCTCCGTGTTTTTGTGCACAGTAACTGCAGGAAGAAGGAAGTCAGATTTGCAACAATTGCAAATGTATAAGCGAAGCTATTGTTGAGAGTAGGAGGATGAGAGATGATGGATTTCATTGGGACACGTCATACAGAGGGCTGAGATGAAAGTTTTAGTGGGCAGTATCGGGGAAAAAGACAGGCAGACATTTTTCTGCACTACTGGGGAGAAGACCTGGCTGTGGGACTCCTGACTGAATGCAGATTCCTGCGTCCTGCTACAGTCAAGATTTGGCAGAGCTGGGAGGAAGACCTTTTCCTGGTTGGAGGCATTCCTATCTGCAAAAGCTGAGAATTCCAGGCAATGACCCCGGTTTGAAAAGGAAAGGCGATCCTTTTACTGGGGTTAATCTTCAAGGGAACCACATTCCGAAAGAGAACAGCTGAAAAAAACTTTGAACAGATAAGGTAATTACATAAGCGTGGGAGCCGTGTGTGCACGAAAATATGCAGTCAGTGTAGGAAAGTGGATTCCTGTGCGTGTCTTAATCAAATACCAATGTTGCAATTTGAGTTCTGTTCTCCGCCACTCTCTTTGCAGTGTGTCCTAGACAATGCTTTTACTGTACCATTTTATTTATTTCTGTAAAGAATGAGATTGTGTTTAAATGCAACTTTTATTATACAGAAAAATATTTGAAAACAGACGGGTGGTGTATTTACTATTTACCATTACAATGCCGATGATGTGGGGAGATTTTTAAACAGTGCAATGGTCATTTTAAGACAGATGTGTGCATGTCAGAATCAGTATGAATAATTGTGAGCGACTGTAGCATAGCTTGTTGGAGGTACATGAGCCAACGGGAAGAGAGACTCTCTGAACATAGCTCCCTACCGTATATAAGGTAGTGGAAATTACCACAAGACTATCATATATAGCTCTCTGTCGTAAATAAGTCAGTGAGTTCGCCCATGGTGGCACACCAACACTATCACTGAAAAATGTGGTATTCCTAAAATGTAGGTCTGAGGTCTCTCTAGTGATCACACGAAAAATCTAAGCAAAGATAAGGGATTTTGGACATTGGGGCCACAAATAAAACAAGGGAATTATGCTCACCAAAATACCACCAACCGCGCCTACCACCCACGCATACCAAATATGCATGCCTGGGTGCTGAAATAATGCATGTTCACTGTATTATTGTCGTACATGGCCCAATCTGAATACAAGGAGTGATTGTTGCTAAGTTATATTTCGGCGGTAAGAAAATACCGTCAGGCCCCAAATCTCCACAAAATACCCTACAGAACAGGCGTGAGGATGTAGAGGAGAAAGATGAAGAGGATGAAGAGGATGACTATCAGCACTCACCGTGAGTCTTGTGTGTGGCGGTTGTTTACCATTCAAGGTGACGTACCAAAAGCATGTGCGAACAAGGTCACCTGCAACCAGTGCAAAATGGTGCTGAGTCATGGGAGACCTGGTTCGTACAGCTTTGGTACAACATCTATCAAGCGACACCTAAGGTCATTCCACGGTGGGGCCATTCGCAAGGTTGTACCTTGTGATCAATGTAGTAGGTTGAGATCCTCTACCACATCCTCAGTTTCCACTCCTGTCACAACAAGAGACACTCCTGTGGGACAGCGCATCCCTCCAGCTGCCTCACAGGCCATCCATGATGCTGATGACCCTTACCTTTGGAGGGTCACAGTTGTGTGTATGTACTGCGATGCAGTACTCTGCAGGGGGGAGAGAATTCAAAGTGCTTTTGAGACTGCGGTCACGGATCACGAGAAGATCTGCCCACTACCTAAGTAAGGCCCGCCCTACATCTTTCTCTCTCCACCTGCCCTTTCTAATCCCTGTGGTTGGTGTGCCCCCCTTACTCTCCTTTCCCCCCCTCTCCTAGTGTGTTGTGTATAAAAAAAACAAAAAACATAAAACAACAAAAATAAAAAAAAGGCTCTTTTCAGAGCCACCTTTCACAGTCTAAAAATAGAAGTGACAATTAAATGAAGCAGGGCCCTGTGCATTTTTTAGAAGTCCGCGGACAGTTTGCAGGCATCTAAAATTTTGGGGTGCTGCCCTATCAAAACCATTGCTCTTTTCTCTGGGAGGAAACGGTGGCTCTGAAAAGAGCCTTTTGGTGGTGTTTTTTTGGGTTTGAAAAACTTTAAATAGTCAACACCTACTGCAAAATGGATGGCTGTAGTTCCACAAAAGGTTGCAATGCATTTTGTACATTTCTCAGAAAAATCTGATTACCGGCATAAGTATGATGGACTCCATCTCTGCAAAAAATGTATGTGCTACGAAACATAATATTTTCATTGTGGAAAGAGGACATGCCAACATCTCTTAGAAAGGCACAAACAGCCTTATTAACATTCCGCCTTGCTTTCTCCATTTGTGGACCAAATGAAGAAGAACGCAGCCACATTTGTCTCTGCGCAATACGAAAAAAAATTACTTAGGAATTTGGAAACATGTCCATGACCTTCCCAAGTCCTTCATTCATCGCAAGTTGCAAAGAAATTCCTGCCACATGTCCCAAACTGTTCACTCCACAATGAATTATAATTATGACTGGATGACACTGTGTCTCCAAAGTAGCATAGAGAGGTACTAAGCCCAACCACTTCATTCCACGCACGCCATGCAGTGCACTTCCACATGAGGGAATCCAAGATCTGCAGCTACTCCACAGCGTTCTGCATGCACCTCCAACCAATGTATCCATGAATCACCCAAAATCCAGATAATCTGTTTTCTGAAACACACAGCCATAACTAAATGTTCTTCTCGCAGGAAAAAGACTTTCTGACAAACGCTCTCCTTACACAACACACCCGGTAAACTTTACTGACCAATCCCTTGCTCTGCTCATTTTCATTTGCATTCCTCACCACCCCAAAATCCCCGTATGTAATACGCGATGTCCATAGACTACCACCATGTCCGCGGACATATCATTGGAAAGTACCTACTACAAAAACTTCTCTACAAGTCTCCAAGATTTCTACTTGCAGCTGCATGCATATCCACATGCATGAATACAAACTACAAATTTTCATATTTTCTGCACAGTACGTGTACAACTCTTATAAATGCATATAAACAGAGTAACTGCAACTTAACCTGTATAACCTTTCATGAGGATTCATCCAGAGGGAGCAAAGTTATAAGCCACCCAACAAATGCTCTTCCTATGGAAACACCAACTTTACCATAACTACATGGACGCTAGTGCGTCCATCTAATATATATATTCAGTAAAAAAAAACGTTGTTATAGGGACGTTATGGTTCCAAGTAAAACCGAAAACCCCCTGAAATTCAGCAGTTATGGTAAGCTAAGCAACCATAACTCACGCCACCACCGTGCATTGCTAAGACTAACACCCAGGACATCAAAGATGACATCACAAATGTCATTGATAACATCACCGATGACATCACATGTCTGACTTGCTGTTTTTTCCTTTAGTGATATATCTTAGACAGTAATAGTTAGGAACAAAGAAATCAAAAAGTACTATATTTGTAGACTTATACTTCAAATATGTTCTTACAATAATTAACTTAAAGTCCACTCACAGCAAATAAAACATACATATAGGAAAAATACACACTTAAAAATATAACAATGCTTTTTGTGTATGAAGACAGTCAGTAAGGTTATCAACACTTTCTTACTGTTCTGCTGTTTTTTTATTACTGTACTTTCTCTGGGTGTGCTCATATTTGTATTTGCATTACTTTCTTGAGGGAGCAGTCACAACATGTGATATTTGTATATAGGGAAGAAGTAGGTTTGAAGCAGAACAAGCAATTCTGTGCATAAAGATAATCAGTTAGGTTACGAACACTTTCTAGTTCTAATGCTGCTTTTTTGCATGCTTCACTTTCCCTGTGTATACTCTTATTTGTATGTGTTGTTGTGTGTTTGTGTTTTGTATGTAATAATTAAATGATATAGTAAGTGGGTTTTATTAGCTACTTACTACATGTTGCACAGTACACAAAACTCTAATAAAAAAGCATTTATCAGTTCACTATTCAACATGGGAAGATTATGAATATTGCACCTCCATCATGTATGCTGCACACAAAGGCCCTCATTACAACACCGGCGCTAAACCATGGCGCTATTAGCACCATGGTTGGTGCCGGTGTTGTAACGGGTCCGCCATGGTTCAATGGGGAATTACCACCCCATTCCAAGGTTGGCGGGGCGGTAATTCCCCATTGAACCATGGCCCTTCCCCATTCCCATTTTCGCCCAATAGGGCTCTATGGAATGGGGAAGGCGCTAAGTACGGTACCGCAAATTGTGGTACCGTACTTAGCACCAAGGTCCCTTTGTGGGTCCCTACTTTAAAGGCTGGTGTAGACCAGCCGTTAAGGTCGGGTCCCGCAAAGGGACCTCGTAGTAAGGCGCTAAGTGTTTAACGGCGCCTCAGCCTTTTACGGCGCCGTTAAACACTTAGCGCCAGGGTCGTAATGAGACCCATTACTTATGTTTATACATGAGTAGCTTATTATACTGTAAAAAACTTCATAATGCAATGGTATTTATATCAATGCATTGCTTAATGCACTACATAGCTCATGACATCTATTCCAATGATCCTTTACACTTTTTTGTCAACATTATAATAAGAATCCCTTGTACAGACTTTTCATGAAAAGCAAATACACATGTGATGTCATCGGTGATGTCATCAATGACATTTGTGATGTCATCTTTGATGTCCTGGGTGTTAGTCTTAGCAATGCACGGTGGTGGCGTGAGTTATGGTTGCTTAGTTTATCATAACTGCTGAATTTCAGGGTTTTTCGGTTTTACTTGGAACCATAACCTCCCTTTAACAAAGTATTTTTTTACTGAATTTCATAGGTTTTTAGTAGCGCAACTTAACCATAACGTCGCTTTAACAAAGTTTATTTAATGAATTTCATAGGTTTTTAGTAGCGCAACTGGACCATAACCTTCATTTATCACATTTTATTTTATTGAATATACATATTCATATTGTGAATTTGATGGATGTTACTAGGATTCCCTGACTTTTTTATACATGTAGCATAGAACATACTGAACCCCAGTTAGTGATTTTGATGTCCGCGGACTGTGCATATGTCCGCCGACGGACACGGACAGCAGCAACACTACCCAAAAACGCAGGGGGTGTTTTAAATTGTTTTATCAAGTCATATAAACACTGCACAAGTTCATAAAGCAGCATATAAACACATTATATGTAATAATAAATAAGCAGTGGAACCTATATATGTAACACATCAACCATCCATTTAAATATCATATTGTACTAAAATGGAATATACCAAAACAAAAAAGATATGCCTCCAACATAATTACCTCACAGAAACTGCACAGCTAGGAGCAACAGCAGATGTACACAACAGTAAGAACACAATTTACCAGAAGCTAGTAAGTAAACTTGCTTTTTCTTATATATTTCTAAACTTTTTGTATTAGGTACACTTAAAGTAATATATTTTTTTTTTATACAGAAATGGCCAGTACTTTGGAATGGCTTGAGGAAAGTTTTCCACGTGAGGAAATGACTGAAGATAGTGATACTACTGGTAGACACTTCTCTATATATCCAAATTAATAATCATAAGGTTAGATGTACTTAAAAAAAAATCACATACCATACAAACATTGAGAATGATACACCTAAAGACATATTAGAACATACTCTGCACTGCATGGAAGAAAAGATTGACATGCTAATGGAAAATGTCAATGTTTTTAAACATTTTGTGGAGGACCACATAAAAAATAAATACCATTGTCCCACATGTACCTGTTCCCCTTCTCCATGTCCCAGTCAACTATCCCCAAACCTTCCCCATCAAGAAAAATGTTACGATGAGACTTCCATACCTTCATCTCCTCCCATCAATCCTCTCCAATCTCCCAATTCCCCTGTGTTTGTGTCAGTTTCTGCTTCCCCCTCTCTTGCATACATTTTATATCTGTATATAATAAAAACAAATAGATGTTTTTAATTCAGTCCTTTGTGTCTTATTTCTTTTAAAAAGACAGTTAAGATGTCTGCGGATAGTGCGGGTGTCCCGAATGTCCATAATTTGCCAAAATGGGGGTGTCCTAAGAACACTAAACCTGTCCGTAATGTCCGCAGTCAAGTTTAAACTGTTCTAAGAACATGCGCGGTGTCCGGGTGGTCCGTAATTAACCAAAATGGAGGTGTCCTAAGGACACTATTCCCATCCTTACTGTCCGCAAGCAAGATTGAACTGTTCTCAGAACACACTCAGTGTCCTGAATGTCCACAATTAACCAAAATGGGGGTGTCCTAAGGACACTAAACCTGTCCGTAATGTCTGCAGGCAAGTTAACACTGTTCTAAGAACATGCAGGGTGTCCGGGTTGTCCGTAATTAACCCAAATGGATGTGTCCTAAGGACACTATACCCGTCTGTACTGTCCGCAAGCAAGATAGAACTGTCCTCAGAACACACTCGGTGTCCTGAATGTCCGCAATTAACCAAAATGGGGGCATCCTAAGGACACTATACCCGTCCGTACTGTCCGCAAGCAAGATGGAACTGTTCTCAGAACAGACTCGGTGTCCTGAATGTCCACAATTAACCAAAATGGGGGTGTCCTAAGGACACTAAACCTGTCCGTAATGATGGCAGATAAGTTGAAACTGTTCTAAAAACATGCGCGGTGTCCGGGTTGTCCGTAATTAACCAAAATGGAGGTGTCCTAGGGACACTTTACCCATCCATACTGTCCGCAAGCAAGATAGAACTGTCCTCAGAACACACTCGGTGTCCTGAATGTCCGCAATTAACCAAAATGGGGGCATCCTAAGGACACTATACCCGTCCGTACTGTCCGCAAGCAAGATGGAACTGTTCTCAGAACAGACTCGGTGTCCTGAATGTCCACAATTAACCAAAATGGGGGTGTCCTAAGGACACTAAACCTGTCCGTAATGATGGCAGATAAGTTGAAACTGTTCTAAAAACATGCGCGGTGTCCGGGTTGTCCGTAATTAACCAAAATGGAGGTGTCCTAGGGACACTTTACCCATCCATACTGTCCGCAAGCAAGATGGAACTGTTCTCTGAACACACTCGGTGTCCTGAATGTCTGCAATTAACCAACATGGGGGTGTCCTAAGAACACTATGTCCGCAATGTCCGCAGGCAAGTTGAAACTGTTCTAAGAACACGTGCGGTGTCCAGGTTGTCCGTAATTAACCCAAATGGATGTGTCCTAAGGACACTATACCCGTCTGTACTGTCCGCAAGCAAGATAGAACTGTCCTCAGAACACACTCGGTGTCCTGAATGTCCGCAATTAACCAAAATGGGGGCATCCTAAGGACACTATACCCGTCCGTACTGTCCGCAAGCAAGATGGAACTGTTCTCAGAACAGACTCGGTGTCCTGAATGTCCACAATTAACCAAAATGGGGGTGTCCTAAGGACACTAAACCTGTCCGTAATGATGGCAGATAAGTTGAAACTGTTCTAAAAACATGCGCGGTGTCCGGGTTGTCCGTAATTAACCAAAATGGAGGTGTCCTAGGGACACTTTACCCATCCATACTGTCCGCAAGCAAGATGGAACTGTTCTCTGAACACACTCGGTGTCCTGAATGTCTGCAATTAACCAACATGGGGGTGTCCTAAGAACACTATGTCCGCAATGTCCGCAGGCAAGTTGAAACTGTTCTAAGAACACGTGCGGTGTCCAGGTTGTCCGTAATTAACCCAAATGGATGTGTCCTAAGGACACTATACCCGTCTGTACTGTCCGCAAGCAAGATAGAACTGTCCTCAGAACACACTCGGTGTCCTGAATGTCCGCAATTAACCAAAATGGGGGCATCCTAAGGACACTATACCCGTCCGTACTGTCCGCAAGCAAGATGGAACTGTTCTCAGAACAGACTCGGTGTCCTGAATGTCCACAATTAACCAAAATGGGGGTGTCCTAAGGACACTAAACCTGTCCGTAATGATGGCAGATAAGTTGAAACTGTTCTAAAAACATGCGCGGTGTCCGGGTTGTCCGTAATTAACCAAAATGGAGGTGTCCTAGGGACACTTTACCCATCCATACTGTCCGCAAGCAAGATGGAACTGTTCTCTGAACACACTCGGTGTCCTGAATGTCTGCAATTAACCAACATGGGGGTGTCCTAAGAACACTATGTCCGCAATGTCCGCAGGCAAGTTGAAACTGTTCTAAGAACACGTGCGGTGTCCAGGTTGTCCGTAATTAACCAAAATGGGGGCGTTCTAAGGACACTATGCCTGTCTGCACTGCCTGTAGAACATCTACGCACATGTGCACCACACCCATAAGTCCTACAAACATTGCTCCTGTCCGTAACTGTCTGTCTCACTTGTGTCGCACTTTTAATTAGTTTCAGGACCCGAACACTGTCTGTAGAACAACAGCGCGCATGCGCGCAGCCGTTCCCCCGTCCGTACTGTCCGCAAGCAAGATGGAACTGTTCTCAGAACACATTCGCTGTCCTGAATGTCCACAATTAACCAAAATGGAGGTGTCCTAAGGACACTAAACCTGTCCGTAATGTCCACAGGCAAGTTGAAACTGTTCAAAGAAAATGTGCGGTGTCCGGGTTGTCCATAATTAACCAAAATGGGGGCATTCTAAGGACACTATGACTGTCCGCACTGCCTGTAGAACATCGATGCACATGCGCACCACACCCATAAGTCCTACGAATATCACGCCTGTCCGTACTTGTCCGTCTCACCTGTGTCGCACTTTTAATTAGTTTCAGGACCGAAACACTGCCCGTAGAACACCCGCGCGCATGCGTGCAGCCGTTCCTGTACATTCGGTGTCCTGTGGACACCCGTTCCCTTCGCGGACGTGTTCGCTACGTCCTCATGTGACCGCAGCCACGCTGAGCGTGTGTCCTGAATTGCGGACACTGTCCGGGTCCCTGAACATTTAAAAAGTACTTTTTCAGGCAATCCAAAGTATTTTATAGTAAAAAATCACCATAGCACATGTCCCACACAATGGCTCTGACTTCCTACATACATTTTGGAACTTTTGTGTTTGATCTGTCCGCGGACAGCACTGGTGTCCATGAAGCATGCACCCGCACTCCTATAAAAGGCCACACCCCAGAGCTCATCCTCATTGTGCTTTTGGCTATCTGACAAAGCATTGGGCCTCATTATGACCCTGGCGCTAATGGGTTAATGGCGCCGTAAAAGGCTGCGGCGCCGTTATTCCATTAGCGCCTTACTACGAGGTCCCTTTGCGGGACCCGACCTGAACGGCTGGTCTAGACCAGCCGTTAAAGTAGGGACCCGCAAAGGGACCCTGGTGCTAAGTACGGTACTGCAATTTGCGGTACCGTACTTAGCGCCTTCCCCAGTCCCATTGAGTCCTATGGAGAAAAAATGGGAATGGGGAAGGGCCAATGTTCAATGGGGAATTACCGCCCGCCAAACTTGGAATGGGGTGGTAATTCCCCATTGAACATTGGCAGACTCGTTACGATACCGGCACCAACCATGGTGCTAATAGCGCCATGGTTTAGCGCCAGTATCGTAATGAGGGCCATTGTCTCCTTTGGCTGGTATTTTGCTGCTTTTGCTGTTGCTTTCCTTCAGACCTGATGGCATCAATGGTTGCTGCTCCAGCTGGTGCTACATCTGTCTCAGCACCACCCCCACCCCTCCAGCACCACCTCCCCAAGGGCCTGAAGAGGGTAACAGGCGTGAGGATGTAGAGGAGGAAGATGAAGAGGATGAAGAGGATGAGGTAGTGAAAGTCCCTACTACCAGCACTCACCGTGAGTCGTGTGTGTGCCGGTTGTTTACCATTCAAGGTGACGTACCAAAAGCATGTGCGAACAAGGTCACCTGCAACCGGTACATAATGGTGCTGAGTCATGGGAGACCTGGTTCGTACAGCTTTGGTACAACATCTATCAAGCGACACCTAAGGTCGTTCCACGGTGCGGCCATTCGCAAGGTTGTACCTTGTGATCAATGTAGTAGGTTGAGATCCTCTACCACATCCTCAGTTTCCACTCCTGTCACAACAAGAGACACTCCTGTGGGACAGCGCATCCCTCCAGCTGCCTCACAGGCCATCCATGATGCTGATGACCCTTACCTTTGGAGGGTCACAGTTGTGTGTATGTACTGCGATGCAGTACTCTGCAGGGGGGAGAGAATTCAAAGTGCTTTTGAGACTGTGGTCACGGATCACGAGAAGATCTGCCCACTACCTAAGTAAGGCCCGCCCTACATCTTTCTCTCTCCACCTGCCCTTTCTTATCCCTGTGGTTGGTTTCACCCCCTTACCCTCCTTTCCCCCCCTCTCCTAGTGTGTTGTGTGTAAAAAACAAAAAACATAAAACAACAAAAATCCAAAAAAAAGGCTCTTTTCAGAGCCGCCTTTCACAGTCTAAAAATAGAAGTGACAATTAAATGAAGCAGGGCCCTGTGCACTTTTTAGAAGTCCGCGGACAGTTTGAAGGCATCTTAAATTTTGGGGTGCTGCCCTATCAAAACCATTGCACTTTTCTCTGGGAGGAAGCGGTGGCTCTGAAAAGAGCCTTTTGGTGGTGTTTTTTTGGGTTTGAAAAACTTGAAATAGTCAACACCTACTGCAAAATGGATGGCTGTAGTTCCACAAAAGGTTGCAATGCATTTTGTACATTTCTCAGAAAAATCTGATTACCAGCATAAGTATGATGGACTCCATCTCCGCAAAAAATGTATGTGCTACGAAACATAATATTTTCATTGTGGAAAGAGGACATGCCAACATCTCTTAGAAAGGCACAAATAGCCTTATTAACATTCCGCCTTGCTTTCTCCATTTGTGGACCAAATGAAGAAGAACGCAGCCACATTTGTCTCTGTGCAATATGAGAAAAAATTACTTAGGAATTTGGAAACATGTCCATGACCTTCCCAAGTCCTTCATTCATCGCAAGTTGCAAAGAAATTCCTGCCGCATGTCCCAAACTGTTCACTCCACAATGAATTATAATTATGACTGGATGACACTGTGTCTCCAAAGTAGCATAGAGAGGTACCAAGTCCAACCACTTCATTCCACGCACTCCATGCCTGTGCACTTCCACATGAGGGAATCCAAGATCTGCAGCTACTCCACAGCGTTCTGCATGCATCTCCAACCAATGTATCCATGAATCACCCAAAATCCAGATAATCTGTTTTCTGAAACACACAGCCATAACTAAATGTTCTTCTCGCAGGAAAAATACTTTCTGACAAACTCTCTCCTTACACAACACACCCGGTAAACTTTACTGACCAATCCCTTCCTCTGCTCATTTTCATTTGCATTCCTCACCACCCCAAAATCCCTCTATGTAATACGCGATGTCCGTAGACTACCACCATGTCCGTGGACATATCATTGGAAAGTACCTACTACAAAAACTTCTCTACAAGTCTCCAAGATTTCTACTTGCAGCTGCATGCATATCCACATTCATGAATACAAACTAATGATATGCATATTTTCTGCACAGTACGTGTACAACTCTTATAAATGCATATAAACAGAGTAACTGCAACTTAACCTGTATAACCTTTCAAATGAACTTACTGTCATTTTCCCCATCTGCTATAATCAACTGTCACTTCCAAACATGTCTGCTAACTAATTTTTTTTTACATGCACACCTATCTAAAAAATGATAATATTAGAAGATGGGAGAAATAACAATATAATTGTGGAAAAACACTTAGTAGTGTGTTATAAAATTAGACACAGCCAGTAAATAAAAGGTCATGCATCTTCATACACTCACACACATAGAAACTATCATTGAAAAGCTCCCTGCTGCAATAACACCACTACCTGTAAATCACATCCTTGTGCTTTATTACCCACACCTTCACAAATGCCTACATTCCATGCTTTTCTATACAGTTTCTGCCATTTACCTTAAAAAAATTGCAAAATAAATATATCAGTATTTCTTCTTTATCCTAACATCCTATAACACAGCTTTACAAAGTGAAGTGAGTTTCATATAGTTAATATTCTACTCATTTGCAAAGCATGTTGAACTAAAATATTGTAAATAAAATATAAATGCTGCACATATTCAAATGGAACTGCATGCATACACTATGTTCAGATATCAAACAAGAATACTACTACAAAAACATAAAAAACGAAGTCTCAACATCAGTGCTATAAACACACAAAATTACTAACTTCTTTCTTTTACAATTGCAGTGAAGACACTCTCCTGGAAGACAGCAGTGTCTGATCTACAAACAACTCCAAAGAAACCTGCTCATTCCACAAAAAAAGAGTGAGTACAATACAGCCATAGAGGGTAATTCATAGAAATTCGCACAAAAGTGGCGCACGCGGCTGGCGCACAGTGTCCCCGTGCGATACACTGCGCAAGCCGCGTGCGAAAAAATCCTTTTCATCGCACAGTCTATTCATGGAATTTAGCCTCCGAAACCAGCCCTGGCGCAGCGTGGCGCAGCGACCCTGCAGCAGCGCCAGTTACGCCCCCAAGAACGCCCTCACGCAATGAAAAGCCTTCAAAATTCACAAATCATTGCAATGGGCTGCGTTAACCATGGACCAGTTCACAGGGCAGCCAAACAGCAAACGCCAAGCGGGGAACGTGTATTTTAGTGGTTTGCGGGAAGATTCACACGCGATTGTCCTGGGTATGTGTACATCAGGGAGCGTGGGAAGTAACACACATGATTCCATCAGGGCACGTGTATTCCAGGGGTGCGCAGGAAGTATCACATGCAAAAACAGCAGGGTACGTGCATTTCAGGGGTGTGCGGGAAGTATCACACGCGATTCCATCAGGGTATGTGGCAGCAGGATACGTGTATTCCAGGGGTGCGCGGGAAGTATCACACGCAAAAGCAGCAGGGTACGTGTATGTCAGGGGTGCGCAGGAAGTATCACACGCGATTCCATCAGGGTACGTGTATTCCAGGGGTGCGCAGGGAGCACCACACGTGAATTGCACGTGTGGGTCCTCCCAGGTGTTCCCTCTATACCCTCCACGGCCCCTGCAGGCGGCCCACACCACAGGGGCCTACCCTGCACATGTCCCGTAGGCAGCCCCCTCCACCATGCCCATGCTCCCCAGCTAACCCACATGTCACCTTGCACTACTGCCCACCAACGCATGTCCCCCTGCACCCCCAGCATCCAGGGGCACCCTCCACCAGGCCCCCACTCATGTCTCCCATCACCCCCACCCCCCAGCAGTGCAGGGCACCCTCCACCAGGCCCCCACTCATGTGCAACTCATGTCACCCTGCACCCCCACCCCCCAGAATCCAGGGGCACCCTCCACCAGGCCCCCACACATGTCTCCCATCACCCCCACCCCCCAGCAGTGCAGGGGCACCCTCCACCAGGCCCCCACTCATGTCTCCCACCACCCCCACCCCCCAGCATCCAGGGGCACCCTCCACCAGGCCCCCACTCATGTCTCCCATCACCCCCACCCCCCAACAGTGCAGGGCACCCTCCACCAGGCCCCCACTCATGTCCAACTCATGTCTCCCTGCACCCCCAACCCCCAGCATCCAGGGTCACCCTCCACCAGGCCCCCACTCATGTCTCCTTGCACCCCCAACCCCCCAGCAGTGCAGGGCACCCTCCACCAGGCCCCCACTCATGTCCAACTCATGTCTCCCTGCACCCCACCCCCCAGTATCCAGGGGCAGCCTCCACCAGGCCCCCACTCATGTCTCCCTGCACCCCCAACCCCCAGCAGTGCAGGGGCAGCCTCCACCAGGCCCCCACTCATGTCTCCCACCACCCCCACACCCCAGGATCCAGGGGCACACTCCACCAGGCCCCACACTCATGTCTCCCACCACCCCCACCCCCCAGCAGTGCAGTGCACCCTCCACCAGGCCCCCACACATGTCTCCCATCACCCCCACCCCCCAGCAGTACAGGGGCACCCTCCACCAGGCCCCCACTCATGTCTCCCACCACCCCCACCCCCCAGCAGTGCAGGGGCAGCCTTCACCAGGCCCCCACTCATGTCCAAATCATGTCCCCCAGCACCCCCACCCCCCAGCATCCAGGGGCACCCTCCACCAGGCCCCCAATCATGTCTCCCATCACCCCCACCCCCCAGCAGTGCAGGGCACCCTCCACCAAGCCCCCACTCATGTCCAACTCATGTCTCCCTGCACCCCCACCCGCCAGCATCCAGGGGCACCCTCCACCAGGCCCCCACTCATGTCTCCCTGCACCCCCAACCCCCAGCAGTGCAGGGGCAGCCTCCACCAGGCCCCACTCATGTCCCCCAGCCAACATGTCACCACAATCTAGATCCCTGGCCCTTATGGTCAGCCTCCAAATGCCAAGCACCCACCTGAGTATTGCATCCACCCACTTAGAAATGGCAAAAACATGATAGAACCCCAATTGCAAGTTTGGAAATGAACACATGTCCCTCACATACACCCAATGGGTGTCAGTGAATGTCAAAACCCATATCATGATATGCATGAAACCAATGAGATGATACTACACATTGAAGTTTGAAGAAAAAATATGTATTAAACGTAACATAAATTGAATCAAAAATAAACAAACAATAATGGAAATTTAAAAAAAATAAACCAGCAGGTCCGTGAAATAATGCAAAACCACAAATCATAATCCAAAGGAAAGGTGTCCAAAGTCACAGTCCACAAAAGAAAATCCAATGGAAAATTAAAATCAAAAACCATTGCTCCATGGGGAAATCATGAAAAAAATTGAAAATCCAAAAGTCAACTATATACAGATAAACAATCCAGGGTCCATGATCCCAACCGAAGAAATGAAACCTATCTAATAACACTACCTAAAAAAAAACAACCATATACAAAAATGTGGCCCATTGTCCAAAAGGTCCAAAAAAAATGCAAAACCAAAGGAAACCTAATGCTAACTTACAGAACTATTTACAAGGGTAGAGGGCTAGTCCGACAGCTCACTTCGGGATGTTCCGGGCCAGTGCATCATCGAACTCCTGCTCAATGTCCCGGAGGCGGTCCTCCTCCATGGCCCCGAGGGTCCGCAGGGCCGTCCACATGTTCACCCCAAACTCCCTGCGGATTGCCTCGAGGCACTCGGCCCGCCTCAGGGCCCTCCGCATGGAGTTCTTCGCCCTGACCATCGTGAGCCGTGCCTCTTCCGCCCGCTGCCGCTCCGCATCTATGGCGTGGCCCAACCGCTGCCACACGGAAGACACTTCCCGTCCTGGGTCCTCCTGCCCTCCGGCCGATTCCTGCCCCTCCGATGTCGAAGGCCCCGAGCCATCATGGCTCCCACCACGTTGCTGCTGCTGCTGTGCCTCTGCTCGTGCACTGCCTCCTGCTGCCTGCACATCCTCCGCTGGCTGGGTTGCAGTCGATGATGTGGCCACCCCTGCTGTACGTCCGACTCCCGACTGTGGCATGGATGCCTCCTCCACCAGCCTGGCCGCACCATCAGAGGCAGCTCCACAGGGCACCCAGGTGACTGATGGGTGGGAAAATGGCACGGAGGACGACTGGCGCATAGGGGGTTCAGTTGAGGAGGGGGTCGTAGCAAGCCCCATCAAACGGAGGAATCCGGCCTGGGTGACCTGTCCCAGTAGGCCGAGGCGGTCAACGAGCCATTCGAGATGACGTGCAGTCTCCTCATGAAAAGACTGCAGGTCACCGCGCATGGCCCGTTGACGCAACGCCACACCAGTCAGGACAGGCTCAACCCGGACCCGGATAGCCACGTCCGCAGGCAGAGGAAGGCCAGTTGTCGTGAGCTCATCCCCTGCCTGAAAACGGGTCTGGACATAGGCATCCCTGCTGGTGCAAGATGATGCAGTGACAGGATCAGGGACAGGATTGTACACAGGCACCTCCGCGGCGACCTGTGCTGCCTCCTGTCCCTGGTCCTGCACTGCACCACTAGCAGCAGTGGAATCCTCACCCCCAGACCCTGTCTCTGTTGCTTGCACGGCCTCCTCCTCCACCAAACCCCCCACCAACCTGGATGACTCTGTGCCATCTTCCCCCGTTGGGCCGTGTGGGGTCCCAGCTGCCCCTTCTGCTGCCGAGGAGTCCAACTCCGACCTCCGCCTCTTGGACCTCTCCCCGGCAGCTGCGGCCTGGGATGCGGCACCAGACTCCTCACTCCCCCACTCCCCAGCACCCCTACCCCCCAGCATCCAGCGGCACCCTCCACCAGGCCCCCACTCATGTCTCCCATCACCACCACCCCCTGCAGTGCAGGGCACCCTCCACCAGGCACCCACTCATGTCCAACTCATGTCTCCCTGCACCCCCACCGCCCAGCATCCAGGGGCAGCCTCCACCAGGCCCCCACTCATGTCTCCCACCACCCCCACCCCCCAGCAGTGCAGGGGCAGCCTACACCAGGCCCCCACTCATGTCTCCCCCCACCCCCACCCCCCAGCATCCAGGGGCACCCTCCACCAGGCCCCCACACATGTCTCCCATCACCCCCACCCGCCAGCATCCAGGGGCAGCCTCCACCAGGCCCCCACTCATGTCTCCCACCACCCCCACCCCCCAGCAGTGCAGGGCACCCTCCACCAGGCCCCCACACATGTCTCCCATCACCCCCACCCCTCAGCAGTGCAGGGGCACCCTCCACCAGGCCCCCACTCATGTCTCCCACAAGACCCACCTGCCAGCAGTGCAGGGGCAGCCTCCACCAGGCCCCCACTCATGTCTCCCACCACCCCCACCCCCCAGCATCCAGGGGCACCCTCCACCAGCCCCCACTCATGTCTCCCATCACCCCCACCCCCAAGCAGTGCAGGGCATCCTCCACCAGGCCCCCACTCATGTCCAACTCATGTCTCCCTGCACCCCCACCCCCCAGCATCCAGGGGCACCCTCCACCAGGCCCCCACTCATGTCTCCCTGCACCCCCAACCCACCAGCAGTGCAAGGCACCCTCCACCAGGCCCCCACTCATGTCCATCTCATGTCTCCCTGCACCCCCACCCCCCAGCATCCAGGGGCAGCCTCCACCAGGCCCCCACTCATGTCTCCCACCACCCCCACACCCCAGGATCCAGGGGCACACTCCACCAGGCCCCACACTCATGTCTCCCACCACCCCCACCCCACAGCAGTGCAGTGCACCCTCCACCAGGCCCCCACACATGTCTCCCATCACCCCCACCCCCCAGCAGTGCAGGGGCACCCTCCACCAGGCCCCCACTCATGTCTTCCACCACCTCCACCCCCCAGCAGTGCAGGGGCAGCCTCCACCAGGCCCCCACTCATGTCTCCCACGACCCCCACCCCCCAACATCCAGGGGCACCCTCCACCAGGCCCCCACTCATGTCTCCCACCACCCCCACCCCCCAGCAGTGCAGGGGCAGCCTTCACCAGGCCCCCACTCATGTCTCCCACCACCCCCACCCCCCAGCATCCAGGGGCACCCTCCACCAGGCCCCCACCCATGTCTCCCACCACCCCCACACCCCAGCAGTGCAGGGACACCCTCCACCAGGCCCCCACTCATGTCTCCCACCACCCCCACCCCCAGCATCCAGGGGCACCCTCCACCAGGCCCCCACTCATGTCTCCCATCACCCCCACCCCCCAGCAGTGCAGGGCACCCTCCACCAGGCCCCCACACATGTCTCCCATCACCCCCACCCCCCAGCAGTTCAGGGGCACCCTCCACCAGGCCCCCACTCATGTCTCCCACCACCCCCACCCCCCAGCAGTGCAGGGTCAGCCTCCACCAGGCCCCCACTCATGTCCAAATCATGTCCCCCAGCACCCCCACCCCCCAGCATCCAGGGGCACCCTCCACCAGGCCCCCAATCATGTCTCCCATCACCCCCACCCCCAGCAGTGCAGGGCACCCTCCACCAAGCCCCCACTCATGTCCAACTCATGTCTCCCTGCACCCCCACCCGCCAGCATCCATGGGCACCCTCCACCAGGCCCCCACTCATGTCTCCCTGCACCCCCAACCCCCAGCAGTGCAGGGGCAGCCTCCACCAGGCCCCCACTCATGTCCCCCAGCCAACATGTCACCACAATCTAGATCCCTGGCCCTTATGGTCAGCCTCCAAATGCCAAACACCCACCTGAGTATTGCATCCACCCACTTAGAAATGGCAAAAACATGATAGAACCCCAATTGCAAGTTTGGAAATGAACACATGTCCCTCACATACACCCAATGGGTGTCAGTGAATGTCAAAACCCATATCATGATATGCATTAAACCAATGAGATGATACTACACATTGAAGTTTGAAGAAAAAATATGTATTAAACGCAACATAAATTGAATCAAAAATAAACAAACAATAATGGAAATTTTAAAAAAATAAACCAGCAGGTCTGTGAAATAATGCAAAACCACAAATCATAATCCAAAGGAAAGGTGTCCAAAGTCACAGTCACAAAAGTAAATCCAATGGAAAATTAAAATCAAAAACCATTGCTCCATGGGGAAATCATGAAAAAAATTGAAAATCCAAAAGTCAACTATATACAGATAAACAATCCAGGGTCCATGATCTCAAACGAAGAAATTAAACCTATCTAATAACACTACCTAAAAAAAACAACTATATACAAAAATGTGGCCCATTGTCCAAAAGGTCCAAAAAAAATGCAAAACCAAAGGAAACCTAACGCTAACTACAGAACTATTTACAAGGGCAGAGAGCTAGTCCGACGGCTCACTTCGGGATGTTCCGGGCCAGGGCATCATCGAACTCCTGCTCAATGTCCCGGAGGAGGTCCTCCTCCATGGCCCCGAGGGTCCGCAGGGCCGTCCACATGTTCACCCCAAACTCCCTGCGGATTGCCTCGAGGCACTCGGCCCGCCTCAGGGCCCTCCGCATGGAGTTCTTCGCCCTGACCATCGTGAGCCGTGCCTCTTCCGCCCGCTGCCGCTCCGCATCTATGGAGTGGCCCAACCGCTGCCACACGGAAGACACTTCCCGTCCTGGGTCCTCCTGCCCTCCGGCCGATTCCTGCCAATCCGATGTCGAAGGCCCCGAGCCATCATGGCTCCCACCACGTTGCTGCTGCTGCTGTGCCTCTGCTCGTGCACTGCCTCCTGCTGCCTGCACATCCTCCGCTGGCTGGGGTGCAGTCGATGATGTGGCCACCCCTGCTGGACGTCCGACTCCCGACTGTGGTCCTCCACCAGCCTGGCCGCACCGTCAGAGGCAGCTCCACAGGGCACCCAGGTGACTGATGGGTGGGAAGATGGCACGGAGGACGACTGGCGCATAGGGGGTTCAGTTGAGGAGGGGGTCGTAGCAAGCCCCATCAAACGGAGGAATCTGGCCTGGGTGACCTGTCCCAGTAGGCCGAGGCGGTCAACGAGCCATTCGAGATGACGTGCAGTCTACTCATCAAAAGACTGCAGATCACCTCACATGGCCCGTTGACGCAACGCCACACCAGTCAGGACAGGCTCAACCCGGACCCGGATAGCCACGTCCGCAGGCAGAGGAAGGCCAGTTGTCGTGAGCTCATCCCCTGCCTGAAAACGGGTCTGGACATAGGCATCCCTGCTGGTGCAAGATGATGCAGTGACAGGATCAGGGACAGGATTGTACACAGGCACCTCCGCGGCGACCTGTGCTGCCTCCTGTCCCTGGTCCTGCACTGCACCACTAGCAGCAGTGGAATCGTCACCCCCAGACCCCGTCTCTGTTGCTTGCACGGCCTCCTCCTCCACCAAACCCCCAACCAACCTGGATGACTCTGTGCCATCTTCCCCCGTTGGGCCCTGCGGGGTCCAAGCTGCCTCTTCTGCTGCCGAGGAGTCCAACTCCGACCTCCGGCTCTTGGACCGCTCCCCGGCAGCTGCGGCCTGGGACGCGGCACCAGATTCCTCACTCCTCCACTCCCCAGCACCCCCACCCCCCAGCATCCAGGGGCACCCTCCACCAGGCCCCCACTCATGTCCCCCATCACCACCACCCCCTGCAGTGCAGGGCACCCTCCACCAGGCCCCCACTCATGTCCAACTCATGCCTTCCTGCACCCCCACGCCCCAGCATCCAGGGGCAGCCTCCACCAGGCCCCCACTCATGTCTCCCACCACCCCCACCCCCCAGCAGTGCAGGGGCAGCCTCCACCAGGCCCCCACTCATGTCTCCCCCCACCCCCACCCCCCAGCATCCAGGGGCACCCTCCACCAGGCCCCCACACATGTCTCCCATCACCCCCACCCGCCAGCACCCAGGGGCACCCTCCACCAGGCCCCCACTCATGTCTCCCACCACCCCCACCCCCCAGCAGTGCAGGGCACCCTCCACCAGGCCCTCACACATGTCTCCCATCACCCCCACCCCCCGGCAGTGCAGGGGCACCCTCCACCAGGGCCCCACACATGTCTCCCACCAGCCCCATCCACCAGCAGTGCAGGGGCAGCCTCCACCAGGCCCCCACTCATGTCTCCCACCACCCCCACCCCCCAGCATCCAGGGGCACCCTCCACCAGGCCCCCACTCATGTCTCCCATCACCCCCACCCCCCAGCAGTGCAGGGCACCCTCCACCAGGCCCCCACTCATGTCCAACTCATGTCTCCCTGCACCCCCACCCCCCAGCATCCAGGGGCACCCTCCACCAGGCCCCCACTCATGTCTCCCTGCACCCCCAACCCCCCAGCAGTGCAGGGCACCCTCCACCAGGCCCCCACTCATGTCTCCCATCACCCCCACCCCCCAGCAGTGCAGGGCACCCTTCACCAGGCCCCCACACATGTCTCCCATCACCCCCACCCCCCAGCAGTGCAGGGGCACCCTCCACCAGGCCCCCACTCATGTCGACCACCACCCCCACCCCCAGCAGTGCAGGGGCAGCCTCCACCAGGCCCCCACTCATGTCCAAATCATGTCCCCCAGCACCCCCACCCCCCAGCATCCAGGGGCACCCTCCACCAGGCCCCCAATCATGTCTCCCATCACCCCCACCCCCCAGCAGTGCAGGGCACCCTCCACCAAGCCCCCACTCATGTCCAACACATGTCTCCCTGCACCCCCACCGGCCAGCATCCAGGGGCACCCTCCACCAGGCCCCCACTCATGTCTCCCTGCACCCCCAACCCCCAGCAGTGCAGCGGCAGTCTCCACCAGGCCCCCACTCATGTCCCCCAGCCAACATGTCACCACAATCTAGATCCCTGGCCCTTATGTTCAGCCTCCAAATGCCAAACACCCACCTGAGTATTGCATCCACCCACTTAGAAATGGCAAAAACATGATTGAACCCCAATTGCAAGTTTGGAAATGAACACATGTCCCTCACATACACCCAATGGGTGTCAGTGAATGTCAAAACCCATATCATGATATGCTTGAAACCAATGAGATGATACTACACATTGAAGTTTGAAGAAAAAATATGTATTAAATGCAACATAAATTGAATCGAAAATAAACAAACAATAATGGAAATTTTAAAAAAATAAACCAGCAGGTCTGTGAAATAATGCAAAACCACAAATCATAATCCAAAGGAAAGGTGTCCAAAGTCACAGTCCACAAAAGTAAATCCAATGGAAAATTAAAATCAAAAACCATTGCTCCATGGGGAAATCATGAAAAAAATTGAAAATGCAAAAGTCAACTATATACAGATAAACAATCCAGGGTCCATGATCCCAACCGAAGAAATGAAACCTATCTAATAACACTACCTAAAAAAAACAACTATATACAAAAATGTGGCCAATTGTCCAAAAGGTCCAAAAAAATGCAAAACCAAAGGAAACCTAACGCTAACTACAGAACTATTTACAAGGGCAGAGGGCTAGTCCGACGGCTCACTTCGGGATGTTCCGGGCCAGGGCATCATCGAACTCCTGCTCAATGTCCCGGAGGCGGTCCTCCTCCATGGCCCCGAGGGTCCGCAGGGCCGTCCACATGTTCACCCCAAACTCCCTGCGGATTTCCTCAAGGCACTCGGCCCGCCTCAGGGCCCTCCGCATGGAGTTCTTCGCCCTGACCATCGTGAGCCGTGCCTCTTCCGCCCGCAGCCGCTCCGCATCTATGGCGTGGCCCAACCGCTGCCACACGGAAGACACTTCCCGTCCTGGGTCCTCCTGCCCTCCGGCCGATTCCTGCCCCTCCGATGTCGAAGGCCCTGAGCCATCATGGCTCCCACCACATTGCTGCTGCTGCTGTGCCTCTGCTCGTGCACTGCCTCCTGCTGCCTGCACATCCTCCGCTGGCTGGGGTGCAGTCGATGATGTGGCCACCCCTGCTGGACGTCCGACTCCCGACTGTGGCAGGGATGCCTCCTCCACCAGCCTGGCCGCACCGTCAGAGGCAGCTCCACAGGGCACCCAGGTGACTGATGGGTGGGAAGATGGCACGGAGGACGACTGGCGCATAGGGGGTTCAGTTGAGGAGGGGGTCGTAGCAAGCCCCATCAAATGGAGGAATCCGGCCTGGGTGACCTGTCCCAGTACGCCGAGGCGGTCAACGAGCCATTCGAGATGACGTGCAGTCTCCTCATGAAAAGACTGTAGGTCACCTCGCATGGCCCGTTGACGCAACGCCACACCAGTCAGGACAGGCTCAACCCAGACCCGGATAGCCACGTCCGCAGGCAGAGGAAGGCAAGTTGTCGTGAGCTCATCCCCTGCCTGAAAACGGGTCTGGACATAGGCATCCCTGCTGGTGCAAGATGATGCAGTGACAGGATCAGGGACAGGATTGTACACAGGCACCTCCGCGGCGACCTGTGCTGCCTCCTGTCCCTAGTCCTGCACTGCACCACTAGCAGCAGTGGAATCCTCACCCCCAGACCCTGTCTCTGTTGCTTGCATGGCCTCCTCCTCCACCAAACCCCCCACCAACCTGGATGACTCTGTGCCATCTTCCCCCGTTGGACCCTGTGGGGTCCCAGCTGCCCCTTCTGCTGCCGAGGAGTCCAACTCCGACCTCCGCCTCTTGGACCGCTCCCCGGCAGCTGCGGCCTGGGACGCGGCACCAGACTCCTCACTCCCCGACGAGATCACAACCTGGAAGGGGAGCCGGGCCTTGCGTCTCTGGCTGGCGGTGCGATCCCCGCCGCTGTGCTCCACAGCACCTTCTCCGCCCTCTTCATCAGTTGACGCTGCAGACAGGGAGAAATGAAACACAGGCATCAGGGCACTGTACAATGGACACATACACATATGACAGTTGCACATGAGTGGCATTGGCAAACCTCAGACATGGCATCACAATCAGCAACACACATGTCATTTCAACTTGCACACATGAGCCATACCACAGCCACATCGCAACTGCCAGCACCATCCATACACATACAACAGCATGAGCAGGCAAAGGTGAGCCAGACATCACATGCAACACAGGGAGTGCACTACACATGCACGCACACCACCACACTTGCATGCATGTGTACACCTCAGCCAACTGTCGCAGTGTTCCGATGGGTATCCATGTCACATCTGCCAATCAGGCTTCCACATCCCGCTGTCACATGCATCCATGTTGCATCACTGTTGCACCCTTGTCAAATACACACACATGCACATGTACACAGTGCTGATACATGCTGCTGAAAACAACATACATGCGTGACATCACGACCATGCCCATTCATCCAAACATGTGTGCCCACACAACTGCATTTGGCATGCAAGCCTACACACACAAGCACCATCCATGTCTCACACATGACAGCCCTCGCATGTGTTAGCCGCACGGCCCTGTACACCCCCACCCATACTCGGCCCCATACAAACATATGTGCAACCGGCACACTACTAGCACATCACCACACGCACAGCTTACAATCATGATGCATGTACACTTACCGCTCGACTCCAGACTGGTCTGCCTCTCAAGGACCTGGACGTGGAGCGCTGGGGATATGCGTTCCAGGACCCTCATCTGTTCTTCCGACAAGTGGCCCCGGCGTTAGCATCCGCTGCCTTCAAGAGGCGCCGGGCCTTGTTCAGGGTCCTGGACCTGAAGTCCTCCCAGCGCTTCTTGACATGTTGGAAGTCGCGGACTGCCACCCCCTCCGCGTTGATGGCAGTCACGATGTCCGTCCAGATCCGAATCTGTCCTTCCTTGTCGGCCCACACACTTCCGTAGAGGGCATCATACTACCCAGGACTTGCTCCACCAGGACACCAACTTCCCTGGCACTGAAGCTGGTGCCCCTCTGCCTCTCTGGCCGGGGGTTGTCAGTGGTGCCAGATGTTGCAGTGCCTGACATGACAACCCCAGAGGCAGGATTGGGTGGGCAACTGGGTCCTGGGGCTGGGCTGTGGAGTGATGGAATCCCAGTCGGGAGTCTTCGGTTCCAGCAGGGGTGGTCACAGCAACAGCACCGCTGGCTGATGTGCAGGCAGCAAATGGCAGGGCACGTGGGCAGCAGGCAGTCAGGCAGCAGCAGATGGCAGGTGGGAGCGTGCTCAGGGCTCTGGGGGCAGTAATTCAGCCTTGTGGGCAGGATCGTGGTCTTCCGTGTGCTTACGCGTGGCCAGCTTGATACAGAGTGATTTTGCACGTGAAAATCCTGCACGTCTGCGTGTAAATCGAGGAAAGGCCCTTAGCACGTATGCACGTCAGCACGCATATGCGATTTCATTGGACCAAAGGCCCTTAGCGCGTAAGCGTGTCTGTGACGTGATGCGTGCGGGTGTTTCCCTCATTACACGTGATGAAAGGGCACACGTGGATTTCCACCAATCGCATGTGAAACTTCCTGCGCACCCCAGAAATACACGTACCCAGGCCAATCGCGTGTACGCTCACTTCCCTCCGATTACACGCGATGACACTCGGACGTGCAGTTTTACCACGTGTGCTCGCATATGCGATTTCATTGGCCCAAAGGCCACCATGTGCAGCTGTGACGTCACGCGCATGGCCGCAGAGAATAGCGCGTGTTAAAAAAAAGAGATAAACGTCCGAGTGTCAAAGCACGTAATTGGTGGAAATGGCCTCATCGCGTATGCGCGTCTGTGACGTGTGTATTAAAGGTATGTGTAGAACGCCATTTCCTTCTACGTGCTTTCATGGAGAGCGAGTGGGTGAACTCTGTACTTCTTGTCGGTTCACACGCAATTTACTTCACAGCGTTTCCAGTTCGTACTTCCTGTTACCTCTGACAGCTTTTTCTCTTTTCCTCTTTTTCCTGGGACTGTTTCCTCAAACAGCATTCCCTTCTACTGTTGTCCTGTCTCCTCAGACAGCTTACAATTCTTCTTTTGGCGGGGGTGTTGCCAACGCGCACATGCGCATATTTTTCAAGCTTTTGTTCATGGCAGACGGTGAGTTGTGCATGTATTTAACATCTGTGCTTGCCCCGTGTGTCGCGTACCCCTTCAGAGGTCATTATAGGCTGCGTGTGACACGCATACGTTCATTCTTGTGTTTCTGGGTGCCACAGCGTAGTGCAGGTTTATTTTTCCACACACGTGGTCTAGGAGGGGTTGCGTGCTCCTTACTTCCCATTTTTGGGGTGCCTGTGCGTTGCGTGACCTGTCATCTTTCCCCAGGGGTGACATACAGCCTTGCTAGAGCACTAGGGTATGATTACCATCTAGTACCCAACCCCTTTGACCCCCAATTGGCCAGGACAATAGTTCACATCGACTCCCATACGCACAATAACATCAGTGCCATGGCTGGGAGGCGAACAAGCCATAAGGGTGGCAAAGGTTGCCGAGCCCCAAGTGGTGGCCGTGGTGGATCCGGTAGGGGACGTGGCCGTGACTTGCAGGGTGCCCCTAGCCCCCCATGTGTGGAGGAGCAGTCAGGGACACCCATGCCCCCCCCCGGTTGAGGGTAACCTGGCTGACACCATCCATGCTCAGCCCTTGTTGGACCAGCCCACTGTGGAACCAGACCTGGCACAGGGTGACTCCATGGCTGACTTCCAGGTGAGCAGGTCTAGGCCACGTGCGCCGGTGCACGTTGGCGTCATCAGGCCACGTGGATCAGGGGCAGCTAGGTCATCTGCTGCCCCGCGTAGGCAGGCTGGGGAGGCTGCAGAGGCAGCTGCGGCTCCATCCACCCCACCTCTCACACACCCAGCCAGGACAGTGTCGGTCCAAGTCCATCATGCTGACATTCCCCCTGACACATCACACTTGAGCTAATGCCTGCACCAACTCCCATGCTGAGTGTGCAATCCCACACTCCTAGTACAGAGTCCACCGGGGCTCCTGCCCCTAGTGTCCAGAGCGGCGTAGGACACTCAGGATCCCCACCACCTTCCAAGCGGAAGAGGAAGAGTGCTCGTCCAGTAGAGGCTGATGCCCCAGACACGGCTACACAGTCCGGCCCGTCAAGGACGCCCAGCTTCAATGAGGCCGAACTGAATGCACTTGTAGAGTATGTGTCCGCACATGACCGCGAAATGGTGATTGTTGAAGGATCCAAGACCACGCCTGCACAACGTCAGGCACACTGGCAGACCATTGCGAACATCAGAAGTGCCCTTGGAATCGTGAGGCGCACAGCTACTGAATGCTACAAGCGCTGGAATGACCTGAAGCGCAGGGCAAAGAATAAGCTGGCCTCAAGTCATGCCGCAACTCTAGTGACTGGAGGTGGGTCTCCAGCAGACGACATAGAACTCACTCCACATAAGTAGGTTGCTGGGACATACGTCACGGAGGAACAGATCCAAGGCGTGGGAGAACTGGCAGATTACGAGGCATTGTCCGGTGAGTGCACATGCATGTGTGTGTCATCCATGTGCATGGTGTGTGTGGGAGGGCTTCTGTTTGGGTGCCAGGTGAGAGTGTGTGTGCCTGAGTGGTTTGGGTCACCCATGTGCCTCTTCCTATACATTCTACGCACCAGCATTTGGGTATAGCAGCATTCCTTCTGCCAACATTAGACATCCAGCCCAACACCACGCCAGTTGCCCTTGGAGTGTCATCTTGCCACAACATTGCTGCTTATTTACCTCTGTTTATTCAGGCAGATTGTTTGCATACCACCACTTTTACTCGGGATTTCTCAGTCCTATTGTCACATGTCTGACATGGCTATGGTACAGTGGACTGGCTTAGTTTCCTGGACATGATTTGTTTAGACATGTCCTTGTGCTATAGGACCATTTTGGACTGGCAGCTGCAGGTTAAACATTTGAACCATTTCAATGAAAAAATCAATTACATTAGCAAACTGGACTGAATGAACAATTGGTGACCTCCTCTCCCTCTTCACTTCATGGCTAGGGTACATGCCATCTGTGTGATGGCATGTGTATTTGACCTGCTAAACAATGGCCAATGTGTGATGACACTGCTAGGCAGCATGCAGCAAATGTGTTCATCTTCCATCTTGGTGTCATCAATGTGTGCCATCTGCCTCCCCTTCACACGCAGTGATGGTGCATGCATGGGAGGGTTTTAGTCATGTGGGACATGTGTCAATCAAGTACTGTTTCTGTAGCTTCTCAGCCCTAATTGTGTGCCATAGTGCTAATGCCTGTTTCCATTTGTTTTCTTTTATGTCTTTGCAGGGGATGACGCACTTGATACTGCTGGGGTTGTGGAGATGGTGCAGACCCAGGAGGGGTCTGAGGGCCGACCGACCACCAGTGAGGGACGTGGTTTGGTGGTGGGTGAGAACCCACAACTGCTGCAGGTCGTGCTCTCAAGGGGTGTCTCTGGCTGCACCTCCCCCGAGCTGTATTCAGTTGTCGATTCGGATGATGAGACCTATGTGCCGTCGCAGGTGAGTGTTCCTGGGAGGGATTCTGTTCTGTCCGACCCACCTGCACCAGGGTTAGAAGCCTCAATGGGGATGTCAGTGTTGGAAGGTACGCCTTTGGTGGTTACGGATGCAGGGTCACACTCCGCGACATCTGATCCTGTTTCTGGGCCAGCAGATCAGAGGGGGAATGCAGTCCTGCAGCCTCAGGCAGTGCCGGCACAGCAAGGTGCAGTTCGCCTTGCTCCAGACAGGTGTGGTGCCCGCCGACGTGGTGGCCGTCAGCCACCTGGCAATACCGCATGGGAGCAGTCCATATACGGTATGGAAACCCAACAGGCAGCATCATCAGAGATGATGGCTCAGGCCATGGAAAGGGTGGCCACTTCCATTGTCCCCCGAAAGGCTGATGGAGCGACTACAGCAGGCAACCGACTCCATCTGCCAGTCACCCAGGGAGGACATGTTGGCGTCCGATAGGGACAGGCGGGCGGCCCTGGCGACTCTGCAGGAAGCCATTTCCATAGAGTCCCAGGGCCACAGGGAAGCCCTGAGGGTGGAACTCCTTCACCTCAGGACGACTCTTGTTGAGCTTGAGGCTTCAACAAACAGAAGGACAGAACAGCAGCTGGAGCGTCTCACACGTACGCTCTTAGCTGAGATGCAGGCAACTAGGGCGGAGGTCCGGGCATCCCGTGAGTTGGAGCATGGGGACCTCCGCACACTTAGCCTCCAGAACGAGATCTACCACACCCGCATGCTTGCAGCCATGGAGGAACAGACTAGGGCTTAGCATGGGCTTAGAGGGTGAGGAGAGCGACAGCAGTGATACTCCCACAATAGGGTAGCCGTGTAGGCCATGAGCCCATGGAGGTGTTTTTTTTTTCGCAAGATCCACACAGGTGGGTTTTCTTGTGCACCCTGTCCTCGGACCTACTGGGTGGCCTCCTGCACCCCTCCGGGCCCATTAATGGCCATTTTTGTTTTTTTTTGTTTGTTTTTTTTTTGGGGACAGTGTGTTGCCTTGTGTGGCTCCCGTGGCCATACGCTGCATTGTGGCTGGGCACATGCAGGCTTGTCATGAATTTGGTTCAGATGCTTGGGTTTTTGTGACACACACCCCTCCTGCTTCCCGTTTCCATGGGTTTGCAAAGGGTGTGCCCAAGTGACATTGACGTACATGGTGACATTGGACTCCCATTCGATGTGTGGGCAGTCTGTAGTCAATACTGTGTATACATTCATAGTGCATATTGTTGTTGTATTGTACACTGCATGGTGTATTGATATGTGCCTCTGCATCCATCTCATCCTCCTAATTTGCAGGTCCATTCCTCATGTCTTCACAATGCGGTCCACCTTGGAACTGGAGTCCATGTTGTAAGCAGTGCACCTACACTCTTGCGTGGCGCTAACACTGTATACTTGGAAGTGTTTGGAGGGCTGGCATCATCAGGTAGTGAGGCTAGCAAATTTTTAAGTCTGTAATGTCATGTTTAAGGTAGGTTGGAGGTTGTGTACGTGATTGGTATTCTTGGTAAGTATTTGGTAATGTGTGTTGTAGGTCCTGCGTTAATGTGAGCATTTCATGTGTGGACATGTTTCCATTAGAGACACTGTAGCTGGTGACACTTGGGGCATGTTGTGGGGATTAATTTGTTTCCTCTCACATTGCATGACATGCCATGGTGTGTTGTGTGGCCATGCCGGGGATAGGGTTGGGTGACATGGCACTGTTTTCATGTAGTATTTTGCGAGTGGGTATTCATTTCTGCAGCATGGAAGTGTCTTTTGATGACACTGCCTTGGTGGTGTTTGTGTAGGTAGGGATGCACACATTGTGACACTTCCACATGAACAATCTCAGGCTGCTATGGTTCTGACAGTTGACTGTCCCTTTGTTCGTCTTAATTGTCAGGTCGAGTCATCATTGCTTATCAGATGGTATGTGCCAGGGCTGTGTGCACTCCACTGGGGTGTGATTTCTATGTGAAGTAATTAGCCACCAGCTGCGTACGGGCTGCCTCACCCCGTGCCCTCTCCCCTCCCATGTGCAGCGGGCGTGCATGTGGTTGGGGATGTGGGGGAACCACCATGTCCACAGCCAGGCCCCGGCGTGTTGCAACATTGTGCAGGACACATGCTGCCACTATGATGCTGCCACTATGATCCTGCACACTACTGGGGGCGCATATAACAGCTGCCCGCCAGAACGGTTGTCGGGAGCGAAAGCGTGACTTGAGCACTCCGAATGTGCGCTCCACTATGCCCCGGGTTGCAATATGGGCTGTGTTGTATCTTACCTCTGGAGGCGTGATGGGGTTTCCGAATTGGCGTCATCATGTGGGTGCTCAGAGGGTAGGCACTGTCTCCTGGTGAGGAGGTGATGGGTATCATTAGTGGGGTAGTGACATAACTCTGCATCTGACATGCATGCATGTGCAGTGGCATTCATACTCACCAAGCAGCCATGTATCGCCATGCCGCCCAGCTTCTAGGTCCCGACTTAGGGTAGACATTCAGTAAATGAAGATGTCGTGGGTGGACCCTGGATAGTTGGCATATACTGAGGTGATGATTCCCTTGGCATTACATACTACCTGCACGTTGATGGAATGCCAGTGCTTGTGGTTCCTATAGATGTGCTCAGATGCCCTGGGGGGACGTAGTGCCACATGGGTGCAGTCAATGGCACCTAGCACTTTTGGGAATTGTGCCACACCGTAGAAATCGAGGGTGGCAGCCTGCCTTTCTGCAGGTGTCCTGGGCAGGTATATGTGCCTACGGACTGATTGGCGTGCAGTGATGATGTTCAAGACCTGGTGTAGGCAGCGTGACTGCGTGGCCTGTGACACCCCACCCACTATGGCACTTGTCCGCTGAAATGATCCTGTGGCCAAGAAGTGCAGTACATTGAGGACCTTCTCAAGGGGGCTGAGTGCTTGGGAGCACAGGGTGGGTGATGTGAGGTCATCCTCCCACTCACTGACCAGGTCCAGTATTATGTGTGGTGGAAACCTGTACCTCCCATACACCTGGTCATCAGGCATCCCAAAAAGGCTGGCTCTGGGATTGAAAATTCTGGCCCTCACTATCCTCCTCCTCCTCCTTTGGTAACCCACGGCCACTGCTGCTAGGAACGGTATATTCATCCTGGCGTCTGAGCTTGTTTGTTGTTTGCGTGCACTTTTATGCTGTTATGCTGTGCGGGTCGACGTACGCCTGCTTCATGCTGGCGTTCGTGTTTCAGGATTGGACCATTTATTTTTCGGCGCGTCGTAGGCGAACATGTGAATCTTCCCGCCCACCCCAGGAATACATGTAGCACGCTCTCCCAGGCCCAGTCGCGAGTAAATATTCCCGCCCACCCCTGGAATACACGTACCCCACGCTCACAGGCCCAGTCGCGTGTGGAAGTTCACGCACACCCCGAAAAACATGTACCCAGGCCAAACGCATGTGGAACTTCCAGCGCACTCCGAAGTACACCTACCCAGGCCAATCGCGTGTGGAACTTCCTGCGCACCCCGTAGTACACGTACCCAGGCCAATCGCGTGTGGATCTTCCCGCGCACCCCGAAGTACACGTACCCAGGCCAATCGTGTGTGGAACTTCCCGCGCACCCCGAAGTACACGTACCCAGGCCAATCGCGTGTGGAACTTCCCGCGCACCCCATAGTACACGTACCCAGGCTAATCGCGTGTGGAAATTCCCGTGCACCCCGAAGTACCCGTACCCAGGCAAATCGCACGGCTGGGGGGTGGGGGTGATAGGAGACATGAGTGTGGGCCTGGTGGAGGCTTCCCCTGCACTGCTGGGGGGTGGGGGTGGTGGGAGACATGAGTGGGGGCCTAGTGGAGGCTGCTCCTGGTGGCTGGGGGGTGGGGGTGGTGGGAGACATGAATGGGGGTCTGGTGGAGGCTGCCCCTGGTGGCTGGGGGCTGGGGGTGGTGGGAGACATGAGTGGGGGCCTGTGGAGGCTGCCCCTGCACTGCTGGGGGGTGGGGGTGGTGGGGGACATGAGTGGGGACCTGGTGGAGGCTGCCCCTGGTGGCTGGGGGGTGGGGGTGGTGGGAGACATGTGCAGGGGCCTGGTGGAGGCTGCCCCTGCACTGCTGGGGGGTGGGGTGGTGGAAGACATGAGTGGGGGCCTGGTGGAGGCTGCCCCTGGTGGCTGCGGGGTGGGGGTGCAGGGGGACATGTGTGGGGGCCTGGTGGAGGCTGCTCCTGCACTGCTGGGGGGTGGGGGTGCATGGGGACATGAGTGGGGGCCTTGTGGAGGCTGCCCCTGGTGGCTGGGGGGTGGGGGTGGTGGGAGACATGAGTGGGGGCCTGGTGGAGGCTGCCCCTGCGCTGCTGGGGGGTGGGGGTGCAGGGGGACATGAGTGGGGGCCTGGTGGAGGGTGCCCCTGGTGGCTGGGGGGTGGGGGTGCAGGGGGACATGTGTGGGAGCGTGGTGGAGGCTGCCCCTGCACTGCTGGGGGGTGGGAGTGCAGGGGGACATGAGTGGGGGCCTGGTGGAGGCTGCCCCTGGTGGCTGGAGGGTGGGGGTGCAGGGGGACATGTGTGTGGGCCTGGTGGAGGGTGTCCCTGTACTGCTGGGGGGTGGGGGTGGTTGGAGACATGAGTGGGGGCCTGGTGGAGGCTGCCCCTGCACTGCTGGGGGGTGGGGGTGATAGGGGACATGAGTGGGGGCCTGGTGGAGGCTGCCCCTGCACTGCTAGGGGGTGGGGGTGGTGGGAGACATGTGTGGGCGCCTGGTGGACGCTGCCCCTGCACTGCTGGGGGTTGGGGGTGCAGGGGGACATGTGTGGGGGCCTGGTGGAGGGTGCCCCTGGTGGCTGGGGGGTGGGGGTGGTGGGAGACATGAGTGGGGGCCTGGTGGAGGCTGCCCCTGCACTGCTGGGGGGTGGGGGTGCAGGGGGACATGAGTGGGGGCTTGGTGGAGGCTGCCCCTGGTGGCTGGGGGGTGGGGGTGGTGGGAGACATGAGTGGGGGCCAGGTGGAGGCTGCCCCCGGTGGCTGGGGGTGGTGGTGGTGGGACACATGAGTGGGCGCCTGGTGGAGGCTGCCCCTGGTGGCTGGGGGGTGGGGGTGCAGGGGGACATGTGTGGGGGCCTGGTGGAGGGTGTCCCTGCACTGCTGGGGGGTGGGGGTGGTGGTAGACATGTGTGGGGGCCTGGTGGAGGCTGCCCCTGGTGGCTGGGGGGTGGGGGTGATGGGAGACATGAGTGGGGGCCTGGTGGAGGCTGCCCCTGGTGGCTGGGGGGTGGGGGAGACATGAGTGGGGGCCTGGTGGAGGCTGCCCCTGGTGGCTGTGGGGTGGGGGGGCGGGAGACATGAGTGGGGGCCTGGTGGAAGCTGCCCCTGCACTGCTGGAGGGTGGGGGTGCAGGGGGACATGAGTGGGGGCCTGGTGGAGGGTGCCCCTGCACTGCTGGGGGGTGGGGGTGGTGGGAGACATGAGTGGGGGCCTGGTGGAGGCTGCCCCTGCACTGCTGGGGGGTGGGGGTGCAGGGCGACATGAGTGGGGGCCTGGTGGAGGGTGCCCCTGGTGGCTGGGGGGTGGGGATGCAGGGGACATTTGTGGGGGCCTGGTGGAGGCTGCCCCTGCACTGCTGGGTGGTGGGGGTGCAGGGGGACATGAGTGGGGGCCTGCTGGAGGCTGCCCCTGGTGGCTGGGGGGTGGGGTGGTGGGAGACATGAGTGGGGGCCTGGTGGAGGCTGCCCCTGGTGGCTGGGGGAGGTGGGAGACATGAGTGGGCGCCTGGTGGAGGCTGCCCCTGGTGGCTGGGGGGTGGGGGTGCAGGGGGACATGTGCGGGGGCCTGGTGGAGGGTGTCCCTGCACTGCTTAGCGGTGGGGGGTGGTAGACATGTGTGGGGGCCTGGTGGAGGCTGCCTCTGGTGGGTGGGGGGTGGGGGTGATGGGAGACATGGGTGGGGGCCTGGTGGAGGCTGCCCCTGGTGGCTGGGGGGTGGGGGTGATAGGGGACATGAGTGGGGGCCTGGTGGAGACTGCCCCTGGTGGCTGGGGGGTGTGGGTGGTGGGAGACATGAGTGGGGGCCTGGTGGAGGCTGCCCCTGCACTGATGGGGGGTGGGGGTGATAGGGGACATGACTGGGGGCCTGGTGGAGGTTGCCCCTGCACTGCTGTGGGGTGGGAGTGGTGGTAGACAGGGGTGGGAGCCTGGTGGAGGCTGACCCTGGTGGCTGGGGGGTGGGGGTGCAGGGAGACATGAGTTGGACATGTTTGGGGGCCTGGTGGAGGGTGCCCCTGCACTGCTGGGGGGTGGGGGTGATGGGAGACATGTGTTGGTGATCAGTAGTGCAAGGTGACATGTGGGTTGGCTGGTGGGCATGGCCATGGTGGATGGGTTGCCTGTGGGACATGAGCAGGGGTGCAGGGTAGTCCCCTGTGGTGTGGCTGTCTGCCGGGGCCGTGGATGGTGTAGAGGGAACACCTGGGAGGACCCACATGGCCAGATCACGTGTAGCATTCCCCGGCACCACCGAAATACACGTACCCTGCTGAAATCGCATGTGAATTTTCCTGCGCACCTCGGAATACACGTACCCTGGCCAGTCGCGTGTGGAACTTCCCGCGCACCCCCAAGTACACGTACCCAGGCCAATCGCGTGTGGAACTTCCCGTGCACCCCGAAGTACACAGGCTGCCCCTGGTGGCTGGGGGGTGGGGGTGATGGGAGACATGGGTGGGGGCCTGGTGGAGGCTGCCCCTGGTGGCGGGGGGTGGGGGTGATAGGGGACATGAGTGGGGGCCTGGTGGAGACTGCCCCTGGTGGCTGGGGGGTGTGGGTGGTGGGAGACATGAGTGGGGGCCTGGTGGAGGCTGCCCCTGCACTGCTGGGGGGTGGGGGTGATAGGGGACATGAGTGGGGGCCTGGTGGAGGTTGCCCCTGCACTGCTGTGGGGTGGGAGTGGTGGTAGACATGGGTGGGAGCCTGGTGGAGGCTGACCCTGGTGGCTGGGGGGTGGGGGTGCAGGGAGACATGAGTTGGACATGTTTGGGGGCCTGGTGGAGGGTGCCCCTGCACTGCTGGGGGGTGGGGGTGATGGGAGACATGTGTTGGTGATCAGTAGTGCAAGGTGACATGTGTGTTGGCTGGTGGGCATGGCGATGGTGGATGGGTTGCCTGTGGGACATGAGCAGGGGTGCAGGGTAGATTCCTGTGGTGTGGGCTGCCTGCCGGGGCCGTGGATGGTGTAGAGGGAACACCTGGGAGGACCCACATGGCCAGATCACGTGTAGCATTCCCCGGCACCACCGAAATACACGTACCCTGCTGAAATCGCGTGTGAATCTTCCCGCGCACCTCGGAATACACGTACCCAGGCCAGTCGCGTGTGGAACTTCCCGCGCACCCCCAAGTACACGTACCCAGGCCAATCGCGTGTGGAACTTCCCGTGCACCCCGAAGTACACGTACCCAGGCCAATCGCGTGTGGAACTTCCCGCGCACCCCGTAGTACACGTACCCAGGCTAATCGCGTGTGGAACTTCCCACGCACCCCGAAGTAAATGTACCCTGGACAATCGCGTGTGGAACTTCCCGCGCACCCAGGAACACACACACATGCTATTTTTCACACAGCGGGTGTCCGTGTTTGTCGGTACCCCTTTGCACCTCATTTGTCCTAGAGGGCCACTGTATGGCCCATTCATCATGGCTTTATATGGGTGCTTTTTGTTAGCGCACATTTTGGCGCACATTTGTTTCAGTCGCAGGGGCGTTACCGCCTGCTTTCTTGTGGCGTACTTGTTTGGCCCTGTGCGCCTCTTTGACCGTGCGCTGGTTTGCCCTATTCGATTCCATGAATACGGGTTGTAGGCGAGCGTGTGGGCGTTCTGCGCACTTGCCTCCTGTACTTCCCCCGTGACGCCCATATTTTCACGCGTTGTTCCCCATTCCGAGTGTTACGCCCCGTGTTCCGCCTACTTTTGTGATGTGCGCCGCGCTATGTGCAATTTCGCAGTGGCCGTGGCGCACACTGTTGGATGACCTGTGCGCCGGCGTGCGCAGCGCACATTTTTAGCGCACATCCAATGTTTTTCTCGCGCACGGACTTCCATGAATCGATGTGCGCTGGTTTCCCTGCGATTTTCGCACTTGCACTGCGATTTTCGCACTTTTACTGCGATTCGCACGTTTTGGCACCTCTGCACGGAATTTTCGGCGCACATTATTTCCATGAATCGACCCCTATGTAGTGTGTTTTAAAATTACACACAGCCAGTAAAAGATCTTGCATCTTCATACACTCACACACATAGACACTATCATTGAAAAGCAACCTGCTGCAATAACACCACTACCTGTAAATCACTACCTTGTGCTTTATTTCCCACACCTTCACAAATGCATACATTCCATGCTTTTCTATACAGTTTCTGCCATTTACCTTATAAAAATTGCAAAATATATATATCATTATTTCTTCTTTCTCCTAACATCCTATAACAAGGCTTTACAAAATGAAGTGAGTTGCATACAATTAAAATTCTACTCATTTGCAAAGCATGTTGAACTAAAATATTGTAAATAAAATATAAATGCTGCACATAGTCAAATGAAACTGCATGCATACACTATGTTCAGATATCAAACAAGAATACTACTACAAAAACATAAAAATCAACGTCTCAATTAACATCAGTGCTATAAACACACAAAATTACTAACTTCTTTCTTTTACAATTGCAGTGAAGACACAATCCTGGAATACAGCAGTGTCTGATCTACAAACAACTACAAAGAAACCTGCTCATTCCACAAAAAAAAGAGTAAGTACAATACGGCCTTAATTTCTCTGCCTAGTCTTTAACCCTTTAACCCTTTAAGTGCCAAGGACGAGGTATCTCGTCCTTGGAAGTGCACACGCAGTGCCAAGGACGAGATAGCTCGTCCTTTCTGGCACCTTGTTTTGAGCGATCCCTGCAAAGCAGGGATCGCTCAAAACTGTAATCCAACCCCCGGGCTATGTGAGGGGGAGGTCCCCCCTCACTGCCCGGGGGTTGGATTTCCTTCAGTTTCACGCCGACGTGCGTGACGCACGTCGGCGTGAAACTGAAAGTAATTCCAACGCAGCAGCCATTTTCGGCTGCTGCGTTGGAGAGAGAAGGTGAGTCCCCTTCTTCTTCCGCCTCGATCTCCGGCTGTATTTCAAGCCGGAGATCGAGGCGGGTACCGTTGGAAAGGGGAGATTCTCCCCTTTCCAACGGTACCCATTGTGTGGCTTTGCTGCCCGCGGATCGGGCGCAGGGCGCCTCGATCCGCGGGCAGCAACGTCACGGATCAAAGCAGATCCTTTTGTGACGCGTGGGGGAGGGGGGGCTGCTTACTAGGTAAGCGGCCCCCTTCCCCCGTGGCCCCAAAGCATGGGGCCACAGCGCCAGGGACCCCTGGGGGCAGATGATCACAGCCCCCAGGGGTGGGGGAAAAAAAAAAAAAAATCGAGGGAAGGAGGGAGGTGGGAGGGGGTTTTGGGCCCTGGGGCCCACTGGGCCACCAGGGATTGAGCTAAAAGTGGTGTCCCTGGAAAGGGGACTTTCTCCCCTTTCCAGGGACACCACTCATATGCCGCATTGCTGGTCACGGATCAGCGCAGAGCGCTGATCCGTGACCAGCAACCCACTGAACCACCATGGATCTGTTTGTGAGTTGGGGGGGAGGGGGGCTGCTTCAGGTAAGCAGCCCTCTCCCCCCCCCGGCCCCCAAAGCATGGGGACACATGAAAATGTACCCTGGGGGCAGATGGCTGGCCATCTGCCCCCAGGGAAATATATAAAAAAAAATAATAATAATCTGAGGGATGGGGGGAGGTGGGAGGGGGTTTGGGGTCCTGGGGCCCACTAGGCCACCAGGGATTGAACAGAAAGTGGTGTCCCTGGAAAGGGGACTTTCTCCCCTTTCCAAGGACACCACATATGAGGCATTGCTGGTCACGGATCGGCGCAGAGCGCTCGATCCGTGACCAGCAACCCACTAGACTACCATGGATCTCTTTGTGAGGTGGGGGGGGGGAAGGGGGCTGCTTCAAGTCAGCAGCCCTCTCCCCCCTCCCGACCCCAAAGCATGGGGGCACGTGCATGTGAACCCTGGGGCAGATGGCTGACCATCTGCCCCAAGGGAATGTAAAATGAAAAAAAAAAAATTGAAATGATGGGAAACAGGGGTGGGGGAAGGGGTGGGGGCCACTAGCCACCATGGATTTTTTTACTGAATGAAAGGGGGGTGTCCTCCCATGGGAGGGTACCCCCCCAACCGAAGTAGAAAGGGGGCACCCCTTGTAACCCTCCCTGGGGGCAGATATCTGCTCCTAGGAAGGGGCATCTGACCCCAGGGAGGGATGCATGAGGTGGGCCCCCCCCTATCTGCCCCCAGGGAGGGTTGCATGAGGTGGGGCCCTCCATTTGGGGTGGGGGGGGGTTGAGGGTCACCCCCCATTGCGGTACATCAGGCGCTGCCAATTTAGGGTGGCCCTCAGCCCCCCCTAAAAAGCGGCCTGTGATTTTGCATTTTGTTTTTTGTTTACCCAACTTGGCTTGGTGCAGATGGCCACATTAGTGTGGCTATCTGCCCCCAGGGTGCCCAAACCCTACTGGCCCATCTGTTGGGGGTCCTGCCCCACCTTTTGGGGTGGCCCTCTCCCCCCTCACCCCAAATGGAGGTGGGGTGTACCTCACGCAGCCGTTTGGAGGAGGCCCAGGGAGGCCTGCATGAGGTGTGTCCCCCAGCCATTGGGGGTAGGGCGGGGGGGGCACCCCAAAAGGTGGGGCAGGACCCCCAATAGATGGGGCAGTAAGGTTTGGGCACCCTGGGGGCAGATAGCCACACTAATGGGCCCATCTGCACCAAGCCAAGTTGGGTAAACCAAAAAAAATATACAAAATCACAGGCTGCTTTTTAGGGGGGGCTGAGGGGCACCCTAAATTGGCAGCGCCTGATGTACCACAACGGGGGTGACCCTCAACCCCCCCCCCACCCCAAATGGAGGGCCCCACCTCATGCAACCCTCCCTGGGGGCAGATAGGGGGGGCACCACCTCATGCATCCCTCCCTGGGGTCAGATGCCCCTTCCTAGGAGCAGATATCTGCCCCCAGGGAGGGTTGCATGAGGTGGGGCCCTCCATTTGGGGTGGGGGGGGGTTGAGGGTCACCCCCCGTTGCGGTACATCAGGCGCTGCCAATTTAGGGTGGCCCCCAGCCCCCCCTAAAAAGCAGCCTGTGATTTAGCATTTTGTTTTTTGTTTACCCAACTTTGCTTGCTGCAGATGGGCCCATTAGTGTGGCTATCTGCCCCCAGGGTGCCCAAACCCTACTGGCCCATCTATTGGGGGTCCTGCCTCACCTTTTGGGGTGCCCCCCCGCCCCACCCCCAATGGCTGGGGGACACACCTCATGCAGGCCTCCCTGGGCCTCCTCCAAACGGCTGCGTGAGGTACACCCCACCTCCATTTGGGGTGAGGGGGGAGAGGGCCACCCCAAAAGGTGGGACAGGACCCCCAATAGATGGGCCAGTAGGGTTTGGGCACCCTGGGGGCAGATAGCCACACTAATGGGCCCATCTGCAGCAAGCAAAGTTGGGTAAACAAAAAACAAAATGCTAAATCACAGGCTGCTTTTTAGGGGGGGCTGGGGGCCACCCTAAATTGGCAGCGCCTGATGTACCGCAACGGGGGGTGACCCTCAACCCCCCCCACCCCAAATGGAGGGCCCCACCTCATGCAACCCTCCCTGGGGGCAGATAGGGGGGGCACCACCTCATGCATCCCTCCCTGGGGTCAGATGCCTCTTCCTAGGAGCAGATATCTGCCCCCAGGGAGGGTTGCATGAGGTGGGGCCCTCCATTTGGGGTGGGGGGGGTTGAGGGTCACCCCCCGTTGCGGTACATCAGGCGCTGCCAATTTAGGGTGGCCCCCAGCCCCCCCTAAAAAGCAGCCTGTGATTTAGCATTTTGTTTTTTGTTTACCCAACTTTGCTTGCTGCAGATGGGCCCATTAGTGTGGCTATCTGCCCCCAGGGTGCCCAAACCCTACTGGCCCATCTATTGGGGGTCCTGCCCCACCTTTTGCGGTGCCCCCCCCGCCCCACCCCCAATGGCTGGGGGACACACCTCATGCAGGCCTCCCTGGGCCTCCTCCAAACGGCTGCGTGAGGTACACCCCACCTCCATTTGGGGTGAGGGGGGAGAGGGCCACCCCAAAAGGTGGGGCAGGACCCCCAATAGATGGGCCAGTAGGGTTTGGGCACCCTGGGGGCAGATAGCCACACTAATGGGCCCATCTGCAGCAAGGAAAGTTGGGTAAACAAAAAACAAAATGCTAAATCACAGGCTGCTTTTTAGGGGGGGCTGGGGGCCACCCTAAATTGGCAGCGCCTGATGTACCGCTACGGGGGGTGACCCTCAACCCCCCCACCCCAAATGGAGGGCCCCACCTCATGCAACCCTCCCTGGGGGCAGATAGGGGGGGCACCACCTCATGCATCCCTCCCTGGGGTCAGATGCCCCTTCCTAGGAGCAGATATCTGCCCCCAGGGAGGGTTGCATGAGGTGGGGCCCTCCATTTGGGGTTGGGGGGGGTTGAGGGTCACCCCCCGTTGCGGTACATCAGGCGCTGCCAATTTAGGGTGGCCCCCAGCCCCCCCTAAAAAGCAGCCTGTGATTTAGCATTTTGTTTTTTGTTTACCCAACTTTGCTTGCTGCAGATGGGCCCATTAGTGTGGCTATCTGCCCCCAGGGTGCCCAAACCCTACTGGCCCATCTATTGGGGGTCCTGCCCCACCTTTTGGGGTGGCCCTCTCCCCCCTCACCCCAAATGGAGGTGGGGTGTACCTCACGCAGCCGTTTGGAGGAGGCCCAGGGAGGCCTGCATGAGGTGTGTCCCCCAGCCATTGGGGGTGGGGCGGGGGGGGGCACCCCAAAAGGTGGGGCAGGACCCCCAATAGATGGGGCAGTAAGGTTTGGGCACCCTGGGGGCAGATAGCCACACTAATGGGCCCATCTGCACCAAGCCAAGTTGGGTAAACCAAAAAAAATATACAAAATCACAGGCTGCTTTTTAGGGGGGGCTGAGGGCCACCCTAAATTGGCAGCGCCTGATGTACCGCAAAGGGGGTTAACCCTCAACCCCCCCCCCACCCCAAATGGAGGGCCCCACCGCATGCAACCCGCCCTGGGGGCAGATAGGGGGGGCACCACCTCATGCATCCCTCCCTGGGGTCAGATGCCCCTTCCTAGGAGCAGATATCTGCCCCCAGGGAGGGTTGCATGAGGTGGGGCCCTCCATTTGGGGTGGGGGGGGTTGAGGGTCACCCCCCGTTGCGGTACATCAGGCGCTGCCAATTTAGGGTGGCCCCCAGCCCCCCCTAAAAAGCAGCCTGTGATTTAGCATTTTGTTTTTTGTTTACCCAACTTTGCTTGCTGCAGATGGGCCCATTAGTGTGGCTATCTGCCCCCAGGGTGCCCAAACCCTACTGGCCCATCTATTGGGGGTCCTGCCTCACCTTTTGGGGTGCCCCCCCCGCCCCACCCCCAATGGCTGGGGGACACACCTCATGCAGGCCTCCCTGGGCCTCCTCCAAACGGCTGCGTGAGGTACACCCCACCTCCATTTGGGGTGAGAGGGGAGAGGGCCACCCCAAAAGGTGGGGCAGGACCCCCAATAGATGGGCCAGTAGGGTTTGGGCACCCTGGGGGCAGATAGCCACACTAATGGGCCCATCTGCAGCAAGCAAAGTTGGGTAAACAAAAAACAAAATGCTAAATCACAGGCTGCTTTTTAGGGGGGGCTGGGGGCCACCCTAAATTGGCAGCGCCTGATGTACCGCAACGGGGGGTGACCCTCAACCCCCCCCACCCCAAATGGAGGGCCCCACCTCATGCAACCCTCCCTGGGGGCAGATAGGGGGGGCACCACCTCATGCATCCCTCCCTGGGGTCAGATGCCTCTTCCTAGGAGCAGATATCTGCCCCCAGGGAGGGTTGCATGAGGTGGGGCCCTCCATTTGGGGTGGGGGGGGTTGAGGGTCACCCCCCGTTGCGGTACATCAGGCGCTGCCAATTTAGGGTGGCCCCCAGCCCCCCCTAAAAAGCAGCCTGTGATTTAGCATTTTGTTTTTTGTTTACCCAACTTTGCTTGCTGCAGATGGGCCCATTAGTGTGGCTATCTGCCCCCAGGGTGCCCAAATCCTACTGGCCCATCTATTGGGGGTCCTGCCCCACCTTTTGGGGTGCCCCCCCCGCCCCACCCCCAATGGCTGGGGGACACACCTCATGCAGGCCTCCCTGGGCCTCCTCCAAACGGCTGCGTGAGGTACACCCCACCTCCATTTGGGGTGAGGGGGGAGAGGGCCACCCCAAAAGGTGGGGCAGGACCCCCAATAGATGGGCCAGTAAGGATTGGGCACCCTGGGGGCAGATAGCCACACTAATGGGCCCATCTGCAGCAAGGAAAGTTGGGTAAACAAAAAACAAAATGCTAAATCACAGGCTGCTTTCTAGGGGGGGCTGGGGGCCACCCTAAATTGGCAGCGCCTGATGTACCGCTACGGGGGTGACCCTCAACCCCCCCCCACCCCAAATGGAGGACCCCACCTCATGCAACCCTCCCTGGGGGCAGATAGGGGGGGCACCACCTCATGCATCCCTCCCTGGGGTCAGATGCCCCTTCCTAGGAGCAGATATCTGCCCCCAGGGAGGGTTACATGAGCCCAGGGAGGAGTGCAGGACAGCCTTCCCCCTTATCTGCCCCTTGGGAGGGCTACATGAGATGGGCCGCCCCTCAAATTGGGGTGGTGGTGGAGAGGTGCAACCCCCCTCACGTTAGAAAATTCCACAGCGGTGTAGGGGGCCCCTCCGCCCTCACAAAAGGGCAGCCTGCCATTTTGAATTGGGTTCTTCGTTTACTATACCTGCCTTTGCGTAGAGGGGCACACTGGTGTGCCAGTCTGGCGCCGGGGTGCCCAAAACGTACAGGCCAATGCTACAGTGGGGCCAATATGGGTGGTCTGGTATGTGGGTGGGCTGACACAGATAATATATGTTTTGTTCTTCCCTTTACAGGTCTTGAGCAGTTCAAGCTTCTCCCTTGTTATGTACGTATGAAATTTTGCTTATTCCAACATTTGATAGTGGGTGGAGGGCACATTGCTATTGGGGTGGGGGTGAACAGGGCCTGTAGTGTTCTGTTGTGAAGGAAGTGGGTGCTCTGGGGAGGTATTGGGGTGGCCAGGAACACACTTGTCCAGGTTGCGGACAAAACGCCCCCCAGTGCAGCTGAACAGTGCTGTTTCCCTGGGAGGGAAGTTTGCCAATTAGCCATCTGTGCAATGTTTGTTTTGTGTGCTGGGGGTTGCCATACACCCATTGGTCTTAGGCCAGTTTGCTATCACTGTGCAGTCCAGCCTTCTGTGGAGGTAGATGACAGAGAAGTTTCATGTATGTGGTGGAAGGAGTTGAAAAATGTACAGATATATGCCAGACAGTTCGGATGTGTTATTGGTAGGCAAAGCACTGAATGTAAATCTTTTATGTTTCTGTTGCAGTTGCGGCTACTGAAAAGCTTATGCTGACTTATGTAAGTACCACATATATTACTTGGTAATGTGCGGGTGGAGGGTTACTGTGGTGGGAGAAACTGTGGCTGCAGTGTCAGTGGTATGGGGGAGAAAGGGTAGGAGGGCGGTTCGGGGGCCAGTGATGGGAGTGCCTTGCATTGAGGAAGGTGGCTGCTTTGCAGAAGGAAAAATTGGGCAACATAAGTAGCAGCTCCTTTTCAAAAATGTTGCCGGTAGTAATGCAGATGGTCATTTTGTTATGAGCATGGTACGCGTACTTGAGACAGAGAACACTACTTTTACTGCAACAATCACCATTTCTGTGGTCCTTTTCCAGCAGTCGTCCCAGTGAGCCCCGCCTGGCTCCCCATCCTTTTGCAGGGGGAAAACCTGTAACGCAGGGTAGCTAGAGGGGCAGGAGGGGTGGGGGATGAAGTCATTGCCCTTGGGCGTCCATCTCCCAGATGGATATTTTGTCCCTCAAAAGCAGCAGTGGGTGCAGGGTGCCCCGGCACGGTCCCCATCCCGTCCTAGAGGGGAAAGCTGCAGTGCTGGCCAGGCAGAGATGTAGTGTGGTGGTGGTTGATGTGTGTGACCTTGGCTGCCTCTCTGCCTTGGTAGTTGAATGGCCCCAAGTTCACCAGTACTTTAGGAGCTGCGCCCCAATTTCTCACAATCAAAGAGTCCAAATGTGCATGCATGTGTAATGAAAGGGGCACATTCTGTCAGAGGAACTATATTCGGAGAGGTTACAAAACACCCTTGCTGCACAGGTCATATCCTCTGTCAGACTAGTCACCCTGCCAAAGTGTAATGGTGTAGCATGTGGAAGTCACTTTAGTACCGTGCAGTGCAGGCGGTGGGCCACAGGAGCAGACAACCTTTACTGATTACAATTGCCCCAGCAGAACTGTGTTATTGGCACAAGGTGACATACTGTCTTCCTCACCTCCTTCCCCTAAAACACAAGTGCCAATTACGTAATGACCTACTGTAAATTCACATGAGAGGTGCATGTCCGAATAGGTGAAGTGTGTGTCTGGGAGTGTTACAAGAGCCATGTGTTCACACAATCATTCAGCTAGTTGGTAAACTGTATGTATAGGCATATTCATGGGGGTTCACTTGTTTCCATATCATAGTGACGATGAGGGTTGTGTAGATAATTGCCTACTCTTTCACCCAAAGGGCTGCACGATTTTCCGAGGGCCAACCACATCTGGCTCTCAAAGGGATGCCCTCCTGGTACATTGGTTTGGGGTTAGGGGGAAGTGCTTTCACCAGCTCAGAGGAGCCATCAGCGATGTCCATGCAAAAGGAGATGCAAACCCAACACCCTACAGTGGTGCACCTGGGAGGAAAAGATTTAGCGTCTGTGGGAGGGGAAGGGATACATGAGCTGCTAATGGAGGAACTGGAATGGATAGCACAGATGTTTCCAAACAGTGATGGGTTGGTGCCAGATTTCCGGGATTTATTTATTTTTATGTTTTTTCTGCAGGATGCCATATGCCCACTTGTCTTATTTCCATTTCCAATCCGTCTGCAGTCTAGACTTCCGTAGTGGTAGATGACTGAGAAGTGTCATGGAAGTGGTGGAAGGAAGTGAAAAATGTACAGATAGTTGCCAGACAGTTTGGATGTGTAATTGGTAGGCAAAGCATTGAATTTAAATCTTTTATGTTTCCTTTGCAGTTTCGGCTACTGAAAAGCTATTGCTGACTTATGAAAGTACAACATTTATTACTTGGTAATGTGGGGGTGGAGGGTTACTGTGGTGGAAGGAATTGTGGGTGCATTGTCAGTGATAAGGGTGGGAAAGGGTAGTGGGGAGGGTCGGGGGCCAGTGATGGGTGTGCCTTGCATTGAGTAAGGCAGCTGCTTTGCAGAAGGAAAGGTTTGGCAGCATATTTTAAACATTTTTTTCCAGTAGTTATATAGATGGTCATTTTTTCTGAGCATGCTATGCACACTTGTTACAGAGCTCATTCCTTTCACTGCAAAGTTCACCATTTCTGTGGTCCAATTTCAGCAGTGGTCCCAGTGTGCCCTGTCAGGGTCCCCATCCTTTTGCAGGGGGAAAAAACTGTAACGCAAGGTAGCTAGAGAGGGGGTGTCATTGGCCTTGGTCGTCCGTCCCCCAGGTGGATATTTTGTCCTCCAAATTCAGCAGTGTGTGCAGGGTCCAATCCCTTCCAGGAGAGGAAAGCTGTAGTGCTGACCAGGAAGCTATGTAGGGTAGTGGTGGGTGATGGGTGTGACCTTGTCCACCTCCCTTCCTTGGAAGTGAAGTGGCCCCAAGGTCACTAGTGGTCCTGGAGCTATGGCCGAAACACTCACATTGAAAGTGTCTGAAGGTGCACCCATTTGTGGTAAATGTGGCACATTCTGTCAGGGTACCTATATTCACAGAGCGTACAAAGCACACTTCCTGTGGACTTCATATCCTCCGTGAGACTAGTCACCCTGCCAAATTGTAACGATGTAGCATGTGGACGTCACCTTACCACCGTGCTGGGCAGGCGGTGGGCCACAGGAGCAGACAACTTTTACTGATTACAATTGCGCCAGCACAACTGTGTTATTGGCACAAGGTGACATACTATCTTCTTCACCTCCTTCCCCTGAAAATAATGTGGCAATTATGTGTCGACCTACTGTTATCTCAAATGAGAGGTGGTTTCCGAATGGGTGAAGTGTGTGTCTGGGATTGTTACAAGAGTCATGTGTTGGTGCAATTGTTGTGTAATGTGGTAAAATGTATGTGTAGCCATAATCATGGGGGTTTTCCTGTTTCCATTTCCTAGTGAGGATGAGGGTTGTGTGGATTTTCGGCCACTCTTATATCCAAAGGGCTGCACGACTTTTCCGAGGGCCACCTACATCTGGGTCTGGAAGGGATGGCCTTGCGGTGCATTGGTTTGGGGTGGGGGGGATGCGCCTTCACCAGCTCCGAGGAGCCATCGTCGCTGCCCAAGCAAAAGGAAAGGCCCCCCCCCCTGACCTTATAGTGGTTCACCTGGGAGGAAATGATTTTGCGTCTGTGGGACGGAAGGGGGTACGCGAGCAGCTCATGGCAGACCTTGAATGGATTGCAGAGAGGTTTCCAAACACTGTGGTGGCCTGGTCCCAGATGATTCCCAGGATGGATTGGAGAACTGAAGGGAATAGAAGGGCCATCAACCGCTCGGTGTGGAAAATGAATGGCGAGTTCACTAAACTGACAGAGGGCAACAACAGAATACGGACCATTCACCATGGCAATATCAAAGGTGCTGTGATGTTTCACAGAGATGGGGTGCACCTTTCCAAAACAGGCATGGAGCTGTTCATTGGAAACATAATGGATTTTGCCCAGATGCTATTTTAGGGGGAGTTTGCCCAGTGACTGATGGACACACTGGAAGATCTGAAAGGTGAATAGAAGTGGTAGTAAGTATGTTGGCAGTGAGACTTCCACTTTCTAGCAATTGTTTGCATTCATGGCATGTCAAAGCATTTAGTATGTTTCTGCTACTTATTTCTTTGGTACCCATCACTACTTGCTTCAGCCTACATCAATTTGCTTGGCCTTGCAATAATTTTGTCCATGTGAGCTTTCCCCTTACAATAGACACCCCTATATGAATGAGCAGGTGTTTTTGTCAAAAGTGTGCCAGCATTTGCCCGGAAGGGCCAGCCGTGTACTTTATTTATCTTCCCTCTCTGCTTCTTCATTGCCTATGGCTTTTCAACTCACCCAATCACTAATACGTTGCATGGTTCCTTCTCACCTCGATTTCCCATCCACAAGCATCCCATGGGGGAGGGCATGGTGCAAAGCATGTTGGCTGTTTCTGAATAGGTAGTGTGGCTGAAATCCTCGTCCCCACGCTTGTATTTCTGTACAGTTTAGCGGAATAGTACATTGGCCATAGATTTTTTGTTCTCTTTCTTTTAGGTGCAGGTGTGTTGTAGCTGTCTACACACTTGTAGGAAAGCAGTCAGCTGGTCCTTAGCATTTCACGTGAGTGTTTGCAAAGTACTACTCTGTTTATTGTAGCGTGCAGGGAGTACGTCATATTGCAGAGGGCTGCTACAGTTAGTGAGCAAAGTCTGGACCTTTTGGTGTACCTCTGTGGAGTAGGTTTGTGGCACTGAATACCACTTACTGTGCTACGTTCCATACTTTCAGAAGCACACATACTTCTTGTTTCAGTCTTCATCTGGTCTTTGGGCATTGAAGGGTTCCATAGCGAAGGTACTCATGGCTTCTCGGCGATCAATGTCTGGTGCGGAGGCATTAGCTGTAGTGATGGAATCTGGCTCAGAGCAAGGCACAGATGTGTACATGCATTCTGAAACAGATAGTGCTTCTGAGGGGCAGGAGGGAAGTGATTGGGGAAGTGAGATGGCCATTGACGAAAGTCCCTCCTCCCACTCATCATCGTCATCATCTGATGATGAAGAGGAAGGAAGAGTGCGTCCACCTTTTCGCACACTTCCCACACGCAGGGGACCTGTAAGGGGGAGGGGACGTGCAAGACTGCCACGCAATGTGGCAGTTCCTGACATGACTCAAGAGTCGCTCTGGGTGCCTCCAGCAATGGCTCAGCCTGTTGTGCCCCCTTTCACTGGTATATCAGGGTGCACAGTGAATACAGAAGGGTTTCAGCCTATTGATTTTTTCAACCTTTTTGTTGATGATGGGTTCATTGCAGACGTGGTTGAGCAAACCAATTTATACGCTGCACAGTTCATGAGGTCTAGGGGTCCCACTCTGAAACCCCACTCCAGAGCACAAGCATGGGTACCCACAAACGATGTTGAAATGAGACAGTTTTGGGGTCTCATTTTGCTCATGGGAATTGGACACAAGCCGTCTGTCGCAATGTACTGGACTACTGTAGCACCACTTTATTGCCCGTTTTTTTCAGCTACAATGAGCAGAAATCGCTTTCAAGCACTGCACCGTATGTTGCACTTCAATGACAACTCGGCAGCATTACCCAAAACGGACCCAAACTTTGATAGGCTGTTCAAACTTAAGCCATTTCTGGACCATTTCACTCACCGATTTGCAGAGGTGTATGTTCCTAGCCAGAACATATCCATTGATGAATCGTTGGTGTTGTTCAAAGGTCGCCTTGTATTCAGGCAATACATTCCTAGCAAGAGATCACGATATGGGATTAAAATGTACATGTTGTGTGAAAGTACCACTGGGTATGTCAGCAGCATGAGAGTCTACACCGGTAAAGACTCTACCCTAAACCCTCCGGGCTGCCCAGCCCATTTAGGGACAAGTGAGAAGATTGTTTGGGATCTTCTCACACCATGGCTCCACAAGGGACATCATTTGTATGTAGACAATTTCTACACCGGAATTCCACTGTTCAAGGAATTGTTCAATGTGGGCACACTGGCATGCGGTACAATCCGCAGTAACCGCAAAGGCTTCCCCAGACAACTTGTGTGTAAGAAGTTGGCTAAGGGACAATGTATGGCATTGCGGCAGGATGAATTGTTAGCAGTGAAATTCTGCGACAAAAGGGATGTGTACATGCTAAGTACTATTCATGATGAAAGTACTTCAGCTGTCCCTCTGCGCAGGCAGACTCAGCAAGTGTTGAAACCCAATTGCATTCTGGATTACAACAAGTACATGGGTGGAGTAGACAAAAATGACCAAGTGCTTGAGTCATACCACGCTGAACGCAAGTCGCGTTTCTGGTACAAAAAGTTAGCCACACACATTGTGCATATGGCAACGTACAATGCTTATGTGGTGTACCGTGCAGCTACTCCACAAAACAAGCTCTCCTTTTTGGATTTTGAATTAGAAATTGTTCAATCTCTGGCTAATGTTCATGTACAAATTCCCTCCTTTCCAGAGGTCGAAGATGTAGCCAGATTGCAAGAGCGACACTTTGGTGATTATGTTCCTCCCACTGCCACGAAGGCACAACCGTACCGAAAATGTAAGGTGTGCACAAAACAAGGAAAGAGGAAGGATACTCGGGTGTACTGTCCCCAATGCCCTTCCCAGCCTGCCCTCTGCTTTCAGCCTTGTTTCCTTTTGTATCATACAAAGGAAAATTATTGGGAGATCGACTGATTTCCGAAAATGCCCATCATTCCTTGAAAGGGACCCTTAGCCCCTGAAATCGTGCATGTCTTGTAAAGGAATGGCACTCTTGCACCCTGCCCTGGAGGAGTACCTTCAATGAAAATGCAACAGGATGTCAACTCACTTCACTTGATTTAGCGTGCATTCACGAGCATCGCTAGTCCTGCTTCCTCCACTCGAGGCCTGCCTTGGAAAGGCAACCACAGCCGTAGCTTTCCCTTGAGGCCTGCCAAGAAAATGTACATCAGTCTAGATCCCTCAGCTCAAAGCGTGACTTGCAAAGGAACGCTAATCAGGCTCCTTCCATTGGAGGCGTGCCTACGAAATAGTAATCATTATGAGTCCCTGTACTTGAGTTGTGCCATGCGGGTCATTCCCCTTTGGCGTGCTTTGGCAAGCAATGCTAGCCCTGCCCCCTCCACTTGAGGCCTGCCTGGGAAAGAGACATCACCCCCGGTACCTTTCCCTTCAGGTCTGCCTCCTAAGGAAAAGGCAGTCTAGCTCCCTCTGCGCGTGGTGTGCCTTGCAAAGTAACGCAATGCTTGTTACGTCCAAAGCAGGCGCATCTTTGAAAGAAATGCCACTCTAGCTCCCTCCACTTGAGGTGTGCCTTGGAGTAGGTGGGGACAGCACTCTGCTTTACTCCCCTTTGGCGTGCTTTGGCAAGCAATGCTAGTCCTGCCCCCTCCACTTGAGGCCTGCCTGGGAAAGAGACATCACCCCCGGTACCTTTCCCTTCAGGTCTGCCTCCTAAGGAAAAGGCAGTCTAGCTCCCTCTGCGCGTGGTGTGCCTTGCAAAGTAACGCAATGCTTGTTTCTTCCAAAGAAGGCGCATCTTGGAAAGGAATGCCACTCCACTGCCTCTAGTTGAGGCGGGCCATGGAGAAGAAGGGTGGAGCACTGTGGGTCACTCCCCTATGGGAGTGCAGCTTGCTCCTGTTCGGGATTGCCTTAAAAAAAAAAACGTCTGGAAAACCCCATCCGCTTCTGGCGTACTTTGGACAGGAACCCAAATCTGGCTCCTTCCACTTAAGGTTTGGCAAGCAAAGAAAGGCCAGTCCCGCTCCCTCTACTCAAGCCGTGCGTTGTGGAAGACCAGAACAGCATTCAGGTTCCCTCCACTCAAGGGGTGTTTTTTCAAAATAATACACGCCACTTTGGCTCCTTCCCTTGAGGTCTAAGTGTCATGAAAGTGGTACTTGGACACCAACTATATGGCAGCGGTGTCTTGCGTACCTCGTAAGATCCTGCCTTGTTTATTGTTTTACCTCGAGTAATGTTATGTGTGGTGTAAGTGACACGTCATCTGTAGGAATGAATTGGATATGATTGGTGTGTGAATTAGGTAAAGATACAAAGAACATGCAGATGCAATTTCTGTGAATGGACTTTTCCAGCAGTGACGAAATGATTGTCATTTTGCAGGATGGCTGTTTTGTGTGGGTACGGTGGGACATAAGAATGTTTGGCCATAGTTGCTATGGGCATACTGAAAGCTGGTGTGGAAGATAGCGCCTGTAGGGCAGGGTAGTGAAGTCAGGCAGTATGCACTTGCTATCACTGTCCACATGTGATTGCCAGCACATAAAGTTTGCATGCAGACACAGTTGCTATGAAATTGATGCCAAATGATAGTTAAGATATTGCTAGAGACACAGTTGCATTGTACACAGATGTCCATGTGGTATAAGTGTGTAGATATGCTCATGTGTAGATACACTTGCTCTGGTGCTAGTGATTTCGTAGAAGTGCAACTGCTGAAATGGATGCCAACTGACTGCAGACACGAAAGGGATACGAATGGCCAGTGATCCGGTGGGTGCCTTGACGTGGCATCACTGCTCACAAGGACAAACCTTCTTGTGCAATACAAGGAGGTTTGTCCTTGTGCTAAATCCCACCTTGCGTGTCTAACTGCATTGCGTCTGCTATGTATGGGAAGTGTGAGGAAAGGTGCATGTGAAATGGCTTACTGGCAGTACTTTACTGTTTCCTAAGCGCACTACAGCGAAGTTACTATACTAAAGATGTGCCCATTGTCACTCAGGTACCACACCTGCATACAAAGAGGTCAGCCTCTCATTGGGACACGTGTGGCGATGCGGGAAGGTAGGCCACGTGTTGTTGGCGGTGTGTTTCGGTGAGTGGCCAGAGGGAAATGTCTGAGATTTGTCTTCATTTCCGGCCAATTTCAGAGACATTTCCCTGTGTCCACTCACCGAAACACGTCGCCAACAGCAGATGTCATACCTTCTCGTGTTCCCACAGGTGTCCCGATGAAAACGGTACCCCACATGTGTGGGTGCACCTACCTGGCCGCCAAGGGGAAAGCCTAAAACACAAGTAACCCCAAGTCTGTTGGCAGAGGGAAATCTCAGACATTCTGCCGAGCCGCGCAACTTACAGATATGGGCCTCGGGTGTCCAAGCCACCGAGGAAAACAGGGAACCCCAGGCTTTTTCGAAAAGAGGACACCCGTGGGAATCCGCAGAGGTGTGATTTGCGCCCATCGCCCCAGATTTTTTTACCCAGACAGCCCTGCAAAGTCGGAAATGTGGGGAAAAAACGCTTTTTCCGCACATTTCACTCGCCGCACCCATCGAAACGCGCCCCCCACAACACATGGCCTACCGTCCCGCGTTCCCACAGGTGTCCCGATGAAAACGGTACCTCACATGTGTGGGTGCACCTACCTGGCCGCCAAGGGGAAAGCCTAAAACACAAGTAACCCCAAGTCTGTTGTCCTTTCTGCCGACCGGCGCAACTTACAGATATGGGCCTCGGGTGTCCAAGCCACCGAGGAAAACAGGGAACCCCATGCATTTTCGAAAAGAGGACACCCGTGGGAATCCGCAGAGGTGTGATTTGCGCCCATCGCCCCAGAATTCATTACCCAGACACCCCCGCAAAGTCCGAAATGTGCCCCGGACTTTGCAGGGGTGTCTGGGTAATGAATTCTGGGGCGATGGGCGCAAATCACACCTCTGCGGATTCCCACGGGTGTCCTCTTTTCGAAAATGCCTGGGGTTCCCTGTTTTCCTCGGTGGCTTGGACACCCGAGGCCCATATCTGTAAGTTGCGCCGCTCGGCAGAATGTCTGAGATTTCCCTCTGCCAACAGACTTGGGGTTACTTGTGTTTTAGGCTTTCCCCTTGGCGGCCAGGTAGGTGCACCCACACATGTGAGGTACCGTTTTCATTGGGACACCTGTGGGAACGCGGGACGGTAGGCCATGTGTTGTGGGGGGCGTGTTTCGATGGGTGCGGCGAGCGAAATGTGCGGAAAAAGCGTTTTTTTCCCCACATTTCTGACTTTGCAGGGCTGTCTGGGTAAAAAAATCTGGGGCGATGGGCGCAAATCACACCTCTGCGGATTCCCACGGGTGTCCTCTTTTCGAAAATGCCTGGGGTTCCCTGTTTTCCTCTGTGGCTTGGACACCCGAGGCCCATATCTGTAAGTTGCGCCGCTCGGCAGAATGTCTGAGATTTCCCTCTGCCAACAGACTTGGGGTTACTTGTGTTTTAGGCTTTCCCCTTGGCGGCCAGGTAGGTGCACCCACACATGTGAGGTACCGTTTTCATCGGGACACCTGTGGGAACGCGGGACGGTAGGCCATGTGTTGTGGGGGGCGTGTTTCGATGGGTGCGGCGAGCAAAATGTGCGGAAAAAGCGTTTTTTTCCACACATTTCCGACTTTGCAGGGCTGTCTGGGTAAAAAAATCTGGGGCGATGGGCGCAAATCACACCTCTGCGGATTCCCACGGGTGTCCTCTTTTCGAAAATGCCTGGGGTTCCCTGTTTTCCTCGGTGGCTTGGACACCCGAGGCCCATATCTGTAAGTTGCGCCGCTCGGCAGAATGTCTGAGATTTCCCTCTGCCAACAGACTTGGGGTTACTTGTGTTTTAGGCTTTCCCCTTGGCGGCCAGGTAGGTGCACCCACACATGTGAGGTACCGTTTTCATCGGGACACCTGTGGGAACGCGGGACGGTAGGCCATGTGTTGTGGGGGGCGTGTTTCGATGGGTGCGGCGAGCAAAATGTGCGGAAAAAACGTTTTTTTCCCCACATTTCCGACTTTGCAGGTCTGTCTGGGTAAAAAAATCTGGGGCGATGGGCGCAAATCACACCTCTGCGGATTCCCACGGGTGTCCTCTTTTCGAAAAAGCCTGGGGTTCCCTGTTTTCCTCGGTGTCTTGGACACCCGAGGCCCATATCTGTAAGTTGCGCGGCTCGGCAGAATGTCTGAGATTTCCCTCTGCCAACAGACTTGGGGTTACTTGTGTTTTAGGCTTTCCCCTTGGCGGCCAGGTAGGTGCACCCGCACATGTGGGGTACCGTTTTCATCGGGACACCTGTGGGAACACGAGAAGGTATGACATCTGCTGTTGGCAACGTGTTTCGGTGAGTGGACACAGGGAAATGTCTCTGAAATTGGCCGGAAATGAAGAAAAATCTCAGACATTTCCCTCTGGCCACTCACCGAAACACACCGCCAACAACACGTGGCCTACCTTCCCGCATCGCCACACGTGTCCCAATGAGAGGCTGACCTCTTTGTGTGCAGGTGTGGTACCTGAGTGACAATGGGCACATCTTTAGTATAGTAACTTCGCTGTAGTGCGCTTAGGAAACAGTAAAGTACTGCCAGTAAGCCATTTCACATGCACCTTTCCTCACACTTCCCATACATAGCAGACGCAATGCAGTTAGACACGCAAGGTGGGATTTAGCACAAGGACAAACCTCCTTGTATTGCACAAGAAGGTTTGTCCTTGTGAGCAGTGATGCCACGTCAAGGCACCCACCGGATCACTGGCCATTCGTATCCCTTTCGTGTCTGCAGTCAGTTGGCATCCATTTCAGCAGTTGCACTTCTACGAAATCACTAGCACCAGAGCAAGTGTATCTACACATGAGCATATCTACACACTTATACCACATGGACATCTGTGTACAATGCAACTGTGTCTCTAGCAATATCTTAACTATCATTTGGCATCAATTTCATAGCAACTGTGTCTGCATGCAAACTTTATGTGCTGGCAATCACATGTGGACAGTGATAGCAAGTGCATACTGCCTGACTTCACTACCCTGCCCTACAGGCGCTATCTTCCACACCAGCTTTCAGTATGCCCATAGCAACTATGGCCAAACATTCTTATGTCCCACCGTACCCACACAAAACAGCCATCCTGCAAAATGACAATCATTTCGTCACTGCTGGAAAAGTCCATTCACAGAAATTGCATCTGCATGTTCTTTGTATCTTTACCTAATTCACACACCAATCATATCCAATTCATTCCTACAGATGACGTGTCACTTACACCACACATAACATTACTCGAGGTAAAACAATAAACAAGGCAGGATCTTACGAGGTACGCAAGACACCGCTGCCATATAGTTGGTGTCCAAGTACCACTTTCATGACACTTAGACCTCAAGGGAAGGAGCCAAAGTGGCGTGTATTATTTTGAAAAAACACCCCTTGAGTGGAGGGAACCTGAATGCTGTTCTGGTCTTCCACAACGCACGGCTTGAGTAGAGGGAGCGGGACTGGCCTTTCTTTGCTTGCCAAACCTTAAGTGGAAGGAGCCAGATTTGGGTTCCTGTCCAAAGTACGCCAGAAGCGGATGGGGTTTTCCAGACGTTTTTTTTTTTTAAGGCAATCCCGAACAGGAGCAAGCTGCACTCCCATAGGGGAGTGACCCACAGTGCTCCACCCTTCTTCTCCATGGCCCGCCTCAACTAGAGGCGGTGGAGTGGCATTCCTTTCCAAGATGCGCCTTCTTTGGAAGAAACAAGCATTGCGTTACTTTGCAAGGCACACCACGCGCAGAGGGAGCTAGACTGCCTTTTCCTTAGGAGGCAGACCTGAAGGGAAAGGTACCGGGGGTGATGTCTCTTTCCCAGGCAGGCCTCAAGTGGAGGGGGCAGGACTAGCATTGCTTGCCAAAGCACGCCAAAGGGGAAAGACCCGCATGGCACAACTCAAGTACAGGGACTCATAATGATTACTATTTCGTAGGCACGCCTCCAATGGAAGGAGCCTGATTAGCGTTCCTTTGCAAGTCACGCTTTGAGCTGAGGGATCTAGACTGATGTACATTTTCTTGGCAGGCCTCAAGGGAAAGCTACGGCTGTGGTTGCCTTTCCAAGGCAGGCCTCGAGTGGAGGAAGCAGGACTAGCGATGCTTGTGAATGCACGCTAAATCAAGTGAAGTGAGTTGACATCCTGTTGCATTTTCATTGAAGGTACTCCTCCAGGGCAGGGTGCAAGAGTGCCATTCCTTTACAAGACATGCACGATTTCAGGGGCTAAGGGTCCCTTTCAAGGAATGATGGGCATTTTCGGAAATCAGTCGATCTCCCAATAATTTTCCTTTGTATGATACAAAAGGAAACAAGGCTGAAAGCAGAGGGCAGGCTGGGAAGGGCATTGGGGACAGTACACCCGAGTATCCTTCCTCTTTCCTTGTTTTGTGCACACCTTACATTTTCGGTACGGTTGTGCCTTCGTGGCAGTGGGAGGAACATAATCACCAAAGTGTCGCTCTTGCAATCTGGCTACATCTTCGACCTCTGGAAAGGAGGGAATTTGTACATGAACATTAGCCAGAGATTGAACAATTTCTAATTCAAAATCCAAAAAGGAGAGCTTGTTTTGTGGAGTAGCTGCACGGTACACCACATAAGCATTGTACGTTGCCATATGCACAATGTGTGTGGCTAACTTTTTGTACCAGAAACGCGACTTGCGTTCAGCGTGGTATGACTCAAGCACTTGGTCATTTTTGTCTACTCCACCCATGTACTTGTTGTAATCCAGAATGCAATTGGGTTTCAACACTTGCTGAGTCTGCCTGCGCAGAGGGACAGCTGAAGTACTTTCATCATGAATAGTACTTAGCATGTACACATCCCTTTTGTCGCAGAATTTCACTGCTAACAATTCATCCTGCCGCAATGCCATACATTGTCCCTTAGCCAACTTCTTACACACAAGTTGTCTGGGGAAGCCTTTGCGGTTACTGCGGATTGTACCGCATGCCAGTGTGCCCACATTGAACAATTCCTTGAACAGTGGAATTCCGGTGTAGAAATTGTCTACATACAAATGATGTCCCTTGTGGAGCCATGGTGTGAGAAGATCCCAAACAATCTTCTCACTTGTCCCTAAATGGGCTGGGCAGCCCGGAGGGTTTAGGGTAGAGTCTTTACCGGTGTAGACTCTCATGCTGCTGACATACCCAGTGGTACTTTCACACAACATGTACATTTTAATCCCATATCGTGATCTCTTGCTAGGAATGTATTGCCTGAATACAAGGCGACCTTTGAACAACACCAACGATTCATCAATGGATATGTTCTGGCTAGGAACATACACCTCTGCAAATCGGTGAGTGAAATGGTCCAGAAATGGCTTAAGTTTGAACAGCCTATCAAAGTTTGGGTCCGTTTTGGGTAATGCTGCCGAGTTGTCATTGAAGTGCAACATACGGTGCAGTGCTTGAAAGCGATTTCTGCTCATTGTAGCTGAAAAAAACGGGCAATAAAGTGGTGCTACAGTAGTCCAGTACATTGCGACAGACGGCTTGTGTCCAATTCCCATGAGCAAAATGAGACCCCAAAACTGTCTCATTTCAACATCGTTTGTGGGTACCCATGCTTGTGCTCTGGAGTGGGGTTTCAGAGTGGGACCCCTAGACCTCATGAACTGTGCAGCGTATAAATTGGTTTGCTCAACCACGTCTGCAATGAACCCATCATCAACAAAAAGGTTGAAAAAATCAATAGGCTGAAACCCTTCTGTATTCACTGTGCACCCTGATATACCAGTGAAAGGGGGCACAACAGGCTGAGCCATTGCTGGAGGCACCCAGAGCGACTCTTGAGTCATGTCAGGAACTGCCACATTGCGTGGCAGTCTTGCACGTCCCCTCCCCCTTACAGGTCCCCTGCGTGTGGAAAGTGTGCGAAAAGGTGGACACACTCTTCCTTCCTCTTCATCATCAGATGATGACGATGATGAGTGGGAGGAGGGACTTTCGTCAATGGCCATCTCACTTCCCCAATCACTTCCCTCCTGCCCCTCAGAAGCACTATCTGTTTCAGAATGCATGTACACATCTGTGCCTTGCTCTGAGCCAGATTCCATCACTACAGCTAATGCCTCCGCACCAGACATTGATCGCCGAGAAGCCATGAGTACCTTCGCTATGGAACCCTTCAATGCCCAAAGACCAGATGAAGACTGAAACAAGAAGTATGTGTGCTTCTGAAAGTATGGAACGTAGCACAGTAAGTGGTATTCAGTGCCACAAACCTACTCCACACAGGTACACCAAAAGGTCCAGACTTTGCTCACTAACTGTAGCAGCCCTCTGCAATATGACGTACTCCCTGCACGCTACAATAAACAGAGTAGTACTTTGCAAACACTCACGTGAAATGCTAAGGACCAGCTGACTGCTTTCCTACAAGTGTGTAGACAGCTACAACACACCTGCACCTAAAAGAAAGAGAACAAAAAATCTATGGCCAATGTACTATTCCGCTAAACTGTACAGAAATACAAGCGTCGGGACGAGGATTTCAGCCACACTACCTATTCAGAAACAGCCAACATGCTTTGCACCATGCCCTCCCCCATGGGATGCTTGTGGATGGGAAATCGAGGTGAGAAGGAACCATGCAACGTATTAGTGATTGGGTGAGTTGAAAAGCCATAGGCAATGAAGAAGCAGAGAGGGAAGATAAATAAAGTACACGGCTGGCCCTTCCGGGCAACTGCTGGCACACTTTTGACAAAAACACCTGCTCATTCATATAGGGGTGTCTATTGTAAGGGGAAAGCTCACATGGACAAAATTATTGCAAGGCCAAGCAAATTGATGTAGGCTGAAGCAAGTAGTGATGGGTACCAAAGAAATAAGTAGCAGAAACATACTAAATGCTTTGACATGCCATGAATGCAAACAATTGCTAGAAAGTGGAAGTCTCACTGCCAACATACTTACTACCACTTCTATTCACCTTTCAGATCTTCCGGTGTGTCCATCAGTCACTGGGCAAACTCCCCCTAAAATAGCGTCTGGGCAAAATCCATTATGTTTCCAATGAACAGCTCCATGCCTGTTTTGGAAAGGTGCACCCCATCTCTGTGAAACATCACAGCACCTTTGATATTGCCATGGTGAATGGTCCGTATTCTGGTGTTGCCCTCTGTCAGTTTAGTGAACTCGCCATTCATTTTCCACACCGAGCGGTTGATGGCCCTTCTATTCCCTTCAGTTCTCCAATCCATCCTGGGAATCATCTGGGACCAGGCCACCACAGTGTTTGGAAACCTCTCTGCAATCCATTCAAGGTCTGCCATGAGCTGCTCGCGTACCCCCTTCCGTCCCACAGACGCAAAATCATTTCCTCCCAGGTGAACCACTATAAGGTCAGGGGGGGGGGCCTTTCCTTTTGCTTGGGCAGCGACGATGGCTCCTCGGAGCTGGTGAAGGCGCATCCCCCCCACCCCAAACCAATGCACCGCAAGGCCATCCCTTCCAGACCCAGATGTAGGTGGCCCTCGGAAAAGTCGTGCAGCCCTTTGGATATAAGTGGCCGAAAATCCACACAACCCTCATCCTCACTAGGAAATGGAAACAGGAAAACCCCCATGATTATGGCTACACATACATTTTACCACATTACACAACAATTGCACCAACACATGACTCTTGTAACAATCCCAGACACACACTTCACCCATTCGGAAACCACCTCTCATTTGAGATAACAGTAGGTCGACACATAATTGCCACATTATTTTCAGGGGAAGGAGGTGAAGAAGATAGTATGTCACCTTGTGCCAATAACACAGTTGTGCTGGCGCAATTGTAATCAGTAAAAGTTGTCTGCTCCTGTGGCCCACCGCCTGCCCAGCACGGTGGTAAGGTGACGTCCACATGCTACATCGTTACAATTTGGCAGGGTGACTAGTCTCACGGAGGATATGAAGTCCACAGGAAGTGTGCTTTGTACGCTCTGTGAATATAGGTACCCTGACAGAATGTGCCACATTTACCACAAATGGGTGCACCTTCAGACACTTTCAATGTGAGTGTTTTGGCCATAGCTCCAGGACCACTAGTGACCTTGGGGCCACTTCACTACCAAGGAAGGGAGGTGGACAAGGTCACACCCATCACCCACCACTACCCTACATAGCTTCCTGGTCAGCACTACAGCTTTCCTCTCCTGGAAGGGATTGGACCCTGCACACACTGCTGAATTTGGAGGACAAAATATCCACCTGGGGGACGGACGACCAAGGCCAATGACACCCCCCTCTCTAGCTACCTTGCGTTACAGTTTTTTCCCCCTGCAAAAGGATGGGGACCCTGACAGGGCACACTGGGACCACTGCTGAAATTGGACCACAGAAATGGTGAACTTTGCAGTGAAAGGAATGAGCTCTGTAACAAGTGTGCATAGCATGCTCAGAAAAAATGACCATCTATATAACTACTGGAAAAAAATGTTTAAAACTTGCTGCCAAACCTTTCCTTCTGCAAAGCAGCTGCCTTACTCAATGCAAGGCACACCCATCACTGGCCCCCGACCCTCCCCACTACCCTTTCCCACCCTTATCACTGACAATGCACCCACAATTCCTTCCACCACAGTAACCCTCCACCCCCACATTACCAAGTAATAAATGTTGTACTTACATAAATCAGCAATAGCTTTTCAGTAGCGGAAACTGCAAAGGAAACATAAAAGATTTAAATTCAATGCTTTGCCTACCAATTACACATCCAAACTGTCTGGCAACTATCTGTACATTTTTCACTTCCTTCCACCACTTCCATGACACTTCTCAGTCATCTACCACTACGGAAGGCTAGACTGCAAACGGATTGGAAATGGAAATAAGACAAGTGGGCATATGGCATCCTGCAGAAAAAACATAAAAATAAATAAATCCCGGAAATCTGGCACCAACCCATCACTGTTTGGAAACATCTGTGCTATCCATTCCAGTTCCTCCATTAGCAGCTCATGTATCCCTTCCCCTCCCACAGACGCTAAATCTTTTCCTCCCAGGTGCACCACTGTAGGGTGTTGGGTTTGCATCTCCTTTTGCATGGACATCGCTGATGGCTCCTCTGAGCTGGTGAAAGCACTTCCCCCTAACCCCAAACCAATGTACCAGGAGGGCATCCCTTTGAGAGCCAGATGTGGTTGGCCCTCGGAAAATCGTGCAGCCCTTTGGGTGAAAGAGTAGGCAATTATCTACACAACCCTCATCGTCACTATGATATGGAAACAAGTGAACCCCCATGAATATGCCTATACATACAGTTTACCAACTAGCTGAATGATTGTGTGAACACATGGCTCTTGTAACACTCCCAGACACACACTTCACCTATTCGGACATGCACCTCTCATGTGAATTTACAGTAGGTCATTACGTAATTGGCACTTGTGTTTTAGGGGAAGGAGGTGAGGAAGACAGTATGTCACCTTGTGCCAATAACACAGTTCTGCTGGGGCAATTGTAATCAGTAAAGGTTGTCTGCTCCTGTGGCCCACCGCCTGCACTGCACGGTAGTAAAGTGACTTCCACATGCTACACCATTACACTTTGGCAGGGTGACTAGTCTGACAGAGGATATGACCTGTGCAGCAAGGGTGTTTTGTAACCTCTCCGAATATAGTTCCTCTGACAGAATGTGCCCCTTTCATTACACATGCATGCACATTTGGACTCTTTGATTGTGAGAAATTGGGGCGCAGCTCCTAAAGTACTGGTGAACTTGGGGCCATTCAACTACCAAGGCAGAGAGGCAGCCAAGGTCACACACATCAACCACCACCACACTACATCTCTGCCTGGCCAGCACTGCAGCTTTCCCCTCTAGGACGGGATGGGGACCGTGCCGGGGCACCCTGCACCCACTGCTGCTTTTGAGGGACAAAATATCCATCTGGGAGATGGACGCCCAAGGGCAATGACTTAATCCCCCACCCCTCCTGCCCCTCTAGCTACCCTGCGTTACAGGTTTTCCCCCTGCAAAAGGATGGGGAGCCAGGCGGGGCTCACTGGGACGACTGCTGGAAAAGGACCACAGAAATGGTGATCGTTGCAGTAAAAGTAGTGTTCTCTGTATCAAGTACGCGTACCATGCTCATAACAAAATGACCATCTGCATTACTACCGGCAACATTTTTGAAAAGGAGCTGCTACTTATGTTGCCCAATTTTTCCTTCTGCAAAGCAGCCACCTTCCTCAATGCAAGGCACTCCCATCACTGGCCCCCGAACCGCCCTCCTACCCTTTCTCCCCCATACCACTGACACTGCAGCCACAGTTTCTCCCACCACAGTAACCCTCCACCCGCACATTACCAAGTAATATATGTGGTACTTACATAAGTCAGCATAAGCTTTTCAGTAGCCGCAACTGCAACAGAAACATAAAAGATTTACATTCAGTGCTTTGCCTACCAATAACACATCCGAACTGTCTGGCATATATCTGTACATTTTTCAGCTCCTTCCACCACATACATGAAACTTCTCTGTCATCTACCTCCACAGAAGGCTGGACTGCACAGTGATAGCAAACTGGCCTAAGACCAATGGGTGTATGGCAACCCCCAGCACACAAAACAAACATTGCACAGATGGCTAATTGGCAAACTTCCCTCCCAGGGAAACAGCACTGTTCAGCTGCACTGGGGGGCGTTTTGTCCGCAACCTGGACAAGTGTGTTCCTGGCCACCCCAATACCTCCCCAGAGCACCCACTTCCTTCACAACAGAACACTACAGGCCCTGTTCACCCCCACCCCAATAGCAATGTGCCCTCCACCCACTATCAAATGTTGGAATAAGCAAAATTTCATACGTACATAACAAGGGAGAAGCTTGAACTGCTCAAGACCTGTAAAGGGAAGAACAAAACATATATTATCTGTGTCAGCCCACCCACATACCAGACCACCCATATTGGCCCCACTGTAGCATTGGCCTGTACGTTTTGGGCACCCCGGCGCCAGACTGGCACACCAATGTGCCCCTCTACGCAAAGGCAGGTATAGTAAACGAAGAACCCAATTCAAAATGGCAGGCTGCCCTTTTGTGAGGGCGGAGGGGCCCCCTACACCGCTGTGGAATTTTCTAACGTGAGGGGGGTTGCACCTCTCCACCACCACCCCAATTTGAGGGGCGGCCCATCTCATGTAGCCCTCCCAAGGGGCAGATAAGGGGGAAGGCTGTCCTGCACTCCTCCCTGGGCTCAGGCGTCCGTTCCTAGGAGCAGATATCTGGTCCCAGGGAGGGCTGCATGACATGGCACCCACTCCATTGTGGGCAGGGGGGGGGGGGTTAACGCCCCATTCAGCTTTCCCAACCCTTTGGGGTGCTCCACCGCCCCCCCTAAAAAACCTTCCAACAATTTCACTGTTTTCCTTTGGTAACCCAACTCCCCTTTGTGCACAGGGGCACATTGGTGTGCCAATCTGGCGCCGGAGTGCCCAAACACTACTGCCCCATCTATTGGGGGTCCTGCCCCACCTTTTGGGGTGCCCCCCCCCGCCCCACCCCCAATGGCTGGGGGACACACCTCATGCAGGCCTCCCTGGGCCTCCTCCAAACGGCTGCGTGAGGTACACCCCACCTCCATTTGGGGTGAGGGGGGAGAGGGCCACCCCAAAAGGTGGGGCAGGACCCCCAATAGATGGGCCAGTAGGGTTTGGGCACCCTGGGGGCAGATAGCCACACTAATGGGCCCATCTGCAGCAAGCAAAGTTGGGTAAACAAAAAACAAAATGCAAATTCACAGGCTGCTTTTTAGGGGGGGCTGGGGGCCACCCTAAGTTGGCAGCGCCTGATGTACCGCAACGGGGGGTGGTCCTCAACCCCCCCCACCCCAAATGGAGGGCCCCACCTCATGCAACCCTCCCTGGGGGCAGATATCTGCTCCTAGGAAGGGGCATCTGACCCCAGGGAGGGATGCATGAGGTGGTGCCCCCCCTATCTGCCCCCAGGGAGGGTTGCATGAGGTGGGGCCCTCCATTTGGGGTGGGGGGGTTGAGGGTCACCCCCCGTTGCAGTACATCAGGCGCTGCCAATTTAGGGTGGCCCTCAGCCCCCCCTAAAAAGCAGCCTGTGATTTTGTATATTTTTTTCTGTTTACCCAACTTGGCTTGGTGCAGATGGGCCCATTAGTGTGGCTATCTGCCCCCAGGGTGCCCAAACCTTACTGGCCCATCTATTGGGGGTCCTGCCCCACCTTTTGGGGTGCCCCCCCGCCCCACCCCCAATGGCTGGGGGACACACCTCATGCAGGCCTCCCTGGGCCTCCTCCAAACGGCTGCGTGAGGTACACCCCACCTCCATTTGGGGTGAGGGGGGAGAGGGCCACCCCAAAAGGTGGGGCAGGACCCCCAATAGATGGCCCAGTAGGGTTTGGGCACCCTGGGGGCAGATAGCCACACTAATGGGCCCATCTGCAGCAAGCAAAGTTGGGTAAACAAAAAACAAAATGCTAAATCACAGGCTGCTTTTTAGGGGGGGCTGGGGGCCACCCTAAATTGGCAACGCCTGATGTACCATGACGGGGGGTGGCCCTCAACCCCCCCCACCCCAAATGGAGGGCCCCACCTCATGCAACCCTCCCTGGGGGCAGATATCTGCTCCTAGGAAGGGGCATCTGACCCCAGGGAGGGATGCATGAGGTGGTGCCCCCCCTATCTGCCCCCAGGGAGGGTTGCATGAGGTGGGGCCCTCCATTTGGGGTGGGGGGGGGTTGAGGGTCACCCCCCGTTGCGGTACATCAGGCGCTGCCAATTTAGGGTGGCCCTCAGCCCCCCCTAAAAAGCAGCCTGTGATTTTGTATATTTTTTTTGGTTTACCCAACTTGGCTTGGTGCAGATGGGCCCATTAGTGTGGCTATCTGCCCCCAGGGTGCCCAAACCTTACTGCCCCATCTATTGGGGGTCCTGCCCCACCTTTTGGGGTGCCCCCCCGCCCCACCCCCAATGGCTGGGGGACACACCTCATGCAGGCCTCCCTGGGCCTCCTCCAAACGGCTGCGTGAGGTACACCCCACCTCCATTTGGGGTGAGGGGGGAGAGGGCCACCCCAAAAGGTGGGGCAGGACCCCCAATAGATGGGCCAGTAGGGTTTGGGCACCCTGGGGGCAGATAGCCACACTAATGGGCCCATCTGCAGCAAGCAAAGTTGGGTAAACAAAAAACAAAATGCTAAATCACAGGCTGCTTTTTAGGGGGGGCTGGGGGCCACCCTAAATTGGCAGCGCCTGATGTACCGCAACGGGGGGTGACCCTCAACCCCCCCCAACCCCAAATGGAGGGCCCCACCTCATGCAACCCTCCCTGGGGGCAGATATCTGCTCCTAGGAAGGGGCATCTGACCCCAGGGAGGGATGCATGAGGTGGTGCCCCCCCTATCTGCCCCCAGGGAGGGTTGCATGAGGTGGGGCCCTCCATTTGGGGTGGGGGGGGGGTTGAGGGTCACCCCCCGTTGCGGTACATCAGGCGCTGCCAATTTAGGGTGGCCCCCAGACCCCCCTAAAAAGCAGCCTGTGATTTAGCATTTTGTTTTTTGTTTACCCAACTTTCCTTGCTGCAGATGGGCCCATTAGTGTGGCTATCTGCCCCCAGGGTGCCCAAACCCTACTGGCCCATCTATTGGGGGTCCTGCCCCACCTTTTGGGGTGGCCCTCTCCCCCCTCACCCCAAATGGAGGTGTGGTGTACCTCACGCAGCCGTTTGGAGGAGGCCCAGGGAGGCCTGCATGAGGTGTGTCCCCCAGCCATTGGGGGTGGGGCGGGGGGGCACCCCAAAAGGTGGGGCAGGACCCCCAATAGATGGGCCAGTAGGGTTTGGGCACCCTGGGGGCAGATAGCCACACTAATGGGCCCATCTGCAGCAAGCAAAGTTGGGTAAACAAAAAACAAAATGCTAAATCACAGGCTGCTTTTTAGGGGGGGCTGGGGGCCACCCTAAATTGGCAGCGCCTGATGTACCGCAACGGGGGGTGACCCTCAACCCCCCCCCACCCCAAATGGAGGGCCCACCTCATGCAACCCTCCCTGGGGGCAGATATCTGCTCCTAGGAAGGGGCATCTGAACCCAGGGAGGGATGCATGAGGTGGTGCCCCCCCCTATCTGCCCCCAGGGAGGGTTGCATGAGGTGGGGCCCTCCATTTGGGGTGGGGGGGGTTGAGGGTCACCCCCCGTTGCGGTACATCAGGCGCTGCCAATTTAGGGTGGCCCCCAGCCCCCCCTAAAAAGCAGCCTGTGATTTAGCATTTTGTTTTTTGTTTACCCAACTTTGCTTGCTGCAGATGGGCCCATTAGTGTGGCTATCTGCCCCCAGGGTGCCCAAACCCTACTGGCCCATCTATTGGGGGTCCTGCCCCACCTTTTGGGGTGGCCCTCTCCCCCCTCACCCCAAATGGAGGTGGGGTGTACCTCACGCAGCCGTTTGGAGGAGGCCCAGGGAGGCCTGCATGAGGTGTGTCCCCCAGCCATTGGGGGTGGGGCGGGGGGGCACCCCAAAAGGTGGGGCAGGGTCCCCAATAGATGGGCCAGTAGGATTTGGGCACCCTGGGGGCAGATAGCCACACTAATGGGCCCATCTGCAGCAAGCAAAGTTGGGTAAACAAAAAACAAAATGCTAAATCAGAGGCTGCTTTTTAGGGGGGGCTGGGGGCCACCCTAAATTGGCAGCGCCTGATGTACCGCAACGGGGGGTGACCCTCAACCCCCCCCACCCCAAATGGAGGGCCCCACCTCATGCAACCCTCCCTGGGGGCAGATATCTGCTCCTAGGAAGAGGCATCTGACCCCAGGGAGGGATGCATGAGGTGGTGCCCCCCCTATCTGCCCCCAGGGAGGGTTGCATGAGGTGGGGCCCTCCATTTGGGGTGGGGGGGGTTGAGGGTCACCCCCCGTTGCGGTACATCAGGCGCTGCCAATTTAGGGTGGCCCCCAGCCCCCCCTAAAAAGCAGCCTGTGATTTAGCATTTTGTTTTTTGTTTACCCAACTTTCCTTGCTGCAGATGGGCCCATTAGTGTGGCTATCTGCCCCCAGGGTGCCCAAACCCTACTGGCCCATCTATTGGGGGTCCTGCCCCACCTTTTGGGGTGGCCCTCTCCCCCCTCACCCCAAATGGAGGTGGGGTGTACCTCACGCAGCCGTTTGGAGGAGGCCCAGGGAGGCCTGCATGAGGTGTGTCCCCCAGCCATTGGGGGTGGGGCGGGGGGGGGCACCCCAAAAGGTGAGGCAGGACCCCCAATAGATGGGCCAGTAGGGTTTGGGCACCCTGGGGGCAGATAGCCACACTAATGGGCCCATCTGCAGCAAGCAAAGTTGGGTAAACAAAAAACAAAATGCTAAATCACAGGCTGCTTTTAGGGGGGGCTGGGGGCCACCCTAAATTGGCAGCGCCTGATGTACCGCAACGGGGGGTGACCCTCAACCACCCCCCCACCCCAAATGGAGGGCCCCACCTCATGCAACCCTCCCTGGGGGCAGATATCTGCTCCTAGGAAGGGGCATCTGACCCCAGGGAGGGATGCATGAGGTGGTGCCCCCCCTATCTGCCCCCTGGGAGGGTTGCATGAGGTGGGGCCCTCCATTTGGGGTGGGGGGGGTTGAGGGTCACCCCCCGTTGCGGTACATCAGGCGCTGCCAATTTAGGGTGGCCCTCAGCCCCCCCTAAAAAGCAGCCTGTGATTTTGTATATTTTTTTTGGTTTACCCAACTTGGCTTGGTGCAGATGGGCCCATTAGTGTGGCTATCTGCCCCCAGGGTGCCCAAACCTTACTGCCCCATCTATTGGGGGTCCTGCCCCACCTTTTGGGGTGCCCCCCCGCCCCACCCCCAATGGCTGGGGGACACACCTCATGCAGGCCTCCCTGGGCCTCCTCCAAACGGCTCCGTGAGGTACACCCCACCTCCATTTGGGGTGAGGGGGGAGAGGGCCACCCCAAAAGGTGGGGCAGGACCCCCAATAGATGGGCCAGTAGGGTTTGGGCACCCTGGGGGCAGATAGCCACACTAATGGGCCCATCTGCAGCAAGCAAAGTTGGGTAAACAAAAAACAAAATGCTAAATCACAGGCTGCTTTTTAGGGGGGGGCTGGGGGCCACCCTAAATTGGCAGCGCCTGATGTACCGCAACGGGGGGTGACCCTCAACCCCCCCCCACCCCAAATGGAGGGCCCCACCTCATGCAACCCTCCCTGGGGGCAGATATCTGCTCCTAGGAAGGGGCATCTGACCCCAGGGAGGGATGCATGAGGTAGTGCCCCCCCTATCTGCCCCCAGGGAGGGTTGCATGAGGTGGGGCCCTCCATTTGGGGTGGGGGGGGGTTGAGGGTCACCCCCCGTTGCGGTACATCAGGCGCTGCCAATTTAGGGTGGCCCCCAGCCCCCCCTAAAAAGCAGCCTGTGATTTAGCATTTTGTTTTTTGTTTACCCAACTTTCCTTGCTGCAGATGGGCCCATTAGTGTGGCTATCTGCCCCCAGGGTGCCCAAACCCTACTGCCCATCTATTGGGGGTCCTGCCCCACCTTTTGGGGTGGCCCTCTCCCCCCTCACCCCAAATGGAGGTGGGGTGTACCTCACGCAGCCGTTTGGAGGAGGCCCAGGGAGGCCTGCATGAGGTGTGTCCCCCAGCCATTGGGGGTGGGGCGGGGGGGGCACCCCAAAAGGTGGGGCAGGACCCCCAATAGATGGGCCAGTAGGGTTTGGGCACCCTGGGGGCAGATAGCCACACTAATGGGCCCATCTGCAGCAAGCAAAGTTGGGTAAACAAAAACCAAAATGCTAATTCACAGGCTGCTTTTTAGAGGGGCCTGGGGGCCACCCTAAATTGGCAGCGCCTGATGTACCGCAACGGGGGGTGACCCTCAACCCCCCCCACCCCAAATGGAGGGCCCCACCTCATGCAACCCTCCCTGGGGGCAGATATCTGCTCCTAGGAAGGGGCATCTGACCCCAGGGAGGGATGCATGAGGTGGTGCCCCCCCTATCTGCCCCCAGGGAGGGTTGCATGAGGTGGGGCCCTCCATTTGGGGTGGGGGGGGGTTGAGGGTCACCCCCCGTTGCGGTACATCAGGCGCTGCCAATTTAGGGTGGCCCCCAGCCCCCCCCTAAAAAGCAGCCTGTGATTTAGCATTTTGTTTTTTGTTTACCCAACTTTCCTTGCTGCAGATGGGCCCATTAGTGTGGCTATCTGCCCCCAGGGTGCCCAAACCTTACTGCCCCATCTATTGGGGGTCCTGCCCCACCTTTTGGGGTGCCCCCCCCGCCCCACCCCCAATGGCTGGGGGACACACCTCATGCAGGCCTCCCTGGGCCTCCTCCAAACGGCTGTGTGAGGTACACCCCACCTCCATTTGGGGTGAGGGGGGAGAGGGCCACCCCAAAAGGTGGGGCAGGACCCCCAATAGATGGGCCAGTAGGGTTTGGGCACCCTGGGGGCAGATAGCCACACTAATGGGCCCATCTGCAGCAAGCAAAGTTGGGTAAACAAAAAACAAAATGCAAATTCACAGGCTGCTTTTTAGGGGGGGCTGGGGGCCACCCTAAATTGGCAGCGCCTGATGTACCATGACGGGGGGTGGCCCTCAACCCCCCCCACCCCAAATGGAGGGCCCCACCTCATGCAACCCTCCCTGGGGGCAGATATCTGCTCCTAGGAAGGGGCATCTGACCCCAGGGAGGGATGCATGAGGTGGTGCCCCCCCTATCTGCCCCCAGGGAGGGTTGCATGAGGTGGGGCCCTCCATTTGGGGTGGGGGGGGTTGAGGGTCACCCCCCGTTGCGGTACATCAGGCGCTGCCAATTTAGGGTGGCCCTCAGCCCCCCCTAAAAAGCAGCCTGTGATTTTGTATATTTTTTTTTGTTTACCCAACTTGGCTTGGTGCAGATGGGCCCATTAGTGTGGCTATCTGCCCCCAGGGTGCCCAAACCTTACTGCCCCATCTATTGGGGGTCCTGCCCCACCTTTTGGGGTGCCCCCCCCCCGCCCCACCCCCAATGGCTGGGGGGCACACCTCATGCAGGCCTCCCTGGGCCTCCTCCAAACGGCTGCGTGAGGTACACCCCACCTCCATTTGGGGTGAGGGGGGAGAGGGCCACCCCAAAAGGTGGGGCAGGACCCCCAACAGATGGGCCAGTAGGGTTTGGGCACCCTGGGGGCAGATAGCCACACTAATGTGGCCATCTGCACCAAGCCAAGTTGGGTAAACAAAAAACAAAATGCAAAATCACAGGCTGCTTTTTAGGGGGGGCTGAGGGCCACCCTAAATTAGCAGCGCCTGATGTACCGCAACGGGGGGTGACCCTCAACCCCCCCCCACCCCAAATGGAGGGCCCCACCTCATGCAACCCTCCCTGGGGGCAGATAGGGGGGGAGCCACCTCATGCATCCCTCCCTGGGGTCAGATGCCCCTTCCTAGGAGCAGATATCTGCCCCCAGGGAGGGTTACAAGGGGTGCCCCCTTTCTACTTCGGTTGGGGGGGTACCCTCCCATGGGGGGACACCCCCCTTTCATTCAGTAAAAAAATCCATGGTGGCTAGTGGCCCCCACCCCTTCCCCCACCCCTGTTTCCCATCATTTCAATTTTTTTTTTTTCATTTTACATTTCCTTGGGGCAGATGGTCAGCCATCTGCCCCAGGGTTCACATGCACGTGCCCCCATGCTTTGGGGTCGGGAGGGGGGAGAGGGCTGCTAACTTGAAGCAGCCCCCTTCCCCCCCCCACCTCACAAAGAGATCCATGGTAGTCTAGTGGGTTGCTGGTCACGGATCGAGCGCTCTGCGCCGATCCGTTACCAGCAATGCCTCATATGTGGTGTCCTTGGAAAGGGGAGAAAGTCCCCTTTCCAGGGACACCACTTTCTGTTCAATCCCTGGTGGCCTAGTGGGCCCCAGGACCCCAAACCCCCTCCCACCTCCCCCCATCCCTCAGATTATTATTATTTTTTTTTTATATATTTCCCTGGGGGCAGATGGCCAGCCATCTGCCCCCAGGGTACATTTTCATGTGTCCCCATGCTTTGGGGGCCGGGGGGGGGGGAGAGGGCTGCTTACCTGAAGCAGCCCCCCTCCCCCCCAACTCACAAACAGATCCATGGTGGTTCAGTGGGTTGCTGGTCACGGATCAGCGCTCTGCGCTGATCCGTGACCAGCAATGCGGCATATGAGTGGTGTCCCTGGAAAGGGGAGAAAGTCCCCTTTCCAGGGACACCACTTTTAGCTCAATCCCTGGTGGCCCAGTGGGCCCCAGGGCCCAAAACCCCCTCCCACCTCCCTCCTTCCCTCGATTTTTTTTTTTTTTTTTTTCCCCTCACCCCTGGGGGCTGTGATCATCTGCCCCCAGGGGTCCCTGGCGCTGTGGCCCCATGCTTTGGGGCCACGGGGGAAGGGGGCCGCATAACTTGTAAGCAGCCCCCCCTCCCCCACGCGTCACAAAAGGATCTGCTTTGATCCGTGACGTTGCTGCCCGCGGATCGAGGCGCCCTGCGCCCGATCCGCGGGCAGCAAAGCCACACAATGGGTACCGTTGGAAAGGGGAGAATCTCCCCTTTCCAACGGTACCCGCCTCGATCTCCGGCTTGAAATACAGCCGGAGATCGAGGCGGAAGAAGAAGGGGACTCACCTTCTCTCTCCAACGCAGCAGCAGAAAATGGCTGCTGCGTTGGAATTACTTTCAGTTTCACACCGACGTGCGTCACGCACGTCGGCGTGAAACTGAAGGAAATCCAACCCCCGGGCAGTGAGGGGGGACCTCCCCCTCACATAGCCCGGGGGTTGGATTACAGTTTTGAGCGATCCCTGCTTTGCAGGGATCGCTCAAAACAAGGTGCCAAAAAGGACGAGCTATCTCGTCCTTGGCACTGCGTGTGAACTTCCAAGGACGAGATACCTCGTCCTTGGCACTTAAAGGGTTAAATATCTCCATGGTCTTGCTCCCCCTTATCTCTCCTCCCTCCTGTCTTTCTACACTCCCTCCCACTCCCTTTGCTCTTCTGACCAATTCCTTCTCACTGTTCCTCCTTCCCCTTGTGCCACATCCCATTTCCGCTCCTTCTATCTCCTAGCCCTCCTGCACTGGCACACCTTACCACTCTCACTCTGCTCTATTTCTACTTTTTCCTCATTCCACACTTCCCGCAAATCTCTCCTTCTCCATTCCCTACCATGAAACCCCTACACCTTCCTGCCCCCTCCCCCTTGCATTATCCACGATCATCTCCCTCCCCAAACCCCTCCCCCATTCTCACCCTTCACCCCATCTGTTTCCCCCCCTTCTCCTCTTTCCCACCCCTCCCTCTCGCTCTCAGTTCTACTGCACTACTCTCCTTCTCCCCTTCAGTTTAATTGCTATACTTACTGTTTTGTTGTGCGGTTGATTCATGTTATTTGTCCACCAAAAAAATGAAGGCTTGTGCACCATTCTGCTCACAAATCACCATTTATTAAACAGGAATTAGCAGGCAGAATGACACACAAATCCCTGTTTTTTGGAAAACAAATAACATAACTCAACCCCTAGAATGTTAGCATTACAAAACAAAGAACTGTTTTAATTTTATACCATTAGATTTACTATTAGTGCTTCTCCTCACCACTAGCTCACTTTCTACTGTCATCTGAACCGCAGTATAGTAACACACAAATAGAAGAATAGCCTTCCCAACTAATTGTAGCTGCCCAATGCACGATTACACACCACCACATACATCTTTAGCATCATACTCAGACACTCATGCATACAGCACACATACATTGCACAACAGCCCAACCCATACCTTCTTTTTTGTTTCAACAGACCCCACAGAATGCCTACCAGAAACCAAGTCTGTAGAAAGTGACGCAGAAATAGAGCAAATGAAAATAAAAGTGTCCAAAATAAGCATCCATCTATAGCAGAATTTGTACAAAAGGTTCAAACAAAACAGCTCATACAGTCATTTAGCAAAACAAAACAATATTCCAGTATAGAAACTTTGCCTCCTCTACCAAAATGTAAAAGAAAACAAAAAATCATTAACAAGAATGCAGCTACCACTACTGCTAAAACTGTTCCTATAAATCTTGATATAGTGGCAAGTAACCATACCAAAAAAAGTATTTTAGCAAAAATGTTCCGCCACCGAGTCCTTCAGAATCTTATAAAAACAGGAGACAAATCATGCGCAACCCTTAAAACCTACCGTAGAAAATGAATCTTAGAAGCTTTGATAGACAGCGCAATCCTTCTCAAAAGAAAGTTATTTATTTTAGTGTTCAATAGAATGAAACCACTAACAAAACTAACTACTAAATTACAGAAAAGACTTCTCAATAAATGGAATTTCAACAAAAATAACTTCTTAAATATCTGTAGAGGTGAATGGACTCAAACCATGAGCGCAGAACCATATTTTAATGAAGAAGTATACAAACAAAATCAAACAAACACAATTGCAGTACATAGCAGTGGACGAGGTTATGAAAAACCTAATAATACCATAACGCAACAAGAAATACTGCTTACAAAAATATCCCCAGAAAACTCAGTATCAACTCTCCATTCAGCTGAACCAGAACTTCCAGTATACAAATGGAGATGTACATTGTATAATAAGAAACCTTGGCCCACCCACTCGGTTTGTTACATTAAGTTGTGCAGAATCTGCATGGTAAGATTTACATGATTTCTTACGCATATCACACAAAAACAAAACAAACATAGATATATTAACACCTGGAGAACTTTGCTCTATAGATCCTGTTAATGCTTCAAGCTATTTCCATCATCGCTTCATTGCTATGCTACACTTTATTTGTAATAAAACTGTTCCTCTCCTAGGAGAAGTGCAACACTTCTTTTGGAGAAAAGAATATCAAGCCATAGGAGCACCACATAGCAACATGCTTTTATGGATTAAAGATGCTCTTAAATTGGGTCAAGACAGTGATGCCACTGTTTTACAGTGTATCGAAAAATATGTCACTTGTGAACTTCCATCAGAAGCAACAAATAGTGATCTTCATGCACAAATTGTACAATTTCAAAGACACAAATGTGGCAAATATTGTTGCAAATACAAAAACAAAGGGAAATACTACACCAAATGCCACTTTGGTTTCCCTAGACCAGTTACAGAAACAGGTGAAGTGAACAACGTCATGTCCTCAGTTAGACATAGTGTTAAAGGTAAATCACCTAAAAACACATATTACATAAAAGGAACAGAAGAAGCAAAATATATCAATGATTACAATGCAATCATTGCCCTATTATGGAATGCAAACATAGATGTGCAGTACATTGCAAACAATTCCACTGCAGTTGCAGGACATGTTACAGCCTACTTAACCAAAGCAGAAAAAACAGAGCTTCAAGACCACTGGAATGACCTATCATCAGGCAAAACAATGTCTCAGAAATTGTACAGCTTGGGCATAAAAATGCTCTCCCATAGAGAATGTGGCTGCTATGAAGCTGCAGATCGTTTAACCGGTACTGCTTTGTATGGAAAATCTGAAAATATAGTATGGCTAAGTCTTGGTCCTGCTAAATCTAGAAAAAGAGTTCTCAAATCATACGACGACATAGAAACAATAGCCAAAAATGATCCCAATAGCCAAGACAATTTGAAAAACAATGTACTAGACACATACTACCCAAACAGAAGTACCACCTTGGAAACCATGTGTCTATACCACATAGTCCAAAACTTCACATACAAAAATAATATAAAACCCAATGAAAAAAAGGTAGATACAGAGTGACAAATTGTGAAGACAGCTTAGTAAAACTTACCAAACCAAGTTTAATTAATCATATCAAATTGTCATTAAAAACTCCTGAACATAAAGAACTATATTACATGTCCCTGCTACAACTCTTTAAACCATGGAGAAAAGAAGAAGAGATACTAGATAACTATGACTCGCATGAAAACGCTTTCAAAGCAAATGAAAGCACTATAACCGGTGTAAACTTTGCACAGTATAAAACAATGTTGCACAATGAACAGCAACACAAAGAAGAACTCCAGGCCCAACTAGATAAGGACACTCCCGACAGTAGTCAACCTTCTGTAACAGGAAGCGAAGAACCACTGGGACAGCCACTAATAGTAAATGAGACAGCATTAGCTATGACAGAAGTGGAAAACACCATGTGTCACTATGAAGATACAGAAGACCTAACTGTACTACAAACAAAACTGAACAATGAGCAGCATAACATTTTTCAAGAAGTAACAAAAGAAATTGCACATGGTGTACAACATGAAAATAAAGACTGTACCTGCCAAAATTACAAACCTATACTACTATACATCAGTGGTGAAGCTGGTGCAGGCAAAACATTCTTAATCAAAATCATCAGCAAGTTCCTTCAACAATTGACAAACAACAAACTATCAGCTGTGTATCTGCCCCCACAGGTTTAGCTGCCTAAAACATAGACGGTGTCACTTTACACCGATTACTACTCCTGCCAGTAGAACACCAAAACAAATTAGAATATTACAAACTTTCTACAGAAGCTGCAATGGAACTACGCAGAGTGTTAAAACAAATGAAAATGCTACTAATAGATGAAGTGAGTATGGTCTCCAACCTAATGTTGATTCACCTCAGATTACAAGAAGTACTTAAAACAAATTACGAAGAGCTCTTTGGAGGAAAACACATTATTGTTTTCGGAGATCTTCTTCAATTGACACCAGTGAAAGGTGAACCTATTTTTAAAACCTTAGGACACAAACTCTGCTGTAAAACTGTTGGCAGCATGGTAAATGTCAACCTTTGGCAACATTTCCAATACAGAGAATTAACAGAAAACATGCGACAGTCTGCAGACCTCACCTACGCCAACATTTTAAAAAGTATTAGAGTTGTACTATCTAAAGAAGCACAAGCAATATTAAAAACCCAGCACATCCATGCACTTTATGGACATAACTCATGTGCTACTGATGTCATGGAACAATTAGCACACAAAAATGTCAATTGTGTGTCCTTGATGCCAACTCTTGCAAGCTGTTCCAAATTCAATGAAACAATGTTGAAAAAAGAAATGCAACCAATAATTGAAATTTCCGCAACAGACAAACTGGACGTACATGGTATGACACTACCCATGTGTCAACAAGCCACAACAAGACTAAATACCTTAGAAAATTCAATCTCCAACACAGCTGGTTTGGAGAAAATATTAAAATGATCTTTAGACTGTAGAGTAATGCTTAAATGTAACCTTGACGTGGAGCAAGGACTAGTTAATGGAGCACTGGGTACAGTTGTTGGCTTTCAAACATACCCACATGACAACAACATTCAGTTTTTCAATATTCTCGTTGAAAAACTTTCAGAAATAAAAAGGATCGGGCGCTCAACAGCTTGATTCCTTCTTTTCAAAGACATGTATGTACGCAGAGAACAATTTTCTTTAACTCTAGCATACTCAGTCACCATTCACAAATCACAAGGTCTTACCTTAGATAAAGCATTGATAGATTTTGGGAACACAGGGCCTCATTACAACCTTTGCGTAAAGTGTTAATGGGCGCCGCTAATGGAGGCGGACCCGTTAAACCCATTCGGCAAGATTATGAGGTTCCCTCGTGGGACCCGTTAAGGACGCCTGGTAAAAACCAGGCGTCCTTAACGGGTCCCGCGGGGGGACCAGGGAGCTAACAATGGGCCGGTCATAATCAGACCGTTGTTAGCTCCCGCTCCCATTCCCATTGAGCCCTATGGGAGCTCAAATGGGAATGGGGAAAGTCCAGGCCCGGGTTCCCTGAAGGAGGAATTACCGGGCCCTCCAAACTTGGAATGGCCTGGTAATTCCCCATTCAGGGAACCCGGACACGGTTTTGGAGGCAGCCATGCCCTTATTAAGGGCACGGCTACCACCAAACCCGTAATGAGGCCCACAGTCTTTAAAGAAGGCATGAGCTACGTAGCACTATCACGCTTATGTACACTTGACGGTCTATTTATAATCAACTTTGATGCAAGTAAAGTAAACGCTGATATTCCTTGCATTTTAGTATACAATAGACTACGTTCACTATACACCCCCATCTAAAAACATATCCTGTTCCACAAAAAGCAAAACGTTGTAAAAGAAAACTAGTTCAAACATAAATGCAACAGGATGTCACTGCAAATCCTCCAAAGAGAGTAAAAGAAACTAATACTTCACCAATTAGTACAACCAAAGAAGAATCTATTACTCAAAGTAACTCAGGTGCTTCTTCAAAGAAGCAACACACACTCCAAAAAAATGACTTGGACACAGAACTATCTGGTCCATTCAAATTTTCAAATATAACTGGTGTAAATTGCTACGCAAATGTAGCAATCAATATGCTATTTCAATTGCCACCAATTATTGACAACATTTACTTACACAGTATAGACCAATTGTGTTTGCAAATGTTAGTTCTTCATAGAAATGCAACCAACAGTCCAGACAACACCTACAGTGTTCATGGATTAAGACAAGAATTGGACTACTGTGCTGGGATGGTGAAATTCACTATAAAATCACAAGAAGATCCACAAGAATTTCTAATGTACTTGCTACAAGTACTGGAAAACAAAAACATACCTATAAATGAAATCTTCAAGATTTCATACATGTGGAAACATACATGCACTTTGTGAAACAATATGAAATATGAACAAATCCCTAATGAACGTTTTGTGTATGTACCTAACTGTGAATCAATTACATTTCAGCAACTATGCAAACCATGGCAGATTATGTACTACCTGCAATTCAGATAATCGCTCCACCTTACTAATACAAACACATAGTAAATATGTAATATTAATGCTTCTACGTTACAATGTAGATGGTACCATAAACAACTGCAAGCTGACTGGATTCACACATGGTCAAGTATCGCTTGGTAAGAAAACATTCAAAACTATAGGTATAATCTACCACTCAGGAGCCACAACCAATGCAGGTCACTACACTGCATATATAAAAAAGAATTGTGGATGGTTTGAATGTAATAATAGTACCATTACTTTAAAGCAGAGATTACCAGCAAATCTTATAAACGCTTATTTAATCTAATTAAAACCAAAATGTAATAACTTATCTGTTCTTAAACATTAACAAAACTTCAATTAGAAAACTATAAACAGTTAGAATACGCCAACAGGTATCTAAGTGCTCCAACATTTTTCAACGACCAAACAAATGAATCAATACCACTAATAACTAATCTGTGCATAAACATTAATAAAAACTCAATTAAAAAACTATAGACAGTTAGAATATGCCAACAAGTATCTAATTGCCCCAAGATTCAATAACAACCAAACAGATGAATCAATCCCACTAAATTATAACAAGTAATAAACAGTTAGAATATGCCAACAGGTATCTAACTGCCCCAAGATTCTGCAACAACCAAACAGATGAATCAATACCACTAAACTATAAGAAGAAATAAACAGTTAGAATACGCCAACAGGTATCTAACTGCCCCAAGATTTTGCAACATCCCAACAGATAGCTTAACAACTTGAGAATATAAAAAAAGTATAATCAGTTACAATTCAACAACAAGTATCTAACAATCTGCAACAAACCAACAAGTAAACACTGAAAACACAACAATAAATGTACTGTACCAAACAGTACATAAACTGTAAATTTGCAAATATTTCATACATATTCAATTCTATGGGTGTGATCTATGGGTGTGATATGCTGCAGTGGTTGTGGCCAGGGCCTAGAGTCTTGGGTGCATGGCCTACGGCCTTTGGCCATGCACCCTGTGATGCTGGAAATGCATCGGAGGGACAGGGCCTCCGTATCCTTGTCCTTTACTGTTCTTATCGTGTGTTCTGTCGTGTTTTCCGCGCAGAAGTCCGTGGGACTCCTGGCGGTGCAGCTCTCTCTTTTTGGTTTGGTGAACAGACCCATGGGATACCCTTATGGCACCCGTGGGTATGGGTACAACCCTGTGCCCCTAGTGTATGTTTTTGGGCACCCGTGGGTGGCCCACAGAGCAGGGTATGGGCTGGTGGCAGCTCCATGCTGAGTTTGACAGGTGCACTGGGTATCCTCCATTTTGGGATACCCCGGCCCTGCCATTGGGATCAGTTGATTCCTGATAGGAAACAAGATGGCCCCTGGGGCCTCTTGCTTTCTATTGCCTGATACCTTGTTTTCCCAAAGTCCCGGGAAACCCTGACTCTGTCCCTTCCCCCTGACTGGCTGTTGGGTGGAAGTTCCGTATATGGTGTTGTTGTGAAGGCCCAGCTAGACTGACTGGAGCCTTCCCGCTGACTGTATGATGTGGGTACCTCCTGTGGGTGGGACCTGGGTGAATGGAGAGTGTGACCAATATGCACTCCTTGTTGTGGCTGTCTGGTTTCTGTCATGAGGGACAAAGACTGAGACAGCCCTGCCCGAAACTGGCCTGAATGCAGTATGTAGTGTTGAATAGCTGAGTACTTGTCTCAATCCACATTCCTTGTTGTGAGTGTCTGAGCGGGAGAAGAGTGGCCTGAATGCCCTGCGTGCCTGATTGGTTGATCGACTGCATGAATGCCCTTCTGTACAATTGGCTGCTGAGTGTGTGCCAGCAGTATGGATGAGAGACTGGATAGTATATCTGGGGACCTCTCACCATTTGAAATTGTTCAGAAGCTGAAGTCCACTACGACGTGTAACTGGAGTAACTGACGCTTGACCTTGAGGCCCTGCTGGAGGAGAAGGATTGCTGCTGCTCTCCTTCACGATCCGAAAGCTGCTGTGTCGCCAAGGACTGACCCAGAGAGGACCTGGTAAGGCGCCCTCTTCCCGAGCTACGAGGGACCATCGTGCACAGCTGATCTTTGCCAACGCTCCCTGGTAGACAGACCTACGACAGGCTGCCGACCGGAGACGGGGACTGCTGCGGAATCCCAAGGAGAAGCGCCCGGACTGTTGTCCGCCACTGTCGACGACCGCTGTCGCCGACCGGAGCCGCCGTGCTCCCGTTTGCCTAAGAACTTTCTCTTGATCATCGGACGCTCTCGTCTGCATCGCCGTGTCCGTCTCCTGCTGGAGAAGGCCTGACCGTCGACGCGCCGAGGAGTATCCGCCGGTGTGTTTCCCGCCACCCAAAGACCGCAGAGACGCCGACGACTCGACGCCCTTGCTGGGCTACAGTTCCTCCTCATCTCTTTGCGGTCCAGAACTATCGTCACCGAGGTGCCCCGCACGCCTCTTCCTTGCAGGACGCCAACGCTCTGTCGTCGACGAGCACCGCTTGGATCGAAGCCTGCTGCCTCATCGACGGCGTACTACCCGGTTCACGGTCGGACGTTCGACGCCCCGTGTCTCCCGCTTGAAAGGGAAGGCATTCAAGAAGGGCCGTCGATTCCCCGACACCGAACCCCGAGTCCGTGACGCCTCTCGACGATCCGTGGCTCCTGCTTTAAAGGGAGTCACTCAAGAAGGATCTGTCGACGCCTCGCCGACGAACTCTACTCCACCAGGTACATTGGGGGGGTAAAAACATTGTAGGAGAGAACGAGACTCTGGAACAATATATGGACTGGGCTGTGTTATATATCGTTATCTTACAGGTTGCCCAGGTGGGGGGATCTCCACTCAGAACTGCGTCCCGTGGTAAGGGCCAGTCTTCTGCCTATTGTTTCATCCGTCTGCTTTCTCCCCTCTCTCTATTGCTGGTTTCATTGCTATTGATCTGTGTGGCATTCTGACAGTCTTGTTAAGGCACTCTAATCGAATATTAGTGGTACCACTTTAGAATTGTAGATATTTACCATTGTTGATTTTCCGGAGCACAAAGTGCGTTATTGTGATAAGTGTACATAACCTTTGAATATTAATTATATAAAGACTGTGTTTTCAGTAATACAGTGTGTGGACATTCCTTGTGGGGGCTTGGGGACTACACTGTACTTAAGAACCAGCCTGCATCACCTCCCGAGAAGCTAGGCCTTGATTGCTCGTCCATTGCTACCGTATTTTAGAATCTTGGCTGGGGTCCTCTGTGCCTCCCCTCTCCCATATAGAGAGCGGAAATACAGACACCCCCCATCGGTCTTCACAGCTGGTGGCAGCGGTGGGATGCTTATGGTTTTAAGACTCAGTGTATAACCGTGCCACTTACAAAGTATCTGCACTTTATTTAATTAAGGTTTAGGTGTGTTCCAAATAACTGCATTACAAGCAATGGAGTCCATTGCGAATGGTAAATTGACTAGGATGAGCTTAGAGGCTCTCCAGAGTGCTTGTGAAGCCAGGGAGTTAGACTTTGTGGATAAGTCTAGGGCTGAGCTGATAGCTGCCCTGGTGGACTACCAGACTGATGGTGAAACTCTTGATGAAGGGGGGGATGCAACCAGTGAGGACTCTGCCCCCGGGGTTGTCGCTGAATCTGTTTCTGGGAATGCCGCCATTCCTGCTGCCTCTGTTCCGAACCCCAGCAATTCCATGGAACTTGAGTTATTAAGGATGAAGTTGGCCTTTGAATATCGCAAGTTGGAAATAGAAGCTGAACTTAAGAAAGAGGAGCTGGCACAGCAAGTAGAACTCAAGAATAGGGATCTTGCGCTCAAAGACAAGGACACTGAATGTCAGAGAATCCAGTTAGAGAAAGCTCGAGTGGAGACTTCAGCTAGACCAATTGAGAGTGGCAGGTCCCCAGCCACCAAGTTTATGAAAGATTTGGTTGGTGTGTTTGTGGAGGGTTCAGATATCCTCCAATGGATTGAAGCGTTTGAAAGGGCTTGTGCAATTCATGATGTTGAGAAAAGAGATTGGGCGAAGTGTTTATTAAGCAGAGTGCCTCAATCTGGATATGACTGTATTCTGAAGCTGAGTGTGGAAGAAAGGGGTCAGTATGAGTGTATGAAGTCTGCTTTGATTGCCAAGTTTGGCAAGACACCTACCCAATACCTTAAAAGGTTCAGGGAATTTAAGAAACGAGAGAATGTGTCTTGGGTTGACTGGGTGAGTGCTGCGCACATGAACATGATGGGGTGGATCGATGGGTACAAGGTGAAAACTTTTGCTGAATTATCCACCTGTTGTTTTTTGAGCATTTTTCTGAAGCCTGTTCACCAGAGCTGCGTCAGTATGTTGCTGACCAGAACATTTTGGACCCCTTCAAGCTGGCTAGGTTGGCTGACAAGTGGGTCTCCCACCGGGTGTCCCCTAAGGACTCCAGCGGGAAGGACAAGGATAAAGAAAAGGGGGCCTCTCAGAAAGCTGAGGAGTCCCCCAAGCAATCACAGTCGAGTAAACCAAAACCTTCCTCTCCTAAGAACCAAAAATCTAGTGGGGATAAGTCCTCTGTGGGTGGGAATAAGAGTAGTGGTCCTCCTGCTGCAAAGCAGGCTCCCAGTGGTTCCAGTACCGTACCTCGCACTCCTAGCACTTGTTGGGATTGTGGGGCTCTGGATCACCGAAGGGGTGACTCCAAGTGTAAAGGTAAGGCACTTGGAGTACAGGCTGTCAGCCTGACCTACCCTTACCCCGTGTCTGAGGTGGAGGCCACCGCCCTCCCCTCCTCTACCGGGATCACCTTTGGTGCTCCGGTAGAGATTTCCTTAGTGTCCCTTGGGGCCTGGGACCAGTACGCAGAAGTACTGGCGACGATCCCACAGAACACCCGTAGGTTTTTGAGAAGTGTCCTCTTGAATGGCCAGCCTTTTACTGGTTTGAGAGACACTGGGGCAAGCATGACAGTGGTGGACAGGACCCTGCTCAAGCCAGAGGACTATGTAAGTGCTCCTCTGAGAACCACCAGGTTAGCTGGTGGGCCTCCCAAATTATCGCCTGTAGCCTTAGTCACACTCATGATTGGAGACAAGACAGCAAAGCTTCCTGTCCTGGTTCAGGACAATGTCCCTGCTAACATTCTGTTAGGTAATGATCTAGTAGAGTTGGGATTGATCTCGGATGGTCTTCCCATGACTGCCGCTGCGGTCACTAGGTCACAGGTGACACCGGGTCTGGCTGTGAGTCAGGTACCCGAGCCAAAGGCGCGGCCTAAGGCAAGAAGAAGGAAGACCAAGAAGGCCACCTCTGTGGAGGGAGCACCTTCTCTTCCTGCTGTTCCGACAGCACCCATTGGGATCCAGGCTCCAGACGGGCTGGGTCCACTGGAAAACCCGAACTCAACTCCTTTGGGAAAAGAGACAGAAGACTCTCCTGTGGGAGAGGTTCTCAACCCGGAGGATCATCCCGACCTTCAATGCTTGTTAGCTGAAGGGGGACCCTCCCGGGCAGACTTCTGTAAAGGACAGAGAGAGTGTCCCTCTCTCGAGGGTCTGCGGACACAGGCCCTGTCCCAGGCACAAGGTGAAGTGCCTAGGACATTCAAGGTTTATTGGGAGGGTGAGCTCCTTGTTAGTGAGCCCACTAAGCCTGAACCTGGTGCCCTCAAGAGGTTGGTGGTGCCCCAGGTTTACAGGCCATTCCTGTTGCAGTTGGTGCATGAGGTGCCCTTGGCTGGTCATCTTGGTACCAAGAAGACTAAGCAGAGGCTCTCTGCCCACTTCTACTGGCCCCGGATGGGAGTGGAAGTGGAGTCCCACTGCCGGACCTGCCCGACTTGTCAGTTGTCTGGCAAGACTGGAGGCAGGGTCATTGCCCTACTGCAACCGTTACCAGTGGTTGGCACACCATTTGAGAGGGTGGGCATCGACATCGTCGGTCCCCTTGACCCTCCCACGACAGGTGGACATCGGTTGATCCTGGTATTGGTAGATCATGCCACCAGGTACCCTGAGGCGATACCCCTTCAGACGATTACGGCCAAGGTGGTTGCCCGGGCTCTCCTGGGCATTTTTACCCAGGTTGGATTCCCCAAGGAGGTTGTCTCTGACAGAGGATCCAACTTCATGTCGAGTTACATGAAGACCATGTGGAAAGAGTGCGGGGTAACCTACAAGTTCTCCACATCTTACCACCCCCAGACCAATGGTCTGGTTGAGAGATTCAATAAAACTCTCAAAGGCATGCTAGGTGCTTTGGAAGAGCCCCTAAGGAGGAAATGGGATCTCCTCCTGCCATGCCTGCTGTTTGCTTACAGGGAGGTACCTCAAGAGGGTGTTGGTTTCAGCCCCTTTGAGTTACTCTTTGGACATCCCGTGAGGGGGCCCCTCGCCTTGATCCGAGAAGGCTTGGAAGCCACCCCTCCCGGTTCCGCCAGGCAAGTGGGGCACTATGTGTTAGGCCTCAGATGGAGGATGACACAGATGATGGGTCAGGCAACAGCAAATCTCAAGGCCAGCCAGGAATTGAACAAATACTGGCATGACCTTAAAGCCTCGCAAGTGGATTGGACTCCGGGACAGGAAATCCTTGTGATGGAGCCTACCAAGCCTAGGGCTTTGGCAGACAAGTGGACTGGACCCTTCCGGATAAACTCCAAGATGGGCGAAGTCAACTATCTGGTTGACATGGGAGCCCCTGGGGTAGCCCCCCAGCTATTCCATGTCAACAGGCTCAAGCCTTTCCACCGGCGAGCAGAAGTCTCATGTCTCTTGCTAGCTTCAGGGCAAGAAGAGGATGAGAGTGAGCCCCTTCCTGATTTGCTGCATAGCAACCCTCAGGACGGCTCAGTGGAGGGAGTGCATCTCTCTCCAGATTTGACAACAGAGCAGCAGAGGGCCTGCCGGGCTTTGCTCCAGCAGTATGCCTCTCTGTTTTCGCTGACACCGGGCCTTACACCTTGGTGTAGGCACGAGATTGACACTGGTGACAGCGTGCCTGTCAAAAGCAGGTGCTACCGTATGTCAGATACCGTTAAGAACCACATCCAGGCTGAGGTCGCCAAGATGTTGGATCTGGGTGTAATTGAACCCTCAACCAGTCCATGGTCCAGTCCCGTGGTCCTTGTCCCCAAGGCAAGTTCCCAGACCGGTACCAAGGATTGGAGGTTCTGTGTGGACTACCGAGGAGTCAATGCCGTCACCAAAACTGACGCGCACCCACTGCCCAGGGCTGATGAGCTCGTGGACACCATAGGTGCTGCCAAATTTGTGAGCACCTTTGACCTCACCTCAGGCTATTGGCAAATAGCTCTGACGGACCATGCCAAGGAAAAGACGGCATTCTCAACACCAGAGGGACTCTACCAGTTTAGGGTCATGCCTTTTGGGTTGAAAAATGCCCCTGCCACTTTCCAGCGGTTGGTCAATCATGCGCTCAGTGGGCTGGAGGCCTTTTGTGTGGCCTACCTAGACGACATTGCCGTCTACAGTTCCACTTGGGAAGCGCATTTGACACACCTGGATAAAGTGTTGCAGGCATTGAAAAGGGCTAACCTCACTATCAAGGCCACCAAGTGCCAGATAGCTCAGGGGAAAGTTACCTATCTTGGACATGAGGTAGGCGGGGGTCAAATCCAGCCTCTCTCCAGTAAGGTACAGGATGTACACGACTGGGAGACCCCCACTACTCAAACCCAGGTGAGAGCCTTTTTGGGCCTCACTGGGTATTATCGCAATTTCATGGCGGACTATGGGACCATAGCTGCACCACTGACAGCTTTGACTTCACCCAAACAACCTAGGAAGGTTAATTGGACTGAAGACTGTCAGAGGGCCTTTGATGGCTTGAAAGAAAGTCTGTGCAGGGCACCCGTGTTGTGTGCGCCTGACTACAGCCGACCCTTTATCGTCCAGACGGATGCCTGCGACACCGGAATTGGAGCTGTCTTGTCCCAGTTAGATGACAAAGGGAGAGAACATCCTATCATATTCATCAGTAGACAACTCAAGGGTAGAGAACTTAGGTGGGCTACTGTTGAAAAGGAATGTTTTAGTATAGTTTGGAGCCTTAGGCGTTTTAGGCCCTACCTTACGGGGTCCACCTTCAAGGTCCAAACAGATCATAAGCCCCTGAAGTGGCTTATGCAGATGAAGGGTGAGAATCCGAAATTGCTCAGGTGGTCCATTAGCCTGCAAGGGCTAGACTTCACCATAGAGCACAGACCAGGGAAGAGTCACGATAATGCAGATGGCCTTTCCAGAAGGTATGTTGACCGTCTGGATGAGGGTGTCTATCCCGTGGGAGATTAGGCACCCTAACCTCAGAATGGGGGGGGGCGACTGTGATGCTGGAAATGCATCGGAGGGACAGGGCCTCCGTATCCTTGTCCTTTACTGTTCTTATCGTGTGTTCTGTCGTGTTTTCCGCGCAGAAGTCCGTGGGACTCCTGGCGGTGCAGCTCTCTCTTTTTGGTTTGGTGAACAGACCCATGGGATAACCTTATGGCACCCGTGGGTAGGGGTACAACCCTGTGCCCCTAGTGTATGTTTTTGGGCACCCGTGGGTGGCCCACAGAGCAGGGTATGGGCTGGTGGCAGCTCCATGCTGAGTTTGACAGGTGCGCTGGGTATCCTCCATTTTGGGATACCCCGGCCCTGCCATTGGGATCAGTTGATTCCTGATAGGAAACAAGATGGCCCCTGGGGCCTCTTGCTTTCTATTGCCTGATACCTTGTTTTCCCAAAGTCCCGGGAAACCCTGACTCTGTCCCTTCCCCCTGACTGGCTGTTGGGTGGAAGTTCCATATATGGTGTTGTTGTGAAGGCCCAGCTAGACTGACTGGAGCCTTCCCGCTGACTGTATGATGTGGGTACCTCCTGTGGGTGGGACCTGGGTGAATGGAGAGTGTGACCAATATGCACTCCTTGTTGTGGCTGTCTGGTTTCTGTCATGAGGGACAAAGACTGAGACAGCCCTGCCCGAAACTGGCCTGAATGCAGTATGTAGTGTTGAATGGCTGAGTACTTGTCTCAATCCACATTCCTTGTTGTGAGTGTCTGAGCGGGAGAAGAGTGGCCTGAATGCCCTGCGTGCCTGATTGGTTGATCGACTGCATGAATGCCCTTCTGTACGATTGGCTGCTGAGTGTGTGCCAGCAGTATGGATGAGAGACTGGATAGTATATCTGGGGACCTCTCACCATTTGAAATTGTTCAGAAGCTGAAGTCCACTACGATGAGTAACTGGAGTAACTGACGCTTGACCTTGAGGCCCTGCTGGAGGAGAAGGATTGCTGCTGCTCTCCTTCACGATCCGAAAGCTGCTGTGTCGCCAAGGACTGACCCAGAGAGGACCTGGTAAGGCGCCCTCTTCCCGAGCTACGAGGGACCATCGTGCACAGCTGATCTTTGCCAACGCTCCCTGGTAGACAGACCTACGACAGGCTGCCGACCGGAGACGGGGACTGCTGCAGAATCCCAAGGAGAAGCGCCCGGACTGTTGTCCGCCACTGTCGACGACCGCTGTCGCCGACCGGAGCCGCCGTGCTCCCGTTTGCCTAAGAACTTTCTCTTGATCATCGGACGCTCTCGTCTGCATCGCCGTGTCCGTCTCCTGCTGGAGAAGGCCTGGCCGAGGAGTATCCGCCGGTGGGTTTCCCGCCACCCAAAGACCGCAGAGACGCCGACGACTCGACGCCCTTGCTGGGCTACAGTTCCTCCTCATCTCTTTGCGGTCCAGAACTATCGTCACCGAGGTGCCCCGCACGCCTCTTCCTTGCAGGACGCCAACGCTCTGTCGTCGACGAGCACCGCTTGGATCGAAGCCTGCTGCCTCATCGACAGCGTTCTACCCGGTTCACGGTCGGACGTTCGACGCCCCGTGTCTCCCGCTTGAAAGGGAAGGCATTCAAGAAGGGCCGTCGATTCCCCGACACCGAACCCCGTGTCCGCGACGCCTCTCGACGATCCGTGGCTCCTGCTTTAAAGGGAGTCACTCAAGAAGGATCTGTCGACGCCTCGCCGACGAACTCTACTCCACCAGGTACATTGGGGGGGTAAAAACATTGTAGGAGAGAACGAGACTCTGGAACAATATATGGACTGGGCTGTGTTATATATCGTTATCTTACAGGTTGCCCAGGTGGGGGGATCTCCACTCAGAACTGCGTCCCGTGGTAAGGGCCAGTCTTCTGCCTATTGTTTCATCCGTCTGCTTTCTCCCCTCTCTCTATTGCTGGTTTCATTGCTATTGATCTGTGTGGCATTCTGACAGTCTTGTTAAGGCACTCTAATCGAATATTAGTGGTACCACTTTAGAATTGTAGATATTTACCATTGTTGATTTTCCGGAGCACAAAGTGCGTTATTGTGATAAGTGTACATAACCTTTGAATATTAATTATATAAAGACTGTGTTTTCAGTAATACAGTGTGTGGACATTCCTTGTGGGGGCTTGGGGACTACACTGTACTTAAGAACCAGCCTGCATCACCTCCCGAGAAGCTAGGCCTTGATTGCTCGTCCATTGCTACCGTATTTTAGAATCTTGGCTGGGGTCCTCTGTACCTCCCCTCTACCATATAGAGAGCGGAAATACAGACACCCCCCATCGGTCTTCACACACCCAAGACTGTAGGACCATAGATCACACCCATAGAATCAAACATTTTAACCATGCAGTATGGGCATTGTTTATGTCTGCGGACACCTAACGTGTTCTAAGAACAGTTTTATTTTGCTTGCGTACAGCACAGACAGATATAATGTCCTTAGGACACCTCTATTTTGATTGCTTAAGGACATCCCAGACACCGCGCCTGTTCTTAGAACAGTTTCAACTTGCCTGCGGACACTACGGACAGGAAATAGAGTCCTTAGGACACCTCCATTTTGGTTAATTGCGGACAACCTGGACACCGCGCCTGTTCTTAGAACAGTTTCAACTTGCCTGTGGACAGTACGGACAGGAATAGCGTCCTTAGGACACCTCCATTTTGGTTAATTGCGGACATTCCGGACACCGCATGCGTTCTTAGAACAGTTTCAACTTGCCTGCGGACAGCACGGACAGGAATAGTGTCCTTAGGACACGCCCATTTGCCCAATTACAGACATCCCGGACAGCGCGGCTGTCCGCGGATAAGACAAACACAACAGGGGTACCTGTCACATAAATAAATTCAGCATTTGACCCTTCTCTTACTCCCCCACCCTCCCCAAACGCTCTTACACACCAACACACTTGCCAAAATTGTATTTCTCCACCATTTGTCACAGCGCTGTCCGTGGATGTCCTCAGATCCAAGATGGCGGGCATTTCCAAAAAATCTGATGCACTCCACGCTCTTCACCATCCAATCAGTGGATACGTCGCATGTTCGCTGACATAACGCGAGCCGATTAGCGAATCAGGACACTGTCTGCTGAGCGAACAGGGAAGTGTGTCCGCAGAGCGGACATAGATATCACACATTTTTTGTGACCTACTTTTTGGTCGTTTAAAAAAAAATACTGGACAGCTCCTGCCGCGAATTTGGTGAAAATCCGTCCAGCGGTTTGGGCTGTAGGCATGAGCAAAGTTTTTTCCCCATTCAGTCTATGGGAAAAAAATAAGTTTTGGGACCCCCCTATAACTTTGCCCCCCCTGGACAAAACCTTAGCAAACTTTGCAAAACAATTCAGAGTGGGCCATGTACTTTTTTTTTGCAAAGTTTGGTGAGGATTTGTCCAGGGAGAGCGAAGTTAGAAGCCGCCCAAAAGTTCTCTTCCTATGGGATTAGCAATTTAACCGTAATATCCATCATCAATCCGGGTAAAGTTTCAGGAAAATGCCCCAGATATCAGAGGATTGTTGTTCTCTGTCCATCAACTTGTATGTACACATTGCAGTTCTAACAAGATATTTGTAGGTTGGTGTGAGGATGTATCTTTCACTGACAAGCTCTACAGGCTCTAGAGAACTAGAGGATTGAGATGCAGGTTTGGGATAACCTAAAAGCCAATTCGGCAATGCCTTAGGGGCTGGCCCATCTGGCTAATATGGGCTAGTTTTGTGGGGAAATATGGGTTATGTGTTTAGTCAATTTCATTTCATTTCATTTTACATTAATGTTGTGACCAGCTGTAGTTTTGACACAATGTACATACAAATTCACTACTGCAATTTGACCAAAAACATCATCCTGTAAACTAATTGATTAGTTGTGTAAAAAGGATAATGAAACGTGATCTGCAACTCTGTTCCATGGCCTATTTTATGTCCCAGTCCCACCCTGCTAAGGGGAATTGTATATTACTGGGCCCAACTGTTGTACAAGCTATAAAAACATGAGCTAGCGTTCTGGTTTGGGGACTTACATGAACTCTAGATCATGTTTCTATAGCTCACACAATGTCTGAGAAGGAGGCCTTAAAATTACCATGTTATTACGTTTTTAGTAGGAGATAAGCATTAGGCTTATTCTCAGATGTATTGGAGCTGATTAATACAAATACATGCTAGCTAATAAAGGTACTGTAAACAAAAGATGCTAATGTTTTAATGTAATTTTTTCAACCTTAGAGAGGTGTGAGCGTGAATCTGCCCTGTAAGGATTTGAACATGTGACCTAAAGTTTACATTTACAACCTGTCAGAAAAAGGGGAAACTCTCTGTCCAGCTGAGCAGGTAATACTAAACAGTGAATGACATAATGCATGAAAAGATAAAATAGTATATTTATCCATCTCAGTAACTGACCAGAAAAACATCATCTTGTTGGCTTTGGAAAAAACAGACCAGATGGCTATGAAGAAAGGGGGGATGGAAAAAAGGAAGAATTTCTTAAAATATGTGAGTTTTCATGTATTGCATTTAGAGATGTAACGAGTTAAAAGGGAAAACAACTATTTAAAGCAACTCTAAACTGTGCCTACACAAGAATTTTTTGATGTCTCCCTCCCACTGATAGTCTTGAGCGGCTTAGGGACGACTTCACTCAAAGGCACATACCATAAGGCAAGGAGCAAAACACAGCCTGCTTCTCGCAAGACACTAAAAAGAAATGTTTTGCATTCCAACATTCCAACCTCTGTTTCAAATTACAGATAAAATGATGTGGGTCCATTAGACTTAGTATTTGTTATGTAGGGTCAATGGACCATACTTGCAGGGAATGCCCGCACACAGTGCTGTATGATTGGCTGTGCATTGATGAATTTTCCTTTCGGAGCATGGAAAAGAGACAGGGCTGGTTAAAATGACTGACATGGTAATTGTGCCGTCATTGCCTAATTATGAGTTTTGTATTAGTTAGCTCTGATGTCCCTTTAGAATTTATTGGGAAATTGTGGTATTACCACCAGTAGTAGTTCCACTATTTATTTTGATGTCATACCACCATGCATATTCAGAAAGTGTAATCCCCTTAGGGGTTTGCTAATTCATAAGCAGGTGCACTAAAAAAACAAGCAGTGATATCAAGCTCCTAATGAGACCCTACTCTCGGAAGGAGAGCAGGGTAGCTAACAGGTAAAATAACTGTGGTATCATTGCTGGACCAGCAAGTCAGTTTGGAATATCACTTAAACATGTATATAATGTTCTTGTGATGAAAGAAATAGCACTATTACCATCGGGGGGCTGCCTATCAGGTTGCTCCGAACATGGGCTGAATCTCACGATCCAAGCCTATGTTCCGAGCAAGTGCACTGCTGCTTTCCAGCACTGCCATCTTTCCTTCCTCTCCTCAGTGACCCTGTTGCATCTTCCCCTAAAATCCTCTTGTTGGCTTCCACTTACCACTTAGTTTTGCAGCACTGATGCACCACTCCTCTCATGCTTCATGGCCTCTGTGAAAATTGAAGAAGGGCTCCCATCAGAACCCAGTTTTCATTTCCATGGCAGCCATGTTGGTTGGGTATTTATTTTGCAATGGGTCCTTTTTTTCAAATAAAATAAATGACTATCAGCACCCTAGCAATAATCACTGGCTCCCCAGGCAGCACCAGGTGGTAATGGCCCAGCGACCCTTTCTTAAATGCTATTTCTCTGCTTAGGCCTACTAACTTGTGCTCTGGGACATTATAATAATGAGGTCCCAAAGAAAAGGATGCAAAGAAAAACTTTACATTTAAAAATCAATATGTGAATTTCAGCCGGCGCACCACATCTGAAAAAACATTTGACAATATATGACAAAGCACCAAAGGGAAAAGCAGAACAGTCCAATCTAGGATGAAAAGCACAGCATTGCATAGAAAATGAGAAATAAAATGGGGCCTACATTGTGGATATTTTCCTTGGAAAGATTAAGAATAAGTATTAGAAATTCAAACCCTACAAAAACTCACTATATAAGTTTTTGACATGACTTTGATTGCAAACATGTTATAATGTTGCCCTGTTTAAAATGACAATTGCAACATGGAAAAGACAAGTACCTTTATTTGCTACATTGATGAATGAAGCCAGCAGCATTGGGCTAGGAGACAAAATTAAATTCCTTCCTCCGAGCCACAGCAGCGCAGCAAGAGTAGGGGTATGGTTTGCCTCAGACAAGACAAACCCATGCTTTGAAGCTCAGCCATCAACTTCATGATGCTGCTTAACTTCCTTGTTCTCAGAAACAGGCCTGGGTAATAAAGCAAATCCTTCACCTTTCTGCCACAGATGCAACCAATTTGTCTTGGAACTTGCCAGGACTTCATAGGAGGATGGAATTCACATCTTCATATACTTGAAGTCTGGATAAAGTGGCAGAATGTGGCTTTAGTTGCTAATGGGGCAATGCCCTGAGTCAACAAATAAATATAGGCATCTGGATTTCAAATGACAGATGCCATATGGCCATGTTTCCAGGCCAAGAATTGAGGATGCCATTTAATATTTTGGAAATAAGAAAACAAATGCACAATGTACATTTTGCATTTGGAATCACATTTTGGTTTATAACTTTAGAAGGGCATGTCATATTAGCTCACTTTAAAAAAATGTGTTGAGGGTGAAAAGTTGAATTCATATTTTTGATATTTGTTTAATTATGCAAATTAGGCAAATGCGGATATTTTTGCACAGAAATGGCTTGCATTAGTGATTCATATGCCCTGGTGTCCTAGTGTCCGTTCTGGTGAGGCTGTTATTGTGAGCTGAGAGTGTAAAAAGCCAAAATCTGCACATTACAGTTCATGTTGAAATCAGACTACCATCAATCGATTTGCCTGAGTGAGAAAAATCTTCTGAACTGGTTGGGAACATAGTCACATGTGAATAATATGAGGTTTCAGAAAATTACAATTGTTTAATGTAGTAATCTCCAAAATGACATGACATTGATTGGGAGGCAAACTGGGTTTGGAAGTTATTCCCTTTAGACTTCTCTCTTCATTAATTTACCCAATGAGTAGATGAGGCGATGGTTTAGTGTGATGGCAATTTTGGAGCATTGTACAATCACATACACTGACCAAGTAGATTGGAGATGTGATACACACCTCTAAAGGGAGGAATAATGTATTAAAATCCAAACCTACACAATACCAAGCCCTTTAGATTCTGAAGTCACTCACTTTCTAACTGACTGACTGGGATGGACTGACTGACAGACTGACAGAAATAGAGAAAGCAGAGTTGGCAACAACTCTATTGAGATTGGAATAGAATGCTTTCCTTTTTGGTCCATTTTGGATTACCATCATTATACTGTAAGGGAGGTCCACCTCGGTTTAAAGCCCAAGTCCTCTACAGTGGAAAAGACAGCAGGCAGGCCCACTACAGAAAAATGGAAACCGGGCTCCTGAGGGCAGCTTACCCCATTTGCTGACTGATGCCCACCTGTTCCTAAAGACAGAGAACTGAACCAGTCTGTAAGAGGGTGCACACCTGTCTGTGAGACAGGCAAAAGAAACCCCTATGTAAGTATGAAGCCAGTGGGAGGTACAACTGAAGGGAAATATACACTAAAGGAGAATACATTAAACCCCAGCCCTTTTTATTTGTGAAAGTACTTATGGGGAGTTTATAAATTGACTGCACATTCTGAGAAATAAAACAAATTTTGGAAGTGTATGTGCTTCTTGAATTATTGATTTGATGTAATATATCCTACGGTATGTATATTGGGAGATCACATGACTCCTTCTCTGTGTAATGTGCACACACAGAAGATTAATCCAAGTTTATATCTCACTGCGTACAAACCCATAATGTAATTGAAATAATTACATGGTTACATCAGAAAGTTCTGTTACTGGTGCTGAACTGCTCAAGACAAAGGGGAAAGGGTGAATAAATCTAACCCTTTTCCCAACCTTATGTTGCCCATTGAAAATGACAAGTATTCACTTTTACACATTATCGCAATAGAAGCACCACTGAAGAGAATCTAGCAAACATACATTTTCTATTTACCTGAAATTAACATGTGGGATGTCAAATAGCTTGTCTTTCTGGAATTCAGTTGCAGATGCTCACATGTCTATTGGGTAGAGAGGATGTGTTTATTTTCAATGGATAAGAAATAGAGAGACTTAGATAGGCAGGGATGTTCTGATTTAATTTTGTTTTTATTAAATTAAAGCTTTATCTTGGTTCCACATACATTTTTCAACCCATGATGGATGTGCACTCAGGGTAAATCATATTTACATATGGGGATATGTGTGCTTTAAACAGCCTGCTTTCATGTTAATGCTGTTTTGACCATTCAAGTGACCAGTGTATTGCTCATTCTTAACCATTAAAATTTGGATTTCATAGCTGTATAGTGCATTTACATTTATATTGACTTAATGATCTCTATTGTATTTTTTTTTTATTTGATATTTTTGAAAAAGAATCAACTTTTCAATAAAAAGTTGTATTACAGTTGCAACATAATACACAGAAGTTTACCAAAGCAATTTCATTGAAATTAGAAATAATACACCAATATTTGCAGAGCAGATAGTACATCCATGCATAATAGCACTGCCTGTTTGACAGTGAACATTGTCAGGCTAAGTTAGTCAATCCAGCTGCAAGGACTAGAGATATTTCATAGCTGCAAGGGTGACAGTAATACAATGCCCTCCTAGAATCATCAACCATATAGTTTCTGGTGTTAACGGCCAGTAATGTTTAAACAGATGACATAAGACACGCTTTCTTCTAGGCAACAAAGCTTCACAATGAACCATCAAGTGTTTTAGAGTTTCTAATTGTTAGCTGTCATTACAATATCTACATGATCGCTCTCTGATGCTAAGTTTGGCACTAGTGCCACAAACTTCCGCAATGGACCGCAAATTTAAACGTAAGGGAAGGAATAGGGTTCTATATTGAGGTGCTGGGAATCTGATTAGATACCTTTCTGGTTGATTCAGAGATTTTATTCTGAAATGTCCAGTTTTCTCATGTTTGTATTACAGGTGTCCCAAGTCAGGCTCCAATCGTAGAACCACAATTTCAATTTTGCGTGGGTGGGATTAGTGGTTAAAAGATCTAATGAGATATCAGCCACAACCATCGTAGTCGAAGCTCTTTCACTTTCCAGGAGGAAGAAGGTTTGTCAGAGTCAGACTCTATAAGCGTTTGGACTGGTAGGCATGGGGCTCTTCCTATAAAGACTGATCAGTTTCCACATGTATATTGCATTTAATGACAGCAAGCCTAGATCATATTGTATGATAGCTATAGGTTCACTTGCTGGAAGAAAAATATTAGTAATGGTTCATACGAGAACTTCCAATATTTTCTATGAATCATATGGGTTTGGCACACTGCAGTAAGAATTATTTTCTGAGGTGTAATTGGTAGTGTAAATCTCGAAGACTATTGTTTGTACTGAGTCCAAGATACCGATACTCAGTAGTTACAGTAAGTGGAGCACCATTCAGGAGCCACTTATAAGAAAGAGCATGTGTGCAAGGATGGTTTTGGAGAAAAATGGAGTACATTAGACTTCTTTAAATATATTTTAAGCTGATTTTGAGCTGTGTAGGTTTCTACGGCAGATTGCAAACTTTGTAGTCCTTTAGGAGTTTTAAACAAAGGCACTATATCGTCAGCATATAAAAGGCAAGGGACGACATGAGTGTCTATCTTAGGAGACTCAGTTATTACTTTTCTTAATCTCTTTCTATATCATCTATAAAGAGGTTAAATAAGGCAGAGGCAGCATGCATCCATGCTTTTGTCCTCTAGATGTGGGGATAGACTGAGATAACATTCTTTCTTGTGTGAGCTTTATTAGTATTGAGGTGCTTGTATAGAACTGAGAGACCAAGGAAAGAATGTGTGCTGGACATGCTGCCACTTCGAACTTTGCAAACAGTAGTTCATGTGGCACGGAATCGAAAGCAGTTTTGAAATCCATGAAGGCTAGGTATATTGCTTGGCCCATTCGTTCGCTGTGCTGTTTAATAAACAATACAGCTAGTATATTCACTGACATGCCCAAGACAGGTACAAAACCTGTTTGGAATCTGTCAGACAACGCGTTTGATTTTATCCAATGATTGAAATTTATTAGCACAAGCCATGCAAATTTCTTGTCCTGGACGTCAAAGAGGGCAATGGGTCAATAGTTTTCAGGGTTTTCCCGATTGCCCTTCTTATAAATGGAAATTATAGCAGATATTTTCCAGGATGGAGGGATTTGCCCGGATTGTAGAACTTGCATGAATAGTACAGCTAGCAGCACTGCCCATGCCTCTCATTTAGAATGCAACTGGTGAGACCATCAGGACCTGGTGCTCTTGACTTGTTCAACCGTTTAATCTGAATCAAGATGCCTACTATGTCGAAGGGAATAGTGTCTGACGTGTCCCATCTGTAGTATTTGTTGACTTTAGATGTAGCTTGCGTTGTGTACAAATTCTTATGGTAAGTATGCCAGTAATTTACAAATATTGCATTTATTTGATAGGGCTGCTGAGATTCTTGAAAAGCTGAGTTCAAAATGCTCCATGTTGGAGCGCTGTTTTTGCTCATAAGAGAGGCCAGCATCAACTCTGCATTTTGCTGAATTATATGAGTTCGATGATTTTTCAGCCAATTTCTGTATCACATTTTGAGTTTGTGAGACTCAATGAGCTTATTGGATCGATTTGTGCTGGCCATTATCCTGAGCGCTCTTCGTAATTCAGATTTATTTTTCTCCATTGGGTCAAATACAGGCTTGTAATTGTAATATGGTTTCTGACCACTGGGCATGCATTGTTTGAACACATTCATTACTGATATGTACCGGCCCTCTAGTGAGCTAAATTCAATCGAGGATAAGTAAATGGTTTGCTTAGGGACATGGCTAGATTAAATACCATTCTCTGGGACCATCTAAAGCGATTTCTTCCCCCTGTTAGAGTTAATTTGCCCGGGTATGAGGAGGATTTAGATTTTACATCATGCCAAATCCAAGTGAAGTGAAATAGACTATGATTACTGTGGACCTGACAAAGTACAGAAAAGCTTTGTACATTCATAAAGGTGTTTTGGTGAATGAAAACATAGTCTATGGTTGATGACAAGTTATCTCTGTGCCAAGTCGACTTTGTGGTGATGTCACCCTTTATAGCGCCATTTAGCATATGGAACTGCCATTCAGCCATAAGAACAAGCTATTGCTTTTCGAGAGGAGTCAGAGGTTTTGTGAGAGTAGGGAGGCAGGAAATATTTAAATCACTGCATATGATGGTCGAGAAAACAGTACAGTCACGTAGTATTAAATCTGGCATAAGTGCAACAGCCGCTACAAAGGACTTATCCGAAATTTCAACATGGTTCCAGTAAAGGTTTAGAAGAGCAAGGTTCCGAACAGAAGTAGTGAGCATAACGAGCTGAACAAATCTATTTGGGGCAGCCCATGGTTCTTACCTGAACCTGAGATTTTTTTTCATGGCAAATAAAAGCCCCCCGAGGAGCGACCATAGCAGGCCTTGACTGCTGGCGAAAACATCACAAAATGGGTTTCCCTAAGTGGGAGTTGCGTGAGCCACGTCTCTTGGAGGATCACAATATCCATATGCACCAAAGGATTATTTTCAAGAATTAGAAGATGTTTATGAACGCTTGTGTTCCAAGAGGCCCAATTAAGGATGATGGTTGAGGTGGGGATCTAGTTGTAATTTATATATGCAGGCCTGCTTGGAGCTTTGGACAAATATTCTTGGCCTAAAAGTCTGTTGTTCTGAACATTGACCTGTCTGATTGAGCTATGGTCACCTCTATTACAGGTGATTGTTAAAGAAGAATTGTCCTTCTGCTCTGCGATATGTTGTTAGTTTATCGCTATCATTTAATTTTTGGAAGATATTGCCTTGTTGCTTTAAAACTAAGCCCAAGGTGAACAAATCCGCTCTCGTTTTCCACAGCGGATTTAGCACCAGCCCAGATTGTACCCAAATCCTGACCATTCCCAGGTCGTCGTCGTTAATGAATTCCACCCAAGTTATGTCAGAAGATTGCAAGTCTTCTAATGCAGGAATGTCTCCCAGGTGGTTAAGGACAATGGTCCTGTTGAGTACATATGAATGACAGGGTTCACCTCTGCATTGCACGTTAAGCTGAACTGACTTGGAAGAGAATTACTTTGCTTTCCAACTGCCTCAGCTAGCCTAACTGGCTTTGTGCTGGGCTTTGGGTTTGATCTAGTGGAAAACCCCTGCTTGCAAATTAGAGTTCTGTAGAGTTGTACACAGAGATGAGTGAGTCACGTCTGTCGAGTCCCAGTTGACTTTCAACTTTGGCTTTGCGGGCAAGGATCTTACAAGAACATTTGTTAGCCTAACGGTTTCTGCGATTTCATGCTGCCGTTGCTCTATGGTAAAGAAGTTGTTTTCCTGAGGCTGGACAATTGTGCAAGATGCCTTGTTCATGTTGCAAGGCAAGATGTAATTGTGATTACTACCAATACAATTAGGCACATCATTCTGGGCCAGGGGAGTTATCTGATCGTCTTCCTTATCAATTGTGATATTGAGAAGATGTGAAGCTTGTATAAGGCCATCCAAGGGTTCTCGGTGGGATGAGTCAGATTCTTCGGTGTCAGAATCTCAATCCTTAAGATCCTTGATTTCTTCTTGATAGGTGGTGAGTGATTTTTGTTTCGCTTTTTAGTAGCTAACTGAGTACAGTTCACCATTTTTTCGAAGGGTGTTGTTAGAATATGTACAAACCTCTTTGCTCCATTATACAAGGCCTTTGCTTTTAGAGGCTGGTTCTTAGACTTTTTTAGAATATTGGTATGATTGGTTGCCTTTTTGCTTTTGGCAAATGTTAATTTAGTCGGCACGATTGGAGAGTTTATTGGCAGCGATTTTGTTGTCACCGAATTTGAAGGGTCAGACAGAGGACATGGAAACAGTGTTTGAGTGTTTAAACTGGAGTTGGACGATATTGAATCCTTGCATTCAACAGGGAGAGGTTCAATTTCCAAAGCATGGGGAGCTTTTAGATTCCATTCTTGCAAACGCAATGGTTTGGTTATTAATGTTTTTAGTAGCTCAGTTTGGTGAGCAAGTCTAGCATCGAGTCTCGTAAAGCTTTGCTAACGACATTAAGGCGCTGTTCATAGCTGCTAGTGTGAGATCGATCATAGGCGTATGCTCTTGCATCTTTAACGTTTTCCCAAGCAGTGTCCGATGAATAAAAGAGACTGATGTGCACGGAGATGCGGAATCTGAAGCAGGATATAGTATTGGGGAGTGTGATAGATTTAAGGTAGGAGACATCTTTGTATACAGAGACTGACAGGCCGATTCATGGAATAATTAGCGCGGCGCAAGTGGGCAAAAACGTGCGAATCGCAGTGGAATAGCGAAAATCGCAGTGCAATTGCGAAAATCGCACGAAAAGCAGCGCACGTCGATTCATGGAAGGCCGTGCGCGAGAAAACCAGCGGATGTGCGATAAAAAAGTGCGCGGCGCACGTTGGCGCACAGGCCATCTAACAGCGTGCGCCAGGTCACAGCGAAAATCGCACAGGCCACAGCGAAATTCGCACATAGCGCGGCGCACGCAACAAAAGTAGGCGCAACACGGGCGTAACACTCGGAATGGGGAACAACTTGCCAAAACGTGGGCGTCACGGGGGAAGTACAGGGCACAAGTGCGCGGAACGCCCACACGCTCGCCTACAACACGTATTCATGGAATAGAATAGGGCAAAAAAGCGCACGCTCAAACCAGCGCACAGGCACAAACACGACCGCCACAAGAAAGCAGGCGGTAGCGTCTCTGCGGCTGTAAGAAATGTGCGCCAAAAGGTGCGCCAACAAATAGCACCTATATACTGCCATGATGAATGTCCCATACTGTGGCCCTCCAGGAAAAATGACGTGCAAAGGGGTACCCACAAACACGGACACCCGCTGACAAAAAATATGTGTGCGTGGATACCGGGGTGCGCGGGAAGTCTAACACGCGATTTCAGCAGGGTACGTGCATCACAGGGGTTCGCGTGAAGTTATTCACGCGATCGGGCCTGGGGGAGCGGGCTACGTGTATTCCAGGGGTTCGCGTGAAGTTTCACACGCGATCGGGTCTGGGGGAGCGGGCTACGTGTATTACAGGGGTTCGCGTGAAGTACCTCACGCGATCGGGCCTGGGGGAGCGTGCTACGTGTATATCAGGGGTTCGCATGAAGTTTCACACGCGATCGGGCCTGGGGGAGCGGGCTACGTGTATTACAGGGGTTCGCGTGAAGTTCTTCACGCGATCGGGCCTGGGGGAGCGGGCTACGTGCATCACAGGGGTTCGCGTGAAGTTATTCACGCGATCGGGCCTGGGGGAGCGGGCTACGTGTATTCCAGGGGTTCGCGTGAAGTTCCTCACGCGATCGGGCCTGGGGTAGCGGGCTACGTGTATTACAGGGGTTCGCGTGAAGTTCCTCACGCGATCGGGCCTGGGGGAGCGGGCTACGTGTATTCCAGGGGTGCGCGGGAAGTTCCACACGCGAATAGCCTGGGGGCGCGTGTATTCCAGGGGTGCGCGGGAAGTTCCACACGCGAATAGCCTGGGCGCGTGTATTTCAGGGGTGCGCGGGAAGTTCCACACGCGAATAGGCTGGACGCGTGTATTTCAGGGGTGCGCGGGAAGTTCCACACGCGAATAGCCTGGGCGCGTGTATTTCAGGGGTGCGCGGGAAGTTCCACACGCGAATAGCCTGGGGGCGCGTGTATTCCAGGGGTGCGCGGGAAGTTCCACACGCGAATAGCCTGGGCGCGTGTATTTCAGGGGTGCGCGGGAAGTTCCACACGCGAATAGCCTGGGCACGTGTATTTCAGGGGTGCGCGGGAAGTTCCACACGCGAATAGCCTGGGCGCGTGTATTTCAGGGGTGCGCGGGAAGTTCCACACGCGAATAGCCTGGGGGCGCGTGTATTTCAGGGGTGCGCGGGAAGTTCCACACGCGAATAGCCTGGGCGCGTGTATTTCAGGGGTGCGCGGGAAGTTCCACACGCGAATAGCCTGGGGGCGCGTGTATTTCAGGGGTGCGCGGGAAGTTCCACACGCGAATAGCCTGGGCGCGTGTATATCAGGGGTGCGCGGGAAGTTCCATATGTGATTTGACAGTGTGGGTCCTCCCAGGTGTACCCTGTACACCCTCCACGGCCCCTGCAGGCAGCCCACACCACAGGGGACTACCCTGCATCCCTGGTCATGTCCCGCAGGCAGCCCACCCACCATGGGCATGCCCCCCAGCAAAGGCACATGTCTCCTTGAACTAATGACCACCAACTCATGTCCCCTTGCACCCCCACCCCCCAGCACTGTGGGGCACCTGCCAGCAGGCCCCCACCCATGTCCAACTCATGTCCCCCACCACCCCCACCCCCCAGCACTGTGGGGCACCTGCCAGCAGGCCCCCACTCATGTCCAACTCATGTCTCCCACCACCCCCACCCCCCAGCCACCAGGGTCACCCTCCACCAGGCCCCCATCCATGTCTCCCACCACCCCCACACCCCAGCCACCAGGGGCACCCTCCACCAGGCCCCCACTCATGTCACCCACCACCCCCACACCCCAGCAGTGCAGAGGCACCCTCCACCAGGCCCCCACTCATGTCTCCCACCACCCCCACACCCCAGCAGTGCAGGGTCACCCTCCACCAGGCCCCCACTCATGTCTCCCACCACCCCCACACCCCAGCAGTGCAGGGGCACCCTCCACCAGGCCCCCACTCATGTCTCCCACCACCCCCACACCCCAGCAGTGCAGGGTCACCCTCCACCAGGCCCCCACTCATGTCTCCCACCACCCCCACACCCCAGCAGTGCAGGGTCACCCTCCACCAGGCCCCCACTCATGTCTCCCACCACCCCCACACCCCAGCAGTGCAGGGTCACCCTCCACCAGGCCCCCACTCATGTCTCCCACCACCCCCACACCCCAGCAGTGCAGGGTCACCCTCCTCCAGGCCCCCACTCATGTCTCCCACCACCCCCACACCCCAGCAGTGCAGGGGCAGCCTCCACCAGGCCCCCACTCATGTCTCCCATCACCCCCACACCCCAGCCACCAGGGGCACCCTCCACCAGGCCCCCACTCATGTCACCCACCACCCCCACACCCCAGCAGTGCAGGGTCACCCTCCACCAGGCCTCCACTCATGTCTCCCACCACCCCCACCCCCCAGCCACCAGGGGCACCCTCCACCAGGCCCCCACTCATGTCACCCACCACCCCCACACCCCAGCAGTGCAGGGGCACCCTCCACCAGGCCCCCACTCATGTCTCCCACCACCCCCACACCCCAGCAGTGCAGGGTCACCCTCCACCAGGCCCCCACTCATGTCTCCCACCACCCCCACACCCCAGCAGTGCAGGGTCACCCTCCACCAGGCCCCCACTCATGTCTCCCACCACCCCCACACCCCAGCAGTGCAGGGGCAGCCTCCACCAGGCCCCCACTCATGTCTCCCATCACCCCCACACCCCAGCCACCAGGGTCACCCTCCACCAGGCCCCCACTCATGTCACCCACCACCCCCACACCCCAGCAGTGCAGGGGCACCCTCCACCAGGCCCCCACTCATGTCTCCCACCACCCCCACACCCCAGCAGTGCAGGGTCACCCTCCACCAGGCCCCCACTCATGTCTCCCACCACCCCCACACCCCAGCAGTGCAGGGTCACCCTCCACCAGGCCCCCACTCATGTCACCCACCACCCCCACACCCCAGCAGTGCAGGGGCACCCTCCACCAGGCCCCCACTCATGTCTCCCACCACCCCCACCCCCCAGCCACCAGGGGCACCCTCCACCAGGCCCCCACTCATGTCACCCACCACCCCCACACCCCAGCAGTGCAGGGGCACCCTCCACCAGGCCCCCACTCATGTCACCCACCACCCCCACCCCCCAGCAGTGCAGGGGCACCCTCCACCAGGCCCCCACTCATGTCTCCCATCACCCCCACACCCCAGCAGTGCAGGGTCACCCTCCACCAGGCCCCCACTCATGTCTCCCACCACCCCCACCCCCCAGCCACCAGGGGCACCCTCCACCAGGCCCCCACTCATGTCACCCACCACCCCCACACCCCAGCAGTGCAGGGGCACCCTCCACCAGGCCCCCACTCATGTCTCCCACCACCCCCACACCCCAGCAGTGCAGGGTCACCCTCCACCAGGCCCCCACTCATGTCTCCCACCACCCCCACACCCCAGCAGTGCAGGGTCACCCTCCACCAGGCCCCCACTCATGTCTCCCACCACCCCCACACCCCAGCAGTGCAGGGGCAGCCTCCACCAGGCCCCCACTCATGTCTCCCATCACCCCCACACCCCAGCCACCAGGGGCACCCTCCACCAGGCCCCCACTCATGTCACCCACCACCCCCACACCCCAGCAGTGCAGGGTCACCCTCCACCAGGCCCCCACTCATGTCTCCCACCACCCCCACACCCCAGCAGTGCAGGGTCACCCTCCACCAGGCCCCCACTCATGTCTCCCACCACCCCCACACCCCAGCAGTGCAGGGGCAGCCTCCACCAGGCCCCCACTCATGTCTCCCATCACCCCCACACCCCAGCCACCAGGGTCACCCTCCACCAGGCCCCCACTCATGTCACCCACCACCCCCACACCCCAGCAGTGCAGGGGCACCCTCCACCAGGCCCCCACTCATGTCTCCCACCACCCCCACACCCCAGCAGTGCAGGGGCACCCTCCACCAGGCCCCCACTCATGTCTCCCACCACCCCCACCCCCCAGCACTGTGGGGCACCTGCCAGCAGGCCCCCACCCATGTCCAATCCATGCCCCCCTGCACCTGGGTCCCAACATTCCCCAATCATGTCCGTAATGCCCATCCTCCCCTGCCAAAAGGCCCAACCAACTTTCACATCCACCCACATATCAAAGGCAATTACATGTTACAACCCCAATTTAAATAATGCAATTCAACACATGTCTGTCACACACAATGGCTGCAAGTGAATGACAAAACACCCAACATGACATGCCTGAAAGCAATGAGATGATACGACACATTGAAGATTAAAAAAATAATATGTATTGAAAAGTAAGTAGAATGGAAATGAAATAAGAAAAAACACAAAGCAAATCAAACAAAACAAGATGAATGTCCAAGAAAATAATCTGAAAAATTAAAATAAGCCAATGAAGAACCATGAAGAAGATCATCCTGGGTCCATGAGCCCAACCAAATTAAACCTAACTATGACTACTAACTAAAAACTGAACTATATACAAAAAAGTGGTGCATTGTCCAATCGCAACCAAAAGAAAAATCAAAAAAACAAAGGAAACCTAACCCTAACTATACAACTATATACAAAGGCAGCGGGCTATTCGGATGGCTCACTGGTTGTTGTCATGGGCCAGGGCATCATCGAACTCCTGGTCAATGGCTTGGAGGCAGGCATGTTCCCTGGCCCCGAGGTCCCGCAGGGATAACGCAGTGTCAAGCTCAAACACCCTGCGAAGACCCTCGAGGCACTCAGCCCGCCTCAGCGCCCTCCGCATGGAGTCCTCCGCTCTGACCATCGTGAGCCGTTCCTCCTCTGCCCGCTGCCGCTCCGCACCTATCCGCTGGCACAACCACTCCCACACGGAAGCCACTCCCATTCCAGGGTTCTCCTGCCCTCCGGCCGATGCCTGCACCCCTGATGTTGATGGCCCCGAGCCATGATGCCTCCCACGTTGAGCCTGCTGCTGCCTCCGACGCAACTGCCTGTGCCAGCACGACGCCATCCAGGCTGATGGAAACCACCGACGCCGTCGTGCACGTGCCCTGCCCGATGATGCCGTCACATCCTCCATCTGTTGGGTTCCAGTTGCTCTGGTGTCCACCCCTGCTGGATCTCTGACTCCCGACTGTGGCAGGGATGGGATCCCCACCGAGCTGGCTGCATTGGTCGGGGCAGGTCCACAGGGGGCCCTGGTGGCATCTGGGCTGGAAGACGGCAAGGAGAACGACTGGTGGATAGCCTGCACAGAGGAGGAGAGGGCCGCCACATTGGCCAACACATGCAGTAAACCCCCGAACATGGCCGATCCCAATTGGGCCACGTCGGCACGGTGCACTTCGTGATGACGTGCGTGCTCCTCCCGGGAAGCACGCACGGCATCACGAATCACAGCCGTGCGCATCGCGACCCCAATCAGGACCTTCTCCGCACGGCCAGGGGTTCCCACGTCCGCAGGTGGAGGGGAGTCAGGTGACATGGACATCCCCTCTACCTGCGGACAGGCCTGGGACGGGGCATCCCTGCTGGTGCATGGTGGTGCACTCACAGGGTCAGGGACAGCGACATGCACAGGCCCCTCCACGGTGACCTGTGCTGCCTCCTGCCCCTGGCCCTGGACTGCACCACTTGCACCAGCAGGGATGCCCCCACCAGGCCCCATGTGTGCCCCAGTGGCGGCCTCCTCCTCCTCTGTGCAAACCACCAACCTGGATGGCTCCTCACCGTCTCCCACCGTAGCAGGCCCCTGTGGGGGCTCACCCACCCCTTCCGCTGCAGCCGTGGGGGCTTCCCCGCCGCCTTGCTCCACAGCGCCGTCTCCGCCCTCTTCTTCACTAGCCGCTGCGTAGAGGGAGACAAAGAACACAAGCATCAGGGCACTGTACAATGGTCCCCTAGACAGGAAGCAATAGCAGATGAGCACCACTGTCAAAGTACACTTCCATCATGTCCCTCCACAACACATGGGTCAGTCCAGGCAAAACACACACAGTAACAGGCATGGTGCATGCCATGGACATTTCCATGCATGTCCAATGGACTCTTGAAACATTCAATGATATGTAACTCACATGCATCATGGCTCATGCCCATCACATGCACACACTTCACCTCAGTCACATCCATCTGGCCCCAAACACACCAAACACAGCGGATACAAGGGTAATTTGGCTGCTTTACTGAATCTGTGCATTGTCACACACATGTGTCATGCATCCATGGCATGCACAAGTCACAGACACGCAGGTCAGGCACACAGACATGGCTACCATATATGTACCTGGCATCAGCACCCATCCCTCACCCCCACCCATGTCCAGGTACAGAGACTGGCATGCTCTCATGTTCAAAATCTGCATAGGGCTCCCCATGCGGCATTTCAACACATGCAACAACCATGTGCATCACACATCACTGGTCGCACATGCATTACCATGATGTCCCTGCACACATACATGCATACATGGCCTATGGCACACATACAGGCAAGTATCATAGAACCAGCACACCGCAACATGCCCTGTCTCACACAGTAATGCATGGACACTTACCGCTCAACTCCAGACGGGCCTCCCTCTCAAGGATCTGGGCGTGGAGCGCTGGGCGTACGCGTTCCAGGACCCTCATCTGGATGGAACTCATGCGGCCCCGGCCCCCCTCCACGAGGCGCCGGGCCTTCACAAGGGTCCTGGACCTCAAGTCCTCCCAGCGCTTCTTGATCTTCAGGACGTCGCGGGTTGCCACCCCCTCCGCGTTGATGGCAACCACACAGTCGGCCCAGATCCTCTGCCGTCCTTCCTTGCTGGCGCAGGACGATCCAAAGAGGGCATCATACTGCCCCAGGACATGCTCCACCAGGACACCAACTTCGGTGACAGTGAAGCTGGTGCCCCTCTGCCCCTCTGGCCTGGGGTTGCCACTGGTGCCAGATGTGGAAGTGCCCGACATGGCAACCCCAGAGGCAGGTGTGGGTGGGCAACTGGGTCCTGGGGCTGGGCTGTGGAGCGATGTAATCCCAGTCGGGAGTCTTCAGTTCCAGCAGGGGTGGACACAGCAACTGGACCCCTGCAGATGGCTGATGTGCAGGCACCAAATGGCAGGGCACGGTGGCAGCAGGCAGGCAGGCAGGCAGGCAGGCAGCAGCAGATGGCACGTGGGAGGCTGATCGGGGCACTGGGGGGCAGTAACTCGGCCTTCTGGGCAGGAGCGTGGGCTTCCGTGTGTTTTCGCGTGGCCAGCTTGATACGGAGTGATTTGGCACGTGAAAATCCTGCACGTCAGCGTGAAATCCGAGGAAAGGCCCTTAGCGCGTAAGCGCGTCAGGACGCATACGCGATTCTATTGGACCAGAGTCCCTCAGCGCGTAAGCACGTCTGTGACGTGACCCGCACGGGTGTTCCCCACTCAGCACGTGATGACGGGGCACACGTGGAGATACTGCACGTCAGAGTGTCATCGCGTGTAATTGGACAAAAGTGCGCGTACACGCGATTGGCCTATGTACGTGTATTTAATGGGTGCGCGGGCACTTACACACGCAAGTACGTCAGCGAACCTGTATCCCGTGGTGCGTGTGAATTTCCACACGCTATTGGACTGGGAACTGGATTCCAGGGGTGCGCGGGTCACACGCTCGCCTAGAACACGCGCAAAGCATAAATTTGCGGACTTTAACAATAACAAGCTCAGATGGCAGGATGAACATACCGTTCCTAGCAGCAGTGGCAGTGGGCTACCAAAGGAGGAGGAGGAGGATAGTCAGGGCCAGAATATTCACACCCAGAACCAGCCTTTTCGGGATGCCTGATGACCAGGTGTATGGGAGGTACAGGTTTCCACCACACATCATACTGGACCTGGTGAGTGAGTGGGAGGATGACCTCACATCACCCACCCTGTGCTCCCAAGCACTCAGCCCCCTGGAGAAGGTCCTCAATGTACTGCACTTCTTAGCCACTGGATCATTTCAGCGGACAAGTGCCATAGTGGGTGGGGTGTCACAGGCCACCCAGTCACGCTGCCTACACCAGGTCTTGAACATCATCACTGCACGCCCATCAGTCCGCAGGCACATATACCTGCCCAGAACACCTGTAGAAAGGCATGCTGCCGCCCTGGATTTTTACGCTGTGGCACGATTCCCCAAAGTGCTAGGTGCCATCGACTGCACCCATGTGGCTCTACGTCCCCCCAGGGCATCTGAGCACATCTATAGGAACCGCAAGCACTGGCATTCCATCAACGTGCAGGTAGCATGTAATGCCAAGGGAATCATCACCTCAGTATATGCCAACTATCCCGGCTCCACCCACGACAGCTTCATTTACCGAATGTCCACCCTAAGCCGGGACCTAGAAGCTGGGCGGCATGGCGATACATGGCTGCTTGGTGAGTATGTATGCCACTGCACATGCATGCATGTTGGATACTGAGCAAGGTCACAACCCCACCAATGATACCAATCACCACCTCCACAGGGGACAGTGCCTACCCTCTCAGCCCCCACATGATGACGCCAATTCGGAACCCCACCACACCACCCCAGGTAAGATATAACACAGCCCACATTACAACCAGGGGCATAGTGGAGCGCACATTTGGAGTGCTAAAGTCACGCTTTCGCTCCCTTGACCGTTCTGGCAGGCAGCTGTTATACGCTCCCCCAGTAGTGTGCAGGATCATAGTGGCAGCATGTGTCCTGCACAACGTTGCAACACGCCGGGGCCTGGCCGTGGACATGGTGGTGGCCCCACATCCCCAACCACATGCACAGCTGCTGCGCATGGGAGGGGAAAGGGCACGGGGGGAGGCAGCCCGTACACAGCTAGTGGCTAATTACTTCACATAGAAATCACACCCCTGTGGAGTGCACACTGCCCTGGCACATTCCATCTGACAATCAATGATGACTCAACCTGACACTGATCCTGAATGTCTGGAGAATGAACCGGGAATACCATGTCAGCCTGAGATTGTTCACCTGGAAGTGTCACAATGTGTGCATCCCTACCCACACAGACACCACCAATGCAGTTTTGTGAAGTTACACATGGAAGCAGCTAAAATGAATACCCACTTGCAAAATGCAACAAGAGGACAGTGCCATGTCAGCCAACCCAACCCCAGCACCGCCACACGACACACCGTGCCATGTCATGCTAATTGCAGGTAAACAAAGTAATCCCCACAACATGACATCAGTCTCACTATGTACAGTGGCACTATTAGAAACCTGCAACACCTGAAATGCTCACAGCAATGCCGGACCAACAACATACTTGAGCACGTAGTACCATTAACATGACATCACAAATGTTACATATTAGTAGTCTCACCACCTGGAAATGCCTGCACTCCCACCACTACCAACTGTGCAGTGTTGTCGCCATGTAGAGTTGTAGGTGCACTTCTGCCAACATGGTCCCCATCTCCAGACTAGAGGTCCTTGTGTGGACATGAGGAAGGGACCTGCAAATTGGGAGGTAGACACAGAAGAAGAGTTACACATCAATGCAACATGCAGTGTACAACACAACAGCAAGATGCACTATGAATGTATACACAGTATTGACTACAGACTGGCCACACAGCTCATGGGAGTCCAACGTCACTGTGTAATTCACTGTCACTTGGGCACACCCTTTGCAAGCCCATGGAAACGGGAAGCAGGAGGGGTGTGTGTGACTCAAACCCAAGCATCTGAACCAAATACATTACAAGCCTGCATGTGCCCAGCCACAATGCAGCGTATGCCCACAGGAACCACGGAAGCCAACAGATCGTCCCAAAAAAATTGGGAATAAAAGAAATCAAAATAAAAATAAAAATAAGAAACAATCAAAAATGGCCATTGATGGGCCCGGGGGGGTTGGGGAGGCCACCCAGGAGGTCCGAGGACAGGATGCACACCAGAACCCACCTGCGTGGATCCTGGGAAGATAAAACACCTCCATGGGCTCATGGCCCACACGGCTACCCTATTGTGGGAGTATCACTGCTGTCGCTATTATCACCCTGTGCAGCTGCATCCGGAGGTGGTTGCACTATGGGAGGCAGCCCACGCAAGGCCCTACTCTGCTCCTCCATGGCTGCAAGCATGCGGGTGTGGTAGGTCTGGTTCTGGAGGATGAGTGTGCGGAGGTCCCCATGCAACAACTCACGGGATGCCCGGACCTCCGCCCTCGTTGCCTGCATCTCAGCTGAGAGCGTACGGGTGAGACGCTCCAGCTGCTGTTCTGTCCTTTGGTGTGTTGAAGCCTCAAGCTCAACAAGAGTCGTCCTGAGGTGAAGGAGCTCCTGCCTCAGGGCTTCCCTGTGGCCCTGGGACTCAATGGAGATGGCCTCCTGCAGAGTCGCCAGTGCCGCCCGCCTGTCCCTGTTGGACCCCAACATGTCCTCCCTGTGTGACTGGCAGATGGAGTCGGTTGCCTGCTCTAGTCGCTCCATCAGCCTTTCTGGGGGCACAATGGAAGTGGCCACCCTATCCATGGCCTGAGCCATCATCTCGGATGATGCAGCCTGTTGGGTTGCCATACCGTAAATGGATTGCTCCCATGCGGTATTGCCGGGTGGCGTACGGCCACCACGTCGGCGGGCACCACACCTGTCTGGGGCAAGGCGAACTGCGCCTTGCTGTGCCGGCACTGCCTGAGGCTGCAGGACTGCATTCCCCCTCTGATCTGCTGGCCCAGGAACAGGATCAGATGTCGCGGAGTGTGACCCTGCATCCGTAACCACCGAAGGCGTAGCTGCCAACACTGACATCCCCATGGAGGGTCCTGACCCTGGTGCAGGTGGGTGAGACAGAACAGAATCCCTCCCTGGAACACTCACCTGCGACGGCACGTAGGTCTCATCCGAATCAACACCTGAGTACAGCTCGGGGGAGGTGCAGCCAGAGACACCCCTTGAGAGCACGACCTGCAGCACTTGTGGGTTCTCCCCCACCACCACACCACGTCCCTCACTGGTGGTTGGTCGGCCCTCGGACCCCTCCTGGGTCTGCACCATCTCCACAACCCCAGCAGTATCAGGTGCGTCTTCCCCTGCAAAGACATGAAAACAAAGAAATGGAAACAGGCATTAGCACCATGGCACACAATGAGGGCTGAGAAGCAAGAGAACCAGTACTTGATTGACACATGTCCCACATGACTAAAACCCTCCCATGCATGCAACCTCACTGCGTATGAAGTGCAGGCAAAAGGCACACACTGATGACACCAAGATGGAAGATGAACACATTTTCTGCATGCTGCCTGGCAGTGGCATCACACATTGGCCTGTGATTGCCAGGTGAAACACACATGCCATCACACAGATGGCATGTACCATTGCAATTGAGTGAAGATGGAGAGGAGGGCAGCACCTATTCATTCAGTCCAGTTCCCGCATGTAATTGCTTTTCTAATTCTAACAGGTTAGATTTTTCACCTGGAGCTGCCAGTCTGAAATGGTCCAATTGCACAGGGACATGTGTGTACAAATGATATCCAGGTAACAAAGTCACTCCACTTTACCATACCCATGTCAGACATGTGACTAGTGGACAGCGACATGCCTAGTGAAAGTGGTGGAATGCAAACAAACTGACTGAATGAGCAGTGAAAAATAAGCAAATATGTTGTGGCAAGGTGACACTTCAAGGGCAACTGGCGTGCAGTTGGGCTAGATGTCTACTGTTGGCAGAAGGGATACTGCTATGGCCAAATGCAGCTGCGCAGGAAGGATTGCATGAAGCACATGGCTGACCCATACGACTCAGGCGCACACACTCTCACCTGGCACACAAACAGAAGCCCTCACACACACACCATGCACATGGATGACACACACATGCATGTGCACTCACCGGACAATGCCTCGTAATCAGCCAGATCTCCCACGCCTTGGATCTGTTCCTCCGTGACGTAGGTCCCAGCGACTGACTCATGTGGAGTGAGTTCCATGTCTACTACTGGAGACCCACCTCCAGTCACTAGAGTTGCGGCATGACTTGAGGCCAGCTTACTCTTTGACCTGCGCTTTAGGTCATTCCAGCGCTTATAGCAATCATTGGCTGTGCGCCTCACAATTCCAAGGGCACTTACGATGTCCGCAACGGTCTGCCAGTGTGCCTGGCGTTGTGCAGGTGTGGACTTGGATCCTGCAACAATGACCATCTCGTTGTCATGTCCGGACACATACTCGACAAGTGCATTCAGTTCGTCATCCGTGAAGCTGGGCTTCCTGGACGGGCCGGACTGTGTAGCCGTGTCTGGGGCATCAGCCTGTGCCGGACGAGCACTCTTCCTCTTCCGCTTGGAAGGTGGTGGTGATCCTGAGTGTCCTGCGCCGCTCTGGACACTAGGGGCAGGAGCCCTGGTGGACTCTGTATCAGGAGTGTGGGATTGCACACTCAGCATGGGAGTTGGTGCAGGCATTGGCTCTAGTGTGATGGTGTCAGGGGGAATGTCAGCAGCATGGACTAGGACCAACACTGTTCTGGCTGGGTGTGTGAGGGCTGGGGTGGATGGAGCCGCAGCTGCCCCTGCAGCCTCTCCGCCCTGCCTCCTTGGTGCAGCAGATGACCTTGCTGCCCCCGATCCACGTGGCATGATGGCATCAACGTGCACCAGCGCACGTGTCGTAGCCCTGCTGACCTGGAAGTCAGCCATGGAGTCAGCCAGGTCTGGTGCCACAATGGGTTGGTCCAACAAGGGCTGAGCATGGATGGTGTCAGCCACATCAGCCTCAATGGGAGGGGGGGAGGGGGGGGGATTATGGGTGCCCGTGACTGGTCCTCCACACATGGGGGGACAGGCTCACCCTGCAAGTTACGACCACGTCCCCTACCGGATCCACCACGGCCACCACTTGTGGCTCTTCCACCTTTGCCACCCTTACGGAATCCTCGCCTCCCAGCCATGGCACTGATGTTAATGTGCGTATGGGAGTGGATGTAGACTATTGTCCTGGGCAATTGGGGGTCAAAGGGGTTGGGTACCAGATGGTAATTGTACCCTAGTGCTCTAGCAAGGCTGAATGTAACCCCTGGGGAAAGATGACGGGTCACGCAACGCACAGGAGACCCAAAAAGGGGAGATGACGTGCACGCAACCCCTCCTAGACCACGTGTGCAGAAAGAAAAACCTGCACTACGCTGTGGCACCCAGAAACACAAGAATGAACGTATGCGTGTCACACGCAGCCTAGAATGACCTCTGAAGGGGTAGGCTACACACGGGGCAAGCACAGATGTTAGATACGTGCGTGACTCACCGTCTGCCTGGTAAACAAGCGTGTAAAAGGAGCACGTTTGGTTGGCAACTCCCCCGCCAAAAGAAGATTTGTACGCTGTCTGAGGAGACAGGACAACAGTAGAAGGGAACACTGTTTGAGGGAACAGGCCCAGGTAAACCAGTAAAAGCGAAAGAAGAGAAAAAGCTGTCAGCGGTAACAGGGAATACGAACTTGAAACGCCGTGAAGTAAATCGCGTGTGAAACGACAAGAAGTACAGAATTCACCCACTCGCTCTCCACGAAAAGCACGTACAAGGAAGTGGTGTTCTACGCGTACCTTTTATACAGGCCCACACGTCCAGCGTCACTTACGCGGCGTGTACGCGCTAGGGCCATTTCCACCAATTACACGCTTTGTCACTTCTGCGTGTAGGGACATTTCCTCCAATTACACGCTTTGTCACTTCTGCGTGTAGGGACATTTCCTCCAATTACACGCTTTGTCACTTCTGCGTGTAGGGACATTTCCTCCTATTACACGCTTTGTCACTTCTGCGTGTAGGGCCATTTCCACCAATCACACGCGATGAGACTCTGACGTGCAGTCTTTCCACGTGTGCTCTGTCATCACGTGCTGTGCGGGATACACCCGTGCGGGTCACGTCACAGAGGCGCTTACGCGCTGAGGGCCTTTGGTCCAATAGAATCGCGTATGCGTGCTGACGCGCTTACGCGCTAAGGGCCTTTCCTCGATTTTCACGCTGACGTGCAGGATTTTCACGTGCCAAATCACTCCGTACCAAACTGGCCACGCGTAAGCATACGGAAGACCACGCTCCTGCCCAGAAGGCCGAACTACTACCCCCCAGAGCCCCGAGCACGCTCCCACCTACCATCTGCTGCTGCCTGACTGCCTGCTGCCCACGTGCACTGCCATTTGCTGCCTGCAGATCAGCCAGGGGTGCTGTTGCTGTGACCACCCCTGCTGGTACCGAAGACTCCCGACTGGAATTCCATCGCTCCACAGCCCAGCCCCAGGACCCAGTTGCCCACCCACTCCTGCCTCTGGGGTTGTCATGTCGGGGCAAACACCATCTGTGACCACTGACAACCCCCGGCCAGAGAGGCAGAGGGGCACCAGCTTCAGTGCCACCGAAGTTGGTGTCCTGGTGGAGCAAGTCCTGGGGCAGTATGATGCCCTCTTCGGAAGTTCCCGCGCCGACAAGGAAGGACGGACTCGGATCTGGACTGACATCGTGACTGCCATCAACGCGGAGGGGGTGGCAGTCCGGGACTTACAACATGTCAGGAAGCGCTGGGAGGACTTCAGGTCCAGGACCCTGAACAAGGCCTGGCGCCTCTTGAAGGCAGCGGATGCCAAGGGGCGCCGGGGCCACTTGTCGGAAGAACAGATGGGGGTCCTGGAACGCATATCCCCAGCGCTCCACGTCCAGGTCCTGGAGAAGCAGACCCGTCTGGAGTCGAGCGGTGAGTGTACATGCATCCTGATTGTGAGCAGTGCGTGTGGTGATTATTCGGTATTGTGCAGGTTGCACATCTGTTTGTATGGGGTCGAGTATGGGTGGGGGTGTACATGGCCGTGGGGCTGACACATGCGAGGGCTGTAATATGTGAGACATGGATGGTGCTTGTGTGTGTAGGCTTGCATGGCAAATGCAGTTGTGCGTGCACACATGTTTGTATGTATGTGTATGTAAGTAGACATGTCCGTGATGTCACGCATGTATGTTGTATTGGGCTGCATGTATGAGCACTGTGTACATGTGCATGTGTGTGTATTTGACAAGGGTGCAACAGTGATGCAACATGGATGCATGTGACTGCGGTATGTGTAAGCCTGATTGGCAGATGTGACATGGATGCCCGTCTGAACAGTGCAACACTTGGCCGAGGTGTACACATGCATGCAAGTGTGGTGGTGTGTGTACATGTGTGGTGCACTTCCTGTGTTGCATGTGATGTCTGGGTCAACTTTGGCTGCTCATGCTGTTGTATGTGTATGGATGGTGGTGGCAGTTGCGATATGGCTGTGGTATGGCTCATGTGTGCGAGTTGCAATGACATGTGTGTTGGGGATTGTGATGACATGTCTGAGGTTTGCCAATGCCACTCATGTGCAACTGTCATGTGTGTATGTGTCCATTGTACAGTGCCCTGATGCCTGTGTTTTGTTTCTCCCTGTCTGCAGCGTCAACTGATGAAGAGGGCGGAGAAGGTGCTGTGGAGCACAGCGGCGGGGATCCGACCGCCAGCCGGAGACGCAAGGCCTGGCTCCCCTCCCGTGTTGTCATCTCGTCGGGGAGTGAGGAGTCCGGTGCCGCGTCCCAGGCCGCAGCTGCCGGGGGGAGGTCCAAGAGGCGGAGGTTGGAGTTGGACTCCTCGGCAGCAGAAGGGGCAGCTGGGACCCCACAGGGCCCAACAGGGGAAGATGGCATGGAGTCATCCAGGTTGGTGGGGGGTCTGGTGGAGGAGGAGGCCGTGCAAGCACCAGAGACGGGGTCTGGAGGTGGGGATCCCACTGGTGCTAGTGGTGCAGTCCAGGACCAGGGACAGGAGGCAGCACAGGCCGCCGCGGAGGTGCCTGTGTGCAATCCTGTCCCCGATCCTGTCCCTGCATCATCTTGCACCAGCAGGGATGCCTACGTCCAGACCCGTTTCCAGGCAGGGGATGAGCTGACGTCAACTGGCCTTCCTCTGCCTGCGGACGTGGCTATCCAGGTCCGGGTTGAGCCTGTCCTGGCTGGTGTGGCGTTGCGTCAACGGGCCATGCGAGGTGACCTGCAGTCTTTTCATGGAGAGACTGCACGTCATCTCGAATGGCTCGTTGACCACGTCAGCCTGCTGGGACAGGTCACCCAGGCCGGATTCCTCCGTCTGATGGGGCTTGCTCCGACCCCCTCCTCAACTGGACCCCCTACGCGCCAGTCGTCCTCTGTGCCATCTTCCCACCCATCAGTCACCTGGGTGCCCTGTGGAGCTGCCTCTGATGGTGCGGCCAGGCTGGTGGAGGAGGCATCCCTGCCACAGTCGGGAGTCGGTGGTCCAGCAGGGGTGGCCACATCAACAAGTGCACCCCAGCCGGCGGAGGATGTGCAGGCAGCAGGAGGCAGTGCACGGGCAGAGGCAGAGCAGCAGCAGCAGCAACATGGTGGGAGCCATGAAGGCTCGGGGCTTTCGACATCGGAGGGGCAGGCATCGGCCGGAGGGCAGGGGGACCCAGGACAGAGAGTGTCTTCCGTGTGGCAGCGGTTGGGCCACGCCATAGGTGCGGAGCGGCGGCGGGCGGAAGAGGCGCGGCTCACAATGGTCAGGGCGGAGAACTCCATGCGGAGGGCCCTGAGGCGGGCCGAGTGCCTCGAGGCAATCCGCAGGGGGTTGGAGGAGGACACAGCGTCGTCCCTGCGGACCCTCGGGGCCATGGAACTGGACCGCCTCCGGGACATCGAACAGGAGTTCGATGATGCCCTGGCCCGGGACACCACAGAGTGAGCCGCTGGACTTGCCCGCCGCCTTTGTATATAGTTCTTTAGTTTTAGGTTTCCTTTCTTTCGTATTATGATTTGGAGTCGACGGACACTGCTCCACTTTTTGTATATAGTTGATTTTTAGGTAGATTTTTTAGTAGGTTTCCTTTGTTCAGTTGGGCTCATGGACCCTTGTTATTTTTGTACATAGTTCTTTATTGCATGGAGATTTTTTTACATTTGACTTTGGACAAAAAAATTTTCTATTTGGATTTCAAGTTTCATTTTTTCATACGGACATGCAGCTTACTTTTTTCTCATTCACATTGTAGTTAGTTTTCTTTCTTTAGCATTCTTATTTTTTTTCAATACAATTTTGTTTGCATACTTCACTGTGTGGTATCATCTCATTGGTTTCATGCATGTCATGTTGTGTGTTTTCCCATTCAATTGCAACCATTGTGTGTGACGGACATGGCTTCATTAGCTTCATGAACATTGGGGGTGTAACATGTGATTTCCATTTCCATGTGGGTGAATGGGTTACTTGGTAGGGCTTTTTGGCTGTGGAGGCTGACCATTACGCACATGATTGGGGATTGTGAGGACCTGGTGGGGGCTGCCCATGGTGGCAGGGTGGTGGGGGGTGGTGGGAGACATGATTGGGGGCCTGGTGGAGGATGCCCCTGGTGGCTGGGGGGTGGGGGTGGTTGGAGACATGAGTGGGGGCCTGGTGGAGGGTGCCCCTGCACTGCTGGGGGGTGGGGGTGCAGGGGGACATGAGTGGGGGCCTGGTGGAGGGTGACCCTGGATGCTGGGGGGTGGGGGTGGTGGGAGACATGAGTGGGGGCCTGGTGGAGGGTGCCCATGCACTGCTGGGGGGTGGGGGTGCAGGGGGACATGGGTGGGGGCCTGGTGGAGGCTGCCCCTGGTGGCTGGGGGGTGGGGGTGGTGGGAGACATGAGTGGGGGCCTGGTGGAGGGTGCCCATGCACTGCTGGGGGGTGGGGGTGCGGGGGGACATGGGTGGGGGCCTGGTGGAGGGTGCCCCTGGTGGCTGGGGGGTGGGGGTGGTGGGAGACATGAGTGGGGGCCTGGTGGAGGGTGCCCCTGGTGGCTGGGGGGTGGGGGTGGTGGGAGACATGAGTGGGGGCCTGGTGGAGGGTGCCCCTGCACTGCTGGGGGGTGGGGGTGCAGGGGACATGAGTGGGGGCCTGGTGGAGGGTGCCCCTGGTGGCTGGGGGGTGGGGGTGGTGGGAGACATGAGTGGGGGCCTGGTGGAGGGTGCCCCTGTACTGCTGGGGGGTGGGGGTGCAGGGGGACATGAGTGGGGGCCTGGTGGAGGGTGACCCTGGATGCTGGGGGGTGGGGGTGGTGGGAGACATGAGTGGGGGCCTGGTGGAGGGTGCCCCTGGTGGCTGGGGGGTGGGGGTGGTGGGAGACATGAGTGGGGGCCTGGTGGAGGGTGCCCCTGCACTGCTGGGGGGTGGGGGTGCAGGGGGACATGAGTGGGGGCCTGGTGGAGGGTGACCCTGGATGCTGGGGGGTGGGGGTGGTGGGAGACATGATTGGGGGCCTGTTGGAGGGTGCCCCTGCACTGCTTGGGGGTGGGGTGGTGGGAGACATGTGTGGGGGCCTGGTGGAGGGTGCCCCTGCACTGCTTGGGGGTGGGGTGGTGGGAGACATGAGTGGGGGCCTGGTGGAGGGTGCCCCTGCACTGCTGGGGGGTGGGGGTGCAGGGGGACATGAGTGGGGGCCTGGTAGGGGCTGCCCATGGTGGCTGGGGGGTGGGGGTGGTGGGAGACATTAGTGGGGGCCTGGTGGAGGATGCCCCTGGTGGCTGGGGGGTGGGGGTGGTGGGAGACATGAGTGGGGGTCTGGTGGAGGGTGCCCCTGGTGGCTGGGGGGTGGGGGTGGTGGGAGATATGAGTGGGGGCCTGGTGGAGGGTGCCCCTGGTGGCTGGGGGGTGGGGGTGCAGGGGGACATGAGTGGGGGCCTGGTGGGGGCTGCCCATGGTGGCTGGGGGGTGGGGGTGGTGGGAGACATTAGTGGGGGCCTGGTGGAGGATGCCCCTGGTGGCTGGGGGGTGGGGGTGGTGGGAGACATGAGTGGGGGCCTGGTGGAGGGTGCCCCTGGTGGCTGGGGGGTGGGGGTGGTGGGAGACATGAGTGGGGGCCTGGTGGAGGGTGCCCCTGCACTGCTGGGGGGTGGTGGTGCAGGGGGACATGGGTGGGGGCCTGGTAGAGGCTGCCCCTGGTGGCTGGGGGGTGGGGGTGGTGGGAGACATGAGTGGGGGCCTGGTGGAGGGTGCCCCTGCACTGCTTGGGGGTGGGGTGGTGGGAGACATGTGTGGGGGCCTGGTGGAGGGTGCCCCTGCACTGCTTGGGGGTGGTGTGGTGGGAGACATGAGTGGGGGCCTGGTGGAGGGTGCCCCTGCACTGCTGGGGGGTGGGGGTGGTGGTAGACATGAGTGGGGGCCTGGTGGAGGGTGCCCCTGGTGGCTGGGGGGTGGGGGTGGTGGGAGACATGAGTGGGGGCCTGGTGGAGGCTGCCCCTGCACTGCTGGGGGGTGGGGGTGGTGGGAGACATGCATTGTTGATCAGTAGTGCAAGGTGACATGTGGGTTGGCTGGGGGGCATGCCCATGGTGGATGGGCTGCCTGCGGGACATGAGCAGGGGTGCAGGGTAGTCCCCCGTGGTGTGGGCTGCCTGCAAGGGCCGTGGAGGTTGTGGAGCATACACCTGGGAGGACCCACACGGCCAATTCACGTGTAGTACTCCCCAGAACCCCTGAAATACACAAACCCTGCAGAAATCGCGTGTGGAACTTCCCGCGCACCCCTGGAATACACATACCCTGCTGAAATCGCGTGTGGAACTTCCCGCGCACCCCTGAAATACACATACCTTGCTCGCACTGGGCCAATCGCGTGTGGAACTTCCCGCGCACCCCTGGAATACACGTACCCTGCTTGCACGGGGCCAATCACGTGAGAGACTTCACGCGAACCCCTGAAATACACGTAGCCCGCTCCCCCGGCCCGATCGCGTGAGAAAGTTCACGCGAACCCCTGTAATACACGTAGCCCGCTCCCCCAGGCCCGATCGCGTGAGATAGTTCACGCGAACCCCTGTAATACACGTAGCCCGCTCCCCCAGGCCCGATCGCGTGTGGAACTTCCCGCGCACCCCTGAAATACACATACCTTGCTCGCACTGGGCCAATCGCGTGTGGCACTTCCCGCGCACCCCTGGAATACACGTACCCTGCTTGCACGGGGCCAATCACGTGAGAGACTTCACGCGAACCCCTGAAATACACATAGCCCGCTCCCCCGGCCCGATCGTGTGAGAAAGTTCACGCGAACCCCTGTAATACACGTAGCCCGCTCCCCCAGGCCCGATCGCGTGAGAAAGTTCACGCGAACCCCTGAAATACACATAGCCCGCTCCCCCAGGCCCGATCGCGTGAGAAACTTCACGCGAACCCCTGAAATACACGTAGCACGCTCCCCCAGGCCCGATCGTGTGAGAAACTTCACGCGAACCCCTGAAATACACGTAGCCCGCTCCCCCAGCCCCGATCGCGTGAGAAAGTTCACGCGAACCCCTGTAATACACGTAGCCCGCTCCCCCAGGCCCGCTCGCGTGTGGAACTTCCCGCGCACCCCTGAAATACACATACCTTGCTCGCACTGGGCCAATCGCGTGTGGAACTTCCCGCGCACCCCTGAAATACACGTTCCCCGCTTGGCGTTTGCTATTTGCCAGCCCGGTGAACTGGTCCAGGGTTAGCGCAGCCCTTTGCGATGATTTAGCGATTTTGATGGCTTTTCCTTGCGCGAGGGCGTTCTTGGGGGCGTAACTGGCGCTGCTGCAGGGTCGCTGCGATTCTCTGCGCCACGGCTGGTTTGGGAGCCTAAAATCCATGAATACGCTGTGCGCGGAAATCGGTTTTAGCGCACGTGCCTGGCGCAGTCAATCGCACGCGGACACTCTGCGCCAGCCGCTTGCGACACTTTTCTGCGAAATTCTATGAACTACCCTCTGAGTGTCAACAAACTACAGTGCATTATCCAAGCTCCCTGAGAAAGTCAATACACAGCCTCAAGAATGTTGAGTATGCTCCACTTGCAAACTCAGAGGTGATAGCATGCAGGCAGCATTCAGTACAATTTTGGCTGCCGTGTGTGAGTCAGATCTGCTCGTTTCAGAAGAGTGAGCATCACAAATTGTTTTAAGCGGCTGTGCTAAATTGAGCCCAGTTTAGGTTGTGTTTTGTCTGGGGGTTGTGGTTTGAGTTTCTGGCGTATGCAAAGTGGAGCTGTGCTAAGGAAGTCTTTTGGAATAGCGCGACCTTGACGGTAAGTGCATCAGAGAGAACACTCGAAGCAGCCTTAGATGGTAGCTTGCACGGAGGCATGCTGACTTGTAAATGAGAAGTGTTTGTAGTTTCTGGGATAACTGCGATCATTTGAGAGTATGTTATTTCATTACCCTCATGTATACCATCTTTGTAATTCTTAGATTCTATTGTCATGCAATCTTGCACGGGTGGCAGCATATCTAGAGGTGCAACCTCATGTGGTATCGTTGGGTTAACTTTAGGGTTGTAAAAACCCCTGATGTCAGCGGTCGCTCCCTGGGCTCTTCTGCGATTGAGCGGCTCAGTGCTGCTTTCCTTACGGGAGTGGCATTAGGCGTACAAATTAGTTTCACTGGCTTAATGTTTACGGGCATCTATATAAATGTGACATACAAAAGGTGGAAGTGACGTTTCAAGTAAACAGTAAAACTAGAATTAATAAGTTAACAAATAAGCAATGTAACAAATGCAAAATAATGCATCTTAGATAAACATGGTTGCTTGTTTGTGATGAATTGCAATAGGAATATTAGCTACTCAGCTGCCCCCTGCCCCTGCCCCCTGCCCAACTATATAACTTCACTTGTGGTGTACTCCTTGATATGTGCACGCAGATGTGCGTAGGGCCAGTATTTTTGTAGGTGGCCGCAAGCAAAGGGGCGTAGCCAGCCAAGTTCCACAAAAACAAATAGACAAAATCTTCTCTGTTTGACACCAATAGTATTGGAGTCCAAAGTGAAAATACTAAAGAAAACAAAGGAAACAAACAAAGATATTCAGATTTGAGAGCAGGCTGAGATGGTAGAGCCTTTAAGAAGAAGCTTGCCGTTAGTGTGGGAGGTCCTCCAGCATACCTAGGAGTGTAGAGTCAGGAGCGATGTCTGCTGCATGTAACTGCACTCGTGGTGCACTCCTTGATGCAGGCGCTCGGATGATCATTTTCTCAGGTATAAACTTAATTTCTGACAGAGGAATAGGTCTAATCTATCATGTATCAAGAAGTAACTGATTTGATGGTATTTATACGTGAAGTCTGCCTACCGTGGCCACTGTGCACGGCAGGGTCAGACCTGTCGGACGTAGCAGCCCTGGCAGGCAAACTCGTAGTTTGCCGGTCTGTAAAGAAGGGTGACAGTGAGTTTACCGGCAACCCTTCTTTCCAGACTGGCATACTTGTAATAAGGCCCATGTCATCATAAGATCTGCAACATCCTTAGACAACCTTTGTTCAAGAGCCAGGAATCACCAAATACAATGTCACCTTGTTCATATGATGCATTAAGGAATCGAATAAACAAGGGGCATTCCTCGTATTCATAAATAAATCAAACAAATTCAATTGAGATGCCAAGCTATACAGCCAAATCCCAGGAAACAAGAAGCCAGCATCCAGATTTCTGTCATAAAATTCATTTGGCCCAGACAATGTCTATTCAAATGTTCAAGTAGTGCATGGAAGATGTTAGGACATTTGGAGAAAACTAGGTTTACTCTAAGGTAGCAGGCCTTGCTCTCTCTCATAACCTTTTCGATATTGTTTTCAGAATATTAATAGTATTAGTACAGACTACTATTCCCATGAACATTAATTTCCTTGATACAATGCTGACATATTCAGGAGCATTCATTAGATTACTCTTTGTTGTATCTTGCTTTATTCAATACCGTTTCCTCATTGCTGGCTCTCCCTATCACCTCATACACCTTGGCCCCACCTTCTCCTTCGGCAACAACGGCAACACCACCCCTGTTTCGTCCCATGTCAAAACACTAGGGGTATGCCTTGACACCGAACTCAACATGCACATACACGTCAAGGCTGTCGCCTCATCCGTGGCCTACTCAAAAAAACTCATTCATCTATCCAAGAAACTCATCACAAGTGACAGCTGCCTTACACTAGACAGAGCTATCATAGGGAGCTAACTCGACTATTGCCATCTTTGCAAGTACCTCCTCACAAAACCTAAAAAAACTACTGCTAATCCAAAACCACGCCCTGAGAGCAGTATGGGGGATGAAATGCTCCGACCACATCTCCATGGTGAGACGTGAAGCCCACTGGTTGCCAGTCCAGGCTCTCATAGAATTCAAAATCCTTTCCATCAACCACCGCTGCCTACATATCACTGCCCCTACCTAACTCACCCAGCACATCACAAAGAAAAACACTGCATGCAGCCTACGCTCCTCCTCCTCTAAATCCCTAAACACCCAAGGTTCTCCAGGAAAAAAGCAGGACAATCCAGATTTACAGTCATCACTCCCACCCTCTGGAACCCCCTCCTCCCAACATCAAAGGAGACTCCTCCTATAGGTCCTCCCGCAATAAAATCAAAACATTTCTATTCAATAAGTACGAGCGAACCAGTATGTTTGACTCCATGTTTGCTTATGCACCCATGACGCTTTGCCTGTAACATATATTCCATTAATGTACCATCTACTCTGTAACCTCTAGCGCCGTGATACATCCGGGTTATGGATGCTATCAACACATTCAATAAATAAATAAGTAAATCTCTCATAAACCTTTGCAATTTTGATAAGGATAGGTATTGAGCATTTGGGGGTCACATGATCACACCACAATGTTGTCAACATTTATTTCCAATCCAATGCTAGTAATGGCCTTGCTATGGAACAGCAATATTTCTCTATGGTATGGATATTGGGCACCCCTGCCAAATAGAATGGGTCCCCTTAAACAACCACAAGACATCATATTAACGTAAGGATGTTTACAGATCGGAATTACTAAATTACTGAATTACTGAATTACTGAACTAGGAAACACATCCTGGACATCTCAGCCCAGAGGAACTCCAAACTACCTCTAACTCTAGACTAACTCTATTAAATGTCTGTCTTTGTCTAGGAAAGTACAGTGGTGACAAAATGACTTCTTCTTCGCAGGAGTACAATGATGATTAGTGGCTGGACGACCTACTCAAAACTCACACTTCTATAAAACAACTGTGATCCCAATCATAAAGGTAAAATAGGCCCAGGCAAGAGATGTACCTCCGTTGCCTTTTGTGGTGAAGTGGACCGAGAGAAGTGATTGTGATAACAGTAGCAACACAAACAGCAATAGTGCAATTGTCTAATCAAGGTTCTATAAAAGTGTATACTTTAATTAAACACACCAATAGGCAATAAAAAAGTGCACCAGAAAACATTAACAAAAGTCCGACTCACATCATTACATCACCACAATGTTCAAAAAGGATATGTTTGTTCAGGAAAAAGGTAATAAAGTGCCCTAATCAGTCTCTAAGGTCCCAATAGATAGACCAGTGGAGCTGAGGCCTTTCAACAGTACCTTATTTAGTTCTTGGGGTCGAACCAAACATCTTATCGTTGCGCAAGCAGTTCAAACCAGGTTTGAATGCTGCAACTGCTGTGATCCAGACTGGGAGCAGGTGTAGAGTTGGGTACGGACTAGGGCTTGTTGCAGATCAATGCATCATTCGAAGGAAGCAGGTCAAAGGACACAGCAGGGCTATTCGGCATTCAATCTTTGGTCGGTGGCGAAAATGATGGTGGTTCAAGGCACTGTTCGGAAGGTGTTAGTTCAAATACTTCTGCAGCAGCCAACTTCTTGTTCAAACCGGTGGTAGGTAGTGCAGTGGTAGATTGGTTCGAGGAGTGGCAACAGCTGTCCAAAGAGTTTGGAGAAATGCCAAAGACAGTCAGCAAAGATAGGAATGCAGGAGAACCACTGCTTGACTTCTTCAGTTGCGCTAAATCCAAATCCATAGCCTCAGGGATAACCTGAATCCTTGTTCTTGTTCTCCCAAACCGGAGGAGGCAGGCTAACACGTGTATGGGTCCCTCAACTCCAGTGAGGTTCTGTGTCCCAGTGTAGATGGCAGAAAGGCAGGTCTAGCTCCAGCAGCAGTTCACCCACCCCCACTGTGCCTAGGGTGTGGGTAGGGAGCAGAGCTTGCCTCTGCTTTGAAGCACCTGGCTCCACCTCTGGCAGATGGCTTTGGAGGGGACTGCTCGCCCAACAAGTTTCAGAAAAATTCTTCCTTAAGTTATGGAAAGTCCAAAAGTGATTCAAAGAAGGAGTGGAGATTACTTTGTTTATCGGCAAAAAAGCCCCACCAGATTGAAAGAAAGCAAACCTGATTTAAGGGGTCCAATCCTTGTCCTTGTGACAAGTTTTCTTTGCCTGGTTGCATTATCCCCAAAGTGCTCTGTGCTAAAGGAAGTGTAAGAAGCAGAGGTATACAGAAAAACAAGATGGTGGAATCGTCCCCCAACAACGCTGAGCTCTCCCCGGCTACACACTCCTGCCTGGTTTGCAGACCTTCCTTTCTGGGATGGAATTACCCGCATCATTTTATTATTTAATACATATTTTAAAAATCAAGGGCTTCTACACAATTGCCAGATGGCAATTCCTCACAACAGGATGCGTGAGAATCCCCAGGCTGTAATTCCCATGAAAGTGCATACAGGATTGATGTGTTCTCCATGTTTAAATGTGAAATAGGCCAATATAATTGGATGAGAACTTTATTTTTCCCATTCATTGATGTGTTCTCCATGTTTAAATGTGAAATAGGCCAATATAATTGGATGAGAACTTTATTTTTCCCATTCTTGGGGAACACCACATTGTTTGCCTTTCTTTAAGCTAACAGGGGTACTAGCATCTATTTTCCATATAACTTTAAAAAGCGATGGAGAAAACGGGTTAATGAATGTGCTATGGAATTCAAATGGTAAACCATCTTGACAATTCAACTACCATTGAATATCTTCGAATCTACTTTATTTATTCATATACAGGAGTAACAATGCTCTTTTGATCACAAAAGAACGGAAAATAGATAAGAAATCCAATTTGACAGGAAGCAGTGCGCTTCTCACAATGGGGTGAGTTTGAGGGACATTCTGACCAGGTTATGGAGGGGAGTAAATGGAACAGTCCCTGGGGACAATACATAAGTGGACATGTGTAGGAATGGGACATACGACCTCAACGACCTACCTCTGGTCTTCGAGGCCTTCTAAAGAAACAATCTGAATTGTGTAAATCAGAGCCATAGCCTAGGAGCAAAATAGTTATTTCCAGATAAAAGTACAGGAAATAGTACACGGTGCTTTCAGAATGCAATAGTGTTTTAGAAGAATAATTGTATTAAGATTGCGATGGCTGGACTATCTGACACCTTGAGGCTGTGCCTTTTTTCCTATCATGATATTATCTTGCAGAGTGCATCCCAGTATAAAATAACAGATTGAATCATTAGTATCTCGGAACTAAATGCACCAACTGGTTTTGCCTTCCAAAAACCAGCATAGTACACATGTGAGGGTTTTCCGAATGCTAAATCAACATTTTTAGGTAAAGATAACACCGCAGTTTGCATTTAAACGTATACACATTGCAAAGTCTTGAGAGTTGCAAGGAGAACAGGGTATTGGAAACTGCCATTCCGTCGACCCATCTATCTTCCCACTCAGGAGTCTGTATTAATAATGTGTGACTGCTCATCTGGTGGCAGAGCATTGAGTTATAATGGACCACCCAGACAGGTGTAATAAATCCATCAAGTGCAAGAGGTACTAGGATGACCACTTCCAATTGGTTTAGCTGGCAACTAAGGGGTGCAGGTAGTTTCCATCACAATGCAGCCTTCATCTTACAAACCTCAGATTGAAAACTTTGAATGATCGCTTGCATGGCTTAGCCATAAATGGCCATTCTTATGTCTGCGTTATGATGTAGCGTCTACCAGAAGGTGCCGACCCATGGATGAGGCACAAGTGGGTTGAGCGTTACCGGCCTGAAAAGTGAGCTGCTTTCCGCTAAACGACTAGAGGGCTAGTCCTCCTTTACCATTGCCCTTCCGGTCCTGGTAAAGGCGAACTCTTTCGCAGCACCATTCCACGCTACTATCTCAATGGAAGAGCACATTCACCAAGATATTCACTCATCATAATATTGGCATGAACATTTAGGGACGATCATCCTCCGTATCTCCGGTGAAGAGAAGATTGGACAGTCCTGGCGACATAATGAGAAGCAACTTATCGTCGCCCTTCTTCCTTGAAAGTTTAAAACGGTTCATTAGTTTTATACAGATTTACTTTTGCATGTATCCTGGGACGGTACGACATCGTTTCATACACAGTTGTTTTTTCGGCGGGTGTTATTACGAAAATCCTTTGGCGTAAAAAATCATCAAAATTTTGGGTGGGGGTCGGGAAAGGGCAGATAAGAGGTCAGGTGGTCGGAAACAGTTAAAAATAGGTGGGGGGCTGCTTGTGGGGTAACCCCCCAAAAATAGAAAATAATTACATTTCAAAGACTTGTTTTCAGTAAAATGCATTCGTAAAAACACCCGTCGTAAAAAAATGCCTGTAGATGATATGGCATAGCACCCCTGGGATTTCCTATGCGCTGTATGATGTTGCGTCGTGATGGCATGGTTATCAAAGTTATGTAACCACTTCCTGTGATGTCATAGGAAGGTCAAATTACATATGACGTTACTTGGCAACCCCAATGTTTTTGGTGAGATGGCAGGAGTCATTAAAACATGTGATTATGTTATATATTTTCTATTGTTTACGATGGTATCCTTCAATGACATTTATTATTGGCAAATATATGTAAAATAATAAAGGCGACTGTTATGCCAGAGATATTAAGAGGGAGTGCATCAGTGTCTGCAAAGCATCATATTGTGCACGGTCCTGATTTAATAAGGATAATGGTCTCACATATGCAATAGTGCTCACTGAGCTCTTTGCCATGACAGGGCATCCATTCAACCCTTTCAGGAAGCGGATGCGTTTGCCTTGGTGCTGAGCAGGCAGGAATCTATCCATGTGCATTTTCTCCAGCGTTGGCCATTCCTCTCCCGGGTCCCCATTTATCTGCCCCTGCCCCTGAATAGAGATGACAAGAGGACGGCCTGGACACGAGCCGCCACCGTCCCGATGAAGGCAACCCCTGCAATGTGTCTTCTTGAAGCAGTGACGCCCGTGGCAGCGCAGTAACTGCGGCCCCAGATTTGGCGCAGAAGGAACGGGACCTCAGTCATCTTAAAGCCCACGGAGGAATGCAGCCTCTCTCAGCACAGCAGACCAGCTGCTTCTTCTGTGATCCACCGTATCCGGCTGGTGAGAGCCGGCGATCGATGATCCTATTAATCATGTCTGCCAGTTCGAGGTTTTTGGAACAGGTGGCTACTTTGCTACATTGAAGCTTTACTTTGGAAAGGTGATGTGTGCTGTACTGGGATATTTAGAATTGTCGTACTTCTTTTTTAATGTGCACAACATAGCAATGCCAATACACAGGCAGCTTAAATAAATTGCATTGCTGCCATGCAAACCTGCACAAACCCCCAGCAATTGTGTGCTGCGACAACTAACCAATACAACAAAGTCACACCAGTGCAGAATACATCTCGCATCTGCCAGTTGATGCAAATGTCATTGTGCAATTGCACATCACTGGTGAAAGACTGCCTGGCAACAATGGAAAATTTCACACATCAAACAATATAGTACACATTCTTGTTTTTGTATTTATTCGAATTGTATTCTTTTTTTAAATGGTGTCTCTTATACCCAGACAAACGAGTCGTGTGTTCAGAAACGCATATAATCCAGACATATAACGAGGAATATTATTAATCACAAAAATTCCTGAATTCAATGTAGCAAGAAGTCAATCCATAAAGTGCCCCATTGTTACTGAACATGTTAATTCATCAAAATGAGCATTAAAACCTTAATTGACTAAAATTGCCTTTCACTGCATGTATTGCGAGGGGCACGTCCTAGACACTCAAAAGCTCGAATCAACACCGTCATCAGTCAATCCACTCTTGTGATTTGGTAGAGAGTCCTTCGGAATGCTGGGCGTTACGTAGGATAAACCGCCATCCAATAAGCAATTCAGGACATGCATTTACCTCCAAGATATTGTAAACAGTAAATCTTGCATCAGAGGGTCCCTGTGCCAGGGGTCTGCAACCATGTGCAGATGGCTGGCTATTCACTATGCTGGTTAGGAATGATGTGAGTTGTAGTCCAAAGCACCTGGAGAGCCAAAGGTTGCAGACCCCTGCTCATTTCGATTCAGCTCATTACATTAATCAGTGAAAGTCAGAGCATGGGGTGTGGGTGGCAAAGAGAGAGGGTCTACAAGTTAGCATATCACCTTGCTGCTCTGCACTCTTTAAGGGATCTTAGTAACACATGGGAGGCAGGGGTGGCTGGTGGTTTTTGTTTTAATTGGAAGGATGTAAATGTTTCCACGAATATGCATGAAGCAACCAAGCGCAGTGAGCGAACCAGAACCAACCAAGGGGAGTTTAGGGGGCGAGGATCCTCCCCCACGAACATTTAAATTTGGGTTAAAAACTACACAGTTGCCGATTGATTTTGTAAGGCAACACGTGACAAATCCAATAGATGCTAGTCATCAATAGTGCAGAGGAACTTTTGCAAAAAATTAATGCCAGTATTAAACACATTTTCAACCTGGCTGTGCTCATACATTTCCTTACTGGCTGCACCAATATATACCAGTTTTCACATGCCAGAACATACTTATTTTTTATTGGATTTCTTAGTACAATTTTGGATCTTATGAGACTTTCATGAAAAAATAAAATATAAGCACACCAGAAAAAAGCATTTGAGTAAAAGAATACAGCCAAAAAATGACAAAAATAACAACAATTATAAAAACATAAAACCAACATAAACACCTACATATGGGATAAAGTACCCCCTATTGCACCGTAGGATATTGAAAGTCAACGAGGAGTTCCTTGTCCAAACAGAAGAACAAGGCTGATATAAGGTCATGGAACGCCAAGGTGACTTGCAAATATCCTTTTTTACGTACAATAGTGGGTATTTTACTACATGGCCTGCGGTAGCGGCCATGTAGTTATGGTTAAGTTGCTAAACCCATAGGAAGAGCACTTTTTGGGCGGCTCATAACTTCGCTGCCCCTGGACGAATCCTCACCAATCTTTGCAAAAAAAGTAGATGGCTCACTCTGAATTTTTTTGCAACGTTTGGTGAGGTTTAGTCCGGGGGGGGCAATGTTACGGGGGTGTCCCAAAATGTCTTTTCTTCCCCATTACTGAATGGAGAAAAAACTTTGCTCATGTCTAGAGCCCAAACCGCTGGATGGATTTTCACCAAATTTGTGGCAGGAGCAGCGACTTGGTCCCAAAAGCGTGCTTTTGTAAATTTGGTGAAAATCCGTCCAGTACTTTTTTTTAAAACAACCAAAAAGTGGGTCTCAAAAAATTAGCGATATCTATGTCCACACTGGGGACACACTTCCCTGTTCGCTCCGCGGACAGGACACCAATAAGCTTAGAGGGCAACGTGGTGTCCATGGACATCGGACGCGTCCGCTGATTGGATGGTGAAAAGCGTGAAGTGCGTCAGATTTTTGGAAACGCCCACCATCTTGGATTCGCAGACAGCAGCCGGTGTCCACGGACATCGCGGTAAAAAGATATAAATGTAAGTGACTTCAATCCAGCACTCCACTAAGTCAATGCTTAGTATGGGATGCCCAAGGGAAGCCCTCATTTATATATTTTTATGTCAAAGTTATTTAAATCTGGATGATGAACCCTTATATAATGCCCCTCTCTTTGAAACTCACCAACCTCACTGAGCCAAGAAATAGGTTTGCTTTGTAAATTAAAAGGTTTATTTGAAGAATTGAACAATATATACATACCACACTTTTATGAATAAAATAATATCTGAATAGCACACTTATGAATATGAACAGTAATCAGTAATCGGTAATATCACAATATCAACAATCTCTTTAATCACTTAGGAGTAGGAATAGAAAGGTTAAGGTAGCAGAGAATACCTGGTATGGGTTCAAGGAAATGCAAGGATGGGAAAATGCAACACAGAAATAAACTTGATATGGTTTCAATCAAAAGACAATATGATCACTCTTTCCCCTGTGACTACTCATTCCCCCCCACTATGCAATAGGAAGAGATGGAAATGAGGGAACACAGGTTTCAGGAATACAATCAATAATGCAGTACAATTCCAGTTCCCCCAGCAAGCTTAGAGAAAACAGGTATGATTTCAAAATAGGTCAAAAATACTTTTGAATGTGATTGCAATGAATGGGAAAATATGCTAAAATGATTTTAATTCATTAAAGGAGTTTCAGGATTAGTGAGAGTTACTTTGAATTGGTTAAAGTCCACACTAGCAATGATCCATGAAGGATTATCAGATTGAAACCAAATTTCAGCAGTTGAAAACAAGAAACAGCTATTTTGACAAGTGGTGAAATGGAGCCAAATTGCAATTCGCTGCAACTTTTCCGCGTTTGTGAAATGCGATTACGGAAAAACTATAATGAATGTCGTTTTAGGTTCGTTGGAAAGTTTAGGATCTTAGCTTTAAACTGACAAATTTTGGTTCTAGGACGTGCGGTTCAAAAGTTACAGAGGTTTTTGTGAAGGTAGATTTTTCACAAATAAAGTCAAGATTTCAAAATGACAGATCACGCTTTAAAGAGTAGGAATCAATATGGACTTATACTAAGGAGCAATGAATAAGCAAGACACTCAAAGGGCAGCCACCAGAACAGGGCGCCTCCGCTCTGATCTCTGTCCATCAAAACACTTGTCCCTCTTCAGAAAATATCAGCGCGAAGAAGATTATTGTTACAATTATCACAATATGAGAAGAATTCAGAATGGACACAGGATTCTATAATTCAGTTCGGGATTATTGGAATGGATGAATAGTATTACTTTAAACTAAGAGATAACTATGCACATTTCTAGACTAGATACTCAATCCTAGGATTTAGAATGGAGTGGGCCTCGTCAAAGATCTGGTCAAGGGTTTGGCTTCACTCACCACTGGACAGGTCTCAGGTGCTCTGGGTTCTGCTCTCAGCACTGCACTGTGGTCTGGGTGGCCTCTTGATCTGGATCTGACGGGTTCTGGATACAGTGCTGCTTTCTGGGTCTGGATCTGGGTTCTAGCACAGGGTTCTTGGCTAGAACAGCAAAACAGCTCAGCCAGGCTGTTGGATTTTGAGATGCTCCTTGGAAGTTTAGGGGTTAGAATCAGGTTGCAAAGGATTCTGAAGGCCTGCTGCAAATAGTTCAGTTTTGGATTAGGCCTCTGTTTCAGGGTTCTAGAGTTTGGTTCTAGAGTCTGGTTCTAGATCTGGAGTCTGGAGTCTTCCTGCAGAGTGCTGCGCCAAGAATCAGTTGAGTAGTGGAAAAGTGTGTGTGTCCTCTGTCCTCACAGTCCCTATTTATGTATTTTCAAAGTGGGTGGGGAGGCAGATTCTACAATACCCAACCCTCTAATGAGCTGATAGGTTAGAGGATTTCCTATCCCCTGATTGGAGAAAGGATCAGCGTGTCAGAATGAGAAAGAGTGATGCTGTGTTTATGGTCCACAATAAATCCCTCCCTTTTGCTTTTACATAGAAAATCTATTTTTCCCAGATACACAAGTTGTTGAGAATGCATAATTACATGACAGATTGCTTAACGTATACTTCTGTTCAAGTCCCATGTTTCTACGAGCTTGGGTTCAGAAATGACAACATTTTCACGCTTTTGGCGGGTTTCTCAATATTAATTCTGCACCAATTTTGATACATGCATACATATCCTCTCTGGGCATATTACTGTATGTTTTCATGTTTCTAGCATAAACACTGTATCTACAATATAAATCAATTCCGGGGTTTAGTCTCAGAACATCGCACAGAGCCCAGCTTAGTCTTAAACTGTGAGTGAATCTTTCATTTTCACAATCTCTAAGTTTCACATTTTTGTCAGTTCAGTACACTTTGTTATAAACATTTTTATAAAACATACATTGACTCCAATGTTAAATCCACATTTCAGTCTGGTCCGCCCCTAGAGCTGGGCTTACTCACAGGGTCACATGTCTTGTTTCCTGCCAGCAGTTGTGGCCAGTTACACCCAAATTAGCATTCCCCATTCGGTCCAAGGCCCCCATTGTTTCTTTTTCCGGGCTGCAGAGAAAATCACCTCCCCTATTGATTAGCATGTCAATGCGACATCCTCTGTCTGGTGGGAATGACAATTTGTGAAGGGTTCTCAGTGGAAGCAAGCCTTTTGGAGTTTAACTGCATCAGGTTACTTTCTGATCAATTGTAACATAGTTTCTTGTGAAAAAAATAGCATTTATAAACTTAAAATAAGCAACATATATTTAAATCAAGTCTTTTTCAACATGAAATCACTGTGTGGCACACTTATATGGCATTTTGATGGAATTCTCTTCTTTGGCATATTTAACTTCTGAAACACCAGTTCTCCTGTTAGAATTATAAATCACCAGCACCTGACAGAGGCGAGTAACAATACTACACCCATTTTGACAGTTGTCTTTCCATCAAGTATCTTTAAAATAGGATTTTGTTCTGAGAACATATGTGATTTCTTGCAGTAAATGATGTGGAACACCCAACAAAGAGGTTGGATCTTTTAGGTGATTTGTGAGCCATGATTTTAGCAATTTTTGACAATCAAGAAAACAAATTTTCAAACAGCTCTGTGGTTCTTTTTCAATCAGCATTGCTGTTTCCAAGTGGTTTCAGGCTACTTTGTGGGTAGCCCAATGGTGTTTTTTGGCATTGATCTCCTGTGCTCACTAAGATAGGCAAAAGTGGACGGTGGCCTATTTTTCAGGTTTTCACTGCACAATTTCTGGTGATTTCTAGCGAGCAGCATGCTTTCCAGTGGCCATTATGATGTTTCTTCTGCCAGCAATGCACAGTGATGTTGCAGGGCTTGGATGAGTGGGTTGATACATCCCACATAAAAATAAAAAACACATTGCACTTGTCAAACTTATCAAATCATCTCTGGGGAGCGATGGGTGATGAGGATGCGATGGGATATGGCTGAAAGAAGCAAAAAAACAGGTGGTTTTTGCTGCAAAAGTCTGCAAACAGGTTGGATGTTTGCGAACAGTCTTGAGAAGTTCGGGGACACTTCAGATGTTTGGGGACAGTTTTTGGATGGCATATAACTTTGGCACCACTCAATAAAACCGCATGAGATTTCCCAACCTGATTCCGAATGTGTTTGCAAAGTTGGGTGGGATTCTGTCAAGAGGGGGCAAAATTAGAGGGGGGTCTCAAAATAATGTAAAGGCTTATAAATGAGGTGCTATTTGATGAATGTACACTTAATTTGGCAAACTGATGATAGAACTGGATATTAATGTTTTTATGAAGTTATGAAGTTTGGTGGGATTTTGCCAAGGGGGGGCAACATTAGAGGGTGGTTCTAATATAATGTAAAGGTTTATAAATGTGGTGCCATTTGACAAATCTACACAAAGGTTTGTCAAAAGATTAGAGATCTAGATATAAATGTTTTCGTAAAGTCTGAATGGATTTTGTTTTTTGACAAGTGTCATAATATAGGTACCAACAATAGTGATTTACCTTTGGTGACTGAGATGTAGCCTGTGGCCATGGGAAGTGGCCAGATTGTCCAGGCCATGGAATAAGGTTATAATCTGGATAACCAGGCTACTGGCCATGACCATGAGGGACAACACATGGGGTTAAAGTGGGCATGTCCACCTGGGACTGGTGTTGTGGTAAAGTTATTCAAAATTGGGATAGGTTGGAAAGGGAAGAAAAATGTGCTTGTGGTAATATAGTCATAGGGTTCTCTTTTCGCCTTCTGCAGGCTGCCATGGAAAGCGAAGAGGGGCCCTGTACGGAACCCTGCCTTCCTTTTCCATGGTGGCCATCTTGGAAAAGGTTTTTCCTTCCTACACCGGGACGCTGCAGGCATCTCGGTGTAGGAAGAAAAATCCTTTTCTTAGCAACCCAGGTTCCCACTTTGGGAACCTAGGGTGCTAATGGCCTTCATCCACCATTAAAGGGGCTGGAATGGGGGGATAATGGTCCGGAGACCTCGTTATCCACCCTTGCTTCGCTTGGGCTGATAACTTGGGCTGCCAGGCCGGTTTTCACCGTTCCATCCCTGGTACTGGGGTTACATGCCACAATATTGCCATTAGCATAACACAAAATGCAAAAGGAAGGGTTGGAAAATCTTATTGAGTTTATGTACTTTACTGAGAAATATAAAGTAGATGGAGTCTATAAGTTTTATATTCAGTTCTATTTTTTAACTGTGAAAGGTGGTTCCTAAAGGAACATGGCTTTTATTGTTTTTGGATGCATTTTTTTTGGCAGGAGAGCTTAGAACGAAAGGTGGGGAGGCAAATGAGGGAAGAGGCACCAAACACTAATATGGAGGGGCAAGTGGACAGGGGAAAATGTTGCCCGTGTGTTATATCTAAGGTAGGAGGCAGTGTTTCTCATGCTCCTTGATTACAGCAGTGGTGGTGTCTCTTGGGGAGGAGGGATGGCATTAGCGGATTCCATTTTAAGATAAATAGCAGTTTTGCTAAAAGTTTGTATGGTGTACTAGATTAATGGATGAGTAGGAATAGGTGTTGGAGCAATGCAAGGGAAATTTTGAAGTTGAAATTTCCTAGATCAGTAGAAAATGCAGTTCCGAACTGTCTGCGAAGCACAGATCTTATCGTGAAGTGCGGACGGGTTCGCAGACACGTCATCATGCCGTGCGCCAGCATATGGTCATGTGGTACTGTCCAGAAGGTCCGCAATGAAGTCAGATGTTCGTAAACGGTATGGTTAAGTTGCACTAATAAAAACCTATGAAATTCAATGGAAAAACTTTGTTAAAGGTACACTATGGTTTCCAATAAAACCTAAAACCACCTGAAGCAACCATAACTCACGCCACCACCATGCACTGCTAAGACTAACACCCAGGACATCAACAATGACATCACAAATGTCATTGATGACATGACTGATGACATCACATGTCTGCACACTCTTTTTTTCCTTTACTGATATATCTAGGCCAGTAACAGTCAGGAACTAAAAATTCAAAAAGTACTATATTTGTAGACTTATACTTCAAATATGTTCTTACAGTAATTCACTTAGGGTCCACTCACAGCATATGAAACATATACATAGGGGAAAACGCAGACTTGGAAGAAAGCAATGCTTTCTATGTATGAAGATGATTAGTAAGGATTTCAACACTTTTTTTGTAGGTATGCTTTTTTAAATTATTATGCTTTTCCTGGATATGCTCATATTTGTACACATTGCACTTACACTACTTTCCTTAGGGTCTAGTCACAATATGTGATAGTTATACATAGGGAAGTAGTATCTTTGAAGCAGAGCAATCATTTCTGTTAATAAAGATAATTGGTTAGGTTATGAAGATTGTCGGGTAATACTGCTGTTTTTTTTTTACTTCACTTTCCCTGTATATGTGCATATTTGTATGTGTTGTTGTCTGTTTGTGTTTTGTGTGCAATAATGCAATAATGTAGTAAGTGGGTTTTATTAGGCAATTATTAAATGTTTCACAGTATGAAAAACTGTAATAAGAAAGTATTTATAATGTTAGTATTTAACATGGCAAGATTATTAATATTGCATCTCCATCATGTCTGCTGCACACTATTTTCTTTTATTTTTTTTATTTTTTTTTTAAATTTGATTTTGTTGATTAATCAACTTTTCAAATACATACAAATTTATCAAAAAATGTTTTTTTTCTGTAAATAATTTAAATTGAAACAAAAATAAAAAACATATCAACATTTGTTACAAACTCTTCCATTATTAAAAACATATAGATATCATTCAAAACGTATAAAAAGCATATTTCAATTTGGCAGTAATCAATCATTTTCTTTGGGGTAAATTTCATCAAGAAATTGTACAATTGCCTTCATAACAGTAAATTTAACACTTTGGAAGAGTAAAATCCATATCTCATTTTCTTCTGCATCATGGAATAGATTTGGCTTTTTAAAAAAATGTTTCTTTCGGTAAGCAATCAATTGCGGACATGAAACTATATATTATGTTGTATTGTTTCATTTTCTGTACTATTTTGACAAAATCGACAGAAGTTCAACGTAGGAGGTAATATTTTTCTCCTTACAAGGACGTCTCTAATGGACCACAAATTCAATCTAAAACATATGTATTTCTGCCTTATTGATGGTGAAGGACACTTCAAAAGATAAGTGGAAATTTGTCGTAATCTTTTGTCACCAAAACTTAGCGTGTCAAAAGTCTTTATACTTTAAACAAACTTCCCTATTTTTCATCCAGTCCCATTGATAAAATTTATTCTTAGCACAAGTCTGATTTTCAAGAAGAAGTTCAATTGTAATATCCGCCTCAGTTAAGCCAAGCTACCACACTGTTGTTATTATCTAAGCCCAAAAGGCATTTTCTAAAGAAGGAACATAAGCGCCACAAAACGCGAAACGCAAGTGAGACAAGCCCCAATTCAAATCTTAAGATTGGCATTTGATCACAATCAGGAAGATGTAATACTTTCCTCCAGGACCGTGCTTCACATTTATTCCACACGTCATCTGTGGTATATATCAATGTTTCAATGCCATAAGTTAGTGTTGGAATCACTTTCTGTTCAGAGAACAGCAGTGTATGCTTATATGTAAATTTCCTGAATTTGTAGGTCAAAATTTTTGCCTGAGAAATCAAAGATGGCAATTTAGATTGTATGTTAATAAAAAAAATATAGTATTTCTGTTTGTATTCTGAATTGTGATTGCAAGATAGTTGTATTCTTTATCTATTTCTAGGGGAGTGTCATGGAGAGTCCAGTTTTTCAGCTTGAAATTCTCAAATTTCTTGGAATTCTTGCAAACCATGATCTGGGATTTCTCGAGATTCATTACCAGATTATTCTTAGTGACATAGGTTGCTAACGTTAAAAGTTTTGTAGTCCCAGTGGAGTTTGAGACATTAACACCAGATCATCGCCGTAAAGCAACCAAGCCAAACGCTGAGTGCCAAGTTTTGGTGCATCAGAAACAATATCACTAAAGGAAGATCCCATATCTAAAATAAAGAAATTGAAGAGGATGGACGCCATGATGCAACCCTGCTTAAGACCCGAGTAAGTGTTGAATATTGCTGATAAAAGACCGTCCATTGAGAGCCGTACTTGCATTGCAGTATCTGAATGCAGTTGCTTTATCAGGGCCAATATGGATGATGGACAGCCAAATGATCGTAGTTTGTCAAATAATAAAGTTCGATCGATGGAGTCGAATGCCATTCGAAAATCAATAAAAGCAAAATAAAGTGATTGCTTCTGGGAGGCATATTGCGATTTTGGGAGATTTATGGCAATCATATTGGGCAAAGTCCCGAGCCCTTGAACAAAGCCTGATTGAAAAGGGTCTCTCTTAAAATTTAGTTTGGACCACTCATTTAATTCCCTTAATATGATGCGACAAAATACTTTACTCGGAGCATCTAGTAAGGAAATAGGCCTATAGCTCGCGGGATTTGCTCGGTCGCCTTTTTCATATGCTGGTATGGTGATAGAATGTTTCCAAGAGATTGGAATTTTTTTCTTCAAAAGTATATCTCTGTACATAATATCCAATATGTCCGTCCATAATTCAGGAAATTGCTTCATGGTTAAGTTTGATAAACCGTCCGGCCCAGGAGCTCTAGAACTGCTGGATTTATGAATGAAATATAGGATATCATTTCTATCGAACTTAAGGTGAATCACATACGCTTTCTCTTTTGGAGAGCAAACGATGGAAGAAGTGGATTTAGAATAAATTGTAGAATAGTATTTAATCCACGTCTCTTCTTTTAAATCATTTGTTTGTACGGTGACTTGATGACCAGCCGTTGCCTGATTTATGATTCTCCATGATTCAGCTGAGTTTTTGGATGACAATATCTTTAGCACATGGCTCCCATCATTTTGATAGATTTTCATGCCTCTTAACCAGTTGTTATATTTGGTTTTGATGAGAGTAAGAGCTATACAATGTTTAACTTTGGGTAATTTATGGGTTGCTCGTTTTTCGTCTCAAATTTGTATTTTCATCATTTTAATATCATGATGATAGGCATGCAAATGCGGCACTTGTTTTTTTCTATGCCTTATAGAATCAGGTTGGAACATTTGCATCAAATCAGGATATAAAAGTGTGGAGTTCTGCAGTCCCTTTCTCTCCTCACTCATCTGCAAGTCATAACAATCTCTGAACGCACTAAGGGTTTTTTCTGTGCAAATCAATCTATTTCGGGCAGTGCTGGTAGTAACAGAGCCTGTGATATATTGGTTCTTTTTATTTTTTTTCCCTTTTACTTCGCAACTATGCTCAGTTGGTTGTGATCACTTGCATTAGAATGATGAACTTGAAAGGCTTGAATTAGATGTAACAATTCAACGTTCACATAAATATAATCAATAATTGCAGTGCTAAGTCCTCTATGCCAAGTTGGATTTGGCGGGACATCTGTCGAACAACAACCATTCAGCATGTAGAGATTTCTGGAACTGGTAAGGTTTGACCATTTTAATAATCTAATATAATTTTTTTGTTTCGCAGCTTCCAAACAATGTAAATTTAAATCACCAGCTATTATTAGTCTGATGGGTTGATTTTCATATAAAATTAGGTCCAGTGCCTCGTTCATGCTTTTCAGGAGCTCATCGTCAGAAATCCCTACGGGGTTTCAATGTACATTAATAAGTACATGCAAAATGTTGTCCCTGTAGAGTTTAAGCATTTGTACAAAAGGACTTGGAGCATACCATAGTTGTGTGTTCGAAAAAGAGCTTTTTATGATGGCAGTTAATAACCCCGAGACTGGTCTCCCCGCATTTCCTTTAATTGCTGGATTTAAAAAGATGTTATATTTATCTCAGGATGGGGTGGATGTTAGCCAAGTCTCTTGTAACATGACAATGTCATGCAGTTGAAGGTCATAGCTCCTGTTATTCATTAAATGCTTAAACCCTCTTGTGTTTCAACTAATTAGCGACAACTTTTGCAAGTCATTCTGGACTAGCTATCATTGTTTCATTTCATGATTGCAATTACATATTTGTTTGTGAGATGGTTGGTTTGGTATTGTCATGCTGTTATTAGGTTTAGTTGGCTTGCTATTATCAGCAACATTGGACGAATTAGGCCCAGACATCAGTACAAATCCCAAGTCAAAGAGTTCAGATTTAACCGCCCAAATGGTGTTAACAACAACTCTGAAATTTAACCACAGGGTTACTGACGATCTAGTTGACATATCAGAAAATTCAACTAGTTCTATGTCGACAGAACCTATGTCATCCAGAGCAGTATCTCACTAAATATTGCTAATACTGATGCTCGATTCAAATTATATTGAGTAACTGGAGGAGGGCGACAGATCAAAGTTAGTGAGTGGAGGACGGGACGTGTTGTTGTCGATGTAACAGATTTAGTTTGCTTGACTTGATCTTTAGAGATTTGTACCGATTTGCCAGTTGGAATAAATCTAGTATCTGATTCAGTTGAGGTAACTTTTTCAAGCTGAATTTGAGCTAATACTGACTGTATCAGATTTCGTAGTTCACTGTCTGATGATGTCTGACAGTGAGAAGTAAGTACAACTGGTTTAGTGTTAAGAGGAGCATTATCACAAACCTCTCTTGTATATACATCCAAAAGTTTTGAGTCATTCAATTGAGTACCAAAAGTAGGTAGATTCAAATCTGCTCTTAGCACTCTCTTGACTGGGATTGCTGCTTGTAAAGATTTCTGAGGTAGTTTAGCAGACATATATTCGTCTACTGCATGCCGAATTTCATTGCGGCGATCCCTAAGATTTTGATCTTCAGACAGTCATTTGTTAGACTGGAAATCATGAGAGGTAGGGATGTCAACATGAGGGGTAAATCTATTTACCAAATGGTTTGTTGCAACATCTATTAGCTCATTTAAAGGGCTATGAGATTCCACTGGACGATTTTTATCTGATGAATTTTGAGTTTTCTTGGTGTGAGTTTGTAACATATATTTTTTAGCAATGGCTTTGGACACTGCAACAGCAGCTGTCCTTGGATGTGTCAAATCTATAATAAAAAATTGTGTTTGTGGTGTAGATTTTGATTTGACATTTGTTTGGTTTTTAGATTTTTTGGCTACACTGATTTTGCTTTGAGTACTTTTGGAGGGCAGTTCAGGGGCGTTTGTAATATTCCCCCCGAAAAGTGCATAATTTGTTTTCGTTCTGGTTTCACCCAGGTTTTCAACTCTGATAACATGATTAACTTCATTTCGATTTCCGCAAGTTAAATCAATTATGGGATGTATTATGTGCGGAATTCGATGTACATATGATGTAGTTTCCGTTATTTGGATAGGACACTCGTCAGTCTGGGTGCTCATAGCATGCTTCACAGGAAGAGCGATGGAATGAGCATCTTCATATTTCCTTTTTTTAAACTGTTCAAGCTGCCAAGTTACAATTTGATCTAATTGGTGCGAATGCTTATCCGTTTTGAGATTCAACGTTTCAAATAATCTAGCTAGTGAGTGAATAGCAGCATTAATTGATTTTAGTGCTATCTCTGTTAGACCATTTGCGTTATTTTCTTGTATATTTGAGTCAGAGGATAGGTCATATATCACAGGTTTCCGCGGTGTTGGAGCTATGAATGACAATTTTTCAAACGAGTTTGAATTTGAGTCACTAGCATGAATATTAAGATTAGGAGATTTCGACAAATTTTCTGATAGTGTCTGTGAAGAAAAACAAGAGTTAACATCTATATCAATAACCGCCAAATTAGGAGGAGCGCTTAAGCTTAGTGTTTTAGAATCATGAGCTGCAGTGCCTGTTAGTAGATTGTGCAACAGCAAACTGTCCGTACGTGAAACATTCTCTTTTGTAAAAATAACAGAAGGTTAAATAACCACCTTTCCATTTACCTTCTTGTTTGCCAGTTTTATTTGCACGGGCTGAACAGCACAGTTTCCATTTGTAATTGTTCCTTGAAGCGTCTCACTTATTATAGGACAGTTGGAATTCGTTATCGCTGTTAAAGGCGGGGTGAGTAGAGAGGACACAGTTTCTTTGACCAAAAGATGATTCCCCGGAATCTGTTCTTTACAAAATGGTTGCATGTCCATGCATGCCTTTTTTGCTGCTTCAAATTTGACTTAGAGCTTGATGCTCCTAGGCGGGGTGTTGAGCTCAAATGCACTTTCTTATTAGGGAAAGGCGATGAGTTGTCCCTGAAGTTAGCACCATAGAGTCCTTGAACCGGCTGCATTACTGGCATGCCCGTTCTCAGAGTGGGTAAAGTTCTCTTCATTATATTATCCAGTAAAAGAAGTACGGAGGCAAGAAACAGAACTAACGGCTAGTACCGGGAAGTACCTCCCGTAAACCTCCAACCACGACAAGCGCGGCAAAGCGGCCAAGCGGTACTTTCCGGTACTTGCCGAGGTGCACGCGCGCGGTGCGCGTGTGTGCTGGTCTTTATAGTCCCACCTCCAAACTTCAAACAGAGCCTAAGATAAAAGGTACAGGCAGTTAATACTATGTAAAGCCTGATAATATAGATGTTCCTAAAGAATTGGAACAGATTTCACCTTGTGGGAGATGCAGTCCAATGAGTAAATCCAAGGGAATTGTTTGTGAAAAGTCACTGAGGACAAAGACAATCCTTGAAAAGCAGGAAGCGTGGCCAAGCGGTACTTTCCGGTACTTGCAGAGGTGCACTGAGAAATTAGAGTTCACTTTGACCCTCGGTAGTTTCTCACTTCCTGGAGTTGCAAAACAAAGTCCAGCTGTTCATAATTGGAGTCAAAGGTTGGCTGATCTTTGGAGCAGCAGGAGTCAGGGTCCTCACTGTCTAGAAGATCGTAGAAAAACAACCAGGCAGGGACCCCTCCAAGCCTTTAAACAAAAACACTGCTGCCTTTACTGATGAATCTTGAAAGAAAAGTAGACATTTGCTGGGCAATGTTGAAAGGAGCAGGAGGTTTGCCAGATACTCCACCACACCTTTTACGTACAAAGCATTGAATTTCTGGCGGCATCAGTGATTTAGCATCAATCGTCATTGGCTGTCTGATGCTGCCTGGAAACTGAAAAGGAGCGTAAGGTAACCTGCTGCACACTATGCCTATGTTACTACATGTGTTCCTTAGTATATTGGAAAATACTTCATAATACAATGCTATGTGGATAAATGCATTGCCTAATGCACTAAATACCTCATGATAATTATTCCAATGATCCTTGACACTTTTTTATTAACATTGCAATAAGAATCCCTTCTACAGACTTTTCATGAAAAGTAAATGCACATGTGATGTCATCAGTGATGTCATCAATGACATTTGTGATATCATATTTGATGTCCTGGGTGTTAGTCTTAGCAGTGCACAGTGGTGGTGCCAGTTATCGTTGCTTAGCTTACCAAAACGGGCAAATTTCAGGAGTTTTTTGCTTTTTACTTGGAACCATACTGTCCCTTTAACAAAGTTTTTTCACTGAATTTCATTGGTTTTTAGTAGTGCAACTCAACCATAACGTCCCTTTAACAACGTTTTTTCATTGAATTTCATAGATTTTTATTAGTGCAACTTAACCATAACTGTGATGTCCTGACTTCCTTATTGTTTGGAAGGAAGTCCCATGTTTATGTTTACACACGGGCTGCGACCCGTGTATGCATAGGGGCGGGGTTAGCCGCCCATGTGGGCAGTTAGAAGAAGGATCCCGAGCAATAAAGATGTGTTGCACCCCAGCTCCGTGTGTGTCTCTTCCTGGGATGCGGCTGGATGAGAGTTCCATGTAGGAGGGTGAGGAGGTCCACAGCGGGGATACCACACTGGCGACGAGGGAAACGAAGTTCCCGCCGTGCCCGCGATCACTGGTCCACAGCTCGTGGTGTGCCGACTGTCACCACTGGGAGCCTGGATTTGATCGCACGCGGGCCGATAGCGGTGGGTGGAGCGCGAAGGCTCCCCACTCTACGAACTTGGGCGCAAGCGTATTTCGCGCGGGTGGAGCAGCTGCCGGCTCCCCGCGTAAACACCATTCCGGGCGGTGGAGGAAAATCCTCCCGCCGACGGCAACGCCTGCGGAGGCCCGGCCCAGCACAAAGAAAATAAAAATAAGCAACAAGCAGCGGGTGGAGCAGAGACTCCCCGCGCGGGTGGAGCAGCTGTTAGCTCCCCTCCACCAGCATCCCCGGGCGGGGGAGGAGCTTGGCTCCCGCCAACGGCAACGCTCACACGAGCGGTGGAAGAGCGAATCTCCCGCTCCAACGATCGGGAAGACATAGGGGTAAGAGCGAGCCCCCTCCTGTCCCCAAAGAAAAAAAAATAAAAATAAATCAATCACACCATGCACGAGGGCCAAATGTGCAGCCCCCCCAAATAAAAACAAGGTGCCACCGCCCCAAGAAGAGGGACCACAACACCCCCTACTGGCAACAAGGTGCCACCGTGCCACAAACAGGCACCACAGCAACCCTGCTGGCAACAAGGTGCCACTGCGCCAAGAAGAGGCACCACAGCACCCCTGCTGGCAACAAGGCGCCACAGCGCCAAGACTTACATTATTAAAACAAAACCGGCACTACAGTGCCCCTGCTGCAAAGTGAACCACACTCAGCTCAGCCAAACAACACACAGAGACACTTCCATGAGCAACTCAGAGGAAGACTCACTGACCATCCCAGTGACACCAAGCAGCACAAGCCAAAAAAAAATGACAGACAGCCTCCTGACACAGCTACCAGCAAAATTTGACCTCACTGACACTGGCACCCTTGGTTCAAGATGGAAGAGGTGGCTGAGGGACTTTGAAGTATGTCTGAAGGCGGCAGGCGCACTAGATGAGGAACAAAAACTCAATCTTCTAAATCATGCCGTAGGACCAAATCCCCGAGGACAACATAGATACGTACGTCAAGCTAAAAACAACACTCACGGAATACTTCACACCTCACACTAATGTGGACTATGAACGACACGTGTTCCATACCACAAAACAACAAAAGGGTGAAACCATAGACGCATTCGTCATGAGACTAAGAGCAAAAATGAAACACTGTGACTTCAACAATTATTCAAATGAAGAAGCCCTCAGGTCACAAATAATAGTGGGGTGTGAAAGTGCCGACTTCCGCAAAAGACTCTTACAACAACCACGCAACCTCGAGGAAATCCTACGGCTGGCACGTTCGGAGGCGGCCCTAGCCGCACAAGTGGAAGGTTTGGATGACATAAAAATAACCCATGGAAAACACGAAAGTCTCAACAAACTGGAAGGGACTGCAAGGAACAGTGATCCTTTCTGCTACCGGTGCGGACACGAATACCCCCACGAAGGGACGTGCCCCGCAATGGGACAGAACTGTTCCGCGTGCGGTGGAGAAGACCACTACAAAGCCGTGTGTCTAATTTTCCGCAGCAAGATGAGAGGGGCTGGAAGGAGTTACAAGCCCATGCCAGAACAGGAACAACATCAAATAACACCCCACCGCCATCATCGAGGATCACACCAAACCCCTGAACAAGGGCGCCACAAACACCACGACGAACAAACGGAAAGAAGACATGATAAGAGAGAATGGAGGGAGAACAGGACACCCCTCCCCAGGACAAGAAGAAGACCACGAAGATACGTACGGTGCCTCATTGAACAGTCACAGTCTGACAGCGTGTCCAGTGCATCGTCAGATGAGAGAACACCAAAATTGGAAAGAAGCCAGGAGACACCAAGAAAGAAAGGATACCTATACGCTCTAGGGAACAGCACAGCAAAAGAACAGAGCCCCATCCTCAGAATACAAGTAAATCAGACGGCCGCTAAGTTTTTGATTGACACAGGGGCAACTGTAAATGTGATCAGTGAGAAAGTCTACGAGAGCATACCCCATGCCCCCCGCCTGCAACCAGCTCGAACACTCATTTTTCCATATGGATCAAAGACCCCGCTTGCATGCAAAGGTTTCTTCATGACCTCGTGCCGATACAAAGAACATGAGAAAAGGATACCCATGCACGTCCTGGAGGCAGCGACGGAGAGCGGATGCATACTGAGTTATAAGGCAGCCATAGAAATGGGACTAATACACATATTGTACCGTCTCATGGTACACAAATACCTTGACCCCACAGCAAGCATAGAACAGGTTTTTCCATCGCTATTCAAAGGCCTTGGGAAGTTGAAGGACAGGCAAATAGAACTCCACATCGACAACAAGGTCCCACCCATAGCTCAACACTATAGAGGAATACCCATAAACATTCAAAGACAAGTAGAAAATGAACTAACCAAGCTGCTGGATGCAGACATCATTGAGCCGGCGGAAGGACCCACCCCATGGGTCTCCCCAATCGTACCAGTACCCAAGAAGGACTCCCAAGACATCCGTATATGTGTGGACATGAGAAGGCCCAACGAGGCCATACTAAGGGAACGCCATCAAGCCCCTAGGATAACGGACATGGTACATCTGCTAAACGGTGCCACCGTATTCTCCAAGCTGGACCTCAACAAAGGGTACCACCAGCTGGAACTGTGCAAAAGCTCACGATACATAACCACTTTCGCCACCCATCTAGGACTCTTCCGCTACAAGCGGTTAAGTTTCGGCGTGTCGTCTGCAGCTGAAATTTTCCAAGCAGAAATTCACAATGTCATCAAGCATGTACCCAACTGCTTGAACTACAGCGACGACATCCTGGTGTTCGGTCAAACTCAAGAGCAACACGACGACACACTAATGAGAGTGTGCATGGCTCTGGAAGAGGCACAGCTCACACTAAACAAAGACAAATGTGAGTTTCGCAAGAAAACACTCCGTTTCTTCGGTCACATATTCTCTGAAAAGGGAATGACACCCGACCCGGAGAAAGTCAGCGCACTCCGAGAAGCCCCGCCACCCGCCACCACATCAGACCTCAGGTCTTTTCTGGGCCTTGCGAGCTACTGCACACGATATATAAGAGACTTTGCATCCATCAGCGAACCTCTCCGAGCACTCATCAAACTCAACACAGAATTCACATGGTCCCCACAGTGTCAAGAAGCTTTTCAAGCAATTAAAGATCGCATATCCGACGCCCGGAACATGGCATATTTTGACCCCAAAAGAATGACAGAACTCATCGTTGACGCCAGCCCCGTAGGCCTAGGTGCCATCCTGACACAACTTGACGACAGAGAAGAAAGCAAGAAACACATAATATCCTATGCCAGTCGAAGTCTCTCCAAGACCGAACAAGCCTACTCTCAGGCGGAGAAGGAAGGTCTGGCCGTAGTGTGGGCTTGTGAACACTTCCACTTGTTCCTATACGGAAAACCTTTCGTAGTGGTAACAGACCACCAAGCCCTCATTTTCATTTACGGCAACCCTCAAGCGAAAATGCCTCCACGCATAGCTTGATGGGCCCTCCGGCTACAGGACTATCAATTCTCCATCACTCATAGACCTGGGAAAGAACAGAACCCTGCTGACTTCCTCTCGAGACACCCGAAGGACGCGTGTGGACCTGAACCATCTATAGCTGACCAGTACATACGATATGTTATCAACAGCAACACACCTCAAGGACTGGACATGGACCACATCATTAGTGAGTCCAATACGGATCAAGGGATACAAACCATCCTCAGATGCGTAGAGACAGGGCGATGGAAGCATGCTAAGCAAATTCGAGAAATTATGAACGAAGAGGTCAAGAGGGATATCACATGCTTCTTAGCTGTGAAAGAAGAACTCGCAAAATCAGATGAAGGGATGCTGCTGAAGGGGACAAAGCTGGTGATACCACGCAGTCTGCGCCAGAAGGTACTCGAACTCGCTCATGAAGGACACCGGGGAATCGTGTCCACCAAAAGGATGCTGAGGCAGAAACTATGGTTCCCCCATCTAGACACGGCAGTAGAGGAACTATTACAAGACTGCCCCACCTGTGCACTGGTAAAACCACACACCTCACCAGAACCCCTAAACATGACCACACTCCCCAAAGGAACATGGGAAGAAATAGCTGTTGATCATTTCGGGCCCATGGAAGGAGGAGAATACATTCTGGTGGCTGTTGATGAATACTCAAGGTACCCTGACCTACAGATAGTTTCTTCCACATCAGCCCATCATACCATACCAGTGTTAGACCCGATGTTCGCAACGTATGGAGTGCCCAAGGTAGTAAAGTCCGACAATGGACCCCCATTCACTGGCCAGGACTTTCAGAGATTTGCTGAGTACATGGGTTTCAAGCACCGAAAAGTGACACCCCTATGGCCACAGGCCAACGGAACAGTCGAGCGCTTTATGAGCAACATCAAGCGTACCACACAAATTGCCCGAATCACGGGAGAACCGGTCGAGAAGTTATTGTATCAACTAATGAGAGACTACAGAAATACTCCCCATAGCACTACGGGGAAAACACCATCAGAGGTGATGTTCGGGCGAGCAATACGAACACGGATACCCCATGTGACCAGTGAGGGAGAGAAATACACGAGAGATGATGAAATGAGGGAAAAGGACACCGCTATGAAGGAGGTCATGAAAAGGGCAGCTGACACCAAACGGCGAGCAAAGACAAATAACATGGAGCCGGGAGATTTAGTGATAGTACGTCAGCCCCAGCCGCGGAAAAATGTAGCCCCGTTTAGTGAGGAGCCTCTCATCATCATCCACAAGAAAGGGTCACTCATCACAGCAGAAGGAGACCAGAGGACAATAACAAGGAACTCATCCCATTTCAGGCGGGTATCGAGAGCCCCAGCCAGAGCAGAAGCTAACTTGAGTGACGAGATCACTCCATGGGATGCTCCCTATGACGGAGATAGAGAAGATTCCGAAGGAGAAGAGACTCCCGAGAGAGGAACAGACATTCCGACAGGAACGGAAGGTCGACCAGCTAGGAAGAGGAAAAAGCCCCACCGCCTCATTGAGGAAATGAACTAGTTGGACTAAATGTTTAGTAATGGGAGGATGTGATGTCCTCACTTCCTTATCGTTTGGAAGGAAGTCCCATGTTTATGTTTACACACGGGCTGCGACCCGTGTATGCATAGGGGCGGGGTTAGCCGCCCATGTGGGCAGTTAGAAGAAGGATCCCGAGCAATAAAGATGTGTTGCACCCCAGCTCCGTGTGTGTCTCTTCCTGGGATGCGGTTGGATGAGAGTTCCATGTAGGAGGGTGAGGAGGTCCACAGCGGGGATACCACAATAACGTACCCTTAACAAAGGTTTTTCCTTGAATTTCATAGGTTTTTAAGAGTCCAACTTAACCATAACATCCCTTTAACAAAGTTTTTTCAGTGAATTCCATTGGTTTTTATCAGTGCAACTTAACCATAACATCCCCTTAACAGAGTTTTTTCATTGAATTCCTTGTTATATATGGCCATACACTGTCATCTCCTTCACAGCCACTTCTGATTTAAGGTAAGCAATCTTCCATTTGCTGTTACACATGACAAATATGGTATGTGTTTGGATTTAGAAAAGCTAACATGCAGCTTGTAATGTGCTGCAGAAAAATCGTGTTATCAGTTTAGTAAAATGACTCCAAAAAATGTTTTTATTTTGTGCTTTAAAAATAGTAAAAACATGGTGATTCTTGCTCACATGTGTTAAACAGTCTACCAAAAACAGTTCCTTGCCCATTATTGTCTGAAAAGCATCATAGAAAACTATTTTACAAGCAAGGAATTTGAAAAGATTGTCACTGCTTTAGGTGCAGCAGTGTCAGCTGGAGTTCTGCTCTGGGCTGCCTCAAGCAGCAGCCATCAGTTATCACTGAAGGGCAATAACTGATTACAGAGCGGTTGTGATGTAATATTCTTATTACAGGTCAATTGTGATGTCACAACTAGCCTGTAATAGAACATTATTTCCAGGCTTTCATGTGGGTACTGCAGGCTACCACTTATTATAAAAATAGCAGACAAATCACAGCACCCAGCATATATAATAACCCAGGGGAGAGTTGGATTAATATGTAGGCCTCCGCTCTCAACCCCTGGGGATCGGATTCAGGACCAGGAGAATCTTCGATCTCCACAACCAAGACACACGTTTTTCTGATTCTCCAGGCACTACAGATAAAAAAAGCAGTCATTTTAGTAATGTTCTGATCAAAATACTCCAGAATACATGACATCACTGCGTTAAAATTCTCTGGAAGACGTGTGGGAATAATGGCGGTTGACTGTGGATGTTAGTAACCTTTACAGATTAATAAAAAATGATGAACATTCTCATCCTATGTTTGACATATTTTAGAAAATGAATTTGCCACATGATTCCTCCTTTTCATATAACTTGGCAGTTCCACGTTGCCTACTCTGGCCAGGGCGAAAAGTCGTCACTGCTGGTGGTTTGACAGGTACTTTCAATATAGTTGTTGCGTCAAAAACGTCAACCCAACCTATTTTATATACTTATTTACAAGAGGAGCAGAGGCAGGAGAATAAGATAGGTGGGATTATAAAACGGTGGTGGCCGTGTTAGTGGAAAAGAGTGGTTTTTAACCCTTTGCGGAATGCCGCAAGGGAAGTCTCCGCTCTGAGTGCGCTGGGTTACATGTATTCATCTATTATCATTTATAAACCTAAATGGGCTTTATATGTCTCACTTTGACACTGCATGTTGTGTAATTTTGAGTCGGCTAATAGGGATCTGTAAGAGTCCATGGATTAGAAATGGGGATCTAGTAGGGATGGACATGTTTTCTTTTTTTTTACTCAAGCATTTCATTGATACGGGTCCTTTAACGTAGTTTCTGGGTACCTGTTATACATTCGTTTCGAGAGCACCACCTCTAAGCAATGTATGCAAGGGAGCTGGATTTTCACTGTTGTCCAGCCCCTCCTGAAATGCTAAGGCCACATTTGAGATTAAGGTCATTTAAGCATTTCAGCTATGAGCGCAAATTTAAGGTGCACTTTCTCTGCACTTCTTTCATTTGCACTAATTTTTGAGAATTCAGCACAAGGTGCTTTGAGCCGGAAGTAGGTCTTAGATTCTACAAAAATGAGCTAACTGTCGATCTTCTGCATCAAGTTTGGGACAGCTGTGGTTGAGAGTTGAGATGTCTTAGCTTCTAATTATGAATATTGTGTACGCCAGCCACGCAGACGGAAGTTCACCTTAGAGAGGCGCAATGGTATTCAATAAAATGTGGGTTACAAAAAGCTGGTTAAGGCATTTATGATTGTGTTAGTATCCCCATTTAAAAGAACAATGTCCTGTGTCATCGCATGTTTTGCTTTTAATTGACATATTTCTGCTTTCAGGCACAAATCTGTCCTACATGAGATCTGGAGGTCTCCCAGATTCCTCCCCGGTTTTCCCTTTTAGGCACTTTTGTAAATTTAGATATCATTCAATCATCGAGCTTTCATGCAAACTAATGATGTGATGTGTCTTTCGTATGCTTTTTGTATGTATTGTATGAATTGTATTCCTTATATTTCATATTGTATTGGATTTTATTGTACTTTATGTATTATTATATGTTTTAGAATATGTGTAAAGTTTATTATTTAAACTGTATCACATTAAATAAATAAAAAAACAATGTATTTTAAAAGAAAGGCTTTCCAATCTGTGTCGTGTAATTATTGGGGCATTCCAGCGATATTCCATGGAAAAAGTTTGATATCCGTCCAAGTGTAAGGGCTGCTACTTTGTCTCCCGAGATTTGTCACGTCACTGGCTAGTGACTTATTTTGGCAATCTTGTGAGTTTATGGGAGTATCAGCACCCATCGCCATGCGCTGCTTGAGTTTCACTCTCTGGCCGCGGGCTGGCTGTGCACTTTAGTTGATTAGCACCTGGGTTCAACAGCTTCCATGGTTCTGTGAGATTGAATTTGGGGGATTATACTGGTGTTTAAACCATTTCAGTTCATAAGTATGCATGACAGGTTTCATATAAAGAGAGAACATCATAGAAATCAATGCTTATGAGGTTCCTCGTATGGTACTAGTTTTTCGTAAATGTTAAGCATATTCGTTTGCATCAATTAAAATTTATGAATCATATGAGCATCTTATGAGCATTCTGCGCATCTCAAAGATGTATAAACATTTGTATTTTTCACAAATTAAAGGATACTTCCGGGACATTTTTTTTATTGTCCCTACGGTTCGGCCATGTGTTTTTAAGCATAACTCGGTAGATCGTAGAAAACTTTCCTATGGACCTTACCCGACTTTTCGTCCATTAACGCACTCGAAATCAGCCGCCATTTTCTGATAATCCTATCATTTCCCCCCATCGCCCTGGCTCACCTGCTTTTGCGGCACTAAATCAAATCCCCCGCCCCAAATCCCCCGCCCCTGAAACAGACTTAATCAAAACATTCATATTCCCCGCCTCTATCCGTGACGTGACTGAGCTGCGTAGGCAAACGCGCCCAGGCGTCTTCTACGCGACTCCACACAGAACCCGGAAATCAACACAGATGAGCTCACACAACACAGCGCGCCACAATTGGGAATATGAAACTGTACTTTTAAATTAAACCGCAAGATTGTAAATTTGGTAAAGTACATTTATTTGACATCAAATGTTTTGAGAATATTCAGCGATTTGCATTTTTATTTGCTCACGTTCCAAAAAGTTCGTTTTGAGGCACGCGATGTTCCTTTGCTGTACACAGGGTCTTAGATCATCTCACAATACAGCGCCACAATTCGGAATATGAAACTGTTGTTTAAAAGCAAACGGCAAGATTGTACATTTGGCAAAGTACATTTATTTGACATCAAATGTTTTGAGAATATTCAGCGATTTGCATTTTTATTTGCTCTCGATCCAAAATAGTTCGTCTTGAGGCAAGCGATGTTCGTGTGCAGTACACAGGGTGTTGGTTTACGATAAAATAAGCTCTTCGGTCGCACTGATAATCGCATGGCTGTTCCAACAACGAGGCACTAGGCCACCACAACGGTCTGTATGTTGCATCTAGCCGTTAGTACCGCGTAAGGGCATACTTGTACTTGGCGATCGTCCCATAAAATGGTCAGGGTGGTAACGTTGTTCACGCGGAGAAGCAACTGGCGGTTAAAAAAGCCATCCGCCGGTGTCTGGTACTCGTGACACATACAATAATGAAGGATGTACCTGTTTTAAAAACATAAAAAATGAAATTAGTCTCACCATCAGATCTTTATTAAAATTATTCATTTTATATGTTAGGTCGGGAAATTATTTCATAGCTAGGACAGTGCAATTGGGTATTATACGTCAAGGGGGGGCTGTAGGATACTGAGACAGTCCCCCAGTGCAGGGGTTGACTGGGAGGCAGTGCAGGTGGAGAGTGGAAGGGCCCAGGACCGAGGTCGCAGACAGTGGACCAGTTGTAGCAGGGGAGAGGGAGAGAGAAAGCAGAAGCAAAGAGGAAGGTTTTGAGGTGCTTCCGTAAAAGGAGATGGTTCTCCTCAAGATAGTGCGCGGTACAAAACAATATGCCACATAGAACGAACAAGTACAACTTAACCCGCCTTTAAAGCTACTGTATAGTAATTAAATTGCGGTATAAACTCATCTAAAGAGTTACTTACATTATATTTGCATTTTCCATTGTGTCTGTGCGTAGGGCAGCCCCGAAATAGCACTCCTTCTATGCCGACGTTATTTCTTCTAATGAACGAACATTAAATGGCTTTCGTTTCTGAAATTATATTCATTATCGTTTCTTACGTTATTGCCTCACACCCCCAAAAAGAAGTCTTTTGGGATGGTCCCGGCCTGTCAAGGTCAAATAACAATAGAACCTTATACTGAGTCGTGGGCCATTCCGGGACCCGAGCAAAAAATCAAAGCAGCTGACCTTCACTTTGAACAAGCACACATTCCTAGTTAGCTACATTCAGTGTAAGGCCATCTCACAGGACTTGAAATTTACACTCCATCTTTGCATTTTGTCTGCGTGCATTTGCAGCCCCATAGAACCATTAATACGGAGACATTCTATATTTTTTGAAAAATGATTTATATTACTGTTTGGTTTAATTTAATGCGCAAATGAACAAGGTTGCATAGACACATTGCATGTACACTGAGCAATCACTTTTATTTACACATTACATAGATACACATATTCAATGGGCCTGCGACATGAGGAGACTCGAGAGAACAGACAATCAAATTACAATCATTTAAACCGTGATGTGTATTTCTCAATGAGCTCTTCTTTAGGTGGACATGGAACAGAGGCAATGTTGGGTGGCAATGCAGTTGTCCCCTGCACAGGTTCGTTCACAACTCCATGTATGTGCCTATCTAGGACATCAACAATAAGTCTCTCAATAAAGTCATATTGCATATCCTCAAACACTGGTTTGATAATCCATTGTTTACTTCTTTTAGTGAAGGCCTTATTGTAGCGAAGCCTCCCTAAAGTTCCGGTCGTCCTACTTTGTTGACGGCCAACATTATGGTTATGTGCCAAGACCGCTAGAAGAGTCCGATTTATCATGCCCTCCATGCCAAAATGCAATCGTTTTGGCCTGTACTTTAGGCACATATTGTGGAACACCTCCAAATCTCCTGTGTGGCAGAATTCCGTGAGTCCCCTCAAATCTCTTGTTATAGTTTTATCAAATACAATCTTTTCAATGGCTTTGTGAGTGGGTGATGAAGAAATCAACCACTTCTTCTTCCGTGCCTCCTCTGTGGACAAATGGCCAAGTTCACAATTGTGGAAATGTTGGTTTGTGTTCCAACGGTGAACGTTGGTACAGTGTAGCATTACTGACCGCCATTTTTCCAGTAGAATTTCCAACGACCCTCCACATGTTTTTGAGCTCCACCAAAGATGGTTGCTGATTGACTTGGACCACTGTGAAATACCTTGCATATCTTTTTTTTTACCTGCAGCCGACTTTTTTTATTGATTGTTTTTGCAAGATGCCAAACGTCAAATTGGTGATTTATATTTTTGTACTCTTCTCTCATTGTCTTGGCAATTGAAACGTGTCTGTCCGTGGCTATCAGGTCGATCACCATTCCCCGCGATTGTAGTTCTTGCAATGATGCTACAAAGCCAACTTTCTCCATGGCCACTGAGGATGTACTTTGTGACACCTGCACGACCACCGAACTCACAATTTTCTTACTTTCCATGTCCTGAAAGTGGTAGGTGCAGTACTTGGCTGAAAATCCTGGGCTGTCGCACTGTCCATCACCGGCTAGCCTGAACCGTTTGCCCGCGAATGTACTATCAATAGACATTTTTTCCATTCTCCAAGCTTTGCTAATGGCTGGAAATAGATAATCGGTTTGGTATTTGTAGAACTGAGTTTTCGCAATGAAATGGATTCCCACAAACTGAAAGAAAGACTCTAACTTTTTAAAACTTGAACCACTAAAAAGTGCAGCCGCTGCACAAATTAGATTACCTGCTGGCAGTTGCCCCAGCATGGGTTGTGCAGACCATGAGAAAGGATGATATTTTGTACAGGTGGCATGTATTTTAAGGTTAGTGCCTCGAATTGCACGAGTCACATTAATCAATGGCTCCCCACATACTTCCCCACCAACCGAATGCCCACATTTCATCCGAATAATAATATCAATCAAACAACTATCGAATACAATGAATTTGGCCTCTTTCCTTATACTGTCACTCTGCATCCCAGCTGGTTCGGCCTGTAACGTTGAGGACATGTCACTCACATGAAAGGTAGAATCTCTGATATCGTCTTCCGCTATGTTCAGTGATATTGATGGTGTTTCATTGTCGTCCACTTCATTCTCTTCCATTGCAACATCTGTTCCTTCTCCGGCGATGGGTGAATAAAACAATTTCTTCAACTTTCTCGCGGTCTTAGTTTTTGCGGGTGTGGATTCTGTGAATTGATTCCGACTGCATCCGAACTACCAGGAGGACATTCACTATCAATGGCTGGTGGTGGTATAGCTCCGTTGTCAATCACTTCATATTCTTCCCATTGGCATGATGCATCTCCAGTCTCAAGTCCCTGCCAAAAGGTTTGACAAGCAACATCTCTCGTTCGCTTCACTGTCTGTGTAGATCTAGTTCGTACACCCACTCGCAACTAGAGGACAGATTGGAAAAGGGATGTTCAGTTTAAACAAAACTTACAGTATTGAACTATTAACAGTGAAAAACAACATAATATAGTGACCAGGACACTAACCTTCTTTTGCTTTCTTTTCTTTGAAACTTTCTTGCCTCGAACTTCAACATCAGGACGCTGTTGCTCCGACTCGTGTGTGCATGTCTCCACTTCCTCTTGCGCTGCAACGACTATATTTTCATGATAAGCACATCCATCACGCACTGACGCTCCATCGACTCCCTGAAACATAGAACTTTCATTAGTATGTATAATAATATTGAAAACACAAAATGTACTTGGGGACCAATACCCACGTACATCTCAATAGCAAAACACGAATGAACGCTTTGTGTAGACATTCAAACGACAATTATTCACGCATAGTTGATCTAGTTAGATGGAACTGTCAAGATCCATACCTCGGGCTCCTCATAGACTTCCATTGATGATATTATTGAAGATGATGCTTCAGTAACTCCCTGAAACACAGTAATTGCATTAGTATGGTTTTCTATTTTGATAAAAAGAACAGAAACTTTGTGCAGGCGTCAACGGCTCATCTAAATAGACCTGCACAAATGATCAGTTGTCTAAAATAAATAATGGATATCTAAATATGATTCGATTTGCTCAATCATTGGAAGTGTCACCACCCAGAGATCTGCATCAACTACTAGGGGTGATGTTCTTGTAGAAGAAGCTCCGTCATCTCCCTGAAACATAGTACTTGCGTTAATAAAGAAGGAAGTATAGCGGATGTAATCACGTCATATGATTTCGCTTGATCGAACTGTCAGTATCCATACCTCGAAAGGCATAAGAACATCAAGGGACGATGTAACTGCGGTGCACACTTCTGCAAGCTGTTGCGCCGACCCGTAACTGCATGCTCCCCCTTCTTCTTGGACTAATGCTCCATCGACTCCCTGAAACATAGGACTTTCATTAGTAATGAACACAATATTGAAAAAAGAAGACACATAGGAGGGCGACAACAGAAGGACATATCAATGGCTAAAAACGAAAGAAACATTGTGTGTAACAATCACGCTACAAGAATGCAAGATCTGATGTTCTCCATCGATGGAACTGTCCGGAAACGTACCTCGAGCATCTGAGTGACATCAACGGTAGTCATCAATACGTTGGACTCCTCAGCATCTCCCTGAAAGACAGTACTTGCATTATTTTGGATAACAATAATTATAACTGAAAACAAAGACTAGAGGACGAGTACAAGGGTGTACCATTAGGTAAAATAATTACACAATAAATTAAAACTATTGATTTACATGCCTAAAACAAGTCAGTGGCAGAATAGCCAAGTAAGATTACCCGATAGGCGCTTGAAGTGGCTGATGACTGCAATAACGACACGGATGGAGAATCTTCCGCCTTCATATTGAGTGGATACATAAATGGGGAAATTATTGTTAGCTAATGCTACACACTACCGCAAGGCCGAGAGATAAATATGTAAACTTGACTCACCACTGGAGGGATGTGGACGAATAGAGTGGGAATAGCGGTTGAGAGCAATTTTCGCCTCGCTCGCGGTGTGTTCTTCTTTATTAGCAATGATGTGGAGTACATGTCAGAGGTAAAGTGCCTGCTGCAGATGCGGTATCGATCACCCCTCTTGTCCGCAAAGACTTCTAGGACTCTACTTTCAAGCTCAGACGGTGGATATCCGCAATATCGGACCCATTCTCTTATCTGATCTATTGTCTTAGGGAAAACATGCATTATAGTACCTTCAGATTTATTATGGGTCTTCGAAGGGCAACCGCCAATGGAACAGGCAGGCATTGTGGAAAGTTCTGAAAAGTAAAGATCAACAATTCTCTATGAATACCAATGTAAACTCAGAACATGTGACTAGTTCCTTGCATGTACTGTCTTGAACGAAAAGAAATTGGACGCAAAATGATTATGGTACATGGCCTTACCTTGACGAACAAACAGTTAGATGCAGGGATCAGAGTAGTTTCTTGTCGTAGAACAGAGACCAGTTCACAGGTTGCAAACTGAGGAGTTTCCTCGAAGTGGTCACGGAAGTTCACAGAGACGAAGAGCAGATAACCAGCACCTTCACGGGTTGACTAGCAAAGCGCAAAGAAGTGCTCATTAGAAATATGAAGTGGGTTATAAAGAATTCGAAACAGGGGTGTGTTTGTGAATGAATGACGTGTATATGTCGTGGCATTATGCGGTTTGCAGGGGGCCGTCCAGCGTGAGGGGGGATGCTTGGCAGGAGACACGGGGTCTGGAGGTAGACATGGGAACAACAACCCATGCTCTATGGACCACTTTGAAGTGTACATGGTCTTTGGCACCTCTTGGCCTTTATCGCTCCCTGACAGCTCCACTTGCCAGCACAAGTACCCCGGTGCGAACTGCCTTTGATAGGGCGGGGGTGGATTGGGGCGGTGGTCGTGCAGACAAGACACAGGAAGACTCGTGAATGGAGACACACCTATGTGGATTGCAGGGGGCCGTCCAGCTTGAGGGGGGATGCTTGGCAGGAGACACAGGGTCTGGAGGTAGACATGGGAACAACAACCCATGCTCTATAGACCACTTTGAAGTGTACATGGTCTTTGGCACCTCTTGGCCTTTATCGCTCCCTGACAGCTCCACTTGGCAGCGCAAGTACCCCGGTGCGAACTGCCTTTGATAGGGCGGGGGGGGGTGGATTAGGGCGCTGGTCGTGCAGACAAGACTTGTTTGCCGCAGGGCCTCACCAAGGAGAGGCCATCTAACTGCATGTAAGATGCAGGCTGAAGCATCTAGTAATTGGAAGGCAGGGGGGTGAGTTTATAAATACCTCAGCCTCCCAGGAGAATATATGGGTGCAGTTCACCCTGGAGACCCTGAATGCCTAGGCAGTTAGTCAGCAGCAGGCTGGCCTGTGGTGGCAAGGCGGCACGGGCCAGAGGGGGTCATCTCTGTACCCGGTGCCCAAAAGGATGATTTATTATGATCAACCATATTGATTATTTACCTATAACCATGTTTTGTATCAATAAAATCCAACGGCCTTCCTTTTATTGCCAACGCTTGAACAAAGTGGTGTGGTAAGTATTTTTGGGGGAGGAGGCAAGGCCGGGAGGCTTGATGCCAACCCGCAAAATAACATATGTATGTCTGCTGCATATGGGTTCAACGGTTATGTTGATTGAAGGTGGGCGGCCAGCGTGAGGGAGGATGCTGGCCGGAGACATGTGGTGTGACAAGACAAGGCACAGGAAGACTATTCAATGGAGACACACTAGATTCATTTAAAAAATCAAAACAACCATTGTTAAAATATATGTTGGGTTTTATTTTAGATCTTAATTTCAATTGAACATAAATAATAAACATTACACATTGTAAAGTTCCGGTTGCAGCACATCCAGGGAAAATCCGCTGTATTGTCCACTGTCGCTGGGGAAATGTTGTCTAATGGCAAGTACCGCACAGGCAGGTATTACTCTCCGAACGCGGTGTCCGAGCCTCCCGTGAAGCCACCAAGTGAAGCAACGATAGGCCACCAGCCTGTACCACCTGTGAAAATGAAAGATGCAAACTATTAAAATGACAAAACTTTGTTATCACTGTCGATTCAGGTAAAAAATGTCATTCTGCTTTGAAAAAAATTCTATCTAGAAAATGCAGAATATGGAACCAATTTACATGCATTCGAATGATATGTAGATGTAATTTTATATGTGGGAGACGACCATGACATAGTAGTGGCATCACTGACATCAAAACCAGAGTATACTTACTCGTTACTCGGATTACGCGGACGAACAGCGAAGTTCGTGCATAAGCACCATCATCATCCTCAACACGGTCCGTGAGAGGCAGGCTTCCCTGAACTCTGGCAGCTCGGTGATGCATTGAGGACTTGGCTCGCCTTCCGAAATGTAGGCCAAGCACCCGGAATTTTCACGGCAGCAGCAGTTCTCCTCCTCAGTTGGCATTAGCTCGCACCGATTGCACGTGCACCAGGTGGAGACGCCGTCCATGCGACATGGTCCAGGCTCTTCATCCGTTGACTGGTCCTCCCAACTGCCGTCCGAATCCCCATCGTTTTCGCGTGCTTGCCTTTCCAGTAGTTCTTCCTCGGTGTACTCGGGCTCGTACATATACGGCATTATTGTAGCCATTGTGTGGTAAAGAAAGTAAAATAATTTACAGAGATGGTACAGGTGTTCACAAGGCCTAGAAGCGGCGAAGGTAGCTGACCAGAGCACAGAAACGAGTCACAGAATACTCAAAGTAACACACAGAGAGTAATGGAATTGAAAATCTGCTGCTGTGTGTTGTGAAACGGTGTGTTTATACTTATTGAGGAAAGAGGCGTCCTGCCATTTCCATGGCGACACTTCATTAGCTGAGGCGCAGCGATTGTTGACACGAAACGTGCTTTGGCGTTGGGAAATGGGCGGTACGCGTCTGCTGATGTCAGGCTCAGGGACGGGGGATTTGATTTAGTGCCGCAAAAGCAGGTGAGCCAGGGCGATGGGGGGAAATGATAGGATTATCAGAAAATGGCGGCTGATTTCGAGTGCGTTAATGGACGAAAAGTCAGGTAAGGTCCATAGGAAAGTTTTCTACGATCTATCGAGATATGCTTAAAAACACATGGCCGAACCGTAGGGACAATAAAAAAAAAGTCCCGGAACTATCCTTTAATATCTCAGGTTTCCACGATGGCTTTTGTATTTTTTTAACCATAAACATCTACATGCTAAACTGCCTAGGTAGGCCAAAAATAGGAAAAACTCAAATGGGCAATTTTAGGAACTGAGCTTACAAATATTCTATTTCCCAATGGATTTCTCCAGTCCATGAACTTTTATAACGTTTTTACCCAGTGAATCTTTCCTTACCAGATTTGGCAAGCATAGACATATCTGTTAGGTGTGGTATCTCGCCACATTGAAGACCCATCCACAGGTTCAAAAGTTAGACCTGCGATGTGTTTCCATCACAACATTGTGATGTGACCTTAACCAGAGAGTCGGAATTCGGCTCTATGTCATATATATACATATCTCTCTATATACACATACCTACGCCTGCATAGGTCAAACCAATTCACAAACGGAACTCATACCTCTACAATAAAAGGTGTAGGTAAAAACAAAAAGGCATGTGCCTTTGCGGAAGTCATACCGTCTGCCGAAAACACGTCAACAAATTATGTGAAGTACGCACAAACAAACAAAAAAACAATAATAAAATCAAATATAAAACACCAGAAAGACTAAAATAAATGGCTAACAACCTCAATAATCAATTACACGTGTGCAGAATATCTGCACGGTGCGTGCACTAAACATGCAAATCACACTGTGGAAGGTATTATGCCATGACAGAGAGGACCACACGCCACCAGGCTCCACTGAAGCTCTATTGGTGCACTGCAACATCAAGTCAAACTTTCCACACCTGCTGACAATCCCTGAGGGACTGACTTCACACAAGTACACAGATTACTCTGCAAAATGTTTCCCTGTGAACGTGCACTAGGCTATTTACTCAGGAGCAGGTGGTGGGTGTTGATGTAGTGCAGTGGCTGCCCCACCACAGAGGAGGCCACACACCGAGAGAGTATTTCACCCCAGAAACTCTCCCTTTTCTGTGTTCGATAATGAGGTCTTCTGTCAGTATGGCTTCCTTCCTCATGTGATCCTGGACGTGTTTCAGGAGTGGGAGGGAGATCTCCAACCCACCACTGCACAGTTTCATGCCATCAAGCTGCATGTATAGCTGTAGACAGACCTGCATGTCCTTACCACTGGCTATTTCCAGAGGGCCAGTGGCATCACAGCTGACAAATCACAGCCCTTGCCTGGTGCACACACTACATTAGGTAGTTGCATGTACCACAGCATGCGGCAGCCAACTGCATAACCATGCGGCATTTTCAGGAGGAAAGGTGACAGGTATCATGCACATTCTCCACTGTGAAAAGATTACCACATGTTCAATCCCAGATTGGTTTCACTCCTAGAGCTCTAATGGTACTTATTCTGTCTCATGAGCAGGAGAAACCTCTTCTTTCTATCCCCTTCTATATGGTGCCCTCCCACCCCCACAGCATTCAGTCTTGGGTCCTCTCCTTTTCTAACTTTCTGCTATTACATTGGCCCCCATTATTTCTACCTTTGGTTGTACACATTCATTTTATGCAGATGACACTCAGATCCTTCTATGTTTTAATTCCTTCGCTAATTACACCTATTCTACCCTCCTGGACTGTCTCCTTGATGTCCAGTCCTGGAAGTCTGATCATGTCTTACATCTGAATCTATCCAATACTGTGGTACTCTTCTACCCTGCTTCTACTGTGCCCCTGTATAGGCACCCCCATTTCATTTCTTTTCCTCCTCCTATTCTCCCGATCTCCTCTACTACCTGTAACTTGGGCGTCATTGTTGTTTCTACGTTCTCTTCTTCTATTCATATTTATTTCAGGCCACATTCCTGTCGTTTCCTTCTTTTCAAAATCTGCAAGTCCTGCTCGTTTCTTTTACTCCACTGCACTGAAGTGCTAAAGTCCTCTTTTTTCTTCTTTGGTCTCATCACCTGTTAAACTCCTCATTCTTGGTGTTCCAGCTTAACAGCTTGCACCATCTTTATTTCTTCTATTCGTCTTCTCTTTGGTCTTTCTTCCCATGATTATATTACTTCTGCTTTACTAACAATTAGCTGGCTGTCTTTCGGATCTTTCTCACTATTTAAGTTTCTTGTTCAGCCTTTATACCACAGCTCAATCCTATCTCTCTTCTCTAGTGTCCTTCTACTCTCCATGTCATTCTCTTCGCAGTCCCAATTCCTCCTAACTCTCCACCACCCTCCTTGTGCCCAATCCTGCTTTCATTCTTTTAACCTGTTAGCACAAAAGCTTTAAAATGCACTTTCTCTTCCTCGTCGCCCCCTGTCTTCTTACTCTCAGCTTCTCTCCCATCTCTGGGAATATTTATTTTCTGCTTAAACACATTTGAATTGATTGACTGCTAATGTATGTACCGTTGCTACTTTGAAAAGTGCTTTTGAGTACAGTGCTATCAAAATTAAATAAAACACAAATAAATAAAACTGAAATTCACATACCTGAGAGAGCCAGCCCCTGTGGCAAGGTTGAACACACAAGCCGAGACAAATTCAAAACTATATCGGTGGCACCGGAAGTGCAATTCCAAGCAATGTGTAGGCACACAACTGAAATGAAGGACGCCAAAGGAAATGGAATGGCATCAGTCGTGGTAAACACCCCCTCATGCGTAAGGTCAATCAGTTATAACCTAATCGATGTGATCACTGTGCCGTCTGTAATCCCACCGATGAAAATGTCGACTGCAATTATGGCACGGCGCAGTGTTCAGAGAGATCACTTCTACCAGCCTGCCCCGGCCTGCATTCCTGAAAACTGCACCCCACAGCCCCCACTTACTTTTACTGCAGCTCACTCCTGTGTTGAGCGCCGGCATCCTTGTACCCCTGCAGCATCAGCTCCTCCCACTTATGGGGGCGGTGCTGACACCGCAGGGTCCTTTTTGCTTTTTTTATCTGTTAAGGATTTCAATCAGGCGGTACACCCTGGTCTCAGCCTAGCATGCAGCGCACAAATGAAATAATCATTTTATTATGTCTATAGGTTCAATATTCTGAGTGGTATACCACTCATGTCACACCCCTTCTGAAAAAAATACCCACAGGTCACAATGGACCAGGAATCAGGCTGGTTGGTAAAGTTAATATTTATTTATTTAAAACTCAAATAAAACATATACTTTTGAATAGGGAGCAGCAATCACCAATGTGATGGCAATTAGAGATAATAATGCATGTAAGGCAGTTGTATTCACTTTTAGTAACACAGAATATAAAACATCAGAGAAAAGAACACTTTCGGCTTATTTGAAAAGATAGCACTTAAGTTAGGATTTTCCCCCTGCAATATTCCTCAACCCACTAATAAGCAATTCTGAATAGATATAAGGAAGCAGCAGGTATTCAGGAATAAAGAACAGTGAACGTAATTTGAATACCACCATCCCTCCCCAAACAAGAGAGAAAAAAGGGTTTGCAATCTTACACTTTTTAAAATGACATTTGAAAATGGCTTAGCCAACAATGAAAAGTGTGCAAAAATCGTTAAATCAATATAGATTTCTATGGGAGCAACACTGACAAGATGCTAACAATCATGAGCTATAATTCGAGTAAAATTACACATGTGTAAAACTTTGCAGAAAAGCAGATTCCCGCCTACATTTCACAAAACAGTTTTTAAGAAAAATAGGTGAAATATACTGTTTTGGCATGCATGGTTTTTGTGTTGGGATGTAGCTAAAGGTCTTATGTATAATTCAGAGTTGAAATTAAGTCTCTAGCTATTACACTGAGGAAGATATGCATGGTTGAATGAGAGGCGTCAATTGTGGTGACACTATGGTATGATTCCGTTATAACCCACATCATTGAATGTGTGAGCCCCAAACAAGTGGCGTATGGTAACATGCAGCACCTGCATGTGTCCACACATGAGGACAAAGTTACAAACTTCCATGTATGGCACGCAAATCCATTTCTAGCTCTTTATCACCCATTCATCTGACAGCAATGATGGACAGGTGACAACAAGTAGAGCATCATGGGGCACATTACTGTGACAATAATCAGGATACAACCACCGAAAATCAGTATGCTGCACAGTCAGTCTGGTAGGTTGCGGCCAGCGGACCTCACTTTAATCACATGTTTTGAACAACATCAAAGGTGCAGAACAGTGTAACCAGTTATGATGGACAGCTGTGCACGAAGGCAAATGTAATCAGAAATTGATCAGCAGAGTAGGTCCAATGGGCAATCGCAAGGCCATTGGACAGCAGAAGGAGCAATCCATTGGCTACATATACATATGCAACAACATGCACACACCAGTACGACGTACCTAGAGAAATGCGCAATTAGGGAGTAGAACGGGGCAGGGGCCATCAGGCCATTCCTTTGCACATATCATTACATGAAGACATAAAGCTATTAAGCAAAGATGTTGCCTTCCATGAGGTACATTACCTGAAAGTAATTCATGACTTCAACACCAAATCCCCAGTGTCCTCTCCTGGCGGAACCCGTCGGATCACTCGAAGTAGGATGGATGGGTTAAGATTTACACAAGATGAAAATGACTAAATAAAATGACGCTTAGCAAGATAGATCAAAGACAGCATTACAACAAGGATTCTGACAATGTGACAAGTTATTAAGGTAAGGATTGGATGGTTTATAGATTGGGATGGAACAAAACAAGGTATGCTATGATTTTCTATGCTTCCTATTAATACTTACAGTCCACTTTAATTTAAGATTTTGGACCGTCAAGGGTTCTGGTCATCACACGGATTGGTCTAACCAAGGACAACAGGGCACATCTGGCAGAACAGGGTCAGCTGGGTGGTTCTGGTCACCTGGACTGGCACCTCGGACTGGAGACTGCACTGGACTGCACTGGTTGCTGGAGACTGGGGATCAGTGGGATGGCGGGATTGAGTAGTAGCAAGCCAAACTGGATCAAGATGCTTCCCTGGGGTTTTGGGATTTGTTTCGGAATTTTGAGGCCTAGCTGAAAAGGAGTTCAGCAATGCTGAGGCCTTAGCTTGGTAAGTAAAATCAGGACTCAGGAACAAAGATGGAGAATTCAGGAACAGGGTGCCACACAGAAAATCAGGATGAAGACAGGAATCAGTGTGTCTTGTGTGCTGTGAGGTTCCCTTATTTATCAAGCCAAATAACATCACTAAAGTATATGGCAGGGGCAGTCCTACTGTTAACACCCATGATGCTATAATTGGACAAGAGCATAGTTTCTGCATTGCTCTTTGCTGGTTGGATAACATAAAATGATGTCATGTTTTATGGTGTCACTTTTACAATGTCTAGGAACCTCCCCCAGCTCCTAGAACAAAAATCTAATTTTCCCACAAATACATACGTATACAGTGATGACCTCTGAGAAAACCAGATGCACAGATTACATATTTTGTGGGTCACATATCAATCTAAATCCCCAGTCTGTGGGACCTGGTTTACGCTTTCTGTGACATTTTGGCAATTTTAACCAAGAAAGATTTGGCCTAAAATTTCCTAACTTTGTACACAGATGTGCATTTATGTATTATGTATTTCTATTTCATTATTTCAAAAAAGTTTGTCTAAAGATTATAATTTAAACTATATCACAATAAAAAAAATATTATTATTTAAAAAAAGATGTGCATTCACCCCTGGAATAAGTGTACAAAACGTCAAGTGCACAAGATCAATACTTTCTCCACAATTGGTTATTCTTTACAACTTATGTTCCTTATGGAGTACTGGGTGCAATCATGTCTTCAAAGAAAAAGCATCAAATTAAACTTAGCAGTAAGCACGTTTCACATTTTCTTTCTCATTCTTGTGGCAAAGTTAAATGTATTGAAGTTCAATTGCAAAATTGCCATTTTAAAACCAAAAGGAAGTCCATTGTTACTTAAGCAGAGTTTTCTTTCTTTCAACTGTAAGCAAGTGTCAAATCCTTTGAAGCAGGATGGGGTCTCTCTCTCTTGAGAGTGAAGCTTCCTTCCCCTCCCACTGGAAGGGTGAGTTTCTAAGCCAGCTATTGTCCTGGCCTGGGGCAAAGACGAATGTCTAATGTGACTTGAAAGGCACCATTGTACTGGGGATTCAAAGCCTCCAGCCAGCAATTAGCCTTTTCCTGTTCACCCGTTGAGGTGTCATCCTTTCTCAGGGTCAGCACTGACAGGGCACGTTTTGTTTTTCTTTTAACTATAGTTTGCCATTCAGACTGGGTTGAGCTTTGATTTACAGTTTTAAATCTTAACTTTAAACATATAGAATTAAAACAGTTTATAAGTGTGTCTTTCTCACAGTAGCAAATCCTTTCACATTCTTGAATAATCAAGCCTTTACACAACATAGACTTTATAAAATAGGTGATTTTGCTCTTCATTCAGGAAAAAGCACATTTAACTTATTTCTTTTAAATTTGGTTTTCCTCTGCAGTAAATAGCCATTTTAGTCAGCTCTAGTCCTTCCCTTGAGTGCTGGAAAGGTTTGCAGCATGGATACATGTATCATGCCTTTGTTTAGAGTCTTCCTCTGGACAGCTGATTCCTGATACTTGTTGCAAAACCTGGGTTTGCTTTCACAAAGATACTTTTTCCTGGATCTGTCATTCAAAGGAGGCCCGGTTCCTCTGAGACTCAAGACTGATCCTGGGCATTGCAAGGCCTTTTTTGTATCACAGTGGTTTATGAGAAATGAATGGATTTGGCACCAAAACAGCACTTTCTAAAATTAGGAAAATGTCATTTTAAAAAGGCATTTTCGGGTTTTCATCACAATGATGCTGTTTCCTTCACTTTGCTCCATGTTGACTGTGGCAGAGCCCACTGGCATGCTCCTGTAGTGAGGATTCTGTTTTCACCCCACCTGAACTGTGTATAGCAGGGTGTGCAGCCTTTAGCTGGTAGTGACACAAACACAGTTTTAAAGAATTTGGTGCGCACAGGAATCAGCGTGGTCATTTTGGACTGTTTCCTTCACCATTGCAGTAAAATAATGTAGTGAGGTACATTGAAGTGGGTCAAAATATCCCACATATCTTATCCCCTGCATCCCTCGACCCCCGTTACTGCATACAAGGAGAGCAGGGAACACCCCTGCAAGCCCCGCTCTGCTTGGACGCAGTAATGGGTGTCGATATTTATGTACCGCGCTAAGGCACAGTTTTAGTAATGTCGCCACAATTGTGGTGACATTATGGTATGATTCCGTTATAACCCACATCATTGAATGTGTGAGTCCCAAACAAGTGGCGTATGGTGACATGCAGCACCTGCATGTGTCCACACATGAGGACAAAGTTACAAACTTCCATGTATGGCACACAAATCCATTTCTAGCTCTTTATCACCCATTCATCTGACAGCAGTGATTGACAGGTGACAAGTAGAGCATCATAGGGCACATTACTGTGACAATAATCAGGAGACAACCACCGAAAATCAGTATGCTGCACAGTCAGTCTGGTAGGTTGCGGCCAGCGGACCTCACTTTAATCACATGTTGTGAACAACATCAAAGGTGCAGAACAGTGCAACCAGTTATGATGGACAGCTGTGCACGAAGGCAAATGTAATCAGAAATTGATCAGCAGAGTAGGTCCAGTGGGAAATAGCAAGGCCATTGGACAGCAGAAGGAGCAATCCGTTGGCTACATATACATATGCAACAACATGCACACACCAGTACGACGTACCTACAGAAATGCGCAATTAGGGAGTAGAACGGGACAGGGACCATCAGGCCATTCCTTTGCACATATCATTACATGAAGACATAAAGCTATTAAGCAAAGATGTTGCTTTCCATGAGGTACATTGCCTGAAAGTCCTCGCTGTGGCTGCCCATCATCCACATCCAGTGCCCCGGATGTATCTGGTAGACATGGTGGGACATATCATTTGCACACCCAGTCATAGACTCATCACAGAACATGCCAATTCAGTGGACGCTCAATGTAGAAAACCAGTCACCTTTACCCTGTTGCCTTCAAGCTGCTCGGAAGAATTAACCTGACTGACCGTCCCAGGCCCTGCCAGCTCTTGTTCCCCTAAGGGGAACTTTCTGAAATCCATACAGCTAACACTATAATCCATCAAGTATGCATCTGTGCCTCTCTACCCAGTCATCAGGAAAAGAGGCCTTTCGCATGCTTCAAAAACGCTAAGCTTCCAACACTGAAGCCCCTGGCCCAACCGATACCCGCGCCCATGAGGCGACTGTGGCCTTGTCACAAACGAGAGATGTCAGGAACCTCATCAATGTTGCCATACCTGCTGCAGACAGAGCCACATGTAGCTAACAGTCACATTGATCAAAACTATTCTACATGGACAACATTGGGTGAAAGAATGGTCATGAAATGTTGGATTCACCCCACATATCCTGCACCAGTGTGTACAGCAGCAGCAAGAACTGAAACATGTACCACTGACTGTAAATGTAGCAATCATTCAATGTACTACTACATGACATCCATATTTTACTCCCCATTCCGTGTCTGTGCACATGTGATGTGCATCTCATGACATCATGTATGGCATTCCATGTACATAAATACCCCTAAATCACAGGCACTTGTTAATTTTTTTTATTTTTTTTATTCTTGTTTGCAATCTAAAAGAAAAAGATTTTTACAAGGACTTGTTTTTGTTTGTGCAATATCCTTGTAGAGACATATATAAAAACAGTGGCGTAGGATAGAGAAAAAGAAAAAAGGATGAAACAAGGTTGGATTGATGATGTCCTGTTGTCGACACAGCCAAGCGATGGTGATTCCTCCTGATCTCCTGTTTAGTTAGATTGAGCAAAGTGGAAGAGAGAGGGGAGGCGCTTGGGTGGGTGATTGAACAAGTGGTGCTTGGGCTGTAATCATTTTCAAAGCTGCTTCTAAAATTGTCACTGCCGCTATGGTGAATCTAGCGGCTTCCCCTGTTATCAAACAACACCACCAGATTTTATACATCCCCAAAAAGCGGCGTTAAATAAGCGGTCCGGAGGTGGCTAGTCTTTTGGCAGTTCATTAGCAAGTGCTTTATCGTTTCCAGTGCCAATTCATCTTTGCACAGTCTGCATTTATCTGACTTTGAGAGTGCCCAAATTGCCTGAATTTCTTGTGTTGGTACTAAATTCAGTCGTATTCTCATAAATGATCTCTGTAGAGCTTTGTTTGGGAATTTAGAACAATATGCTCATAGCACTTTCAGTTTGTTTGTTGTTGATGGAAGATGCTTCTAGGATTTCTGGTGCTAAGTTTGGACCAGAGTTTATGGCGATCGATTTTATCGAAAGCCTGCGACATATCAATGAATGCTAAAAACACTCTTGGCGCACCCGACTTGATGTGATCTTTTAATATGTTGAGTAGGAGGATTTTAATACTTGTGCTTGCATTTTTCAAAAAGCCAGTTTGAAGGTAGTCTGCGCTTGGTGATGTTCTGGCCCACTTTTGGAATCTTTCTGGTAATAATGAGGCAAACATTTTGCCAATTATGTCCATCAGCGCAATTGGCCTGTAGTTTAATGGATCCTCTCTCTTTCCTTTTTTGAAAATTGGTACGACTACAGCTTCCGTCCATGATTTCGGGATTTGCTTTGATGTTTTGCAGTGTTGGAAAATGTTGCTTATGAAGCACGCCCACTCGTCTGGGTTCTGCTTGAGGTCGATGTTGGTGAGACCGTCCGGGCCCAGAGCTCTTGATCTTTTAAATTTCGAGATTAATGCTCTGATGTCTTCAATGTCCGTTAGATCTGCCCATTTGTTTTCAGCCGGAAATTATGTAGTTGTTGCGTCCGTTGATAAAGGGGCGAAGAGGATGGAAAATTGGGCTATCCAGTCTGTTTCCCAGACAGCGTTAAGAAACTGGTTGTTGGATAGAGGATCTTTTGTCTTTATCAGTTCCCAGAAGTCTCTAGAGTTTTTATTGGCTAGAATTTTTAGCATATTCTCTGCGTCGTTTTGATATAGAGTTGCTCTGTGTCCTCTTAACCAGGTTTCATAGCTCTTGGTGGTGGCCTTTAGCGACTTTCTCCCTTCCTCTGAGTCGTACAAAAAGGCAGATTGTTTTAGTTTTTTTAGTTCTCTTCTTTTCATCACTAAAGTCTTGTCATATTCGTGAAAACCTTTGTTCTTCTTTTCTTTGCCTTTGTTCAAGTCTCGCTTGTAGGTCATCAGGAGTGGGAGATAGTTTGGTCTTACTGTTTCTTTGTCCTGAAGAGCGATTTTCGGTTTCGGCATTGTACTTATTCGTAGTATGTCTTACGTCTGCCGCTGTTAGTTTGAGGCGCGTCTGGTATCCACTTTGTTCTACGTTTGACTTGTAAAATAGTTTTTGAGGACAGGTGATGGTCAAAGTAATACGAAGCAAGTTGCGGTCACTTTCTTTAGTGCGATAAACCTCGAATTGATCGATGTAAAGTAGTAAGTTGTTGGTCACAAAGATATAGTCTGAGGTTGCCGCCGAATTTGCCCGTTTCCAAGTGGGGAGGCAAGGGTGGTTTCCACAGGATGCTGCTACGTTGTAAATGTTTCTTTGCTTCATAAGATCCAACCAAATCTTTCCTCTTTCCCCTGCGGTAGAACTAGGGTGATTCAGGTTTATCGTGTCAGAGGATGTTTCGCAGTTTGCGTTTAGGTCCCCGCAAATGATAATGTAGTTGGTTTCCAGTTCGATTTGAAAGATGTCCAGTGTGTCTGCTACTTCCCTTCAAAAATTGGCATTCGTGGTTTTTTGCGGGTTCCAGCATAGGTTTAGTATTCCCAACTTTGTTGTGGTTTGTGTCATCTTCTTTGAGTTTGTTAGGTTCCAAGAGGCTAAAATCGCCAAAATTCCGTATGCCTTGACTACTTTTTTTTCAATAATTATTCCTGAACCAGATCGTACTGCTGTCAGTAGGCCCGAAGATGGTCGTCCTAGTATGCCTTTCGTAGCTGGTGATATCTGTATTTCATAGCCGTTGAGGGCCGGTTTTTCCTGCAGCCAAGTCTCTTGGAAGCATATTATATCCAGAGTTTCCAGATCTTGTGTCTCAGGATTGGCTAGGTGTTCGTGTCCTCGTGTGTTCCAAGAGCACATAGTTACCGGTTTTGTGGGCTTCCAGGCACTGTCATTAATAGAATTGTTTTCGTCTTTCTTCTTCCTACCTTAACTGCTATTTTGTAGGTTTTCAGTTTTAGGACGCCTTTCAGCCACTTCCAGGGTCTGGTTGAGACTTGGTCAATGTAAGAGCTCTTGTCTGAGATAGTCTCATGTCGGACTGACTTTTTGCGTGGTGGACTTGAACCTTCTTCAGGATGAGCTCTTCAAGCATCAGGTATCTTCTTGTTAGTCTGGTCCTTCAAACTGTATGTTCTATCTGACCTCAATCTTCCTCTTCTGTTGTTTTCATGGTTCTCATTTCGTTAAAGATGGGAACGTTCCTGTCCGGGACGGTCGGAGTTGTTTCAGCTTATATATGGCCGATTCCATGTTCCCCGAGAATCTTCTGGTCTTCTATTGTTGTGATAAACCTCTGCCTTAGATCTGTAATGGATTTTTACGTCGTGCCTACTTTGTGTACAAGAGGTTCGTTTGATGTCTGGAGATGGATCACATGATACTTCTGATATTTTGAAACCTAAGTGTTCCAAGTCGGAGTATACTTCGTCTTTGATGTCATGAAGAGCTGTCGCCTAAATCGCAGGCACTTGTTAATTAGAACACAATGTGCAGAAGGGTGCACATTGCCACATCTCCCCATCCACTTCAGTGGATGCTGAGGTGTGGATGCTTCAGGTGCTGAGTGTATCACTGTGCACCCTCGGACACTCACAACAAACATGGGTCAGGGGACACATGGCAACCGTAATCTGCACCACACAATTATATGGTTAGTACTTTGTGTTCCCAGGTAATGTAAGTGTGCGGAGGTGACTTAGACATTTGACTCTGACTCATTGATGCAGCAATTGGGACAATAAGACACACATGCAGGACAAGAAGTTCCTGAAAAAATGCAAAGGCTGAGTCAGTGGACATCACCCAGGACTGCAGCACACACAAGCCACACCACATCTGAAATGCTTTGGTACACATCACAGCAATCATGTCCTACCATCACCAATGCACAACAGGAACAAATCTGGGAGCACATGATCTTGATGTTTGTAGCACCAACACACATAGCTCAGGCACATCCATGCATCCTTGCCCATGTGACACAGAAGGCTGAAAAAGAAGAGGCATGCATCAATGCACCGGTGACTGAATTTCCCCTTTGGTTCCTCAGACCAAATTACTTGGTTTGGAGGGCTCACCCATGGACATCCCAGAGACCCAGGACCCAGCCATTACACTGATTACTGTGCACTCTTATGTTGGAGTTGCACACGCACACACAATGCACCTCCAGAAGGAAAATGCTCAGGACTGACGGACAGCCGTCAGCTACAAAGAGCGGGTGCATATGGAAACAGACATGTGGCCCTGCTGGTCAGTGGATACCTACCTACCTTAAAATTCTGAAATGGCCACTGAACAAAGGCATTGGTGATCCTAATTAGCCTGCAGCTGGAAGTTCCTATAATTCTGTAGTAAGGCAGCACACACATGATCTGCACCTTAAGATGTATCTAATGGGTAGTACAACAGATGTGGATATAAAATATCGGTGTCCATGACATACAAATGGAGTGGTGTGATAAAAAGTACATGTGGAAACAATGAAACATAAGAATAATTAAGAATCGTAAAAGGGGGCACAGACATTTTTTTTACAAGTAAAGTCAAAGGGCATGCAAAGTAAAAAGAAAATAAGAAACAACTCAAAAATGATGTCATTTTGGTAGGAGAGTGGGTCTTGGGTGAACCCACAGCATTTTATCCAGCTACGATCGCCGCAGCTCAACGCAGGTAAGCTCTGCTGGGCTTTGTCTGTATTCATTGTTCTCCTTTGTGTCACAACGATGTTTGCATGCTGCAACCTCTAAATTGCCCCCTGTGTCTTGTTGGCAATCTTTGTTTGGGCTGTGCCCCCTTGATTTCTCCTTGCTTCATTTAATATCAAAGCAGCCTAGTGGGGCTGTTGAATTTTGTGTGGCTATAACATCTTCAACATGGCCAATGCCATGTTCCACAAAGGAGTGCCTCTCAAGCCCGCCCTGCCTCATCCGTGATGGGCCATCCCTGACTGACTTAAGGCCAATCAGGGAGCTGGCAGGCTGAGCCGGTCCCAACAAAGGCCCACCAATAAGGCCCCTGTCTGGCCTGTCTGGCTGTACCACAGTGCTGCATCACATTGCACCCCTCTTTGAGCACGCTGTACAGGTTTTCTAATCCAAAAGGTAAGTGCTGCCCATCAGTGCTTTCTCACTGTGCCCACTTGTTTTATCACTGCACTTGGCAGTCTGCTAGCCTCTCCGCCCTCCTTGTGTGCATACCTGTGTGACCTCTTTTGCTCCTCCTGCTACACTATCAGCTCTCTAACAGCATCATACTAACTTTCAACTCTGAGTTTGTGGGACTAGTATCACTCTGTGCTCTTGCAGCATGCTTTGGACTGTCTGCCTCCTCCCGGTGCCTTGCTCTCACATTAGCCCACTCCTGCCTAAGACAATGGGCCTCATTACAAATCAGGTGGTCCGGAAATAATGTTGGCGGTAAAACCGCCGCCACCGTTGTTTCCGGATCGCCTGATCACAACTCCTGCAGACGAGAGGTGATGTTCCCGCCAGGTCTGACCTGGCGGGTTTAACACCGCCCACCTGCAGGCAGACGAGGAAACACCGGCAGCATTACGAGATGCTGCCGGTGTTTCCATGATCCCCATTCCCATTGAGTCCATAGGACTCAATGGGAATGGGGATTAACACCATTCCGCCTCCGTGATTCCCGGAAAACCGGGGTTGTAATTCCCCGGTAATTCCGGGAATCACGGAGACGGAATGGTAATACGAGTCCGGCGGTAACCAGGCGGTTTTATCGCCTCGGTTACTGCCGGACTGGTAATGAGGCCCAATGACTGCCACCTTCCTACATTGCCTACCTGCCTAATTCCACCAAGTCTCCTTTGTGTTAATTTGAGTCCAGTGAACAGCAACTCGTTTGCCATTGCTTTTTCAATTCTACTTGCAGCCATTTACTCATGCTTGTTTCCTCCTTGTATCCCTGTTTTCTGATGCTCTGACTTTGCAATCTGCATTCTGTATGTGAAAAATTATTGTCTCATTTTGAATTTCGAATATAGATGTTTTCACCACTGCATTTTGTATGTGAGCAATTTTCAGTCTAGCTTTATTGGTCACTTCATACTTTATTACTTGACTCTCAAATCCGTGCTGCATTGCTGATCTCAGATGTCTGCTTTATGTAATTCCTGTGACTTGACTTACTCTGCTTCTGTTTCTTCTCATCTATATTGGCTGCTAGGCCGCATTGCGAATTGCTCTTCACCAGTGCAGTCTTTCTTCCTGACCCTCCCACTCACCCCAACCCCAGGTCTCATGATGCTCTCTGTCTCCCCATCTACTCCAAATGCAACTCTGTCACCTATCCTACCTCTCTCTCGAAGTCTGGAAGGAAAAAGTTTAAAAAAGCGCTCCTGGCCTCCAACCCAGAACTCCCCATTGCCGATACTTATGTCAATGCTTCCTCTAAGAAGACTATTCACTGATGTCCTCTCCACTGTCCCTTCTCCTGACCTATGGAATCCCCATATTGTCCGAATCCTCTGCCCTTTTTCCTCCTCGACCATTAATGGTGGAAACAGGTGGGAACTTCTCTTGGCATACTTCTCATGATCTAGGTGCATCATTAATGTCTAAAACAATGCCACTATCATGGCCCAGGGCTCTCAGACAAATCTCCTCCTTCTGGATAGGTGCCTCCCATCTCTCATTAACTTCCTCCCCTCTCCTTCCATGCTGCTGTCTACCATCCCTTTGGCCTCTCCCCCTTCTCGTGATGGGTGCACCATGTCCCTGTACCCCTTCTCGGAAACCTTTAAAGGAGGCAACCAGTTCACTCAGCAACCCTCAACTCTCACTCCTCTAACATCTGTCTACTCCTTGAAGACTTTGACCTCAATATTCTCACACTCACCAAGATACGGTTTAATGCGAGATCTCTCACTGCTTTTGACACGCTTCTTACTGATGGCTACAAGATCCTCTCCAAGCACAGGACTCACCAGTCTGGAGGTGGAATTGTCTTTGTCTTCCCTGGATGGATACCTGCTACTTTCATTCCCACTCAATCTTACTCTTCCTTTGAATGCCTCATCAGTAGACGGGGTGTCACACACACCCTCCCCCTCACTCTCACCACTATCTACAGGCCCCCTGGACCTACCCCCAAATTCCTCTTTGAATGGGCCAACCTCTCCTCCTCTGTCCTGATCTCCGCCCCCAAACATCTCTTCCTTGGTGACTTTAATATACATCTAGATTGTCCGGATGCGGCCATATTATCTTTCTGTGACCTCTGTGACTCTCCTTCCCTCACAATTCTTCCCTCTGACCCGCCCCATTCTGCTGGAAACACCCAGGATGATATCACCTCAGCAGACATCACTCTCTCCAAACCTCTAACTACTCCTCACTCCTGGTCTGACCACTCTCTCCTCCCATTTGGAGCTACTTGGCCCCCCGGTATTGCCTCTGCCCAAACTGCCGGTCTCCTTTTCTGTCATTTGACCAATGAAGCTTGTGTTAGTTGCTGCATTTGCCACCACCTTCATTCCTCATCCCACCCCGTCATTTCACTCTCATAACGACTCAACACTTGCTAACCTCCATCTCTCCATTTCCAACACTCTGGACTACCTTGCCCCTGTCTTGAGGATGCACATGAAGCCTGCCTCCATATGCAACTCTTGGTATGACTCTGACTTGACCACTCTAAAACGCAAGTGCAGAGTTGCTGAGTGGAAGTGGCAGGCATCAGGCACATCCTCTGATAAACTGGCCTGCCACCGGCTCCAAAGGCAACATTGATGCTCCATCCACTCTAAGAAGCAGAGCCATGTCCAAGCCCGCATTTCCGGGGCCACCAATAACTCGGCTGAATTTTCAAAAATCTGCAAGGAACTTGCCAATCCTATGGCAGTCTCCTCTTCCCTCCAAAGCCCTCTGCATTGTACTGGCCTCCCACTTCTTCACCAAAACTCAGGACATCCTGTCCTCTCTCTCCTTCACTCCCCTTCCTTCCTATCATCTATCTTCCTCTCCACCTGTGGTGTTCCCCAGGGGTCTAACCTCTTGCCGTGGCTTTTCAAGCAATACCTAGCAACTCTCGCCCGCTGTATTGCCATTTTCTGCTCAAACTTCCAGTGCTACACGGATGACACTCAACTCATTTTCAGGCTGCGCACGGCCACCTCCTCCACCTCCCTCATCACTGATTGCCTAACTGCCATCTTTGTCTGAATGCCAGCACGACTGAGATCCTCCTCATCGGCATACCATCACCTTCCTTTCCCCTAACTCTCTGGCCGGCCTCCCTTGGCCCTCCTCCTATCCCCACCTGCGTGGCCAAGAGCCTTGGTATCACCTTTGATTCCACACTCTCCTTCTCCGCCCACATCGCTGATGTATCAAAAAAGTCAAACTTCCTACTGCACCTCCTCATTCCCGCAGAAGCTCACTGTCTCCCAAGCTCTGGTTCTCTCTAAGTTGGACTATTGCAACAGCGTCTTTCTTAATCTACCTACCTCTACTCTCCGCCCTTTGCAACTTATCCAGAACCAGACTGCGAGACTTGTCCTTGGCCTCTAACCCTGGGATTGTATCTCTCCTCTCTATCTCTGAAATCTCTCCATTGGCTCCCAGTGGATTCAAGGATTAAATTCAAAACCCTCTGCATTGTCCACAAGGCTTTCTGGGGCCTGGGTCCAACATACCTTCATCTATCCCTCTGCCAATACCTCCCTTCTCAAGCACTCCGCTCCTCTACTTCTAACTCTCTCAGGGTCAGTCATTTCTCAAAGAAACAAGCTGGGGGTAGATCTCTGTCTTTGGCTAGGGCCTCCCTCTGGAACAGCCTCCATGCCACTCAAAAACTTGAGGAGGACCATCTCTGGTTCCGGAAGCAGCTCAAGACCTTCCTCTTTGCTTCTGCCTTTGCTCCCCCTCCCCCCTGCTGATTCTACTCTCCCTCGGCACCATGCACCTGGCCACCCTCTTTCCTCCGGGCCCAGGTACTTGCTTGTCTTGCCACCCGCATGCACTGCCTTCGGGCCACCCCTTGCACTGGGGTCTGTATCTGTACCCATACAGCCTCCACCCTCTTCTTTTTTTTCTTCCTGCACTTATCAGACCTACCCAGCCTGCTGCCTTAAACCCAGCACTGCCACTTGTGGATGCACTCCCTCTGTTTTTTGCCTTTTTATTTATTAATTAATGTATTATTATTTATGTTTTTTCCTCCTTGCTCCACACTCTCCTTTTTGTTCCCCCTTCCATGTACTTCTCCCTCTCTCCCTCTTCCGTACACTTGCACGTTCTCAATGTCACTGGGCCTAGTAAGATCGTTGTTTTTGGTTTCTCCTGTGTTCCCCTTCCCTTGCCTTGACGCGCTCTGAAACACTTGTGCATGAGCACGATAGAAATAAAAAAAAATATCAATATCCCCTCCTCACAACCCTTTGCTCCTGCCTCCCTTGACCCCCTCTGACCCTCCCCCATCCTCTCCTCCTTCTCTCCCATTGTACCAGATGAGGTCTCGAGAGTAGTCCGCTCTATGATAGTCTCCTCCAAACAGGTGCTCCCAAGCTCTTCCAGAACTATTAAGGACAACATCTCCTCACTTGCCCCTGCATTGGCTGACTTCTGTAACCATTCCTTTGACACTTGATCTTTCCCACAACCTCTCAAGCACTCCCTTGTGCACCCCCTCCTAAAGAAGCCATCTGCTAATCATTCCTGCCCTGCTAACTCTCGCCCTATCTCCATCAGACCTTTCCTGGGGAAACTCCTGGAGAAGTTGGTCATCCCCCAACTGACCCATCACACCAAATCTGTTGGCTGTCTCCATGACCACCAGTATGGCTTGAGAGCAGCCAGAGGGATGGAAACGGCTCTCCTGAACTCCCGTGAAGACCTGCTCTCAAACCTTGATTCCAACTCTCCCTCTGTTCTGATCTTCCTCGATCTGTCTTCTGCCTTTGACACGGTCAACCATGCCATCCACATAAGTCGTCTCTGTGATACCCTAGGCATCACGGATCGGGCACTGGCCTGGCTGACCTACTTCCTTTCTAACTGACCTTCCCAAGTGCAACTGTGCCCTTTCCTATGCTCCGCCTCACTCTCTATCTGCAGCATTCCTCAGAGATCTATCGTATCATCATGGCTCTTCAACATTCACCTTGCCCCTCTGGCCCACTTGATCTCCACCTTCACTCCTCACTTCCAGTGCTAGGCTGACAACACACAGCACTCCATTACGCTTCCCTCCTCTATCTCCTCTTCTTGCTTTATCATACCTGACTGCCTGACTGCAATTCTGGCATGGTGTTCTGCTAATGATCTCTGCTTTAATGCCAGTAAGAGTGAGATCATTCTCGTTGGGATGCCTGCACCCTGTTTCCCTCCAACTCTCTGACTGCCTGCCTTGGGCCCACTCCGCTCACCCATTTCTGATGCAAATAACCTTATTGTCATCTTTGTCTCCTCTCGCTCCTTCTCCCCTCACATCACAGACCTTGCCAAGAAGTCCAACTTTCTGCTCCAGCTCCTCAGAGGCATTCTCCCTTTCCTCACCTTTCCCCAGAAGCTGAATGTCTCCAGAGCCCTGGTTCTCTCTAGGTTGGAATACTGCATCAGCTTCTTCCTCAATCTGCCTCTTTCCTCCCTTCACCCTCTTTGACGAATCCAGAAGAGGGCCTCAAGACTTATCCTTGGCCTCAAGCCCAGGGACCACATCTCTACAGCTGTAAAATCTCTCTACTGGCTCCTGGGGGCTACAAGGATCAAATTCAAGGCCCTCTGCATCATCCACAAGGGTTTTTGGGGCCTGGCACCCAGCTACATCCAACTGTCTCTCCCTAAATACCTCCCTGCTAGAGTCCTTCGGCCCTCTAGCTCCAACTCTCTGCAGATCAGACATTTCTCCAAGCAGTGAGTGGGGGGTAGATCTCTTTCTTCGGCAGCAGCCTTCCTCTGGAAGGGCTTCCTTCCACTCTCACACTTGAGCCGAATCTCCTTAAGCCCCGGAAACTTCTCAAGACTTTCCTTTTCACCTCCTCCTTCTCTCTCCGCCCCCTTGCTAAACTGGCCCCCTGCCACTGCGACTGGTACCTGGACCTGTATGTGCCTTACTGGGGCCAAGCCCTCCTCATCCAGTCTACCCCAGCAGCCCTTACCAGCACTTGGCCATGGGAACCCTTCCCTGACTAGGCTGAATCTGGTCCACCCCCTCCGTGCAATATCCCACCCTGACCCCTGCTCCCCACTGGCACTTGTCCTCCTGAACCCCCTCAGCACTTACCCAGCCCCTGCTCCCCTGCCTTCCTGCACTTCTCCCTACCCCTTTCATCCCTCCATGCCCTTCCGCCCTGATCTGCCCCCTCCCAACTGCACTTATTGTCACTGCACTTGCACGATCCGAATGTCACAAGGCCTAGTAGGACCGTTCCTTACTGTGACAGTTTTCTCTCCTCTGTCTCCCCACCCATTGTCTTGTGGCACCTGGAAACACGTGTGTACAGGCACCATACAAATGCCCAATAAATACATAAATAAATAAAAACTATATGAGTAAGAATGTTTGCATGACTCATATGCCCTTTGACTCCTTACTGATGGATTAACTGACTCCCACCTACTTGATGCTCTCCTCCTTCACATATTCACGTCGGGGCCACGCCTGGAAACGGTGGAGAAGTAGGAGCTAGTGGTGCATGGTGTCCGAATAAACAGTCAATCACCAGGAGACCAAAAGCCACCAGAAGGAGGAGTGAAGTGGATGAATAATTCAGGGGATGTCTAAGGGGCAGATCCTGTTTGTGGGGCATGGAACTATGTTGCTAGATGCCCCACACAGCCTCTTTCACCTCACAGAACTTGGCATTAACTTTGGAAGTTCTCTCCCACAACTCATCCTTTGAATCCTGCAATGTGTCCTCACTGCCCCTGCTGCCTACCTAGCCACCTGAACCTCCAACCTCACAGATGCAGCCTGTCTTTCCCTTTCCCTTCCATTTTCCTGCTCCCTCCAGGATCCCTACGCCCATATCCTCACCGGCTGTGTGCATGAATCCAAGCTGATGATGTCTGAAGTCCTCACCAGCACCTTCATGGGGTGGGACCTATGCTCTGCTGGTATGTTCCCTGAGGATGCCAGGACTGGTGCTGCCAGTGTTAAGGGAGTAGGCTCATTAGAGGCTAGAGGTTTTGAGAGCATGGACTGAATACTGGATGGCATGTCCTCCGGAGGCAGTTCTCCTGCAGGGATGACATAGCCAACATGAGGTGTCCTGCATAGCCGCTAGAAGGGAAAATTCCCAAGAGTCTAGTAGTGGCACAGTGTCCTCAAATGAGCTGGTACATGTAGGGGAATATATGTCCTAGGAAGGTGATTGTAAATAGAGGTCAACCTACTGGTGCTCATTTAGGAATCCCCCAGGCATAGAGCAGATGGTGCAGAAGGTGGCTAGTGAGCTAGAGCTGTCAAGACCTAGACCTTGTGTTCCCACTTTATACTCCATATGTGCCGCCTCCTCCTCCTCTGCAACCTCCACAACTCTTCTCCCCATTTGGGTAAATTGAAGCTCAGATGAGGTATTCTGGGGTAGTTGATCCTGGGCCGTGGACCTGCTGTAGCCTCAGGGCCAAGGTGCAGCACATTCAAGGGGAATTCCCTTTGTCACCTTCTTGAGTCTGTGCTAATTCACAGTGTACACGCTTGCACAGGTTTTTGAGGGGAGAGGATGTACAAGTCCAAATTCCACCAATGCTCTGCTGATCAGCTCTGATATGCATAATTCCTTATTACATGGACGCGGTAGCATCCATGTAGTTATGGTTAAGTTGGTGTTTCCATAGGAAGAGCACTTTTTGGGTGGCTTATAACTTCGCTCCCTCTGGACGAATCCTCACCAAACTTTGCAAAAAAAAAGTATATGGCCCAGTCTGAATTGTTTTGCAAAGTTTGCTGAGGTTTTGTCCAGGGGGGGCAAAGTTATAGGGGGGGTCCCAAAACTTTTGTTTTTTCCTATAGACATAATGAGAAAAAACTTTGCACACGGCTACAGCCCGAACCGCTGGTTGGATTTACACCAAATTTGTGGCAGGAGCGGTGGCTTGGTCCCGAAAGCGTGCTTTTGCAAATGTGGTGTAAATCCGTACAGTAGTTTTTTTTAAAAATGACCAAAATGTAAGGCAAAAAATTAGTGATATCTGTGTTTGCTTCGTGGACGGACTTCCCTGTTCGCTCCGCGAACAGTGCCCCGATTGACCCGTGGGCTTGCGTCATGTCTGCGGACATGCAACGTGTTCGCTGATTGGACAGCGTGGGGCGTGGAGTGCGTCAGATTTTCTGTGGCGCCCACCATCTTGTATTCGCTGTCGACTGCGTACAGCGCTGTGAAACTTGGATTAAAAATTGTATTTAGTGGAGTGTGTTGGTGTGTAAGTGTGTTTGGGGAGGGTAGGGGAGTATGAGATAGGTTCAATGTTTTGCTTTTTTATGTGCTATACGCTTTTGTTGTGTTTGATTTGTCCGTAGAGAATACGGCTGTTCTGACATTTTGTAAATAAACTAAATGGTGGGGTGTTCAGAGGACGGAGTATGTGCCCTTTTTGTTCGCAAGGAAGGTTAAATTGAGCTAAAAACACTTGCGGTGTATTTAAATGTTCGTAAATACACAAACTGGGGGTGTCCTGAGGACGCTGTCCGTATTGTAATCTGTCAAGTTGAATGTGTTCTAAGAACACTCGCGGTGTCCCGAAATGATTGCAATTACACAAAATGGGGGTGTTCTGAGAACGTTGTTTGTATTGTTCGTTGTCAGGTTGAAAGTGTTCTACGTACCCTCCTTTTGTCCGCTGATAGTACAATTTCCTATGGGCCTCACCCGACTTTTTGTCCACTAAAGAAACGATAAATCAGGCTGGTGTGCGCCGACATTATGTGATAATCCTATGACTGGTGCTATTGACCTGGCTGACTTGCTTTTGCAACACTAAATCATATCTCCCGCCCCTAAGCCTGACATTATGAAAGCATTCATATTCCCCGCCTCTCTCCGTGACGTTACAGGGTGCGTCATCAAACGCGCCCAGTCGTCTCCAGTCCTACGCGACTTTACACAGAACCCGGAAAACAACACACATTATGTCACAACACAGCGCGTCACAATTCGGAATATGAAACTGTGATTTAAAAGCAAACCGCAACATTGTAAATTTTGTAAAGTACATTTATTTGACATCAAATGTTTAGAGAATATTCATCGATTTGCATTTGTCTTTATTTTCGATCCGCAAAAGTTCATGTTGAGCCACGCGATGTTCCTTTGCGGTACAGAGGGTGTTAGATCAGCTTAGAACACAGTGCGCCACAATTCGGAATATGAAACTGTGGTTTAAAAGTAAACAGCAGGATTGTACATTTGGTAAAGTACATTTATTTCACATGAAATGTTTAGTGAATATTCAGCGATTTGCAATTGTCTCTGCTGTCGATCAGCAAAAGTTTATTTTGAGCCACGCGCTGTTCCTTTGCGGTAGATAGGCTGTTGGTTTATGAAAAAAGCAGTAAATGCTCGCACTGATAATCGGAAGGTTGCTCCAACAACGAGGCATTAGACCACCATAATGGTTGGCATGTTGCTTCTAGCCGCTAGTACTGCGTAAGGGCATATTGGTCCTTGGCGATTGTCCCATAAAATGGTGAGGGTCATGAAGTTGCTTACATGGAGCTGCACCTGGAAGTTGAAAAATCCATCCGCTGGAGTCTGAAAATCATGACATTGGCAAAATGGGGCAACATACCTGTTTTAAAAAACATAAATTAGTCTCACCAGCCGATCTTTATTGAAAATATTCATTTTATTTATTAGGGTGTGAAACTATTTTCTAGCGAAGATAGTGCAACGGAGTATGTTAATAGTAAAATAATAATATTTTTGCATTTATATAGCGCTAAGAACCATCGGGTATCTGAGCGCTGCTTATTATTACCCACGGTGTGTGGTGCTCATTTATTGACCACAGAAGGATGAAAGGCTGAGTTTGGCCATGCCGGGATTAGAACCTGCGTTAGCAAGCTGTGCACGGATGTCAAAGCGAGTGCTCTACTCGCTGTGCCACTTGACAAGCTACAGTGAAGTGGCACAGCGAGTAGAGCACTTGACCGGCTACAGACCGGTTAAATTATTTCTATTAACCCACCCAGTGTCGTCTGCCTTTTTCAGAGCCCTCTAAACGACAGGGGATCAATTCGGCGGTGATACTGCGCGGTAGAAAACAATATGCCACATTGAACGAACAAGTACAACTTGACCGGGCTTTAATGCCACGCTATTGTTATTATATTCCGGTATAAAATCATCTAAAGGGTTACTTACATTATAATTGCATTTTCCATTGTCCAAGTGTAGTGCAGTCCCAAAATACGACTCTGTGTGTGCCAACGATCTTTCTCAAAGTGATATAATATACAAAAGTGGTTTCGTTTCAGAAATTTCATGTTTATCGTGCCTTACGTTTTTGCTACACTTCTTCAAAAGAAGTCTTTCAGCACAATCTCTGTCTGGCAAGGTAAAAAAAAATAGAACCTTATAGTGGGAGTCGTGGGCCTCTCCGGGCCGCGAGAAAAAATTGGAAGCAGCTGACCTTCTCTGTGAACGAGCATAAATGCTTACTTTGTAACATTCTGTGTAAAGCCATCTGTGAGAACTTACTGTTTACACTACATCTTTGTATATTGTTTGCGTGCTAATAAAAAAAGTTTGTTTAAGGGACGTTATGGTTCCAAGTAAAGCCGAAAAACCCCTGAAATTTGCCAGTTATGGTAAGCTAAGCAACCATAACTCGCGCCACCACCGTGCACTGCTAAGACTAACACCCAGGACATCAAAGATGACATCGCAAATGTCATTGATGACATCACTGATGACATCACATGTGCATTTACTTTTCATGAAATTTGTGTACTAGGGATTTTTATTATAATGTTGCGAAAAAAGTGTCAAGGATCATTGCAATAAATATCATACCGTAATTAGTACTTTGAACGATGCATTGATATAAATAGCATTGTATTATGGGGTTCTATCTAGTATACTGAGCTACTAATGGAGAAACATAGCATTGTGTGCAGCGTACAAGATGAAAGTATAATATTTGTAATGTTAATATGTTGAATAATGAAATGATAATTGTCCTGAAATGTTCGAAAATAAACAAAATGGGGGTGTTCTGAGGACGTTCTTCGTATTGTGTGACTGCTTAGCTGTATGCAATGAGGGAATGGCACAGAGAGTAAAGTGGAAATGGTAGAAGGGGTGTTGAAGCGTTACGCGGTCTGCGAACACCGCGGCTGTCCGTGGACCGGGCGTGCTACATCTGGGGTTTTCCAGCAAATCCAACATGGAAAGAAGACTGTAGGGATCAGCCAATCAGATGTTGAGGCGTGGATTTATGTTCAAAGAGACTGTGTGTAGTGAAGATGGCAGAATTGGAGAAAGTCAGGGTGTTGGTGCTCGGAGATATGTTTGTGCATGGTTTACAACAGTACGCTCGATGCAGGCATGTTGAAAAGAACTTTGATGTGAAAGGAGTGGAGGTGGTGTGGAGCACTGTGCCTGATTTCAATGTACAGGGAATTGTACAAGTTTGTGAGGATATGGCCACGATGAACAGTCCGCATGTGGTAGTTTTGCACTATGGTGCTTTCCATTTGGGCAACGTCAGTGCCCCTACTTTGTTGGCTGATTTGGAACGCTTGGTCCAAGCCGTAATGAAGATCCTTCCAAATGCGAAAGTAATTTTTTCTGGATTACTACCTAGGGCAATATGGGACAATAGTTCAGTTTTTTGTCCTCAGCAAAACATTCCTAGGTGTGTCATCAACTGAGGCATGTGTGCCTTCATGCTTAGAGCTGGTATGTTCATCTGTAATAATGAGAATATTGATGCCAGTAATACTGTTAATTTTTAAAGAAGATGGAATCTCTTTATCTTTTACGAGAAATGCCTTTCTATTTTGGAATGTAAGGGTTGCTTTGGAGAAGGTTATGTGAAGATTTTAGGAGTAAAGTAAGAAAAAAAAACAAGAAAAAAAATTCAAAATAACAGGTGTCTGTCAAGCATCTGTAAAAAAAACAAAAAAAATTGCTCTTTTCAGAGCCAACTTCAAAGGGGAAATGGGGCACACTATTTAAATTTACATTCACCACGCTCAGATTCTCGATATGTCCGCGGACATAGCGGTAGTCTGCGGACATCAAAATCACTACTTGGGGGTTCAGTATGTTCTATGTTACATGTATATGAAGTCAGGAATATTATGGTTAAGTTGTGCTACTAAAAACCTATGAAATTCAGTGAAAAAACTTTGTTAAAGGGACGTTATGGTTAAGTTGCGCTACGAAAAACCTATGAAATTCAGTGAAAAAACTTTGTTAAAGGGACGTTATGGTTAAGTTGCGCTACTAAAAACCTATGAAATTCAGTGAAAAAACTTTGTTAAAGGGACGTTATGGTTAAGTTGCACTACGAAAAACCTATGAAATTCAGTAAACATTTTTTGTTAAAGGGACGTTATGGTTCAAAGTAAAACCGAAAAACCCCTGAAATTCGGCAGTTATGGTAAGATAAGCAACCATAACTCGCGCCACCGTGCACTATTAACACTAACACCCAGGACATCAAAGATGACATCAAAAATGTCATTGATGACATCACTGATGACATCACATGTCTGGCTCCCCCTTTTTTCCCTTTACTGACATATCTAGGCCACATAGTTTTCTTCAGTAACAGTCAAGAAGTAAAAATTGAAAAGGTACTATATTTGTAGACTTAGGGTCAAGTCACATCATATGAAACATATACATAGCGGAAGACACAGGCTTGAAAGAGAGCAATCCTTTCTGTGCATGAAGATAATCATTAGGGTTATCAGCACTTTCTCATAGTTTTATTTTTATTACTCTACCTTCCCTGTATATGCTCATATTTGTATACATTGTACTCACTCTCCTTTCCTTTGGGTGCAGTCACATCATGTGATACACATACATATGGCAAGTAGCAGCTTTGAAACAGAGCAATAGTTTCTCTGCATAAAGACAATCAGTTAGGTTATGAACTCCTTCTGCTACTACTTCTGCTTTTTTGTTTACTTCACTGTCCCTGTATATACTCATATTTGTATGTGTTGTTGTCTCTTTGTGTTTTGTCTGTAATAATTATGTATTAAGTGGGTTTTATTATCTACTTATTACATGTTTCACAGTACGCAAAACTCTAATAAGAAAGCAGTTATCATTTCACTATTCAACATGACAAGATTATGAATATTGCACCTTCATCATGTATGCTGCACACACTGCCTATGGTTCTGCATTAGTAGCTTAGTATACTGTATAGAACCTCTTAACAGAATGCTATTTATATCAATGCATTGCTTAATGCACTAATTAGCTCATGATATTTATCCCAATGATATTTGACAGTTTTTGGTCAGCATTATAAGAATCCCTTGTACAGAGTTTTCATGAAAAGTAAATGCACATGTGATGTCATCAGTGATGTCATCAATGACATTTGTGATGTCATCTTTGATGTCCTGGGTGTTAGCAGTGCACAGTGGCGCGAGTTATGGTTGCTTATCTTACCATAACTGCCGAATTTCAGGGGTTTTTTGGTTTTACTTTGAACCATAACGTCCCTTTAACAACGTTTTTTTACTGAATTTCATAGGTTTTTTGTAGTGCAACTTAACCATAACGTCCCTTTAACAAAGTATTTTCACTGAATTTCATTGGTTTTTAGTAGCGCAACTTAACCATAACGTCCCTTTAACAAAGTTTTTTCACTGAATACTAAATATGAACGTGATTATGGACAACTGGGGACAAGGACTTTGTATTTCTGAATGCAAACTCCTCCTAACACTAGACCCATAACTTGTACATTTGTAATGTTTTCATTGGGAAACAAACATTTTCCTTACGTGTATGGACTGCATTGAAAGGCCATAGCTGCTTCGGGACAGGCAAGCCACACATGACCATGGTGGCTGTCCCACCTGCCTCATATTGTCAGCGGAATTCTTCGATGTCAACTGAGGGGGCGCAGAGACTATGCAATTTGTGTCACCAGCAGAGGAACGCACCATTGCTTCATTGCATGTGTCAACTATTTGCATGCATGCAGTCCAGCTACCATGATAATAATCTTGCAAAACATGTGTTGTCTATCACACATGTCAGTTCTAGGGTTTAGGGACCTATGTTTGTGTTTCATGTAGTCCACATCCACTACATGCTGTGTTGTCTGCCTTCTCAGTTCACATGTTGCACAGGAATGGGAGTGTCTTTGTCTTGTACCACTGAACTCATATGAAGCACCTAATTGCTTCTAGACTCAATAAGCAGAACTGGCATCTGACAGCTTGGACAATGGGGAGGAAGGAAAGCTCAGGGGCAACACGTTGTTTTGGAAGCAAGACAACGCAGTGCAATACGGTTCGAATCCCCATCGTGTGCTTAGAAACCACTCACTGGTATTAAGTGCGGTATAAATGAAACATCAAATAAAATAAATAAAAGAGTCCAGCCACATCCGTTGGAATGAAAAACATCAGATTTCTTAAATTGATATCCCCAACAGAGGACCACTGACCTCACTAGCCAGTGAAGGGCATGCCCATTCACATGGACAGAGGTCTTGAAAAAGAAGAGAATATATTCCGGTGAACATATTTGAACTGTATCATGTTAAGGCACACTTACTCATCCACGTGCCAGACCGACACACACATGAATCCTTGTAAATACATGTGTATTGGCCATTTCTCAGCAATGTGTTGCATGGTTATTGACCCAGAGCCAAAGGAACCCCATACATGCATCATGTTCTCTCTACATAGTAGCATTGACTCTTATGTCTTCACTTTCTTTTAGGCCATACTGTGTTAGAGTTCCCCTCTGCACGTTTGTTGTTGCCTTTACATGCCTCTAACCCACAGGAAGCATACTATCTCCACATGTACTCACAGTGCATGTATAGCAAGGGACTCACTCTATGTCTCATGGCTTTCATGAAGTTCAGAGTGCATCCTATTCAAGGATACTAGCTAGAGGGCATATATGTAGGCCATGCTGTCAATGCTGATGGTATGACTGTCATCAGGAAGCATGCTCTAGTATCAGTACCATGTATCGAGAAGGGTAATTAACATGGCATGGCTGAAACACTACGACAGGAAATGTGTGCTCATAGCATGGTGTGTACACGCCATGAAAGGGTCATGTGTGTATCGTGTTTATATGTTTCATGCCTAGAGGTCATACAATATGTAATGGCATGGATGCATGTGTGTGCACATATATGGTATTAGAAATCCTGCATCTGTGTCCACAAAGGGTGCCTGACAATGCATGTACCAGCCTATGCACAATAGCAGCACACCAATGTGAAGTGGTCGTTTAATGTCCTTTTCTAATGTGCAGGATGAGTAACATACATCCTGACACCTGTATGTTATGTGCAGATGACCAAGGGTCAAAGATACATGTTGGTCTTTTTATGGGTAGTATGCAACCATTCCCTTCTGTTCGCTGACTGTGATACACTTTGATGGAAGTGGCAACAATTCCAGACTGATGATTTTGCACATGTTTCCTACCTTCTGTCTGTGACTTTGGACACTCCCTGGCTCATAATGGATAGATGTAGGCTGCAGAAGTGGTGTGTGATTCTGTTAGATGGCATGTAGTGTCTTAGTGGTATTACTTTTATTATACATAGTTTTTGGTTTATTTTGAACAAACAAAAACAAGCGTTTACAATTTACATTTAATTCCTGGAACCATATCAAATCCTCCCCCAAAAGAAATCCCCAACCTAATAAGCGTTGAGGGCATATTCAACATTCAGACAATTTCATAAATAAACAGTAAAAGCCAAACCTTCCTCAAAGAAGCTAAATAGAAAAGGAGCATGTACCAGTTAACATTCCCCAATCATTCCTTAAAAATACATTCAATGAATTGGAGTGTAGCAAAAACAATTCATGTTTCCAAATGGCATGTGCGAACATCCCTTAAAGCACTACAAAGACTCACTAAGTGAAACAATGTTTCTGGGCCCCTACATTCCCCCCAGAACCTACAAAATGAGTTACCTTCTAATAACTTCCCCCGCTCTAATTGAATTTCTCTAGCGGGAAGGATGTTAAAGCAAAATCTAATGAATATTTCTCGATAGTGGGCTGAGGAGAATTTATGGACTTAGGAGCGGGTAACATTTAACTCTCTTCCTACCTGGATTTATTTCAACAGTATTTTATTTTTGGCATAGGAATCTTGTGTTGTTAAACAATCCCACTCTTGCAGTCTCTTGTTTGCTTTTAGTGGATTTGTAATGATCATATCTAGAGGGATGTTACACTGATCTAAGTGTGTCATACAGTGGGCCGTCCAGATCGCAAACTTCCCATCCCATGGTGACTGGTCCTTGTTTCTCAACATGTCAAAAGGGAGTGTATTATCCACCAAGTGGCACTTTCTAAGAAGGGGAATACTTTTCCAGGCTAAGATTGACTCCATTGATTGGAGTCCTAGTTTCATACGGATACAAACCACAAAGGGAGAATTAGGTTATCGAAATACCTTCCTCCAAAAGTAGCCCTCCAATATCCCCCATACTTTCCAGGTTAGGCTCAAACGTGATTTAGCCCTGTCGGTGAGGATTTGGACTACTTTTTGTTTATAGAAGTTTGTTACCTGGAATAAAGAGAAGCATCTGTATTTACTATGTAGAGCTACTCCCTGAGCTGCTAACCTCTAAACATTTAATCGTAGAATCTTATAGTGGGCTTGCTCATTGATGTTTTTATTCACCATTATTCTCAAAAATATAATGGATTCTACCAGTTCTAGTTTTTCATCCCGTCCCTCCATGAGAAAGCTCCCTCAAGTCTTCTATGAGCATATGAGAAGTCAAGTACCTTACATTTTTTTACATTCACTCTCAAATTGTTCAACATAAGGAAACCCATAAAGGACTCTACCCGACATTGAAGTCCAATCAGGGTTTAGTCTAGAACACCAAATCATCGGCATAAAGGATCCATGGGAGGTTTGTTGCTTTGATTCTTGGTGGAAACACTCAAACTGTTTGTTGAGATTATGCCAAGCCCAATATATAAAGATTGAAAAGAAAAGGGGCCAATGAGCACCCTGACTCGAACCCACGATATTTAAATATTCTCCTAGAGAGAGTACCCTTGTCTGATAATCTAACCTGGATCGAAGTATTAGAATAGAGTGTTTAAATTGCATCACCCAGTCTTGTGGACATCTCCAATTCAAAGGTTTCACCCATAGCCTCTCCCGAAACAGCCCATAAAACGCTTGTTTTAAGTCCATAAATGTCAGGTAGATATTAGACTTGGACCCAATAGCTTGATGCTTCATCAGATTCACTAGGAGCAAATTTAATGAGGTACCCACTCCCTTTAAAAACCCAGCTTGGTGAGGGTCAGAGCGCCTGATCTAACTGCCCAATTGCTTAGATCTTGCAGTAGGACTAATGCAAAAACCTTACCCAGTGAGTCCAATACAGTTATATGTTGATAGTTTTTTGTGTCACCCCTGGTCACCCTTTGAAAAATTCGGAATTATCACAGCGTCTCTCCATGATGCCGGGATCTGCATAGGTGCCAGTATTTGAGTAAAAAGCTTAAAGGTGAATTCTTCACAGGAGTATATGTTTTCTTTCATCAGGCAATCGAGAGACCATCTGGCCCGCTGCCCTAGAGCTGCCTAACTTATCCAATATAGTTTTGATGACTGCTAGATCAGAATCCAGGCACCACTTGACCCCTACAATTGCACTATCCCCTTCTCTCATATCGGTTCCTGCATCAGAAAGATTGGTGAAATACTCCACCCACCTTCCGAGACTTGGTTGATAGCAGTCACCAGTTGAAAGATTTTAGCATCATTGCTTAGTAGTTCCCAGAGGTTTTGGCTATTTCTTTTGCATAAAACCCTGAGCATATGCTTGTCAACATGGTGCAGTCTACCAGCTCTAGAAGACAGGAGCCAGTTACAATACTGTTGCTTCTTCTTTTTAATTAGCAGACCGCCCAAGATGGTATTTAACTTCTTCAGTTTCCTGATATCGGTTCGCAACAGTTTCTTGGCCTCAGCCACCTCCGCATTACATATATGTCGTGGTTTGAAGGAAGCTTCGACCATCGGGCCTTTGTTAACCGTAAAATCATGGAGATTCCTTTCATAGTTCACTCCGTTAGGATCATTTGACACAAACTTGGCAAAGCACCCAGCAACCACCGGGACATCGCTAGATTTGATATTCACTCTTTTTCTATAATAGCTAGCAGGTAATGGTTGCTTACCGGCATCTGTACAACTTCATATTTGCTAATTACCCATAGCACATTCTTTGAAACAAAGCAATAATCCAGACGTGCCTGTTGTAACCCCCTAGACCAAGTATGCGTTCCTGGGATATCCCCTTTCATCTGGCTATTTAACATTGATAAGCCATGCTTCTTTGACTCAGTGACCCCGGATAGGGCTCTCTGTGACAGGGATGAATCTCTTAATACCTCTCCATTTGTATCCAAGTAATGCAAATTAAAATTTCTGCACACGAAAATGGGTGGATCATTTATGGCAATGACAGTAATATCTAACAGCTCCATCACACGATCAATAAGCCCCTCAGTCGCACACATATTCACACTCCAATACATGTTAACAAGTAAAATCGTCAGCACATCATAGTTATTAACAATTGGCCATTCCAACAGCCACATTTGAACAAAAGGATTTGGCTGGATAACTTTCTTCACCCTCAAATTGCTGTCCATTTTAACCAATGTCAATGAACCTGTGTAGGGTGTCCATAAAAGTCCTTTGCAAGACTTGTTCAAATATGGCAGGTAGCCATAGCACATGGTTGTGAATCTCACGCATGTCTCCTGGAGGCAAATGATGACCCAGGCCCAAGTTGTTATTAGAAAAAAGATCTGCAAAGCCTCTCGAGTTCCATGATCAAATTATAACAGCTTCCTTTTTGGCCCACATCTGGCACTAACGTTGATGCAGCAATGAAGGCAATATTCCAGCGCCGGTAGATTGAAGAGCCAGATTCCCCTTCGTAATCATCAGTTTAGAGCCATGTTTAGCAGACACAGAACCCGTCATCACTGACCTTATATGTTCCTGGTCAGCAGGAATACTTTTGGAGTCAGAGTTGGCACTTAACTAGAAACCAAAAGGAAGCAGTTGGTCACGCACTTCCAATAAAAGATTCTTAATCAGAGGTGAGTTCAAGTGAAGAACAACCCAATCCAAACGTTTCTCATTCATGAACTGCATTATATGGATGTCATCAGGAGTTATAAAGCACAGTTTTGGAATATTTTGAAATAAAGTTTATCACATTTCTACGATTCAAGATAGACAGATCCTCCATTGGAAATAGATTTTCCAAGTATGGTATGGTATTGTTTATTTATATGGTGCCTACACACAGGAAAGTGTTTCAAGAGCTCAAAAGGGTAGAAAAATGGGGAAAAAACAAACAGTCACTCAGAGCCATTGAGTTTCTGAGATGATATATAATAGTTTGCACAGGCAGAGTAAGTGCGTATAAAATACATTTAACAGTATGGGAGACAGCAAATAGGCTGAGAGCGATTCTGCAGTTTTAACAGTGAAATTTAGGGGTGAAGACAAGGGAGAACAGATAGACGATCTTTAGGCAAGGTGCGTACAAATCGTGCAAGTCCACCGAGGGTTACAGGGAGGGGGAGGATCAAGTGCATGCAGTCAGTTGAGACTGGGGTAAGTGCAGAGAGAGCCATTCTCTTGGATTAGTAGATGCGATTGTCCTGATAGATGCGATTGTTCCTAATTCAACTTCCATGGTGCCACACTTCCAGTCTCAAAAGCGACTTTTTTGTTTCAGATTGATTCTTACGGGATTCCGGGAGAAGAACTTCAGATCAAATTACAGAGCTCTTGCCTGGTATTTTCACAGCCGAGAGGTGTTTCCTCTTTTCTCCCATAGTTCTGAAGGGGAGGTTGTCCACACCCTTAGGTCTCAATTTGTCATTATGTTCTTGAATAAACGGTAGGCAAACTGAGGGTTTGCCTGATATCTGTGTCACTTTTCTATCTCAAAAAGTTCGGAGGAGCTCAAGTTTCCCCAGTCATCAAGCTCTTCTTCTCTGCCCATAGTATTAATTAGATCACTCAGGCAGGAGTCAGAACTTAATTCTGTGTCATTTCTTTCCAATCGATCTTGAGGATTGTTACCAGATATCACTGAGGCATTATCTGGGCACAGCCCCATCAGTATGGGGGCCATGAAGATGTCATTCTTGGGGTGCTTTGGATTTGGGAGAGGGAAAACAAATGGAGGGGATTGCAGGTTTCTCAAAAAAACCCTGTGACCGCTTGCTTTCCATTTTTGCCCCGTTTTCATGTTTTTTGATTTTTTTCCCTTGAACAGTTCCTTTCCCCGGCTTAGATATGTCACCATCATTTATTTCCTGTGCCAGAAAGATAGAAAAAACATTCACACTATTGGGGGCCGTAGCTTCTGCACCATTTTTGGATTTAGTCGAGGGATCCTGTAAGGGTAGCCTCACCGCTTCAATTACTTGGCAGTCCAAGGAGCCATTAACCTGCTGCATTGGCAATAGAGTGCTAGGAACTGGATTGGTCTGACTTGCTATTTCTTGAGGAGAGACCCCCTGCGCTGAACTCTCGTTATTGGGCCTTCTACACTTGCAATCTTCAAGCAATGCTTCCATCAGTGCCGTCTTATCTGATTCTTGCCTTCGAGCCAAATCACATAGTCTGTTCTGCCAGTTTACTGAGATTGCAGCTTCTTTATCTAGCCTATCTTGAACCTTAGCCACAAAACTTTCTATATAGCTAGGATTGATGTGAGTCATTGATATCAGAGTCATCTGGTCTTTCAGCAAATCGTTCAGGGCCTTGCATACTTTTGAGAAGGGGGACAAGGATGTAGCGAGTGCTGCCATAACATTATATTGTAATTGCGAAAGGGCCGCCGTTGAAAGACCCATCTCCACCAATCTATCCTTAGCATGGTACACAGAGTCCCCACATGAAGGTCAAGATGAAGTTGTTACCTTAACTGCTGCTAAGAGTTTGACGTCCCTCTCCATCATATGCCTGCTAATCAAATGAGGAGATGAGCAGACATCGCCCACCTGTAGCTTGCCCTGCAAGCAGGATTCACCTCCTTTAAGTGGCGGCTGCGATTCCTGAGAATGATCTTCAGAGTTTAAACCTCTGTTTGCATTGTTGGTACACTGTCAAAACTGCTCACCCAATTTTTCTGGTATACTAGCAAAATGCAGCCTTTTTTGCAAGGCAATCTGAGTTGTAAGATCTAGTATATCTCTAGATCGGCGAGCCGCCAGGTCAGAAGATTTAATTTACTCTTGTCTTGGGTATGGCAGACACCTAGCCTTGGGGGTTGTAACATACTCAGGAAAGGAATTCAGTCGATCAGTCATCAACAGAGGGGGGGCGGGTTCAGTCCCCTTCAAAAACATCTGGTCCTGACTCACCATGGTAGTTATTTACATTGAGATCATCCCATTTGGTCCACGAGTATTACAACCGTAGTCCATGCGATTACAAGATAGTAACAGGACCTCACGAGGTTTCGGCAAGGGAGACTCTCATGCAACGTCTCCATGTTTAGCGGGATATTAACAAAGATCAAAAGTGACCTTTGTATAGGAGCAGCCAAATGCCTCTACGGGAAGTTCCGCCCCCATGCTACCTGTATGCTGGTGAAGAGGAAGTGTCAAGCACGATTCGCACACCAGCACCCCTTTTGAAGTACCAGGAACGTTCACCCTGAAATATGTGACTTATGATGAGCAAATAAACCAGCAGAGAGCCGCAGTTGGGCTCTGTCAAGTACCTATAAGAATAACAGCACCTATTGAAGTACCGACACCTAAGAAAACCTGGACAGTAAGGTTCCCATTGACAAAAACATATCGACAAGTGAGACAGAATGATGATTGTCAGAATGTAATACCTGAAGAAGCTAAAAAGATACTGAAGGAAGACAAATAGAGACGTCATGAGAACCCAGACTGATGCACATATAGAATATATACCGTCCTGAGAATGATGACACAAGAGACGAAACACCATGGATAAGTCACATCCTGATCCTAAAGTGAAACAATTGATGTCAAAATGTCAGAACCTTTATGCACGATGAAGATTCAGTTAGTTTAAACGTGTACATATGCAAAGTAACCGCAAGAAGCAAAGAAATCGTGAGGCTTGCTTATGCTTAGTAGTAAGATTGCGGCAAGCGTCACCTATACATATATAAACCTCAAAGAGCACTTTATATAAGTATACTTCCACTACGCACAAGAGCAGAATCAACCAAAGGTTACTAAAGGTCTCAAAAGGAGAGTTTTGCAGCAAACAAATCGAGTATTAAAGACAGAAAGAAACTCAGACGAAGGTAACCATGCCAAGAAGCCAAGGTCGTATCAGCTGGAATAAGCTGAGGGTGGATACAATTAGAAGGAAAGAAGAACAGAGTATCCTGTTCAAAGAAGGTAAAGATAAGCCACAGATGGCAGACGAATGGCAGAATTAAATCAAATACACTAAATTGCATGAAGGAAAGGCCGATTTCACAGTGTCGAAATCATGTGACCAGGTAAGCAGGAAGGGATGAAACTTTCACAACTATGCATGGACCTTTGCCATACCCAGACGCCTTAACTGTCCCAGACCAAGAAGCAGACTCGAGGCCAACTACAAAGAAATAATTGACACATGACCACTGAGGTGATGATTGATTGTAACAATAACTGGAGGGAGGCTGGGGTGCAGACAAACTCCCTGCATCTGGCCGGCTATTCTGCACGCTGCTAAGCGCAAGTGGAAAAGTATGAGTGGGGTTGATGCCAACCCAATCATAGTGGACTGTGTAATCTAGGGTCCTATAGTTAGTAGAACCAATGAGACATTGTACTTTTAGTAACATTCACAGTAGTCATTTTTAAGGAAGGGCTTAGTTGCCCTACCTGACATTGTTTATCCAATCCCCTCTCCCCGTTAACATACACAGATATAGTACCTATTTTAAAGTTACCTTCCTAGAACCAATCCAGTTGCATGAGTTACACGTCAGTGATGATGAATTTTTGGTATAAATTTTATGTTTTTTCTGAAATTAATTGGAGTTGAAGCGAGAAGGAAGATCGAGCAATTGCTGATATTCATTGAACTCCCCGTTTTTTGTACTTGTCATTAAACGGACTCCCTTTGCCAAACTATTGAGTTGTCATTATTGATTTGGTGCAAGAGTACGAATCTGCATCCCCATCCATCTCAAGGGTGCTGCTGATAATCTTAAAGTGCTTTTTGGAAACCCCCAGACCTACGGGTCGGCTCGGGTCCATTGTGCACACTTGGTAGCAGAGATTGATGGTTTCGATTAGAATCGATTAGATAAGACACCCATTGGCTGTCGACATAAGTAACTCCAGGTCCTCGGCAATATCACAAGTCCTTTGTCATTCGGCTGAGTAGAACGGGAAGCTCCCTGTAGACAGTGGTTAGTCTAAGAAAAAACCCTGCAGGTTCGGTCTGAAGGAACCTTTGCTTTCTCCCATAAACCCCTTCCCACTTCTACGAGCAGCTGATCGGACTAAGACAAGGATAGGCGATAATAAAGGCGGGATCCCGAGTGTCCAGAGAGGAAAAAATGTGAACGGTGAGTGAAAAAGACTGAATACTTTGGCAAAATGTTGCATGCATTAGAACGTGTAAAGGGAAGGTAATGGAGGGAGGAGGGACAAAAATAGTGTCAGAGTAAGACTATAATGTATACATAAGGGGAAAATATTGACTTATGGGTGGCTGAGCAATAGAGAGAGATACCAGGAGAATAAACGAGAGAGGAGTATACGCACAGATACCTAGGTTTTAATAGAGCGCTAGAAGAAGCATTCATTTAAAGTCCTGAATTAATAGGACGATATAGGAGACCAGAATCGATTAAAGGTGATCTGAAAGAAATGGCATACATTCCATGTCAGAATAACTATAGGGGCAGAAATGCATCTGACGAAGCAGATGGCATGAGATTTATGTAGCCGGCCGGAGTCTGTCTAGTCAGTCTTGTATGTCTTGTGACGTCACGAGGTAAGAACATTTTTAGGGGAAAACACATGAAAATTGTGTGATTTAATAGGCAAAATGTTGCATGGCATGGATTGATGGTTGTTGTTTGAAAAAGTAAAAGCACATTTTTTTGTGAAAAAAACGGGATTGGAGCTTGCAACGATTGGTGCTCGCTCATAAAGATTGACCTTGTTTGTGAAACGTAAAGCATAACAAAGTGTTATATAAGGAGTGGATACACAGGTTTAAGCATGGAAGGCGTTACCCCATTGGTCCACTTGTGCAAACAGTTGCCAAAACATGCACCTAAGCTGAAGCAGTACAGTGCAGAATGGGTTAAAGGAACCGCAAACAAAATGTTTATGCCATGGCCCCAAGGCGGATCGCTATCTAAAAAGGTCCTGCAGCATATGACGACATATTTGCATGCCACGTATACTGGCAAAAAGTTAGACAAACACCTAGCTAGTTTAGAGCTTTGGAAGTTGTACCATGAGGAAAAGGAGGAGGAGCTGCCAAGCTGCCAGTAGATTGGATACTTAACCTATGCACAGAGGGGGGGAAATGCCTTCTCCGCCACCCGCCCCGTCTGAAACAAAAAGCGAAGCCAGTAAAGATGAAGGATTATACCCATTGAGGGAACTTAAAGCAGCCAAGGGATATAGCAACCGGGCATATGAGTCACCTACGCAAAGTAGTGACGAAAGCCCAGAGAAAGACAGAGACAGAGATATTGCCTCCAAAGTCCCAAAGGATAAGGAGAGATGTGAAAAAGAAAAAGGAGATCAAGCACAAGCAAGTACATCTCTAGATATGGGTAGAGAGAGAACGAGATGGAAAGAAGATGAGGACAGAACTGATGAGATGGCATTCACACAGAACGAATGGAGGGAAGGTCAGATTTTATAGAAACTCGATGGCAAAGGCATTGAGGACATGAGACAAAAGGGAGAGCCAGATGAAGTAAAAAGGAAAGAGAAGGAAAAGGAACAACGATTGAGAGAGGAAGGAACTAAGAAAAAAGATAGACAGAAACGAGAGCAGTTATATATCGTGAGGAGCAAGAAAGAAAATGCGATCATAAGCAGAGAACAGCTGATGATCAGGACAGGCAGGAACAAAGGAGAATCGAAGAAGAACAAAAGATAAGGGAGAAAAGAATAAAGAAATGAAGGGATGAGGAAATACTAAGGGCAAATGAACGAAGAGACGCAAGGAAACAAGAAGAAGATAGGGTCATAGAGGAAGCGAGTAAGCGCAGAGAATTTGATGACGATATGGAATGCAAGCGAAGACAGAGAGCGCAGGATCTTGAATATCTGGAAAGAGAGGTTAAAAAACCTAATCCAGTAGTAGACTGGGAAGATATGGAAGAATTCCTTCCTGAGTACGATGCAGTACCAGGCACGTCTAGGGCAAATATGGAAGATGACTTCAACACCAGAAGCATCGGAGAGACGATCAATAGAATATATGATGAAATGGTGCTAGAACAGGTACCCCAAGGGAAAGGAGAGGACAAGCGTCTTGAGAGCACTCAGTTGTACGACACTAAGGACGCCACCCGAAGTAGCAGAAATAGAGAGCTGACCCTAGGTAGGTTGAAGCTAACTAGAAATGAAGAGGATGAGAGAAGTTGCACGCTCCATCCAGACGCCTGAGAGGGCAGGAGCCCTTCACTGTGCACCTGATGCACCTCTACAGTCCTGCCGACCTACATCAACACGGTCTGCTGGAGCAGCCGTGCATCATCTGTAGCCGACCTACATCAACATGGTCTGCTGGAGCAGCCGTGCATCATCTGTAGCCCTCCTTCCGCCCACTGCAGGTGAGCCTGAAGCCCACCTGCGGTGCGCTTCACCCCGCACATCCGCCTAGCAGGCACCCGAAACCAACTCGGAGCGCATCCTAAGATGGCCGCCGCCATCATTGTTTACCGCGTTGCCTAGCAACACTTACTTTTGGCCCAGAAGGCCACCGGCAGGCGGAAGCCGGCCCACTCGAGGAAGGCCCTTGAGAGTAAGGCCCCTTCCTGTTTGCCCCTGTTCGCCCCAGAGCTGTGGAACCAGTACTCTTTACCTGCACTGTCTGGACTTAATCCACTGTGAGTAAAGCATAATACCCTTAGTCTACCCTACGGTCCTCATGGGAATGTCTACTGCTATTGCTAGCATGAACACACAAACTTAGTTAATTCACCTTTACTAACCGTTGTTGCTCATGTGCATGGTGCTACTGCTACTGCTCTTATGCGCCATATCGCGCTACGCCTCACTGATGCCACTGCAGCTGTGTTGTGCCCTGTAGTCGCTCATGGACCACAGTAATTTGTGTTATGGCCTATGGTCGCTTATAGACTACAGTAAGTGTGTTATGCCCTATGGTCGCTTATAGACTACAGTAATTGTGTTGTGCCCTATGGTCGCTTATAGACTACAGTAATTGTGTTGTGCCCTATGGTCGCTTATAGTCTACAGTAAGTGTATTGTGCCCTATGGTCGCTTATAGGCTACAGTAATTGTGTTGCGCCCATGGCCATATATACACCATACTGCCATTTGTTTGCGCCCTATGGTCACTGCAACTCAACACTGTGTGCTTGACCTCACTCACTAGATAATAACACAGCAGACTTGCAGCTACTCTGCCTGCGCACTACCCATAAACTAGAACTCTAGCCATTCATCTAGATACAGGACTCTCACACATTATATTATGATCCTTATACTATCCTATCTAGTATACCTGGCCACCTCACTCGCCCTACTGGAAAGACTCACCATGTCGCCCCTTATAGCAACCACAATACAACAATCCACTACACAATATAACGTAGCCGACAGAAACCTAAGACTACGAGCAAGACTACCCAGAATCTTTGATCCTCTCACCAAATACGAAAAAAACACCATTCGAGCCAAAAAGGAACCTACTCCCAAACCTTTCACCCATAATTACATTAGGCACAACAATTACCAAACAAACAAAGAAACAAGTGCCACTCCTAATGCAGCAATAAATACTGCTACACACCCAAACCACACACCTAAACTCAAAGGAGCCTTAATAAACGCTAGATCCTTAGTCGCCCATGCCATAGAAATATCTGAAGTCATTTCGACTGAAGACTACGACTTCCTAGCCATTACAGAAACTTGGCTGCATGAGGCATCAGGCCCAGCACTATCCCTAGCTGTGCCCAACAATTATACTATCCTCAGAACGGATAGGTGCGGAGCTCGAGGTGGCGGACTAGCCATCATCGTCAAAACTAAACTTGGGATGAGACTCACCCCTTCACCAACCATTGAATCCTGTGAGATAATGTCTACCAAGACCTCAACAGCTAACTCTCAAACTCTTAACCTTTACTTGATATACAGACCTCCAGGTCCTATCAAGAATTTCATAGAAGACTTAACTACCATCCTATCAGAAAACCTCAAAGATACTACTCAATCAATACTACTAGGTGACCTCAATATTGGCTTCAATGATATCAACGACGTACAAGCCACATCAGCATCAACACCCTAACAGAACTGGGATACACCCAAAGAGTGTTTGAGCCCACCCACATCAAAGGGAGAACCCTTGATTGGATTGCTGACCACAACTGCAATATATCCACTCTCACCATCTCACCCCAAATCTGGTCAGATCACCATCTAATCTCATTCTCCTTGGACACTGTCACCCCTAAACTGCAACAACCGTGTGCACCACCTGCACTTACCAGAAACAAAAAAAAACGTGACACTAGACAAACTACTTCCCGGCATCATGCCCACTTTGGACGCTTTACCTGACAACCTTAACCCTAACAGCCTGTTGGAATAATTTAACAACATCATGAACAAAACCCTTGACGACATCGCACCACTAAAGCTCAAAAACAGCAAACCACAGAGCCACCTGAACAACTGGTTCACCCCTCTCCTAAAAATTCTGAGATTAGAGAAAAGGAAATGGGAAAATACGTGGAAAACTAACCCCACTCCAGAAAATAAACTGAAACTAGTCAACATCTCTTCTCACTATAAAAAAGAAATCATTTTAGCTAAACAAGAGACTTACAATAACAGAAGTACACAAGCTAATTCAAGCACTAAAGAACTGTTCGCCATACTCAGAGAACTGGAAAACCCAATAACACCTCAAGATAACTGCCTTAAAGATAAAAAATGGTGCTCTGAAATCCAGCACGCTCTCTCTAACAAAGTCCGAAACCTTCAAAAGAAAATAGAACTAAAACGTGAGACATTAGCGTCCAATATATTACCGCCTACTAAGACACTCCCTAACTCCAAACCCACTACGCAATTCCACTTCTCCAAAGTCTCCATACTTGAAGTAGAGAAAGTAATACTCGGTCTAAAACCCTCCAACTGCAAAGGAGACCTATGTCCAGCACAACTCATCAAAGATGCCGCACGAGATCTAGCACCATTTATCACTAAGTTAATTAATGCCTCCTTTACCAAAGGCATTATCCCCAGTAACTTAAAAGAGTCTTGGGTGCTCCCACTCTTAAAAAAGGCTACTTTAGACCCCTCTATACCTACCAATTATAGACCTATTACTACGGTACCGTTCCTTTTGAAGATCCTGGACAAGGTGGCATATATCCAAATCCAGAATTTCCTGGAACAAAACCAACTATTAGGCTCCCGACAATCTGGCATCCGCCCTCTTCACGGCACAGAAACTGCATTGATTGACCTTAAAGCTCAAATAGACAAAGTACGAGACTCTGGAAAACCAGCACTCCTCCTGCTACTAGGCCTATCGGCCGCTTTTGATTTAGTGGACCATAAAGTCCTATGTAACCACCTAGCTTCTGCAGCACACTTCTCCACTGAGGCCATAGCATGGATACAATCTTTCCTTAGTGACCGCACCATGAGGGTTTTCTCACCTACAGCAGCTGCAGACCCCATCCCTATTACCTGCGGTGTGCCACAGGGATCGTGCCTTTCACCAACGCTATATAACATATTCACTAAGCCCCTGTTTGATGATTTGGACCATCTGGGTATCACGTATACCAACTACGCTGACGATACCCAGATCCTCCTCCCACTCACGGGGGTTTACGAAAAAGACCTAGCACTGGTGAACAAAATATACAGCATCGTTCAGGCATGGATGCCAACCCATGGATTATGCCTGAACGATGATAAAACCGAGCTTCTTATCCTAGGCACAGCACCCCTCATCAATAAACTAAGTACAAATTACTCCTCCTTTATCATAGATGGGAACTGCATACAAGTTGCTAAAGAAGTCAAAACATTAGGGATCTACCTTGATTCTACCTTATCATTCTCCAAACAGGTAAATTCCCTAGCTTCCTCAACAGCCTACACATGTAAGCTCATTAGAGCAGGAAAACAATTCCTATCCCAGCACAGTTGTCTAACACTAGCCAGAGCCCTTATCATCTCTAAACTAGATTATTGTAACGCACTGTACATAGGAGCCACTAAATCCATCATCAACAAAATCCAGATACAGCAAAACAAGGCCCTCCGAGCAGCATTGAACATCCCCAGGAGAGAACACATTACAGAAACAAAAAGGAAACACAAATGGCTTTCCACCCATGAGAAAATCAGACTTAAAACTGCATCCCTCACATACAAATCTCTACACAACAAAGCCCCACAATACCTTAAGGACAGATTCACCAGATCACACTCCACAAGACAAACCAGACTTGCTTACACCAATCGCCTCCAAGTACCTTGTTTTAAACTGACCACCATAGGCGGAGCTAGCTTCCCAGTCAAAGCTGCTCAATTGTGGAACGAATTACCTACTACCGCGAGGCTAGAACATTCTTTTTCCAAATTCAGGCAAATTGTAATTAACTGGCTGACGACAGCTACTGCCAAATGAATATATGAAAATGCTTACGCCTGTCTGCTACACAGCATCTGTACCATATGATTGTAAACTTGTATTTGTAAACTTGCATCTGTAACTGGTAATTATCTGTAACATGTAACTGTAACCCGTAATTTATGCTCCAAGCTGTACATCTTCTTACTTTCTGCGCCCTTATACCCCAGGGTCCGGTGCGCATAATAAATGCTACACAAACAAACAAACAAACGAGTTGGGCACACCCACAATATCGGATGCAGAAAGTGAAGAATGTGAAGAAAGAGAAGACGAGAGAAGGCGCAAAAAACCCTTCTCTAGATGAATGGGAATAAGATGGTCAGATTCTAGTGGATCTGCACCAAAGACATCAGAGTCAGCCACACAATCAGACCGACATGAAGGAATATCTTACGGTCAGAAGGGGGTGTCTCCACCACCCTATGTGAGCAGGCTAAGGACATTACCAGGTAGACGGCGATGCAGGAATATTACCCCTGCAGTGGATAGAAAAATGATGAGAGAGTAAAAGGACTGCCATGTGTCACAATTCCCGTTACTCGAAAAAGGAAGAACGAGGCCACAATATATACTATGGCCACACATGGATCGAGAAAATCAGAAAAATAAGCTTCCAATTTTAACATAGGGAGCCGGAAAATGGATACATGAGTTAGAAAAGATGATGGGAGGGAACACGTTAGCTATCAGGGCTATTAAGGGTCTTTTAATCGCCATACTTGGTGATAGATCTGACGATGTGTGGACACAATCAGGTTACCCTGGTGTGACTACAGTTAAACTGCGCATATTGGAGTGCCATTTAACAATTGCAGAACTGCAGTATGGAAAGCATTACAAGTGCTATACCCGGACACTTCAGGCATGGGAGCTATAATGACATGTAAGATGAAGGAGTCTGATGGTCCTTTGCTTTACATTTGGAATTTCCAAGATGCCTGGGTGCTGGAACCTCGTGAATCTTGGGGGAAATCCATAACCGTGTTTTACCATATATTATGCCAAGGGCTGCCAGATCAAGTACAGAAGCAGCTCAAGAAATTAGTAGTAATAGAGACCAAACCATGTTCTGCGATACTGTTTACCATAGTGCAGTATTGCAGGCTGCTGCAAGAGATAAATCGCAAAAAAGAGGCTGCACAAAGAAAAGGTGAAGAAGCAAAATGAGTGCAGAAAAAATTGTCAAAATATGCCATTGAAGCTGCAATGATCACGAACACAGATGGATCAAACATGCTGCAGGTCAATAATCAAACACAGTTTGATCAAAGCAATAACGGGTTTTACCCAAGAGGGAGAGGTTTTCAAGGAAGAGGATGGCAGAGTAATAAGGGAGGTTTCCAAGATAATCAGGGAGGTTTTCAAAACATGCAAAATGGCAATCAGGATATGTTAAATGGGCAAATAATCAGACCACCACCAATATGTTGGATGTGTGGGATGACAGGGCATCTAGCACGCACATGCAGAAGTCAAGTCATGGTGCAAAACAACCAAGGTACAAGAGTAGGGATGGTGAATCCACCTGTGTTTTTACAGCAGGCTGGAAATGGAGTTGCACAAAATCACAAGGTGCAGCAGTAAGCGCCGGGAGCACAGCTAAGTTTGCAACCCTAGAATATGACAAATGTTCCGAAAGGACAGTCTCAACAGTTACCAATGCAACTGTTACACACAACAGGTACAGGGCAGGTACTGAATTCTGGAATAAGAAATGACACTGGTGATGGAGGAAGACCATTCACTCAACATGGGACAAAATTATATATGGACTCGGACAGCTCACTGGAAAACCTGATGTGTACTATACTATCAGTGACATCAAACACTCACGAGGAACCAAGGGTAGAAGTCCTTATAGGGGATAAAGCGTATTCTTTCTTAGTTGACACAGGTGCAAAACGCTTGTGTATACGTGAAGGCAAGTTTTCTTTGTCCAGCGATGCCATAAATACTCAGGGCTTTACTGAAGCAACAAGTTGTGTTCCTTTTACAAAAGAACTTCCAGTTTCCATAGGAGAATGTGACATGAATGTGCCACTGTTGTAATCAAGGCAACCCCCAGTAAATATATTGGGACGAGGCCTAATGACGAAGTTAAACATGACAATCTCATTCACGGAGAAGGGCATAGTATGTTCAACTCCAGGAATGCATTATTTGAACGTATGCAAAATTATTAGAGCATACGCAGGACAAACGGCTATGAGAGCTGTTCCATTGGAACCAGAAATATTCACGTATGGAGTGCACATATTAATGTCATGGCTACCAGGCCTTGCAGACAAACCAATGAGAACTCCAGATGAGTTTCTATTTAGACCAAGAATACCTATGCATGCGGAAAAGGGACGAGTGTTTCCCTTGTTACTACAAACAGCCATAGTACAAGGAAAAATGGTGTTGATCAATGGCTATGATGACAAAGGCAGACAATGGTGCACAGTAATCGCCATTGGGGAAGGATACAGATTGACTGACGTCACTGATGACGATCTGTTTGAAGAGCAAACAGGTGTACATGAAACGACAGTTGAGGTGAATTTCATTTATTCGGTGAAAATGATCAAAAGAGAAGTGCCACAGTGAATGATGCTGGCACAAAAACGTCCTGAATATTTTGATGACGACATGGCAAAGGTGCCTGTCTCAGTATGTACTACAGGCCCTTATGACACAGGTTTATTGAAAGGAGTCGGAGAGGTGAAGATTAAATTGAAACCAGGAGCAATTTTACCAAAAGCACGACAGTATCCGATGTCTAGGAAAGCAGAGGAAGGGATTTTCAAAACAATTTCTGTTATGATGGAACATGGCATCTTAGTGATGTTAGTCATCCTGCAACACTGCAGTTTACCCTATCAAAAAATCAAACCTAGGGTCTTGGCGTTTAATCCAAGTTCTGCACCCAATAAATGATATTGTAGAGGCTGAGTTCCCTCTAGTCCCTAACCCATCCACAATCCTATGTAATATACCAGTTGAGGCAAAGTACTTCACAGTGATTGACTTGAAAAACACATTTTTCTCAATCCCATTGCACAAAGATTCACAAGATTTGACATCATTCACATTCAGACAAATACATCTGAAAAGTACAAGGTTACCTCAGGGGTACTGCAAGTCACCTTCGATTTTCAACAGAGTCCTGCAGATGGACTTAAGCAATATTGAATTAGAGAGTGTTGTCTTGCAATATGTGGATGACATCTTAGTTTGCAGCACGACAGAAGAAACGTGCAGGCACGATTCTATTCAGCTATTGACTGTATTGGCTGAGAAAGGATATAAGGTTGGCAAAGAGAAGTTACAGTATTGTCAACAGGAAGTGCTGTATACATAGGCCAGATAATCTCACATGAGAGGAAAAGGGTTACCCCTGAAAGGGCTGAAGCCATAGTAAACACACCCAAGCCACACACGATAAAACAAATGCAGAGATTTCTAGGATTATGCAATTATCTCAGGGCTTGGGTCTTTGACTGAAGCTCCTATACCAAGCCCTTGTTACAAGCCCTAAAGAAAGCACAGGTGAGGAAAGAAAAAATTGTGTTGTCCGAGACCATGGAAGAAGGGTTTGTCGAACTAAAGAAGGCCATTTGCACGGCACCAGTTTTAGGGATTCCCAATTATGCAGAGGAATTCTACCTGTTTGCACACACGAAAGGCAGTGTTATGACAGCAGTACTCACAGAAAATCACATTGGGGTACACGCCCCTGGCATATTTTAGTGGGAATTTGGACCCAGTAATGAGAGGTCACTTTCCGTGCGAACAAAGTTTAGCTGCCCCAGCGTTCACCATAGAGAAAGCTACAACCATTGTGATGGGATGCTCAATGACGTTGTTCGTCGAGCATGCACAATTTGCCATTCTAGAGAAACCAAAAGGCACAATGACATCTCAGAGAGCTTTGGCTTATGAAATGATCATAACATATCCATTGATTAAAATAATTCGATGTAAGATAGTGAACCCATCTCTGTTTATAGCAGAGCCAGTCACTGAAGGGGAGCCAATCCATGACTGCACGAACTATGAAGAATTTTATGATGAGATTCTCAGAGTGAAAGAAAATGCATTGGCAGAAGGAGAAATCGTCTTCATTGACGGTTCTTGGAGAATCGATCAAAATGATGGGCAGAGATATACAGGAACCGCTATGATGAGGCACACAGCAAATGGAGAATTTCGAGTACTCATTAGTGCACGATTAACATCTCATCAATCAGCACAAGCTGCAGAATTATTGGTGTTGATACATGCACTCGAGAATCACACAGATCAGGAAGTGACAGTGTACAGTGACTCCGCCTATGTGATATAGACAGTCCATGCAGTCCTAGCATGCTGGAAAAGGAGGGACTACCTCCGAGCGGACAACTCCCAGTGGGCATAGCAGTCATGAAATGCACCACCAACACGAAAGGGACAGATTTTATCTCATGCGGAAATCAAGCAGCAGACAAGGAAGCCAAACGTGGGGCGACCAAAGACGAGATAATAATTAATGTGGAAATAACTGTTGTGCAGGAGAGAATGATTGTTGCACGATGTGAACCTGAAGGTTACAGTAATATGGAGAAAACCCAGTTAATGGAAGAGAAAAACCTCTGGAAGCGACAAGGGTGTTCTTTAAACCCCTCCGAGAGCTTGTGGCGACAAGCAGCACTGGTAAACCAGTGATGAATATAGCCATATTGAAAATAGCACTGGACACTTAAACTATCCAGTACACATGACAAAAGAGAATCTAGCAGTGACAATTGCTGAAAACTGGTTTATACTGAACTTGGCAGAGCACAGTGAATGTTTTATAGTGAACTGTATAATCTGCCAACAGTTCATGGCAGGGGAAAATTTACGTGTAATTAGAATAGTCATCCCAAGGCCTAATAGGCCTTTACAGCACTTGCATGTCGATTATGTCGATATGATTCAAGTATGTAACAGGTACAGGTACCTAATTGTTGTGGTGTGTCCATTCTCTAGGTGGATAGAAGCAGGTCCATGTACACACCCAGACTCTACCTGTGTGGCCAAATTTCTGGTAAGGGAGGTATTTCCCATATGGGAAGTACGTGAGGTCATGAGATCAGACAATGGACCTCACTTTGTTAATGCAGTATTTGAGCAGATCAGCTTGTTGCTTGGTATAAAACACACATTTTCTTTGGTGTATCATCCTCAAGGGAATGGGATATGTGAGAAGCTCAACGGCTTGTTAAAGGAAAGGATAGCCAAGTTGAAGCTTACTCTAAAAAAGGGATGGCTACACTGCCTTCCACTGGCACTGTATGTGCTCAGAAACTAGCCTGGCTCTGACCACCAACTCACGCCGCATGAAATCGTGACAGGCAGAAGGATGCACACACCACTAACACCCCGAGATAGAGCTAGATGTGATGCTCAGCCAACAGGGGAAGTGTTAGGATTAGAAATGCAAAATTACTTGAATTGCATGACATCTTGTCTTACTGTAATTTCAGGACAGCTGCAGCGACGACAAGAAGGGTGCAGGGCAGCACAGAACACATGAGATATTGCAACAAACAAGTTCAGGGTTTACATGTACCACAATTGTTCCCTGGGGACATGGTCCTGGTGAGAAAACAGACGACAAAAAAGTGGGTCGAGCCAAGGTTCGACAGTCCCTTCAGAGTGGAGGAAGTCACTCCCTCTGCAGTCAAGCTACAGGGAAGAAGAGCTTGGATCTTTTTGGGTGACATCAAGCCATACAATGGAGAAGACCCTCTGCACTCACCCCAATGCGTAGAGACTACAGGCAATGGGGAAGAACCACAGCATGTGCAAACGAGGAAGAAGGACGTATGACCAGCAAAGTAAAGACAAAGAACTTTTGAGCAAGTTGTGGCTCAATTTTGGACATTTCCTCTGAGCAAAATAGGGGGATAAGGACATAAAAACACGGACACTCTGTGCATCCTAGTTGCAGGGTGAAGAAGAAAATTGCACGTATAAGCCACAACATAGTCTGTTGACTTTGAACTTTGGACTGAGGCACACTGAAACCTTGATAAGAAAGGGATATGCCAAATTTTTATCGAGGAAACATACATTGGAAGAAAATACAGTATCCTGACTCTTTTAACACAGAAGCCTTATTTTGACTCACTTATGGTGTCAGGCAGTAGTGACATTGCTAAGGACATGTTGATCTATTTCGAGCTAGCATTGTGGCCATACCCATCTTTAGTGCGAAGGCTCACTAACATCGCCGAATTTCTTCAAGATCCTGAAAACAAAAAGACAATAAGGAGGCTGCTCATCGTGATTGCCGAGCATTCCTTTTTTCTTCCGGAGTACAGGGAAGACAAGACAAATGTCCCTGTCACTAGAAGATAGCAGACCAGCAAGCAATGTGTTTTTTCACCTAATTGAGAACTTTCCAGTTATGTTTTTTCTGAAATTAATTGGAGTTGAAGCGAGAAGGAAGATCGAGCGATTGCTGATATTCATTGAACTCCCTTTTTTTTGTACTTGTCATTAGACGGACTCCCTTTGCCAAACTATTGAGTTGTCATTATTGATTTGGTGCAAGAGTATGAATCTGTATCCCCATCTATCTCAAGGGTGCTGCTGCTCATCTTAAAGTGCTGTTTGGAAACCCCCAGTCCTATGGGCCGGCTGGGGTCCATCGTGCACACTGGAAACCAGAAGTTGCCACATGCACAACACCAGTGACTGTGACTATTCTGAGAAGAGTCTTTGAGACAAGGTATCCATTAAGAAAACCCTATCTGATGTATCCTCGGAGAACTGACTATCTCCTGGAAGAGATCCCCGAAGGAATAGGAAAATGAGCGAAAGAGAAACTGATCACAGCACAATAAATGAGCATGACGCACTGGGAAGAGTGGAAGAAGAAGATACATAGATTGTATGGAATCTGATGATGAAGTAAAGAATCGAGAAGACTTTTATATGTGGATTTAAGATTGCCCATTTGAAGAAGCACTGAAGAAAATGCAAGCCGTTTTATAACTGTACATATACAGAAACAAAAGCGGACTAAGTAATCATAAGGCTGGCTATACGTAGTGAATAGACGGCAGGTGGTGCCGCCATTATATAGAATCTGGATATTGGATATCACAATTTTAGTAAGCTCAAACCCATGGAGAAAGAAGGATTGATAGCTATGCATGTGTTGCAGAAATGAATTAGCTGAAGCTCGAAGCAAAACCAAGAAGGCTGTCTGTCCTGGTGCCAAAGGCTGAAGCAGCAAAAACTGGTTACCAGTCCTTGAGGAACAGTGAATGTGAGACACCAAGGCATCCCTTGTTAAGTTGCAAAGAGAGAACACCATGAGTGCCAGGTTTCTTTATTCAAGACAGTTAAATGCTATAACAGGGCCGATTCACAGTCTCCCGTCACATGAGCTGAGGATGAAAATAGATGTGCAGACCCCAGCTATGATAAGGATGTGCCTATACTCCCTTATATTCCCAGAGAAGAGAAGCTACTACAAGGCCGAGTTCAAAGGCAAATTGCATGGCAGAAGCCATGAGCAATGATAGATATGGGGCTAATTGGGTGGGGACACGGTCAAGTCCACCCACCAGCACCTGGGTTACCAGCTTATGTGCTGCTAGTGAATCAAATGTTCCAGAAGGGTACAAGCATGCCAACTGTAGAGGAGGAGCCAAGTACCCCCACCTCAACCGTTCAGCCCCTATTACCTGTATGTTGGAAACCAGAGTATGTAACATACACAGAGCAGTTCAAACGACAAAGGCCAAAAGGGATACTAGAGGCAAGATTCCCATTGAGGAAACCATACCTGCATATGAGGAAATATGATGGTAATTTAAATGAGATTCTTGAAGAAGTAGAGCAAATAAATGGTAAGGAAGAATGGTGGTGTCAACAACCATCATTTAGGAAGTAAACGCCACAGAGAGCTGAACGGATGTGCTTAGAAGAAATGCAGAAGCCAGAGAATGCAGATATTGTTTAAGGCATCAAGAAAGTATCAAGGATAAGTGACATCTTGGGATGAAGGTGAAGAAGCTTATGCCACAGAACAGATGAAGACATCAAGCTATGTTACATGTGTACAGATGAAAAAGAAACGCAAGCAGACAAAGTAATCTTGAGGCTAGCTTTATAGTGAATAGATTGCAGCAAGCGCCAATATATATATATATATATATATATATATATATATATATATATATATATATATCGAAAAAGAAGAGGAAAATGAACCGCACTCTCCGCAGTAAAAATGAACAAGAAATGCCCAATTTCCAAACGGAAAAAGCACAGCGCACAACACTGAAGAGGTCATAAAAAAGTGTTTAATGTTGCACAAATAGATTTGTTTAAAATAAACAAAAAATTGCAAAATATAGCTGGAACAGTAGCAAAAACAGAGGCAGGACGCCTGTCAAAACGGCCCGCACACAACGCGTTTCACACTCAACTGAGTGCTTGGTCACGTGAAAAGACAAGGGACTAAGACATCTTAATAGTTGTTTACCAATGTAGTCCTTTAACTATGTCCATGAAACTCAAAGGAGTGCCTAGGCAGATGGAAAGAGCAGCGGCCATGATGAAATGAAGTGCTGTAATAAAACACCAACAATCAAACAGCACATAAACAATTGAAAGCGCTGAAAACAAGATCATGGAAACAGCAAAATAAGAAGGCTACAATGTACATATTCCATAACAGGCAACACTGTAAATCCACTATCAGTAGTAACAGCCAAGCAGTGTATATAGGAACACATAATTCCAAATGGAGGCGCAATGTATTAAATAGCCACATGAAAAAACGAATGGCATAAATCTTGATCCTCTTCAAAAAAGGTATGAATTTGTAATTCAATTTAACTGGAGATAAAGTGCAAATGCAAGATGTTGTAGCAGCAAAATAGAAGTGCAAAAATTGCAAAATGCATACACAAGCAATAATGGCAACAAGGTAATGTGCAAATTAGAGTGCAAATAATGCGGAGTGCATATGCATATGCTAATAGCAGCAAGGTAATGTGCAAAAATGCAAAGCCACAGTCACAGTAAAATTACATATACAAAAGAAAGTTTGAACATTCTGGCTGATGGAATAAAATGCGATTGCATACATTTGTAACAACATAATAAAATACAAGTACAATGGTTGAAAGATAAAGAAATACAAAATATAGTAATCTGGCCCCAATTGAGAGATGAAATAAAGTGCAAGTGCATAACAGTGTAATACTCTGCAAACATGCTGGGCCTAAAATGCAGAATGTCAGCATCATTAGAAACTATCTAACAGCCTTAATATTGTGCAAATGTACAGGAACCAGAACAACAACAATAAAATTGCATAAAATGACAAAGTCCATGACTGACCAATTAAGAAGAAAAGATGTAAAAACATTTTGCATACCTGGGGATCAAGAATCTAACATGGGCTGTAGGAAAAGGGATTAACTACTATATAGCCAATGTCAGTAAATAGTAGTTAATACTAATACAATACTAAAAAACCATGATCCACTACAGCACTACTGACACAAGAAAGGCCGAGTTACATGGACAAGAAAAAGAAAAAGAAAAGAAAAATAAACAAGGACAATGAAGAAGCTCTAGTGCCTAAGGGTCGTGCTACAGCAAGAAAAAAAATGTTTTTGTTAGTCGAACATAAGCAATCTGGACACTAAAACACCAATAAAATAAGGTGTAAAGTAATACAGACAAGCCAAGGATATAATATATTAGGAGAGAAAATTACCAACAGAGGAAACCTATGCAAAGACAACAAATGCTGAAGAAGAAATAACATAAGCATAAACCATAACACCCAAATTTAGGTCCCCAAAAATGTATACAGCTCCTCATCAAGATTATGTCCAAAGGGAAACTTGGTATCAAGATCCAAGATAAAACGTGTTTCCAATTGTCTCAATTTTAAGACACGGTCTCCACCCCTAGGATGGATGGGAATATGTGCAACCGCAAAAAATGTAAGCAAATTAACATCATTCTCATGCTCCTGTTGGAAGTGTTTGGCCATGGGGTACGCGGGGTCCAAGTTTTTAATGGCCCTAAGATGCTGGAGAATTCTGAGCTTAAGCTTGCAGGTAGTACTCCCCACGTACCACTTCTTACATGGACACGAGAGGACATAAACAACAAAAGTAGTGTCACAGTTAATGGAATGATTGATGATTTGATTGCATTTAGTGATCGGATGCAAAAAAGATTTACAAGGGATGGCATGCGCACATGCTTTACATTTGGCACATTTGGTAAAACCAATAGGGGACACCGCCAGCCAATTTGAAGAGGGAGGACTAGGAACACTGGGAGACAAAAAACTGGAGACAAGCTTATCTTTGAGTGAAGGTACTCTTTTGTACGTGATGGTAGGACGTTTAGAGAGTAAAGGGCATAAATCTTTATCTAAGATCAACACACGCCAGTGTCGTTCAATGATCTTACGGACACTGTGAGAAGCATTGTCAAAGGAGACAATGAGTCTAGGTTCATCATCTGCCAAGGACTTATTAGCTTTAGTGCCATACAATAGTTTGTCCCTAGACAGTCCTCGGGCTTTAATGTAGGCCATTTCAATGATACGTTTGTTGTACCCTTGTTGCAGAAAGTCAAGGGCCATGCGAGCACAATGGTGATCAAAAGATGCCAAATCAGTACAATTCCGATGGTAATGGATAAATTCACCGTACGGAATGCTTCTTTTGCACGGTACTGGATGGCAGCTAGTAGCATGCAGTGGTAAACCAGTATTAGAGGGTTTCTTGTGTAAGACAGTGTGGAAGCCAGCTATATCTAAAGTAACTACCACATCAAGGTAAATCACCTCGGTGGTGCTATGACATTCTGTAAAGCATAAATTGCTTACATTGGTGTTAATGCTTCTCACGAACAACTGCCAATCAGTTTTGCTACCCTTCCAAATAACAAAGATGTCATCAATGTAACGCCACCATGCCACAATTTGAGTAGGAAAGCTAGATGCAAGCAAATCTCATAAAAATGTAGCCTCCCACCAACCCATAGTCAGATTTGCATATGATGGCGCAAAGGTACTACCCATAGCAGTTCCCCTAACTTGTCGGTAATAGGCACCATCAAACAAAAAAACATTGTTGGTAAGGCAAAAAAGCAACATCTCCAGGATCATCAAACTATGTCCATGATGATTCAATGAACGTGTTTCCATAAAGAATTGACAGGCGTGTATTCCTACTTGATGGTCAATGGATGTATAAAGGGAAACAACATCAGGGGTAGCCAAAAGAAGGCCCTCTTCCCAGGGGGTGTCATTAATATGTTGTAGAAAATCCCTAGTGTCCTGCAAATAAGAAGGTAGAACAGAAACAAAAGAAAACAAAGTCTCGTCGATAAATTGAGCCAGATGTTCAAGGAGGGAACCACATAAAGTAACAATAGGTCTCCCGGGAGGGTGGATGAGAGATTTATGTGTTTTAGGTAAGAAATAAATGGTGGGAATGGTATAGCAAGAGGGAACAAGAAACTTAACAAAGTCCTCTTCCAAGAGTCCAATATCAACCCACTTGGCACAAAGAGCATGGAGTTCCAATTGAATATCAGGGAAAGGATTCTTGGCTAATTTGGTATAGCATAGCCGATCCCTTAATTGACGGTTGGCTTCGGTGACATAATGGACTCGGTCTTGAATCACAATATTCGACCCCTTATCAGCTTGCTTGATAACAATATTAGGCAGTTGTTGAAGTTCGCCTATAGCCTTGAGTTGTGACGCAGTAAGATTGTATTTGCCTTTATCCGTGCTCAAACGTAATTTTCTAAGATCACTAACACAGAGATCATAGAAAGCTTCCAAGCAGCCACCCAAAGGAAACTGGGGATTAAATTTAGATTTATCCTTAAGTCTTGTACGTACATCCCAGTTGGGGTTGATGTCAAAATCTGTAAGGTCAGCATTGATGGAATCGAACTGTGAATCTTCAAGACTAGCCAGATTCATGAGCACTGGAATATCCGAGATCTGAAGGTCAGTACGGCCAGTCCGAGGGACCGAGGGGGCGGAAGGCTTACAGACCTTAGGATTGATACTAAAGAATTTCTTCAGTTTTATCTTACGGAAAAATTTATCAAGGTCCAGACGAGCTTGGACGTAATCAAAGGCCTTAGTGGGACAAAAGTTAAGACCGAGTGAGAGGACAGAAGTTTGAGATTCAGTAAGTACATGAGAGGACAGATTGATGATTTGACATAGCTTCATGGTGTTGGTAGTTATTTTTTGGCTCCAGAGCGCGTTGATCTGCTCTCTTGATTTGCGCCCGAGCCGTTTCCCACGCTGGCCTCGGCGAGTCCTTTTCGGGATTTCTGTCCCTTGCCTCTGCCTCTTGATTTGCTTTGACCTCTGCCACGTTTTTGATTTTTCCCGTCCTGACAAAATAACCGCATTTCGTCTAAAAAATTTAACTTAGCCACTGGCTCGTCAGTTTCAGAAGCGGAAACATCCGATTCGGATGATATGGTGCCAAGATCACCGGACGCGGTAAGAACAGGTTTGGTGGCTGGATTTTTTCGTAAAGAGTCAAAACGTTTGGCAAAGGTAAATATCCTTCCGGTCTCGTAGTCAACTTTGTCCCTTATAAACTTGCTGTGTTTGCGCTGTTTAATATCCTCTTCGTATATAATCAAAGCCTCATCAATTTTTGTACGTAACTGTTTGCCCTCCTCTGTACTGGGAACTAACTTCAGTTCAGTTTCCCTTTTGTCCAATTCTTTGAGAGCCATTGTTCTATCAGATTTAGCGTATTTAACCAGAATGGTAAGAAAACGGGCAGAACTATCCTTACTCGCATCCCCCCATTCTTGAAGCATAAGAGGATCTTGATCCTCGAACGAGGGCATTGTCAGAATACGAAGTCCTCGAGGTACACGCCCTATGTCCAAGTAATTCTGAAGCAAATGCTCCTCCCACCATTTAGAGATTTCTCTTTTGCGTAGCTTCTCAATGTCTTTGAGTAGAGAGATTTCAATACTGTAATAAGGATTAGTCTTTTTTGCCCCCCTGGTGAGCACAGGGGGCATCTCCTGCTGTTCAGAGAACAAATCCTTGGCCTGAATAAAACGAGCTGCTGCCCAGGCGTCCTGCATGTTGAGCTACTGTATCCAAGCTATTGCAAAAATAATGCAAAAATAGAGACTAAAGACCTAAAATGTATAAGCTAACATGTGCTGAAATAAGGGCAAAGAGTCAAAAACTGCGGTATGCCAAATCATTACCCATAGGCAATATGGAATGGCAGGCAAAAAAGGCCAGTGTAGAACAAAAACCATACAATCCCATTCGTGGTGAAAGACAAGGGAGTAAAGCAAGCACATGAGGGAAAGCACCTACCTTGGAACCGAGATCCACGCGTCCTCCGGCACGTTTCACCCTTACCAATGGACAGGGCTCCTCGCGCTCGCCTCCATTGCAGGTATGGTTATGATCCAGTCAACAGAGCAATCTGGCACCAGCGGCAGCGGATCTGAACAAAAAACGCCCCTGAACAGAAGCGCGCCACGATTGCAAGCAGCGGTGCTGGTTCAACACGGTGCGCGCCGTGTAAAAAAATATCGAAAAAGAAGAGGAAAATGAACCGCACTCTCCGCAGTAAAAATGAACAAGAAATGCCCAATTTCCAAACAGAAAAAGCACAGCGCACAACACTGAAGAGGTCATAAAAAAGTGTTTAATGTTGCACAAATAGATTTGTTTAAAATAAACAAAAAATTACAAAATATAGCTGGAACAGTAGCAAAAACAGAGGCAGGACGCCTGTCAAAACGGCCCGCACACAACGCGTTTCACACTCAACTGAGTGCTTGGTCACGTGAAAAGACAAGGGACTAAGACATCTTAATAGTTGTTTACCAATGTAGTCCTTTAACTATGTCCATGAAACTCAAAGGAGTGCCTAGGCAGATGGAAAGAGCAGCGGCCATGATGAAATGAAGTGCTGTAATAAAACACCAACAATCAAACAGCACATAAACAATTGAAAGCGCTGAAAACAAGATCATGGAAACAGCAAAATAAGAAGGCTACAATGTACATATTCCATAACAGGCAACACTGTAAATCCACTATCAGTAGTAACAGCCAAGCAGTGTATATAGGAACACATAATTCCAAATGGAGGCGCAATGTATTAAATAGCCACATGAAAAAACGAATGGCATAAATCTTGATCCTCTTCAAAAAAGGTATGAATTTGTAATTCAATTTAACTGGAGATAAAGTGCAAATGCAAGATGTTGTAGCAGCAAAATAGAAGTGCAAAAATTGCAAAATGCATACACAAGCAATAATGGCAACAAGGTAATGTGCAAATTAGAGTGCAAATAATGCGAAGTGCATATGCATATGCTAATAGCAGCAAGGTAATGTGCAAAAATGCAAAGCCACAGTCACAGTAAAATTACATATACAAAAGAAAGTTTGAACATTCTGGCTGATGGAATAAAATGCGATTGCATACATTTGTAACAACATAATAAAATACAAGTACAATGGTTGAAAGATAAAGAAATACAAAATATAGTAATCTGGCCCCAATTGAGAGATGAAATAAAGTGCAAGTGCATAACAGTGTAATACTGTGCAAACATGCCGGGCCTAAAATGCAGAATGTCAGCATCATTAGAAACTATCTAACAGCCTTAATATTGTGCAAATGTACAGGAACCAGAACAACAACAATAAAATTGCATAAAATGACAAAGTCCATGACTGACCAATTAAGAAGAAAAGATGTAAAAACATTTTGCATACCTGGGGATCAAGAATCTAACATGGGCTGTAGGAAAAGGGATTAACTACTATATAGCCAATGTCAGTAAATAGTAGACAAGTAAAGGATGGATGTTTCCACCACGCATTATAGCAGTGCTGGACTTTAGCAAGAAGGCAGAGAAAGCCTAATTTCCAAGAGTATCGCAGTTAAAAAGAAAATTGAATTACTAAATGACACTCAGCAGGCAAGGCTGGATGTGCCAAAGAAGCCAAGGTCTTATCAAACTGGAGTAAGCTGACATTGGATACAAATCGTGTGAAAGAACAGAACTCCTGTTCAGAAGGCATGAAAAAATCAAGGAAGATGTCAGAGGTCTATTAAAAAACTGTATTAAAAAGCACTAGAAGCTCAATTCCATGGTCTCCAGTCACATGGAAGGATGAAGTTGGACGATTGAGATGGTCACACCTAGGCATGAGGGCAGAGCGTGCTTTCATTCCCTGAATTTCTCAGAGCTAAGAACACTCTTGAGGCCGAGCTTCAAAGCCTAATTGACAATAGACCACTGAGTTGATGATGGATTGATATTCTAATTGGTGGAAAGCAATGGTTAAAGCAAGCTCACCAGCACCTGGATGGCCAGCCTGCATGCTGCTAGACGTTAGTGGAAAAGTACTGACGGAGGGTAGAGTGCCAACCAATTGTAGGGGACCACGTAATTAGGGGTCCTATAGTTCTGTAAACCAATGGGACGTTGTACATTTAGTGACGTTCATAGTGGTCATTTTTAGGGGAGGGCTTAGTTGCCCCACCTGATGTTAAGTAACCAATTACATATTCACACTTATTTATAAACTAGTATGAAGAGCTAGGAAAGCTCGAAATACGTGTCAGGCTGTCTACTTATTTAAAATAAATTCAAAATTGGCATCCAACCATTGAATCAATGTGGTGCAGTGTTACTGGGACCCTTATCTGTTAATATTATGGATCGTATACTTAGATGTTCACTCAGAGCCAATCACCCGTACTCATAGGTTTTAGTAGTTTGCCATATAGCATGATGTTAGTAAACACGGAGGTTAACGTCATTGATGACGAGTTTTGTGTATAAAATCTCAGTTTTTACTAGAATGCATTGAGTAAGATGATCAAGCAAATTTGTTGATGTTCGCTGTACTCCCTGTTTTACCAACTATCTGAATCATTTTGATTATTGATGTATGAATAAAAATCTGCACCCCGTCCATCTCCAGGGTAATTGCTACTCATCTTAAAAGGCTGGGTTAGTTTAAGAACCAATATTATTCTGTGTAATTAATAATTGCTGAAGATTACTTGCACTAGGGGTGGGCATAACTTGTCTACCTGACTGTAGAGACCCAATCACAACCCGTCCCTATATAGAAAGTATACTTAGATGTTCCCCTTGAGCCAACCACAATCCCACGTAAGTCTTTCTTGTTTGCCACGTAGTATGACGTCACGTATGACAGGTTTTTGCTATATAACAATGCTTTTATTTTAAATGCTTTGAGACTATATTGTGCTATGTCCGTTGATGTCCGCTGTAACTCCCTGTTCTAGATAATTGAAAGGAACACAGTCGAGAGAGACATTTTGCCAACTTCCTGAGTCTGTCTTGTTATTTGGTGTAAGAGTTATTCTGTATCTCCTCCATCATACTATGTGTTACCTCAGTTAAAGGACCATAAGAGTTCACCTTTCTCGGAAAGTCTCAGTAGGCACCATGTCACCATTGCTTTGGATAGCCATGGGAGTGTCCTCCATAAACCCTTTCCCATGTACTACTAATGAGGGGTCCCTCTCTTTAAGGCATGCATATCGGTCATAAACAAGTGGAACAACAGTGGGGCTCACAAACATGGGTGGCTGGTCAGACAGGGGAGATGCTTCCAGCATTCTGACCTGCTGGCGTGTCCTCACCATCTTCATATCCATTGTAATCCGAGGAAGATAGATTGTCCAAAGATCACACCGTCTGACAATCACCACAGCCGAAGACCCAGTCAGATCACTGGCTCACAAGTAGGCAAAATCCCAGGGTGTCAAGGGTGTTAAGATTGTACATTTTATGAGGCCCCACAAGAGCTATTATAATATTTTGCACCCTATTACACTATAGTAACTTTACCCCTGGGCCGTATTAGGTAGCCCTTTTCTGTATTAGGTAGCCCCTTTTTCCCCCTCTCCAGAAGGTCACACAAGTTGCGGCAAACAGCTGCTAGTGAGGGGCTACAAGGAGAGGGGAGGCTGCCTTGCACCGGGGGGAGTGCAATTTGCACTCATTGCCTTACTACCCAGGCTTATTAGAGCCTCCCCTGCTCGTGCTCACCTTCAGACTTTCACCTGGACTGCTGGACTCCAGAGGATGTCACGCAGCAACCCGCCTCACTCCTCAGACCTCCAACCTCGCACAGCCTTACCGCTCCGCTTTGCAGTGCCTAACCTTACCTAGCCTTGCGTGGCTTGCATGGCTGTTTTGTCAGCGAGAGCAGGCAAGAGAGGAGGCAGGAGAATTAGAGGAAGGGACCTTCAGATGTGCCAAAACGTGTCAAGCCGCACTGCTCAGGAGCAGCACGGACAATCAATCATGCAATCACGCAGCAACCGCTTCCGACACAGTAGTGGTACTACTATTCTTCACAAATGTCTGCAAGTCAGATAACATTGGTTTCTGTTGTCGTTGTACAGTAGGAGCTATCACAGTGCCCCCATTCTTGTAAACTGAGTACAGGACATGGCCTTCCATCCTTCACTGAATACTTGAAACACTTGAATTTTCATTTGTGTCATGTTTACCAATCGATTTTGTAGCAGTAATCGAGCAAGAGCACACTGGAAATGAGTGACAGTGAAATATTATGTACAAATTCCGAACAATTTTAAAGGGGAATGTGAGTTATGCATGTGTAGGGGCTGTGCTGGATGTGCATTTTTGGTGTCAGGCATTGTGGGTGGTAAAGCCGCAAGTATCCAGTGGCACACAAGGTGAGGTACCACTGGCCTGTGCAGCCATCAATGTCCACGCAGATACCATCCTCTCCATCAGTCTGTTTTACTGTGTCAGCTTCTCCTGCATTATGCCCCCCACTGTCATGACAGCCACAGTTATGGTGTCCATGCTGCCAGTGAGTCTGGTGGCCTCATACTGGATGGACTGACAAGCCTCCATGGGCTGCTAGTCCTGCCTCCACTGGTCCCTGGATGTCTGCACAACAACAAGTTGCCGGTCCAGGTGGGCCCAGACTGGATGCTCCTGTAGGTTGAGGTTTTTTTTTGGCCTGCATGGGTGTGTGTGGCAGCTGCAGCAGAAGGCCAGTCCATAGGTGTGGCCTGTGTCTGTTGTGACACGAAGGGTGCACTGTGGGAACTTGCGGGAGTGGTTTGCGTGGATTCCCCACTCTCTGATTCATCTACATCCTGCTCCTGTGAAAGGGGTAACTGTTCTCTGCCAGCACTTCTAGGGTTTGCTCCTTAACACTGGGGGAAGTTTTAGCCCCACATACCTTGGGGAAGATGATGCAACACGGTATTGCCCCTCAGCCGTTGGAGGGATGGCATTTTCCGCTTCATCATCCTACCCCTCCTTATCACTGCTATCTGTGGTGACAGTAGTGGCCCCTTCTGTATGGACTAAGTGAAGCATGAAAACAGTGGTTGCATGCAGTGTAGTCATGAGGCACCATGTTCCCTTTCCAACTTGATTTCTTCCTCATGTATGTGCGATGGTTCACTCCATGCTCAGTGATCTGATGTGGCCATTTCTCCATGGACCGGCCAAATTGTGGCTGTCATCACCTATAGCCTTTCACTTCTGTCTGGGCATTTCACTCTACGATCACTGTATATTATGTGCACTGTGTGGTTCATCATCTTTTTTCTGAGCAGTGTAATGGGTATTCGTAGATAGCATGGCTTTCTGGGGTCACTGTCATGATCCTGGTACAGGCTGGGGTGACATGGAGACACTGCAATGATGCTTTGCCCTGCAGTATCCCTGTCAGTATGCAACATATGGCAGGCTATTGAGGAAATGTGTGCAGAAAATGGGTTTGGGAATTGCACGTTGAGTCCAATGGGACTTTTTTGTTTACTTTCTGGAAGACCTCTTGAGGGGGCCAGTCTTTGCCTATTCTGTGCATTTGTTTGCAGGTTTGTGTCCTTATTGTTGGTGGGTGGGTGTGACCAGTAAGAAATTGTAACATGGTCAGAGATTTCATCAGGCCATGGGTATGGTTATTTGGACAGTCATGTATGGCGCTGGCAGGTGACACAGGCCTGATTGTGGCACTTCAATTCTGAGTAAAGCTAGCCATGAGGGGCAGATGTGCTGGTGTTGTATTTCAAGAGTTTTCTATGTGAAAGGTCTCAACATTCAAACCCCATTTTTCCTCCAGCCATAAATCAACTCACATACACTTACCTTCTGCCCTGCCCCTCCTCACTAAAAAACATTCCTCCTCAAAACACACCCACATATACCAGGCCCTGCTGTGACTGTCAGTGTGAGGCAAGGACGTGACAGATTGCTTTGAAAGATTACTCCTAGCGGTCTCAGAGTGTTCTTTCTAAAGCAATCGTTTTTATTTTCAGAAAAATATAACAGAGATTTTCACTTCACACCTTCTAGAGTGGATGTGAATGCCACTTAGAAGAGGATACAAAGTCCTGGCTAGGAAGATGTGTTCATGAGAAAGCGAAGTGATGTTTGAGTGGGACTTTCGATCACATGTAGGAGACAAACTCAAGGTTGTGGACACAGCTAGAAAAGTGCTACATGATTTAGGCAATGGTGGTCTCCTTGCTTACATGTGGGTCAATGGAGACAGTGACACCCTGTATAGTCATGTGATAGCAGTCAAGCCAAACTTTGACAGTGTGGGGTTTATTCCTGTCTTTCTTTTGTCTGTATTTGCTAGTTTGTAAGTGTGTGTAAGCAGTGTACAGTCTGTGGTGACACAGACATGTCTCCCACAATCGTCCACTGTATACATGCCATGCATGTATACGATGGGCATATCTGTTTTATTCAGTCACATTTCAGGTTCATTTGGTGCTTCCTTAATGTACAGAGTTGTGGGACTCCATTGAAATAGTGTCACTGATATCATCATATGCAAATGATGGCACCTTACATTGGTCATGTTTGCCCTCGCCCAGCATGTGGCGACTCATAATCATGTGACACATGTGTGGCTTGTGAGATCTCATGATTGCCACCTGGTTAGTGTGATTGTAACTTGCATCATAAGTTTGTGTACCACAAGGAATTACATTGATTGGGCATGGGTGTTTAGAAAGTGTGCTTAGCTAGTAACACCTGTTGATGTTTTCAGTGTTCCTTGTGTTGTCTATAACAGTTTGGCTCATGGAGTGGTGTCTTTCCTATGATGCACAGATTGGTCCTTTGTGCCGGAGTGTTACTGCTGGCAGACGATGCTGGCTTTTTCAGCTTGCAGTCACTTGAGGGATGTTGCCATGGCATGTCTTTTGAACAACATGAGAGCTCAGTCTGCAGCAGCTGTGTAGGGGTAGTGAGTTTGTTATAAATACATTGTCATATGTACATGTGTGCATTGGTGCGGGTGTGGGGCAAGCTAGGGCACATGTGACCTTTGATGTGGCACCCTTTCGATGTGTTTCAAATTTGCCAGGGTGTCGTTTGTGTACCATGTCATTGTGGCCACATATGTTGTGTTATTGATTTCACCAGGTGAAGGAGTGTGTATGTGTGTGTGCACAGGGGTCAAGTCTCTTTCGGCTTTGTTATTGTGTTCAAGTGAGTCTAATGCTTGGGGGACTCCATCATGGCCATGGGGCCTAGGAATTGTATTGTCATGGCTGTAGGCGGTAGGAAGAATACACGGTGATTTTGAGGAATAGTGGACACGGATGGAAGAGGCAGTTGGGCCTGTAAGGGGGTTGTTGATGGACAACGATGTGTGAGATACATGGGCCAGTCATAAAGTAGCCTATTGATACTGTGAGGATTTCTGAGTGGGATATGATGACAACAGTTATGAATTCTTGGCAGAGCCATGTCAAGCTTCTGTTCAAGTTCAGAATGCCACTCTGTTGGCTCACAGTTGCCACCTATGAACTACTTGCAGTGTGGTATCCTGTTGAAGCAGTGTCGTGTCTATATGTTCAGAAGGTCATATCTGGACATAGTAATGGGAGGAGCGGGGAATAGCAAAATGCTCTTAATGCGTCATGTTTGCACCTTTCAAGCACATTAGATCATGATGTGTGTGGGATGTTGTGTCACTGTTGTTTTCTTTGTACTTTCTGGATGTTGTTCTAGCAGCTGTTGTTCTCTCACTCGTTGGTTCTTGCTGTGACTCTGTGTTCATGGTGCACACGTATGAGCATGACCAATGACGTAAATGCTTGTGGGTCCATGTCCTTTGCCCACAAGCAGGAACCCTTTGAACAGACATGTTGGGCAACTTCAAGGATGTGTCAGCAAAGCATGCACTGTGTGATTCAGTGCCAATTTTGTGTGTTTCCAATGGGTCCATTGATGGGTTACAATGGTTTGTGCACTACATGCAATGTAAACATTTGCCATGACATTGTGAGTGCCTTTTCATGCAGTTCACAGATTTGTGTGCATGCCGTGTTGATTTTTGGATTTTCTGCATGGCACAAGGGGATAGATTGACAGGAGTCACAGGAATGACAGTTGAGAATCGTAAGCACTCTCTTTACCTTGGAGCCCCCTCGTTTCTGCTATGCCTCGCATTCCTGATGCAGCCTTTGCAGAGATGTGGGCCAGGATCTGCTCTTTCCTGAGGTAAGTTGGTCTCTGGAGCCTAGTGGGTTTTCTCCAAAGCATCAGTCATGGAGATCCGGCAGTATTTCTGCTCCTCCCTGAGATTCTTGTGCCCCCACTTTTCATGATGCCCTCCACAGTTCGTCACTCAACCATCAAGGTTTAATGTCTCCTGCTAGCCGCTCACAGAGGACTTCACTCAGGCTTTGGGTAGAATGCTGTCCTGTGGTCTTGATTAGAATATTCTTGTGTCTGTTGATCAACTCCAGCAGGATCTGCAAGTAATGTTTGGAGAATGATTTCTTCCTCTGGGAAAGTTTGGGTGCTTCTGTCCTTCTAGCCAACATGGAATGAAAGGTGATTGAAGGCAATTGTATGATGCCATATATTGAGTAGAGCTGGTGTAGGTGAAAGTGTGGGATGCTGGTAGTGATGGGTGTGTCTTTAGGCTTGTCGGTAACCTGGCAGGTGTACTGGTGAAGGTATTATGGGAATGATTATTGGTCTAGAGGTTGTTTGAACCCTTACTTGGTTCCAGATGTGTGCCTTTTGTTTTTACATTATTGCCGTTGACCTATGATGCATCTGCTTTGCGTGATTTAATTCCAGGTGTTGTGTTATTAACAGTGGCTTGTCATTTGGTCATTGATCTTATGGAACTTAGTTTGATGCTTGGGTCATATTAGTGGTGTGCATGGCGTTGTCCTGTTTGTTGTTCAGTTTTTGACTTTTGTGTAAAAGGGTTTATTTTGGTTTATGTCATTTGTCGAGGTTACATGACCTCATTGCGTTTTTTTCCTAATCTAAGTTTCGTTCATTGCTCTGTGGTGTGACTTCCGTAGTGTATCTGTTGTTTGTGAAATGGGTTTTTTGTGGGTGTCGATGTGTCTGCATTTTTTTGGGGTGTACATGGGATCTGTTCAGATGTGTGGGAGTGTCATTGGATGCTGTTCCAAAAATGTAATTGTGGGTGTGTCAGGGTGCCGATTTCATGCCTGCGTTTAGTTTGTGAGTGCCTGTGGGCAGAAGGCTCCCCACAAGGTGTACATTTTGGTGAATTCCTTAACACGCTTTGCTGCTGCCAACACCAATCTATAAGCGCTTCACTTACGCCTGGCATCTGATGGTGTACGTTTTGTGTATGAATTGTGAATTGAGGTGATTGCCAATGCCTACTTTAACCCCATTGTGAGTCCATGTGTTAGCAGCTTCCCGCTAACCATGCAAAGTAGTCATTGAAACTGGCCTGCAACTGGCCTAGTGCCCACTAAACTTCCATGTTGTGACTGGCTGTCTATTTGCTTTGAGTGTGCCCTACCCAGCCACTCGAAGTAGTTTTTGGGCCTGACCTGCAGCACGGCCCATTGGCCAATTTGCCCCATTCTGGGCCTGCCACCCACTAGCCACTTTGCCGAAGCCATGGCCTCCAGCCAGAAGACCTGCCACATCTCTTGCTACTTGCCAGAGTCCCCACAAATAAAAACATGGCCTAAGATTGTGTGTACATTATCTTGATCTGTCTGGGATATTGCTGCTGTATATGCAAATCCCATCAGAAGTGGAACTTCAGATCAATGCACATGAACTATTCTCTGGTGGAGGATGCGCTACTTATTACCAGAGCATTTGCCTGGCTCAGATCAGCTGACAAGCACTCTATCCCTAACTAATTGGAAACTACATAATGGGCCTCATTACGAGCATGGCGGTCTGGGAACTAGGGTACTGGTAAGCACGCGGGTACTGTAGTTCCCGGATTGCCATACTACGAGCTCTCATTGCGGGTGCCGTCTCACCCGCCAGGTTTTTCCTGGCGGGTGTAACGGCACCCGCGAGCAGAGCACGTTGGATGCACCGGCACAACACTGAATGTGCCGGTGCATCCGACGTCCCCATCCCCATTCAGCGCCATGGCACAGAATGGGGATCGGGAAGCCCTTGATTCTGGCACCCGCAAATGGGCAAATGGGCAATGGGTTCTTGCCCATTCGCGGGTGCTGGAAAAAATGCAACTCCGGCGGCAGCCGTGCCGTTTTTAACAGCACGGCTACCGCCAGAGTTGTAATGATGCCCAATGTGTGTTTCAGCTTTCAGAGACTCCCTGTGCCTCGAGACTCATGAAAAACTGATTTGGCAGGGGCAGTTCCCAGGACTTGGCTTGCTTGCTTCTGTGCCTAATATTACCTTTTCTGTTCACTCCTATCACTGGAGTCACTTAATAGCTAATCAGTGAAAAGGCACTGTAACGTTTTGAAGAATACGTGTGCTCCTCATTGGACCCTGCATGTTTTCCACAGGATCCTGTCCTATGGAGAACGTGTTGACGTTGAGTGGGATTCAGAATTGGTAAGTAGTGAATCTGATTTTCAGCAGTTGAGAAAGTACATCACAATTGTCATCCTTTGCTTTGCTGCCATGTGTCTCATCTGTGCCAGAGCAGCTGGACCTCTGAACTATAACACTCAGGATTCTAAAAAGAAAAACAGTTGTGGAGTATAAGAGATCTGTCATGCCCTTGGCACGTCTTCAAGCAGTGTCTAGAAGTTATCCAGTGATTGCATTATTTGCTCACAGAGCTGTTTCAAGTAAAGTTACTGCTGGAACTGATTTGAAAATCATGTTGCTGCCAGTTTGGATTTGGGTGACCTAAAAAGGACCCCAAAGGCCACTTATCATTTCTTGAGTTAGAATTGCCTTGGTCTGTCCATCACAATAAAATATGAGTTTCTTGTGGGCCAACTAGCAGCTTTCAGCAGCTTGGGCATGGACAGCAGCCTGTAGTGTACAGATTGACTGGACAAACGAGTGGGGAGGTAAATTATATGTTTATTAATTTATATGAAGACATATGTAGCTACGTGGGAAGAACCCTGCCGGCCCGGCTATCTCCTTCGGCTCTAACAGACAAGTCCCCTTCTCCAGATTCTCTCTTGAAACTCTCTGGGATGGGATGTTTCGTGCCGACCACCTGCTAGTGCAGGAAGCCAGCTCTACAAATCCCCTCCTCTTCACAAGGTTCCAATGACTGCTCTCGGGGATCAAGGACCTCACTGTACATATTCTCTGAGGTATCCCAGTCTGCAGTACCTTCTTCCACTTCTTGAGCTGAGCGGCCCTCCACCTGTTGTGCTCGGCAAGGAAAAACCACCAAGTACAACTGTGCAAACCTGTCTCCAGACACACTCCACCGACTCCGAGTTCCTCCTCCTCACAACCATCAATGTATCCATGTTCCATACTGTTATCCTCAGTCCTGACAGCAAATCTGAAAACTTCCTTCACTCTGACAGGGTTTGACCATTTGCTCCTTCCATCTCGGAGAGCAGAGGGAAGTTTGATCCTAACCATGCCCCATACTTTCAGAGACCATCTCAGTTTGACCCCACTCTGGTCATACATTTCCATGTTTCCCAATTGACTCTTCATAATAATCTCTTTCACACTTTCCAACTTACCCTCTGCCAAAACAGACCTTCCCAAAAGGGTTTATTTTGGTTTATGTCATTTGTCGAGGTTACGTGACCTCATTGCTTTTTTTTCCTAATCTAAGTTTCGTTCATTGCTCTGTGGTGTGACTTCCGTAGTGTATCTGTTGTTTGTGAAATGGGTTTTTTGTGGGTGTCGATGTGTCTACATGGGATTTGTTCAGATTTGTGGGAGTGTCAGTGGATGTTGTTCCAAAAATGTAATTGTGGGTGTGTCAGGGTGCCGATTTCATGCCTGCGTTTAGTTTGGGAGTGCCTGTGGGCAGAAGGCCCCCCACAAGGTGTACATTTTGGTGGATTCACTAACACGCTTTGCTGCTGCCAACACCAATCTACAAGCGCTTCACTTATGCCTGGCATCTGATGGTATAAGTTTGGTGTATGAATTGTGAATTGAGGTGATTGCCAATGCCCACTTTAACCCCATTGTGAGTCCATGGGTTAGCAGCTTCCCGCTAACCATACAAAGTAGTCATTGAAACTGGCCTGCAACTGGCCGAGTGCCCACTAAACTTCCATGTTGTGACTGTCTGTCTATTTGCTTTGACTGAGAAACAGTTTGGTGGGCGATATGCCACTGGTGCTGGTGGGGCAGTGGGTTGAACCTTTGAGCTATCACTGCAGTCTTGCAATTTCTCCCATTCATCCAAGCCCACCTTATTGTTACTTTCAATACCCTGTTAAATCGCTCCAATCCCCCATTTGTTTGTTGGTGATAAATGGCACTGGTCTAGTGTGTGATGGTGTGAATGCAGTAGAAATACCCCAACTCCTTCAACCTGAGCTGAGACCCATTATAAATGATGATAACACTGGCTAACCCTCTGTACTGCACAATTTTTGAAGGAACACAATCACTCTCCTCACAGTCTCACTCTGTGTCGCAAGTACCTCTACCCACCTGGTGAGAAGGTCTATCACAAACAAACAGAATAACTGAACACCATCACTACAAATTGGACCAATCTCATGCATTCCAATCTGGGCCCATGGCTGTGGTTGGATGTCAGTCACAGACATCAGACATTTCATACCTGCCCCTCATGTCCAAGTTCTATCAGGCACTTGCTGATTCGCTCATGTGGAATGATCATGTCATCCCTTTTTAGCATTCCGTTTTGGACATGTAGGTCATCCCTCACATCCCGTAGACTCTTGAGGTCTACATCTTCAGCCAGCTTCCCGCTGAGTCTGCCTTCTGACACAATGCTCATAATTTGCACCACTTTATTATCTTCCTGCATGGCTCTCTCCCATTATACTCGAGTGATGGAACAGTTGGTGATTTGTAACACCACTTCTTGATCCTCCTATTTGCTGACTTCTTCAACAGATGACATACTAGGAAAACAATATGTGGCGTAAATCTTCACGCCTGGTATGTACTTTACAACACAGTGATATTCTTGCAGATGAGAGAGCCATCTTTTTTTTCTGGCCGACACCTTGTCCAGTCCCTTTGATGATAATATTTCGACTAGGGGTTTATGATCCATGTGGAATTTGAATTTCATTCCCCACACAAAACTCCTAAACTTTTCTGCTGCCCATTTAATTGCCAGGGCCTCCTTTTCGATAGTGGCATAGTTCCTCTTGACCCCTTACAGCAATCCGGAGGCAAAAGCTATCAGGAATTCATTACCATCTTCAGTTTCAGTCAAGACTGCCCCCAAGCCCACATTTCTTTTGTCAGTGTTGATGATGGTGGTTCTCCCTCTTTTGTAGTTTTGCAGTGATGGTGCTCCTCTTAAAGCATTCTTGATGAAAGCAAACTCCTTCACAGTAGGGTCATTGAAATGAAATGCACCATTGGCCTTGAGCCATTCTCTCATGCCTGCCGTGTGCCCAGCTAAATTTATAACAAACTTTAAATAATATTTGGCCATCCGCAGAAATGTCCATAGTTGTTCTCGAGTAGTTGGGGCAGTCATTCCTTCAATTGCATCTGCCGAATTCTTATTCATACGAATTGCCTCTCCTCTGAAATACTACTTTCGACTCTGTTAATTTTGCATTTCTCTGGAGGATAGCTCAGCAGCAACCTGCTCGCCTTGGAAGCAAGACGACACGGAGCATCACAGGTTTGATCCCCGGGTCCGCGCTTAGAAACCTCTGGGTATTAAGCGTGTTATAAATAACCTATCATATACCTTGTTACAATCGTTCCTGCATGATGTAGTTTCTGAAACACACCTTCAAGCCTCTTGTTGTATTCTATCAGGTTGTCAGCATAGACTAAAAAGTCATTGTGAAAGAATAAGACTCGTACATGCCCATCAGAGATCTGGTACATAATCTTCTGGAAGACTGAGCTTGCCGATATGAGGCCAAAAGACATGCATTTATATTGAAACAGCCCCTCTGGGGTTATAAAGGATGTCAACTGTCTTAGAAAAACCTAACTGGGACCATTGTCGAGAATGTTGGGTAATGGGGGTGTCTCCGGGACAATGCATTTGTTTAATTCTCTCATGCCCACACACATTCTTATATTGCCAGAGCTCTTTCTTACAGTGACCAAAGGGGATACCCACTCCGGTGGATGATTGCTCTCTATGATATCCTGTTATATCAACGTCTTCAACTCCCCTTTCACTTCATCCGTCATTGATAGAGGTATGTTTTCTGTGCAACAGGTGTGCAGTTGTCTTTGAGCTTTATCTAATGAACAAATCCCCAGAGACATTCAACTCTCCCCTGAAAGATGTTCTGCATCAGACTCTCGCCGTTGCATGACCCCTCTACTGATAATACAGCATCTTCAGCATTAGGATCAATTTTGACTTTTTTTGGGTGCGACCAACGTAGTAAAGGAGTGGCTCCTTTCTTTGGCATGTACACTTTTCAAGTAGTGTCTGTGCAACATTGTATGGAACCATGCTAGAAGATCTATTGCCACCCCGCCATATATGTATCGACTTCATTCAGGTATCTGGGTCCAAGTCTTTCCCATATGGTCCAAGGCACCAATGTATGTTTGGCACCCAAGTCAATCATCATCATTGTAGTCACACCATTAATGTACACAGGATTAATATCTTTTATAGCCTGATATGTTTTGGTTGCAGGTTTCACCATTCCCTTCAGGGGCACAGTCCACTTTAGATAGGTAAACATTCATCATTAAACATCTGTCCCTAAGTACTTAAATAAAAACATGTTTTCCATATGACTTATGTGTGAAAAGTAAAAAAATAAAAAACCCAAAACAAAAGTTTTTCTATGGGAGCTGAGGGGGTATTCATTGTGTGGGACAAAGTGATGAAAATGTTTCAGAAAAATTAAGCCTTGAGTTTGGCTTCTCTGCGAGCAGGCTATGTGGCTATTTTCCTCCTATCTGCGAGTCACTTGCTTGGCTTTTGGCCGGTGGCCTCTTTGCTTTGCCTGGAGCATGGCATTCAGTCAAGTCACTGGTCCTGCCAAACCACTTACAGCTGTCTTCAGACATGTTCCATTCAATTTGTCCCTTAGCTTCGCAAAGCACCCCCTAGGCCTTTTCTGGGCATGGCCAAAGTGGCTAGTGGCGTTAAGTCTGGATCTAGCCACAGGCCTAATGTCCATGCCTGGCAAGAACTGTAGACATGATATTGCCTGTCATTAAGACAGTTGAATTTAAGTGAATACTTTTGTTAAAGTGATGATAAGGATAAGTTGGTCTTAAAAAAAATCAGAGAAATTAGTTGACACATTGTTCTTAAAGAATGGTTATGGCTCAAGAAACAAATCCCAGAGGATTAACCAGTTATTATTTCTAAAGCAACCATAACTCTGTAAACACTATCATAAAACAACCATCTAGTTTATGTGAAGGGGCAGAAATAAGTGTTTTAACCTCCAGAGGAATACTGACATAGACACACACACTAACACATGCACACACTGAGAGGAATTGCCATCTGTCAAGGTTGTAGGAACTCTGGCTTTTTTAATTTAAAAAAGTGATGTGGCTAATTCCATCTCAGAAACGGAAATCTGCTGATCAGATCCCCTTTCATAAACTCCATGCCAAAAGCATAGTGTAAACATATGCCCTGCTTCATCGGATTCCTGATTTGCAACACCTGCTCTACCAGTGTCACAGAGCAGTTTCAGAGGTGACAAGCAATGGGTCGCTGCTGCAAAAACTGCACACATCTGAGGTCATTAACCTGTTGGTATGGTAAACTGTAAAAATAAGCCATACCTGAGTTAGGGTATGGTGGCCAGCATCTCTCATAGTTATGCCACCCACATTTAATTCATATCAACCTTGTCAACCCTCTGGGCCACTTCAGCTATAGAAGGGTTATGCATATTTATTACAGAGAAGACTCCAACCTGTCCACTGGCAGGACTATGGCCTTGGCGGATTGCCTCCCTTTGTTCCTTTGTAAGGGCAGGTAACACCCTTTCCCCAGAAACAGCCACTCAACAGGAAGCTGTCCTGAGAACAGGAATCAAAGGGAACACCTATTCACAAACTGCTAGGCCTCACACCAGGGTGCTGCGTTTATAAAGGCCTTTGATTCTATTGAGAAGGGAAGGGTGGAGTTTGTGTAGCCAGAGGGAGATCTGTAGAGGTTTTGGAAACTTCTGCCATCTTCTTTCTATCTGTGTTGCTTTCTCTTTGCTTTCCCCTCCACTTCCTCTAGCACAACGCACTTTGGGTCTGATGTCAGAAGGGAAAAGTCCACTCATTTCAATAGCAATGATTGGATCACTAAAGCAGGCTAGTTTAGTCCAATCACCTGTGGAATTTTACCTTTAAAAGAAGGGGTCTCATGTTGAGGATTCCAATCAGGCGTCACACACCAGACCCAGACTCTTGCCCTTAGCCTAGGAGATAGCGCACAATTAAAACACTTTTTCTTTATTTCCTACAAATTCAGATTGAGCTGGCACCCAAACTGTCTCACACCCCCATTTGCAAATGCCCTGGTTCACAATGGACCATGAACCAGGCCGGTGGGTGGTAATACAATATTTATTTATTTTAAATTCAAGGAAAATCACACAAATATAGTATTGGGCAGCAATCACCAGTGGGGGGATAATTACAAGGCAAAATGATGAAATACACTTAGTTTGACCTTCTAGTATAACATATCCAAAGCACAAATGAATGGAAGCGGTTTTACTGTTCGGATAGAAAGCACCAGAGTTAAGATTTCCCCCTGAAATGCTCCCTCAAACGCCTAATAATTGAATTGGATAGAAAGGAACAGCATTGAGTCAGGTATACTGGACAGCATACAGAATTAAAATCTGACCTTCCCCCATGAAATGAGAGGCAAAATCGGATTCAAAACCTTTGCAATTGCTTAAATAACCATCAGAATTGGTAAATAATTAAATTACACGTGTGGTTGAATGAATGAGGTAAATATGAGTTATAGCACTATCAGGGATGTAAGAATACTAGCAAACTACAAAGCAAGGTACTAACAACGGGCATACAGTTCAGAAAATCCACTTTGAAGTGACAACACATTGCAGCCAAAATCACACCCTTAGAATTTGCATTTTCTTACTTTCACAGGTTTAAATGTCAAAAATGTTTCAAAAATGGGTGAAATAGACAGGATAGGAATGTGGTTTTTATGCTGGGTGACAGATGCACATCACAGGAATGATATGCAAGTGAAAGAGTGACTCTAAGTTAATAACAGGATGAAATTCTCAATGCAAAAGGAAATTCGGTTTTAAAAATAAAATCAGTTGATGGAGAAAATCAGTTCAGAAAGGAAAGGACAAATTTCACTTAAATTATATTTAGTGGCTAGAAAAGAGAAACGCCACCCGTGAATAGAATAGAATAGAAATGTTACGCTGTAGTTGTAACCCTTCACACAGTGTGCCTCTTTTCAGGGAGAATTCATGTATTTAATCAAAATGGTACTAAGGACTTGAAAATGACATAAATGAGTGGAAGAATGGCGCTAACACTGGGAAATCAAGCACAGGATGCACAGAGAATTCTGACAGTTTTAAGCAAGTTATCAGGGTATGGATGGGATTACTTAGAAGGCCGAACCAAGACAAGCTATTAAATTGGGGCATACTGTGTGTTGCTATGGGATGGGGCGATACTCACAATCAGCGCTGGAGTTTGGGATTTGGGACAGTCAACCGGGTTTCTGGACTCAAAGGATCTGGTCATGGCACCAGAGCGGGGCTCTCACAGCAGAAAACAGCTGGGTCTGTCTGGTCACGGCACAGCGGCATGCAGGTAGTGGGGCAAAAAGCCTGTCTGGTCACAGTATACTCTCAAAAAGGGTACCACAGCTTTTCACCCTTTCTCCCTGAGTTACTGGGATTTTGTTATGGGTTTAGTTCTGAAGGGTGGTTCTGCCTGGGTAGGATCAGCTATGCTCTGGCCTAGCTTGGCTAATCTGGAATCTTGTAGGATGAAGATGAAATGCCTGGATACGCAGGAGTTGGAAAATTGAGAAGAGTGTATTGTCTCTGTGAGGTTCCCCCTTTTATAAGGTGGGTGACATCACAGCATTATACAATGGGTGCAGGCTTTGGCTAGATCTACCTCAAGAATCGGATAGGTCAGCCAATATATGTCACCTCGGTTATGGAGCAAAACACTCACATTCACACATGCCATCATCAGGAAACTTATACAGGCAGATTACATATTTTATAATTCACATGCTGATCCAAATCCCAAGACGGTGCAATGCTATTTAGTCATTCTAGCAATCTTTTGCCATTTCCATGGAAAATAGTGCACCTATAATTCTACAATTCGGTAGACTGAAAAACATTAATGTGGGTCATATTTTTATCCAACTTTCATAATCTGGTCCTTTGTACTTTTTCCAGAAATGTCCGCAACCTGTCAGAAAGGTCTACATCGTCTTATTTTAAAAGCATAAAATCTACATTCATTTTGTCAACATTTCACATTCCTACGTTCTCAGGTTACAAAAATACAAGTTTTAAAAAGAAATATCTTTAAAACCAAGTGGACCGCCTCTACCCCCAAAGAGGGGAAGTCTTCAAATCCTCTAAGCCAAATGTATTCCTCTGGCCCACTGGTACAGGGGTTGTCATGACAATTTCTTTGATCCTGGCAGTTGCAGCAGAGGAGAGGTATTTCCCGGACTTCACACCTAAGTGTCCCAGAAATCTTTTGTACCAGGCTAGAGTCCAGTCACAAAGTTTGACGAGCGTGTGAGAAGCTTCCTCTTGGTCCATTCATAGTTTCCAAGGGGCTGGCCCTTTGGGGGAAGGCAAATCACGTTCCTTTGAAGCCAGGCCACGAAAATCTGTCTTGCTGGTTCCACAGTAAATGCACTTATTTGTTAACTTTTTTTTATGAACCAGAAGCAAGTCTGTTGAAATAAAACATCCTATATATGTTTTCAAACAAAACCCCCTTACATTTCTAGGCAAGGACAGGGCCTTAACTCAACCATTTACTCTTTTTAAAAAGACATTTTTCTTATTTGTGGTGAATTTTCCTTTTGCTGTCACTTCCAATGCAGTTTTCTCTTCCATCTAGATTCTAAACATTCTTTGCAGCTGTAGTCAATTTCTCATACACAGCAATCTGTTCAAGGCAAAGCTCCACTGGCACTAACATAAGCACAGAGAAAATGGGCTTCTTTTGAAGAGATTTGCTGTCATATTTTGTTGCAAAGTAACGCATTTTTCCGTCCGGCTGGGATTAAAGTTCTTTGTGATTTCACAGATCTTGCCTGACACAACCTATCATTCTGTGAGAAATGCTTTCTTTTGCTGGAGCACAACCTGAATATGGCTGGGCATAGCTGAGTCTCACTGGAACCAACTTTGTACTTGTGAAACTGTGGAAAAAGGCTGCAGTGCGCCACCATTTAAAATGCAAAATATTTCCTTTTTCAATGGGAAATGTTGAGCTAGCAGCAGAGCAGCGCTGCTTTTCAATTATTTTCTTTGGTGCACATAAGGAACACACTGGCAGCCTTTCTCGGTGTGTTCCATGTTCCATCTTGCCCCATATGTGCTTGGCAAAGATAGTGCTCAACAGCGCCAGCGCAGCCATTCTGCCAGTGACCGCTGAGATGTGGTTTGGTGAAGTAGGGGAGTTCTGCTGGATGGTAGATGTATCCCACAGATCCCCCGACTCTCCTGAACCTTCTTGTTGAGGGAAAGTAAGGCAACATGTGGTTCATCAGGTGGAGTTCTTTTTTTTTCATCACAGAGCGGTACACCATGATCTTCGCTTTGTCTTTCATTGGAGTTTGGAGCGACATCCACAGATTTTCCTTCAGTCTTTCCTCTACAGGTCCCCGGGGAAGTCCTCCTCGATCTATGAAGGAGCGGAATCAATACTAATCTAGTGAATAAATAAGACAGGTTACAGCATTTTTCCAGTGACTGTCTTCCCGGAAGGTTGACAGCAGTGGGACACACATACCTTACAGTCATTCAAGCACTCGGACAATAACAACAAATAATTCCTTACAAGATACAAATAACTATTGATATTTTGACTAGGGTTGTTTTTTGGTGATACCCTGTTGCACTGACAATGAAGAAAAGTACTCCCTGTTAGATAGAAATAGTTATGGACCTACCTGCTCCCTTCTGGTTCTTCTTTCTCTTGTTCTCATTCTCCAGATGTCTCCTCTGTTTGGCTCATCAATCAGCTGCAAAGTGTGTCTGGGGTGACAACTCTTTAACTGATTAATATGTACCCATTTCTCTTCTCCCAACTCTCTTTAGGGGATGCAGATTCTGTAGGCGACAGGTGAAATTGTATCTACAATTTCAAAAGAACCGCCCCAGCTAGGACAACATTTCTGCTCCTTAGTCTGGTTCCTTTGCAAATTGTACAAGTAGACCCTTTCTCCTACTTGGTATTCCTTTTTGGTTGTTTTTAAGTCATATTGAGTCTTCATCCCCTCTGCTGATTTTTCCGGATCCTGCTGAGCAGATGCTGAGGTAGCATCATCCTTCGTCCAGTCATTAGCTCAAATGGAGACATCTTGGTCGCAGAAAATGGTGTCGATCTGATGGCCAGCAAGACAAGCGGTAATCGGATGTCCCAACTTGGCACAGCATCTGCCACAAACTTTTTTAGAATGCTCACAATTGTTTTGTTGTACCTCTCAATTCTCCCACTAGAGGGCTGCCGGTATGCAATGTGAAGTTTACTTTTTACCCAAGTATCTCCCACATCTTTGTTATTACTTCACTGGTGAAGTGACTTCCTCTGTCTGACTCAATCCTTTGAAGTAGGCCTAAACGCGAGAAGATGTGGTTGATCATCAGGGCAGCTGCTGTTTCTGCCTTGCAATTTGGGGCCGGGAGACATTCCACCCATTTGGTAAACAAGCATGTTACTGTTAACATCTACTTGTTCCCCTAGAGGAGTGAATCACAGGCCCGATAAAATCTACTTGTAAATCTGACCAAGGCAGTGTCAACCCCCTCTTCTGGAGGGTAGCTTGGTGTGTGAGTGAAGTTGGTTGAAATTGTGCACACACAAAACACCCCTTCAAATATTGGTTGAGGTCCTGCCCCATGTGTGGCCAATATGCAACCTCCCACAAGATTTCTAGAGTAGTGTGAAACCCCCGATGACCGGCTGCGGCCGCGTCATGGGTGTGACTTAGCATCAGGCTTCGGAATGAGGTAGGTACCACCCACTGGTCACAACCAGAGATGGATCTTCTTACCAACACACCATCTTTGATTCGGAACATTTATGGACACTTCATCAACACCCTTAGGTCCACTTTCCCAATGTAATCGGTATCCATCACAGGAAAGTTCTCAGGGTCCTCAATGTGTTGATAAAATATCAGAATAATCGGATCCCCTTTTTGTGCCATGATTAAATCAGCATCTGGGGTCCCCTTACTCCACTGGGCAGTTGAGAGTCCATTGTGAGCATTTGTGTGGGACCTAGTGACAGCAGTGACCTGTATTTCAACCAACAGGGACTCGATCTCAAGTAGATCCCCCTGGATGGCTCTGGTTTTGGCCAGCTGATCAGCTAGGTCTTTTCCAGTTTTGTCTGACCCCTCTATTCTGGAATGACCCTCAATCCTCTTCCAATAGATGGTAATCCCATTTGAGGTGACCAGATCATCAATATAGTGTATTAGCTTGCCATGTGTGGGTGGTTTATTATTAGCACACAGCATGCCTCTGGTTTTCCAATTAACCAAGTGTTCCACAAAACCGTTCTGGACATAATCTGAATCAGTGATTATGACCAGTTCGTGGAGTTGGTGTTGGACTGCAGTGCTGATGGCCTGATGAACTGCCATCAACCCCACCACCTGACTACTGCGGGGACCGATTTTGTACCCAGCGGAGGGTTCCGGGCATCATTCACCCAGGCATTCCCAACACCGGCCACCAGTTCCTTTTCCCTGTTGTGGTGAACATGGCAAGAGCACCCGTCCATATAAACTGTGGGCATCCCCTGGCACTTGTCTTCTTCATAGACTTTGTGCGGGGAATTCAGGTACGCCTCCATGTTGTCCTGAATTTTATGACTTTCGCCCTCGAGACAGCTTTCTCTGGCACAATCATGCTAGTCAGCCAGTCATTGCGTGAGGAGACTCTTCTTGTTTTGACCATATCTGACCTCCACAGGAAAGCCTTGCATTGACAGAATCCAGAATTCTGGAATGACTCACATTTTCAGCCCAGATTCTGTCACTTTGGAGGTATTGCAAAGGCCGGTGTGGAGTCTCCACTATGATGTGTTCCCCGGATGAATTGGGGGTAATTTTTCAATGCCCACACCTTTGCCAGGAGTGCCTTCTCACAATTGGTGAATTTTTCCTCAACAGAGTATAAAGTCTTGCTTGCATAGGAGATGACTTTATTGGCCTCGCCATGCTTTTGATATAATACTGCTGTCAAGCATGTATCCGAGAACCCTGTCTCCAAGAAGAACTATTTGTTTTTGACAGGGGGAGCACTTAAAAAGGCACTTGTGAGAGACTTCTTTTGAGTTATTTTACTGCATCGGTTTGTTCTGGACCCCATTCCCACTTGACCCCCCTTCAACAGATGGATCAGGGGTCATGTGACCTCTGCGTAATCCTCAATGAACTTCTTACTGTAATTAGTCAGTCCAAGGTGGCTTCTTAGCTCACGCAGAGTTGTGGGGTATTTTAATTTTCGGAGTGCTTTCTCTTTCTTCTCCTGGGGACAGAGACCCTCAGGAGTTATTTCATGTCCAAAGAAGTTGACACGGGTCCTGCACCACTGTGTCTTCTATGTGTTGCTCCACAGTTGAGCTTTTTTATCAGGCTATCACCCACATAGGCCAGGTTACCCCTTTCACCCAAGTCAGGCATGGCCTTGTGTAGGAAGATGTTGAATTGGTCGCCAGAGTTTATGTATCCAAAGGGAGTCCAGGTCCACGTGTATTGCTGCCCCCCGAAGGTAAATGCTAGCTTTTATTGGTCCTCTCTACTGACGGGCACGGTCCAGTATCCATTTGTCAGGTCAATAGCAGTGTATACCTTTGACCCCTGGATCTGGCCCAGCCCTTGGTCAATGTAGGGGAGAGGCCACCGGGACATGCAGACCCATTTGTTCAGCTCCCTCAGGTCTGGGCAAAGTCTCCATTGGCCATTTGCTTTTAAAATCCCCAGAACCTGATTATTAAAGGTGCTGTGGACTGGACAAATTGTCCCACGGGACTCAAGGTTTTTGATTATTTCTGTCAGGGACTCCATAGATGCGAGAGGCAAGCAATATTGCTTCACAAATACTGGAGTCATTCCAGGGTCCGTGGGAATTGTGGTAGTATGTATCTCAGTGCGACCACAGTCATACAAGTCCACAGCAAATACATCTTTGAAATCTAAGAACACCTGTTTCAACTTTTGCTTTTGCTCCTGAGTCTCGTAGGCATCAGCTAGGTTGACCCGATCTTCAACCATTTGCCTGAAGCCTGGAAAGACTTAGGGTTTTGCTATCTCAGAGGCCTCCTCCAATTGTGTGAGCATTGTGTCATTGTGGACCTAGAATATCCCCTCATCCTGCCTGATGTCACAGGTCACCTCTTCCTCTCCATAAGGGCAAATAGAGTACACCAGGAAATTCCCCCCTTACCGGGTAAAGATCCTGTCTGGTGGTATGTCATTGTCACTGTCATTGTCAAAGCAGTCATTGGGGATTGGTCCTATCAGTTCATTTCCTAGATCCATGGAAATATGTTGGTCATCAACTGCCATTCCAATAATGGTGCCTACGCCCAGAGTGATACGCCTAGGGTCGCTGTTATCCATCAATATTAGAAGGTGTATTGTTCTACATTGACTAATGGTGTTGTGTTTAACCCCAACCGCTGCTGTTGGAGATGGGCATTGAGATGTACATAGACAACAGACGTTTTCAGTTTCTGTCCTATTTTAATTTTTAATTCAAGTGGGAATTGTTGGGTCTGTCCTTGGTTGGTGACCTCCTCTCCAATTTGAACTTCAACGGCATAAGGCAGCAATTGGGCTGACTGAAATGATTCCTCGGAATCAATCAAGCTCATTGGATTGTCCCCTAGTCTGGACCAGGCCTTGTAATTTATAAGGTCCAAATGAATTGCAAACCGATCACTGCCTAAATAGAATGCATCAGGGACATCTCCCACAACCCAACAATTATGCTCTATGCTTTTATCACCTATAGAAATTTTGAGAGTACACCTGCTAGGCAGGAGGTGTTTGGAATTGGGAGTTTCCAGGCCCATATCCCACTTATCGATAAATTTAAATATGGGAATGGTTGGTTCTTTTGGGAGCTTTCTGAACATGGCTTCGCTGATGAAGCTCTTTCCGTTGTTCACGCACACTCGGGGGAGAACAGACTCCTTCTCCTCATTTAACAGAATAGGGAGGAACAGCTGTTCTCTAATTTTCTGAAACTCAGCTAAACTTTGAGCTGGTTTCTCATCACTTTTAACTATAGAATTGGGATTTTCAGATTGTGAATCAGTATAAAATTTCAAAGTACTTCCTTCCAGTGTGGAATGCCACACCCACCCAGTCTTCGTTCAAATCTCTTGGGACCCATTTTTCTTAGGGGGGAATTCCCCCGTCCCGGAAGGAGAAGATTTTTTTTCACAGAATACTCTAAGGTTTCTTCCTATTCAAACTGGAGGAATCTAACCTCCCCCACAAAATGGGCCTTTTTGATGTCTTTATTTCTCCTACCCGCCCTCTGTTCCCTGGGTTGCAGATTTTTGGGGGCAGGAAATTTTAGTTCCAGTTCTGGGGTGTCGAGGGACTTTTCAGATCCCCCGACTCTCCTGAACCTTCTTGTTGAGGGAAAGTAAGGCAACATGTGGTTCATCAGGTGGAGTTCTTTTTTTTTCATCACAGAGCGGTACACCATGATCTTCGCTTTGTCTTTCATTGGAGTTTGGAGCGACATCCACAGATTTTCCTTCAGTCTTTCCTCTACAGGTCCCCGGGGAAGTCCTCCTCGATCTATGAAGGAGCGGAATCAATACTAATCTAGTGAATAAATAAGACAGGTTACAGCATTTTTCCAGTGACTGTCTTCCCGGAAGGTTGACAGCAGTGGGACACACATACCTTACAGTCATTCAAGCACTCGGACAATAACAACAAATAATTCCTTACAAGATACAAATAACTATTGATATTTTGACTAGGGTTGTTTTTTGGTGATACCCTGTTGCACTGACAATGAAGAAAAGTACTCCCTGTTAGATAGAAATAGTTATGGACCTACCTGCTCCCTTCTGGTTCTTCTTTCTCTTGTTCTCATTCTCCAGATGTCTCCTCTGTTTGGCTCATCAATCAGCTGCAAAGTGTGTCTGGGGTGACAACTCTTTAACTGATTAATATGTACCCATTTCTCTTCTCCCAACTCTCTTTAGGGGATGCAGATTCTGTAGGCGACAGGTGAAATTGTATCTACAATTTCAAAAGAACCGCCCCAGCTAGGACAACATTTCTGCTCCTTAGTCTGGTTCCTTTGCAAATTGTACAAGTAGACCCTTTCTCCTACTTGGTATTCCTTTTTGGTTGTTTTTAAGTCATATTGAGTCTTCATCCCCTCTGCTGATTTTTCCGGATCCTGCTGAGCAGATGCTGAGGTAGCATCATCCTTCGTCCAGTCATTAGCTCAAATGGAGACATCTTGGTCGCAGAAAATGGTGTCGATCTGATGGCCAGCAAGACAAGCGGTAATCGGATGTCCCAACTTGGCACAGCATCTGCCACAAACTTTTTTAGAATGCTCACAATTGTTTTGTTGTACCTCTCAATTCTCCCACTAGAGGGCTGCCGGTATGCAATGTGAAGTTTACTTTTTACCCAAGTATCTCCCACATCTTTGTTATTACTTCACTGGTGAAGTGACTTCCTCTGTCTGACTCAATCCTTTGAAGTAGGCCTAAACGCGAGAAGATGTGGTTGATCATCAGGGCAGCTGCTGTTTCTGCCTTGCAATTTGGGGCCGGGAGACATTCCACCCATTTGGTAAACAAGCATGTTACTGTTAACATCTACTTGTTCCCCTAGAGGAGTGAATCACAGGCCCGATAAAATCTACTTGTAAATCTGACCAAGGCAGTGTCAACCCCCTCTTCTGGAGGGTAGCTTGGTGTGTGAGTGAAGTTGGTTGAAATTGTGCACACACAAAACACCCCTTCAAATATTGGTTGAGGTCCTGCCCCATGTGTGGCCAATATGCAACCTCCCACAAGATTTCTAGAGTAGTGTGAAACCCCCGATGACCGGCTGCGGCCGCGTCATGGGTGTGACTTAGCATCAGGCTTCGGAATGAGGTAGGTACCACCCACTGGTCACAACCAGAGATGGATCTTCTTACCAACACACCATCTTTGATTCGGAACATTTATGGACACTTCATCAACACCCTTAGGTCCACTTTCCCAATGTAATCGGTATCCATCACAGGAAAGTTCTCAGGGTCCTCAATGTGTTGATAAAATATCAGAATAATCGGATCCCCTTTTTGTGCCATGATTAAATCAGCATCTGGGGTCCCCTTACTCCACTGGGCAGTTGAGAGTCCATTGTGAGCATTTGTGTGGGACCTAGTGACAGCAGTGACCTGTATTTCAACCAACAGGGACTCGATCTCAAGTAGATCCCCCTGGATGGCTCTGGTTTTGGCCAGCTGATCAGCTAGGTCTTTTCCAGTTTTGTCTGACCCCTCTATTCTGGAATGACCCTCAATCCTCTTCCAATAGATGGTAATCCCATTTGAGGTGACCAGATCATCAATATAGTGTATTAGCTTGCCATGTGTGGGTGGTTTATTATTAGCACACAGCATGCCTCTGGTTTTCCAATTAACCAAGTGTTCCACAAAACCGTTCTGGACATAATCTGAATCAGTGATTATGACCAGTTCGTGGAGTTGGTGTTGGACTGCAGTGCTGATGGCCTGATGAACTGCCATCAACCCCACCACCGGACTACTGCGGGGACCGATTTTGTACCCAGCGGAGGGTTCCGGGCATCATTCACCCAGGCATTCCCAACACCGGCCACCAGTTCCTTTTCCCTGTTGTGGTGAACATGGCAAGAGCACCCGTCCATATAAACTGTGGGCATCCCCTGGCACTTGTCTTCTTCATAGACTTTGTGCGGGGAATTCAGGTACGCCTCCATGTTGTCCTGAATTGTATGACTTTCGCCCTCGAGACAGCTTTCTCTGGCACAATCATGCTAGTCAGCCAGTCATTGCGTGAGGAGACTCTTCTTGTTTTGACCATATCTGACCTCCACAGGAAAGCCTTGCATTGACAGAATCCAGAATTCTGGAATGACTCACATTTTCAGCCCAGATTCTGTCACTTTGGAGGTATTGCAAAGGCCGGTGTGGAGTCTCCACTATGATGTGTTCCCCGGATGAATTGGGGGTAATTTTTCAATGCCCACACCTTTGCCAGGAGTGCCTTCTCACAATTGGTGAATTTTTCCTCAACAGAGTATAAAGTCTTGCTTGCATAGGAGATGACTTTATTGGCCTCGCCATGCTTTTGATATAATACTGCTGTCAAGCATGTATCCGAGAACCCTGTCTCCAAGAAGAACTATTTGTTTTTGACAGGGGGAGCACTTAAAAAGGCACTTGTGAGAGACTTCTTTTGAGTTATTTTACTGCATCGGCTTGTTCTGGACCCCATTCCCACTTGACCCCCCTTCAACAGATGGATCAGGGGTCATGTGACCTCTGCGTAATCCTCAATGAACTTCTTACTGTAATTAGTCAGTCCAAGGTGGCTTCTTAGCTCACGCAGAGTTGTGGGGTATTTTAATTTTCGGAGTGCTTTCTCTTTCTTCTCCTGGGGACAGAGACCCTCAGGAGTTATTTCATGTCCAAAGAAGTTGACACGGGTCCTGCACCACTGTGTCTTCTATGTGTTGCTCCACAGTTGAGCTTTTTTATCAGGCTATCACCCACATAGGCCAGGTTACCCCTTTCACCCAAGTCAGGCATGGCCTTGTGTAGGAAGATGTTGAATTGGTCGCCAGAGTTTATGTATCCAAAGGGAGTCCAGGTCCACGTGTATTGCTGCCCCCCGAAGGTAAATGCTAGCTTTTATTGGTCCTCTCTACTGACGGGCACGGTCCAGTATCCATTTGTCAGGTCAATAGCAGTGTATACCTTTGACCCCTGGATCTGGCCCAGCCCTTGGTCAATGTAGGGGAGAGGCCACCGGGACATGCAGACCCATTTGTTCAGCTCCCTCAGGTCTGGGCAAAGTCTCCATTGGCCATTTGCTTTTAAAATCCCCAGCACCTGATTATTAAAGGTGCTGTGGACTGGACAAATTGTCCCACGGGACTCAAGGTTTTTGATTATTTCTGTCAGGGACTCCATAGATGCGAGAGGCAAGCAATATTGCTTCACAAATACTGGAGTCATTCCAGGGTCCGTGGGAATTGTGGTAGTATGTATCTCAGTGCGACCACAGTCATACAAGTCCACAGCAAATACATCTTTGAAATCTAAGAACACCTGTTTCAACTTTTGCTTTTGCTCCTGAGTCTCGTAGGCATCAGCTAGGTTGACCCGATCTTCAACCATTTGCCTGAAGCCTGGAAAGACTTAGGGTTTTGCTATCTCAGAGGCCTCCTCCAATTGTGTGAGCATTGTGTCATTGTGGACCTAGAATATCCCCTCATCCTGCCTGATGTCACAGGTCACCTCTTCCTCTCCATAAGGGCAAATAGAGTACACCAGGAAATTCCCCCCTTACCGGGTAAAGATCCTGTCTGGTGGTATGTCATTGTCACTGTCATTGTCAAAGCAGTCATTGGGGATTGGTCCTATCAGTTCATTTCCTAGATCCATGGAAATATGTTGGTCATCAACTGCCATTCCAATAATGGTGCCTACGCCCAGAGTGATACGCCTAGGGTCGCTGTTATCCATCAATATTAGAAGGTGTATTGTTCTACATTGACTAATGGTGTTGTGTTTAACCCCAACCGCTGCTGTTGGAGATGGGCATTGAGATGTACATAGACAACAGACGTTTTCAGTTTCTGTCCTATTTTAATTTTTAATTCAAGTGGGAATTGTTGGGTCTGTCCTTGGTTGGTGACCTCCTCTCCAATTTGAACTTCAACGGCATAAGGCAGCAATTGGGCTGACTGAAATGATTCCTCGGAATCAATCAAGCTCATTGGATTGTCCCCTAGTCTGGACCAGGCCTTGTAATTTATAAGGTCCAAATGAATTGCAAACCGATCACTGCCTAAATAGAATGCATCAGGGACATCTCCCACAACCCAACAATTATGCTCTATGCTTTTATCACCTATAGAAATTTTGAGAGTACACCTGCTAGGCAGGAGGTGTTTGGAATTGGGAGTTTCCAGGCCCATATCCCACTTATCGATAAATTTAAATATGGGAATGGTTGGTTCTTTTGGGAGCTTTCTGAACATGGCTTCGCTGATGAAGCTCTTTCCGTTGTTCACGCACACTCGGGGGAGAACAGACTCCTTCTCCTCATTTAACAGAATAGGGAGGAACAGCTGTTCTCTAATTTTCTGAAACTCAGCTAAACTTTGAGCTGGTTTCTCATCACTTTTAACTATAGAATTGGGATTTTCAGATTGTGAATCAGTATAAAATTTCAAAGTACTTCCTTCCAGTGTGGAATGCCACTTAAAACTTGAAGGAAGGTTCATTTTCAGGAATGGAGAGGAGTTCCCATCACCACTTTGTTGTCCTACAGCAATTAATGTAAAGTCAGGTATTTGATTATTTTGGAAATGAAACTAAATATGGTCAGAATTTTGTTCAACCATATGGCATGTGCCATTTAAACTAACATGGTTGACACTCTGTTTTAATTTTATTGGCCTGTTAGTCTGAGCCCAGAGGACCTTGTTCACACAGTCTAATAGGAGAGACAACCTGCGAAGGGTGTGATTCCCTAATAGACAGGCGGTTCGCTCTGGAGTCACCACTATGACCGGTGTTTCACCTTATGTCGCCCAATTATATTTTTCCAGATCTGCAGTCCCCTGAACAGGAATTTCAGTCCTGTCGAAGTTCTGGAGTTGACCAGGAAGAGGGGTGAGAGGGATCTGGTGTCTCTTCCCTCTTCCTGAATTTAGCTGCTCAAAGGCCCTTTTTGACAGAAGAGTGGCTTGTGATCCAGTACCCACTAGTGCTGAAAATGCACATTGCCCTTGCACTCGAATGGGGGCATAGTTCTCCCCTCCTTCTCCTGAAGTGGGTAAAGGTAATGGGCATTTTGGGCAAGTTGGGTGGTCAATTTCTTCATTTTGGACTCTGACACGATGGAGTTTTGGACAATTTTCCTGTGCCGGAGTCTGGGAATCTGTAATAAAAATGTCACATCCTGAAATAGATGAGATTTTGGAATCCCCTTTTTCTCTTAACTCTGTGCTGCCCCCTCTTACCTGGGTCAGTCAATAGAACCAATTTGTGAGGAGGATCCCTCCATTACTATTTTTTCATCAGGATAACAATTCTGGGGTTCAGGGATGGGTGACTCTGAATTGGACCCCACACCCACCCAGTCTTCGTTCAAATCTCTTGGGACCCATTTTTCTTAGGGGGGAATTCCCCCGTCCCGGAAGGAGAAGATTTTTTTTCACAGAATACTCTAAGGTTTCTTCCTATTCAAACTGGAGGAATCTAACCTCCCCCACAAAATGGGCCTTTTTGATGTCTTTATTTCTCCTACCCGCCCTCTGTTCCCTGGGTTGCAGATTTTTGGGGGCAGGAAATTTTAGTTCCAGTTCTGGGGTGTCGAGGGACTTTTCACGGGTGAGAAAGGAAGCTTTCTCTAGTGCTTTACACACCCCTTCCTCCCATGCCTCCTCCTCTGGAACCAGTAAATTGTCGGGGATCTCTCCCTGTCATTGCTCTGGGGTGCCAGACCCTTGGTTTGAGGGGTTCCTAGCCGCAATGTTCATCTGAGGGTTCTGCTGAGCCCACAACATGTGACTCAGATCCTGCATGAGATTCTGGACCTGGCTCTCCAGTTGGGACACCTGCTCTGGCTGGTACTGGGGTATTTGTGCATACCTAGGTGGTTCTCCTATCCCTTCTCCAAGTGTACCCTAAGTATTGGGAATTTTGGTAACCCTCTACCCTTGGCTCTCCCTGATTGGGTGGTCTGGACTGAAAGAAATGAGGGTTCTCCTGCAGGTTGGGGTTTGTTAGATACCGGGGAAAGAAACTTAACCTTGGATTTGGGGGATTACTGCCCTCCTGAAGGAAGTTAGGAGGGAAGTTTCCTGGGGCAGTACTTACCTGGTTGTATTCCCCCCCTTGGGCTGGGGGATTCCATACATACCGCAAGATAGGTTGGTTGCCCTCATTTCTGGGACTTATGTAATCAGGAGAGTTAGGGGTCCCATAGGTGGGATTACCTCCCTGACTACCACCTGCTGATGATTGGCCAGAAGGCCCTCTTTGTCTCTGATTTGGCTGGTTTTGGGTAGGTGCATTTTAGGCCCCCCTATTTCTAGGTCCAAAATGGGGGCAACCTTCACCTCAGCCCCCTTAGCAGCAGGGGTGTTGCTTGTTTTTTTTTTTTAATTGGTTTTTATTTCCTGCAGATTTTGGACCTCATAGATCTGGGTAGCCTGCTCTATTACCCAGTCAGGAGTCCTTTTATCATGACAATCCCTCACCAATTGGGTCATTATGTATTTTGGGAGCCCATGAAAATAAGTGGTTATGAATTCTCTGGAATTAGTGCGCACCCACCTGGTGGTTTGGGCAAAGGCGCGTTTCAGCTCTTGCACACTTTCTCTTGGGGCCTGATCTTCTCTGAATTGCAAATTGTAGGCCGCTTTGCGCACCTCTTGGGGGTTTCTGTAGACAAAAAAGTGCTTATAGGTGGACCATCTTGAAGGGTTTTGATCTTCCAGTCTAGCAAAGAAGCTGCAGTACTTGAGAGAATGTCAGTTTAGCATAATCTATGCAGTTCTGGCTATCTTTGATGTGAAAAGTGTCCATCAGTTGTTCCAGATGCTCCCAGACAGAATATTTTGCATTTCTGTGGTACAGTTTTATGAAATTCCTAATGGCCTTGATCTGCCTAATGGGGCCTTTCACCATAACTCTCCTCTCATCTCCTCCTCATAATTTGCCTTCTTTTGCCACATTACCTGAGTCCATTCGCCCTCCGACTCAGAGCCGTTACTGTTTGAGGTACCCTCATGATCTTCTAGGTGCCACCTGATTCTGTGAGCTTGTGAGGGGCTCGCATAATGGTGGGGCCTAGTTTCTTATCCCCTGAGGCGCACAGGCGAGTAGACTTCTGACTCCTCCCTGCTTTCAGGGTTGGTGGAGGATCTCCCCCCGCTGCCCTGATTGGGTGGAGGTCTTCAGAATGCTCTTTTGGGGCTACATTTCATGCTGTTTTCCTGCAATTTTAATCAAATGGTCCCTTTCGAGATGGTGCATCTGTAGATCTAATTCCCTGACTTTCACCTCATAGGAGGCTTCCTGGTCAGAGACATCAGTCATGATATTTTTTTATCTATACAGGGACACCTGCCCATCAATTTCTGAGGGGCGCTGACCTGTCAGCTCCATCATGCTAGGTCTATTTAAGTCTGGCTGCCCCATGACACCCAGTTTGTCAGGACTTCATCTGTGGCTGGTGCAGGTCAGGGGCATCAAATAGACATTGTGAACAATAGGCAGCACCATGGCCCCAGGAAAGACTTGGTGCAGATCAAACATGTGTATTTCAGGACATTGTTATGCATTTGTTGCAGGAGAAAGACTTGGGGGAAGCAGAAAGCATCATGACACATATTGACTGCCAAAAGACTCCAATTCCCAGCAGGCTTGCGTGCTCGCGCGCCACCAAACTACATTGGGACAACGCCCGAGGATCGGCGCATACCCGTTGTGCGCGGAAGGATCACTGCTTGTGCTAGAAGACATGGTTCGGAGAGGACGTGCAAGCAGAGGGCTCCTGGTGGCAGCGACACGCGGGGCACACCCAGTCTGTGAATAATGCAGGCCCCGTGCACCCTAGTAGATAAGTGCATCTTTCTGTATTGTTGTGAATGCAAGCAGCTACCGTCAAGGGAACGCTTGCAGTACAGTAATTGTCTGACTCAGTGTGTTCATAAATCTAGAAGGAACAAGCCGATTTGTATCAGATACTTTTCAGACGTGTCGGGACAGGGGGAAAGCTCTGGCACCACCTCTGTAGACTAATAAGAGGCCTATTGCCTGATTGGTGCTAATTGTTCCGTGTGAAACAACAAGGCTTGTATGCAGCTTTACATAGTAGACAGATTGTCTGATAGTACCGTGTGAGGTAACACGGCTTGTTAACACAAACTCATACATGTTTTTGGTTCTATTTTAGCGGCGCCCCACTGTAGCTTTACAGCAAGAACTTGTAACAGCGCCGTACCTTTACGACAAGAATGGGGATCACATCCCTTGTACTCGTTTCAGCAGCATCACACGAAGCTAAGTACTATTTGGTTATTCTAGTATTGTACTTGGTGATAATTGGGAAAGGGGCAATTGTGTGCAGTAGAGAGTTGGTTGTGAAGTGAACGACCAACATTAGTTACTGAAAACGAAGCGTGACAGGAATGCCTCTGCATCCCATATTATGCTATGTGTTTGCACTAATAACCATCGATCTCAGGAACCCCAGGAGGGGACAACAAGACAGACCTTTCCCTTGAACCCCCCTTCCTACCCAATACCTCTACCTTACCGTTTTCCCGGTTTTCCTAATTCCCCTTACCTATCTAATCCAATGGACCCTAACCCTCTTTCCCTGGCGGGTCATGGAGGCCTGAGTTTTCTATCAGTAAGGCACCAAGACTCAATAGGGAGGCTGGTGTATGTGCTACCTCCGTGCAAGATTGAGTGCCTGACACAGTTCTTGTGAACCAGCGGACATGAATTCAGCAGTGCCCTGGGCATACAAATTGGTAAGTGGGTTTGGGGCCCTTAGTACAGTGGGCATCATAATGTGATCAGGGGTTGCCCTGTCCCTTTCTACTTGTTCAGGGTTCCTCAAGTTTGGATTTAGCCTGGCATAATCCTTCTCCAACCTCCCTAGTTTCTCCTTCTCAGTCCCTTCCTCTTGATAGTAGGCAAAGGTCTGAGCCGTTTGCTCGGTTATCACGGCTTGACTGGCTTCTATTACCTGCTCTTGAGCGGTCACCTGCTTGTGCAGTTTCTTGTTCTCCTCACAGAGGGCTTCATTGTCTTTTTGTGCTGCCTGTAAGCATTGGGAACACTGAGACCATTTTTGTTGCAGGAGATTCACCTCCTGAGTTTGCACGTTTTTAGTTTGGGTGTTCTCTTCCAAAGCACCTTCTACTCATCTGGCATGCTCCAATAACTTTCTGCATTCTACTTTTAGTTAATTTAGTTTCTGGAGTACTAACTCTCTTTTCTGTAGTTCTGTTTTTAGTTTGCAGACTTCCTGACATAGGGCATATTTCTCCTGATTTAGGGTGCCCCTATGTTCAGCCAGGTGGTCCCTTTTTAGCTTGATAGCATTTAATTTCTAGCATTCTTGATCAAATTCTTCTTGTGTGTGGAGTTCTTTAATAATTAATTTATTACTTTCCTCTTCCACTTTCTGAATCTGCTTTTGTAACATGACGATTTGTTCTGAGCAAAATTTATTATATTTTAGTTGTTGATTTAGGTTCTGTTGACTCTCTTGTAGAGAGTTAGCCTTTTCCTGACACTCCTCTTTCAATGCATCTAATTTGGCTATTTTGGTCTGAATTATTCTGTTGTTGTAGGGCCAAGTCCTCTTTTAGCTGTTTAAGGTTATTTTCCAATCCTACCTCAGACTCTTGGCTCTTTGGCAATTTTTCTACCGCTAATTTTAATTCAGTCTGAATTTGGTTTAAGAGCACGGACTGATTCTGCCCAAGGGTTCTGTTTTCTTCATGTTTTGCCTGCATCAATCCCATATTTAGATACATATAGTCTGTGATTCTGACAATTTTAATCTGCTCCTCTTTAATTTTTGGAGTCATGTACAACTCGCTCAAAGCTTGATATAATAGGCCACACTCCTGCCACCTATCCATGTCCATGGCAGTGACCTGTTGCATCATTTCTTCTAGCCAGACTGCCACATCTAGCAGTGCCCATTCCCCCCTGACAAATAACTTGTGCAGAAAGTGCTGCCAAGCCATCTTGATGTCTACTGTGGTCATTTTGGAAAGTGTTGATTATTTATAAATGTATTTCTATAAGGGTAACCCGTATTCTGTTGCTTTTGTCTAGTTTGGGGTTGATTTTACTTTAGTTTTACACACAGGCCTGGTACTTAGGGTTTATGCTTTGGGGAGGCACTTTTTACAGCATAACACAGCTTTCTAGCACACAAAGTATCACTACCTTCAAGGTTAGCCTGCTGTGTTAAGCTGCCACGGCAGCAACACTTTTCACAAATCCCAGCGTGAGCCCCCAATCTTTTAAGGATTCCAATAGGGCATCACACACCATCCCCGGACTCTTGCCCTTAGTGTAGGAGGAAGCGCACAATTAAAATACTTTTACTTTATTTCCTACAAATTCGGATTGTGCTGGCACCCTACCCATCTAAGATCCCCTTTTACAAATACGCCTAGTCACAATCGGTCATGAACCAGGCCGGTGGGTAATACAATATTTATGTATTTTAAATTCAAAGAAAATCACACAATGTAATATTGGGCAGCAATCACCAATTGGGTGATAATTACAAGGCAGGTTGATGAAATACACTTAGTTCGACCTTCTGCTACCTTCTACCATTGCATTGCATTTTCTGCTCAAATTTCCAGTGCTAAACTGATGACACTCAATTCATTTTAGGCTGCCCTCAGCCACCTCCTCTCCCTCTCCCATTTCTGATTGCCTAACTACCATTCAAGATTGGTGTGCAGCCTATGTGCTTTGTCTAAATGCCAGCAAGACTGAGATCCTACTCATCGGCACACCTTCACCATCTTTTCCCCTCATTCTCTGGCTGGCCTCCCTTGGCCCTCCTCCTACCCCCACCTGTGAGGCTAAGAACCTCGGGGTCATCTTTGACTCCACACTTTCCTTCTCTGCCCACATCTCTGGGGTCTCTAAAAAGTCTAACTTCCTACTGCACCTCCTCAGACGTACTCTGACTTTCCTCTCCTTCCCCCCAGAAGCTCACTGTCTCCCAAGCTCTGGTTCTATCTAGGTTGGACTATTGTAACAGCCTCTTTTTAAATCTACCTGCCTCTACTCTCCGCCCTCTGCAACTAATCCAGAACAGCAATGCAAGACTTGTCCTTGGCCTCAAGCCCTGGGACTGTATCTATCCAGCTCTGAAATCTCTCCATTGGCTCCCAGTGGATGCAAGGATTAAAACAAAACACTCTGCATTGTCCACAAGGTTTTCTGGGGCCTAGGTCCAAAATACCTTCAGCTATCCCTCTGCAAATACCTCCCATCTCAAGCTCTCCGCTCCTCTATCTCTAACTTCCTTTAAGTCAGTCATTTTTCAAAGAAACAAGCTGGGGGTAGATCTCTGTCTTCGGCTGGGGCCTCCATCAGGAACAGCCTCCCTGCCACTCTAAAACTTGAGGATAACCTTCTCCGGTTTCGGAAGCACCTCAAGACCTTCCTCTTTGCTTCTGCCTTCGCTCCCCCTCTCCCTAGCTGATCTGCTATCTCTTGGCGCTGTGCACCTGGCCACCCTCTGTCCGCTGGGCCCAGGTACCTGCTCACCCTCCTGCATTACCTCTTGGTCACCCCTTGCACTAGGGTCTGTATCTGTACCCATACAGTCCCCCACTCCCCTCATTTCCTTCTTTTTCGGCACATATTTGACCTACCCAGTCTGCTGCCATAAACACAGCACTTGCCACTTGCTGGCTGCACTACCAATGTTGTATTGCCTCTTATCTATTCATTAGTATTCATATTTACTGTGCACTTTCCACCCCCATGCACTTTTCCCCTTTCCCATGCGCGTGCACGTTCTCAATGTCACTGGGCCTAGTAAGATCGTTGTTTGTTCTCCCCTGTTCCCCTCCCTTGCCTTGTCGCACGCTGAAACACTTGTGTACGAGCGTGATACAGATAAAATATCATATCATATCATTACTATAACATATCCAAAGCACAAATGAATGGGAGTGATTTTACTGTTCGCGTAGATAGCACCAGAGTTAATATTTCCCCCTGCAATGCTCCCTTGAACCTCTATTAATCGAATTTTGAGTGTATAGAGAGGAGCAGCATGGAGTCAGTTATACTAGGCAGCAAACAGATTTAAATTCCAACCTTCCCGCATGAAATGAGATGCAAAATCAGATTCAAAACCTTTGCAATTACATAAATATCACTCAGAATTGGTAAATAATTAAATTGTATGTGCGGTTGAATAAATGAGGTAAATATGAGTTATAGCAGTATCAGGGATGTAAGAATACTAGCAAAATACAAGGCAAGGTACTAACAATGGGCATACAATTCAGAAAATCCACTTTGAAGTGACAACACAGTGCAGCCAGAATCACACGCATAGAATTTGCATTTTCTTACTTTCACAGGTTTAAATGTCAAAACGTTTTGAAAAACGGGTGAAATAGAATCGGAATGCAGTTGTTATGCTGGGTGACAAATGCACATCACAGGGATGATATGCAAGTGAAAGAGTGACTCTCAGGTAATAACAGGATGAGATTCTCAATGCGAAAGGAAATTCGGCTTTAAAAATAAAAGTAGTTGACAGAGAAAATCGGTTTGGAAAGGATAGGACTAATTTCACTTAAACTAGATTTAGTGGCGAGAAAAAAGAAAAGCCACCCGTGAATAGAAAAGTTATGCTGCAGTTGCAACCCTTCACGCAGTGTGCTTCTTTTCAGGGAGAATTAATTTATTTAATCAAAATGGTACTAAGGACTTCCAAATGACAGAAATGAGTAGAAGAATAGCGCTAACACTTGGAAATAAAGGACAGTTTTAAACAAGTTATCAGGGTATGGATGGGATTACTTAGAAGGTGGAACCAAGACAAGGTATCAAATTGGGTGATACTATGTGTTGCTAAGGGATGGGGTGATACTCACGATGAGCGCTGGAGTTTGGGATTTGGGACAACCAACCGGGTTTCTGGACTCAATGGTTCTGTCCACGGTACCAGATTGGGGCTCTCCTAGCAGAAAAAAGCTGCGCCTGTCTTGTCATGGCATAGCGGCATGAAGGTAGTGGGGCAAAAAGCCGGTCTGGTCACAGGGTATTCAGGAAGGGTAGTGCAGCTTTTCTCCCTTTCTCCCTGAGTTAGTGGGATTTTGTTATGGGGTTTAGTTCTGAAGGGTGGTTCTGCCTGGATAGGATCAGCTATGCTCTGGCCTGGCAGGGTAATTTGGAATCTTGTAGGATGAAGATGACATGTCTGGATATACAGGAGCTGGAACATTCAGAAGGGTGTCTCTGTTATGCTCACGTGGTCTCTGCGGGGACATTGGGGCACGGTTGCAGCCCTCCCTGACTGAGGTCACCCTTGTCTGGCTTCTCCCTCTGCGATTATGCTGTGCACTGTGGCTATTGATGGTGCTGCTCCTGCGTGGACATAAGGGACCACGAGTATGTCAGTCTGCGACCCTTATCCACCTCTCTAAACACTTCCTCCCCAGCCGTGGTTTTTCGTCAAAATGACCTGTTCCTGAGAGGCTCACCTGATGATTGTTAATGGTGAGCTCTCCGTCCTGCTGCTTCTGGCAGGGGCTCTTAAATGTCAGGGTCCGAGTTCCTTCACTGGTCCCTCGCATGTGGTAGCCCAGCCCAGCTGTGACTAGTCCATGTCATTTCAGGTAAGTGTTGTTCCGTTTCTCGATATTTGTCTCTTCTCGCCTGTCGGCTTTCAGCCTGCTTTAGTAGAGTTGTATTGTGTGTTCCAGTATTGTTGATTGCTCCGTAAGTAATGTCTCTGTTTTGCTTTTTCCCCGTATAGGCAATGGTGTGGACCATGTTGCAGCTGCGAAGCATGGGCAGAATCCGGACGGAATGAAGATAGCTCTACGATGTTCCGGCAACAGGTAAGTGGTCCTTAGGGATGTGCGCAAGGATTGACTGAGGTGCGACCCTAAATGGAATGTTGAATAATATTCTAACCTTGTCTTCCATTTCTTCCACAGGAATTGGCTTTGTGAACGAAGAGCACAATTTGCGGTGGTATTGAGATCAGGATCGCGGAATTCCAGAGAATGAATCTGCGGATGGTAGGATTGACGTGGTCACTAAGCGGTATCTGCCCAGGTAAGATGCTGGATCCAAGAGGTAAGTCTGTCAACTCAGGCGGCGTGAGCGTTACGTTGCATGTGAGTGCAAATTAATGCAATGCGCTGGCCTAGGGGATGGAACAGCTTATATAGATGAGTTCCTGAGGCCACGCCCACTAGTCCTGGCTTGCCTGCCACACCCTGCCACTCCTAGAATCCTGCACATGCAGCACAGCCTCGGGAGTCACGTCCAAATAGTTTGTACGTGGAACTGCTCCTGAAGTAAAAGCACTTCGAAAATCGTGTACAATAAAGTGCTCTGGTGCTGTATTGAAGCATTACCATTTATATTATTACATGAGCCTGGCACCAAAGGCACCAGGACTGAGTCCAGCCGGGCTCCCAAAGTTGATATGTCCCAAAGGAGTGAGATTGGGTTATGTGATCCATTGACCCCATCACCTGATGGTGTGGTGTCTGTTTCCTAGGGCAGGTGACCATGACAGCACTCCCCCTCAAGGTCCCTCTTAAGGGTGGCCCTCCTCCTGGTCCTGGTTTGGTGGGGTTGTTGCAGTGGAACTGCTTGATCAGTCGGGGAGCGTGACATGCCCACTAGGTTCCCAGGTTCATTCTTGAGGCCCATAACCTTTCCAGTCTATAAGATGATACAACTTGGATCAAACTGTCTTAGAATCCAAGATAGTTTTGAATTCATATTCCTGCTCTCCCTCTACTATCTCGGGATCTGGTGGAGTACTGATCCGTGTATCTGGTTTCATTGGTTTCAGGAGTGAGACGTGAAATACTGGGTGGATTCGCATGTGGGAGGGTAGTTCTAATTTCAAGGCTGCAGGATTGATTACAGCCTTGATAGTTTAGGGTTCCAAGTATCTTAGGGTGAAAGGCCCCTGGTCCTTTCAGAGGAATGTTTTTGGACGCTAACCAAACTTTGTATCCGACCTGGTAGTTTGGAGCCTTTCTTCGGTGTCTATCTGCAAACTGTTTCTGTCTTTCGTTAGCCATGGCCAGGTGTTAGGCTGCCTCCTTAAGAACCTGCATGATGGTTTTGTGTTAGGTCGTTACTGCTGGCATTTCCAACACCTCGAGCGGGTCAAAAACAGATGTCCGTTGATGTCTTCCGTGCACTGTGTAGAATGGACTTTGCCCTGTGCTTTTGTGGATGGAATTGTTGTATGTGTATTTCGCTAACCAGAGTATGTTCTTCCATGTGTCCTCCGATTGTTGCAACATACATCTTAAATATGGCTCTAGAGTCTGGTTGGTCCATTTGGTCCGTTCAGTCTGGCTATCGGTTTGGGGATGATGACTCGTGGATAGTCGAAGGTTGATTTTGGCGATTTTGCAACATCTTCTCCAAAATGCAGAAACAAACTGAGTTCCACGATCCGATATTAGTACTGATGGAAACCTGTGTAGTCGGACAATCTGTTCTAAAAAATAGAGTAGCCAGAGCAGCAGCAGTTGGGAGCCCTCTCAAAGGAATGAAGTGGGCCATTTTGGAGAACACATCCACAATTACCAGAATGGTGTTGTATCGGTTGCAGGGGGGAAGATATATAATGAAGTACATTGACAGCGTATGCCAAGGTGCCGGGGGTACCATCAAAGGATGTAGAAGCCCGGCAGGACTTTGTTTTTGGGACTTGTGCTGTGCGTAGACCCCACAGGTTGCGATGAACTGGGCAATGTCCTTCCTCCAAGTCGGTCACCAGTAGCTTTTCTTTACTTTAGCCTGCATTTTAGCTATTCCCAGATGTGCTTCTACTAATGAGTCATGTTAGTTTGCTATGATTTGATTTTGCAGTTTTTTTGTCCGGGACATATAGTCGTCCTTGAAAGTATGGCAGGTTATTCACAATGGTATATCAGTCTCCTTTTGATAGCCAGTCTTGCTGTGCTGATGGATTCATGAGTTGTTGCAAATCAGATTTCAAGTCATCTATAGAGGTGGTTGGAGCAATTGTGCTTAGGATTCGAACCCCAGGAATGATGGCCACGGGGTTTGGTGCGATGAATGCCTCTTTTTCCTATTTTTTGCTATTTGCGCCATGACTGCCTCCCATACAGGTACCAACTCCGGTTTAGTTCAATGGGGACTTACTGGTCCATTCCGACCTTGGAGGGACCGGTAAGTCCCCATTTACCAAACCATTCCACATTCCCATTTGAGCCCCCATAGGGCTCAATTGGAATGGGGAGGGCGCAAATAACGGGCCGGCATATGCCAAACCCGTTATTTGCACCCAAGTCCCTTAACGTGTCCGTCCTTAACACCTGGTCAGACCAGGCGTTAAGGAAGGGACCCGCTAAGGGACCTCGTAGTAGGGCGGTAAGGGATTACCGGCACCAGTCTCCTTACCGGTGCCCAGTATCCCTTACCGCCGTACTCGGAATGAGGGCCAATGTCTCCATGCTTTAAAAGCTGCTCTGATCGCTAGCAGTTCTTTATCAGTGATTGCGTAGTTTAACTCAGGTGCTGAAAACCTACGAGACCAAAAGGCTACAGGATGCAACTGTCCTGTTTCGTGGTCTCTTGTGATAAAACTACTCCCATTGCAATGTTGGAGGCATCGGTTTCAACCATGTATGGTAGGTCTGGTCGAGGGTGTCGTAAAACTGGTGCTGTGGTAAATGCTTGTTTTAGTGTCCGAAAGGCTTACTCTGCCTCTGTAGACCAATGGAATTGTTTGTTTTTTTCGTAGCAAGAAGGTAATTGGGTGGACGATTTGGGAAAACCCAGGAATAAATTGACGATAAAAGTTGGCAAACCCGAGCACGCTTTTTCTTTTTGTGGATGTTGCTTAGGGCCAATGGAGGATAGCGTCTACTTTGCGTGTGTCCATGCATACACCCTGTGGTGTGAGTATGAACCTGAGGAATTCTACCTCTGTCACATGAAAAAAACACTTCTCCAGTATGGCATATAACTGATGTTGCCGAAGTGTTTCTAAAACTGCCAGGACATGATTGAAATGATCCTCCTTGGTGGCTGAATAAATAAGAATGTCATCAATATAGGCAAGTGCGCAGACATCCAATAGTTCGCGGAGAACGTCATTCTTAAAAAAATTACAATGCCGTGGGGGTATTACATAGCCCAAAGGGCATAACCTGGTATTCGTAAAGGCCGTATTTAGTGCAAAGGCCATCTTCCACTCATCCCCTTTTTTTACTCTGACAAGGTTGTAGGCCCGCCGTAAGTCCAATTTTGTACAAATCTGCACTTTTTTACTTGGTACAAGAGTTCAGGGATCAGTGGCAACAGATACTGTTTTTTTTACCATGATTTGGTTAAGTGCCCTTTAGTCAATAAAAGTTCTCAAGTTGCCCTCCTTTTCGGGTACAAAAAAGATGGGCGAGGAGGCAGGGAACTTGGACGGACAGATGAAGCCGTTTGCTAAATACTGATCAAGGTAGGTTCTTAAATGCTGGTTTTCCTGCTCTGTTAGAGCGTAAATTCGACTGCAGGGAATTTGGGCTCCGGGTACGAGATCGATTTGGCAGTCATGCGGCCTGTGTGGGGGTAAGATGTTCACCTGTTCCTTCTGAAAGACATCTTGGTAATCCAGGTATTCTGGTGGCAGTGAGCCGGTGAGGCCCAGTGTCATTCCCTTCTTTGATTATGGGTTGATGGAGCCTATTCGACTGGATCATTTTGCCGTAACAGGTATTGGCACATTCATGGGGAAAGGTCAGAACTACGCCAGTCGATCTTAGGGTTGTGGGTCTCTAGCCAGGGCATTCCTATTATCATCTGGAACTGAGGAGCGCCGATGAGATCGAAGGTAATGTCCTCTCGGTGGCCGTCCTGACACCCAATCGTTACCATCTCGGTGTAATGCGTCACTGGGCCGGATGATAGCTGAGATTCATCCACTGCTGTGACATTCTCTGATACCTGCTTCTGTCGAAAAGGAAGGCCTATCCGGGTAGCCAGAGCTTGGTCAATGTAATTTCCCAGAGCTCCACTGTCAATGTATGCTTCCGAAGCATGTATTTTTGATGGCTATTTGTATTTTACCAAGGGTACTTGGATGACTAGGTATGAGGTCTGTACACGTTCCTTTTTACCACTCGACAAGTGGACCCCTACGCTTGCCAGCCGTAAGGGTTTCCCAAGTCCTGTTCTTCTTTTTCTACTTTGTCAGTTGCTCCAACAGTTTTCATGGGTGGTTTCACAGGACATTCTCGAAGAAAGTGGCCTGCTTTACCACAGTATAAACAGAGCTGTTGCTGTCTACTTTTCTCCATTTCTGCCTTGGAGAGTGGGATCCGCATCCCACCGATTTGCATCGGTTCTGATTGTTCATGTGATTTGGTTTGATTCTCACGGTCCAAAATGGGGGCATCCTACACCTCAGCCCCCTTAGCAGCAGGGGTGTTGGTTATTTTGTTTTTTTTTATTGGTTTTTATTTCCTGCAGGTTTTTGGACCTCATAGATCTGGGTAGCCTGCTCTATTACCCAGTCAGGAGTCCTTTTATCATGACAATCCCTCACCAACTGGGTCATTATGTATTTTGGGAGTGCATGAAAATAAGTGGTTATGAATTCTCTGGAATTAGTGCACAATTTCTCTTGGGGCCTGATCTTCTCTGAATTGCAAATTGTAGGCCGCTTTGCACACCTCTCGGGGGTTTCTGTGCACCAAAAAGTGCTTATAGGTGGACCATCTTGAATGGTTTTGATCTTCCAGTCTAGCAAAGAAGCTGCAGTACTTGAGAGAATGTCAGTTTAGCATAATCTATGCAGTTCTGGCTATCTTTGATGTGAAAAGTGTCCATCAGTTGTTCCAGATGCTCTCAGACAGAATATTTTGCGTTTCTGTGGTACATTGTTATGAAATTCCTAATGGCCTTGATCTGCCTAATTGGGGCTTTCACCATAACTCTCCTCTCATCTCCTCCTCATAATTTGCCTTCTTTTGCCACATTACCTGAGTCCATTCGCCCTGTGACTCAGAGCCGCTACTGTTTGAGGTACACTCATGATCTTCTAGGCGCCCCCTGATTCTGTGAGCTTGTGAGGGGCTTGCATAATTGTGGGGCCTAGTTTCTTATCCCCTGTGGCGCACAGGAGAGTAGACTTCTTACTTCTCCCTGCTTCCATGGTTGGCGGAGGATCTCCCCCGCTGCCCTGATTGGGTGGAGGTCTTCAGAATGCTCTTTTGGGGCTACATTTCATGCTGTTTTCCTGCAATTTGAACCAAATGGTACCTTTTGAGATGGTGCATCTGTAGATCTAATTCCCTGACTTTCACCTCATAGGAGGCTTCCTGGTCAGAGACATCAGTCATGATATTTATTTATCTATACAGGGACACCTGCCCATCAATTTCTGAGGGGTGCTGACCTGTCAGCACCATCATGCTAGGTCTATTTAAGTCTGGCTGCCCCATAACACCCAGTTTGTTAGGACTTGATCTGTGGCTGGTGCAGGTCAGGGGCATCAAATAGACATTGTGAACAATAGACAGCAGCATGGTCCCAGGAAAGACTTGGTGCAGTTCAAACATTTGTATTTCAGGACATTGTTATGCATTTGTTGCAGGAGAAAGACTTGAGGGAAACAGAAAGCATCATCAAACATATTGACTGCCAAAAGACTCCAATTCCCAACAGGCTTGCATGCTCGCATGCCACCGAACTACATTGGGACAACGCCCGATGATCGGCGCATACCCGTGGTGCGCACAAGGATCTCTGCTTGTGCTAGAAGACATGGTTTGGAGAGGACGTGCAGCAAGCAGAGGGCTCCTGGTGGCAGCGACAAGAGGGGCACACCCAGTCTGTGAATACTGCAGGCCACGCGCACCCTAGCAGATAAGTGCATCTCTCTGTATTGTTGTGAATGCAAGCAGCTACCGGCAAGGGAACACTTGCAGTACAGTAACTGCCTGACTCAGTGTGTTCATAAATCTAGGAGGAACACGCCGATTAGTATCAGATGCTTGTCAGACGCGTCGGGACAGGGGGAAAGCTCTGGCACCGCCTCTGTAAACTAATAAGATGTCTATTGCCTGATTGGTGCTAATTGTTCTGTGTAAAAAAACAAGGCTTGTATGCAGCTATGCATAGTAGACAGATTGTCTGATAGTACCGTGTGAGGAAACACGGCTTGTTAACACAAACTCATACTTGTTTTTAGTTCTATTGTAGTGGCGCCCCGCTGTAGCTTAACAGCAAGAACTTGTAGCGGCGCCGTACCTTTACGGCAAGAACGGGGATCACAGCCCTTGCACTCGTCTCAGCAGCATCACACGAAGCTAAGTGCTATTTGGTTATTCTAGTATTGTACTTGGTGATAATTGGGAAAGGGGCAATTGTGTGCAGTAGAGAGTTGGTTGTGAAGTGAACGACCAACATAAGTTACTGAAAACGAAGCGTGACAGGAATGCCTCTGCATCCCATATTATGCTATGTGTTTGCACTAATAACCATCGATCTCAGGAACCCCAGGAGGGGACAACAAGACAGACCTTTCCCTTGAACCCCCCTTCCTACCCAATACCTCTACCTTACCGTTTTCCCGGTTTTCCTAATTCCCCTTACCTATCTAATCCAATGGACCCAAACCCTCTTCCCCTGGCGGGTCATGGAGGCAAGAGTTTTCTATCAGCCAGGCACCAAGACTCAATGGGGAGGCAGGTGTATGTGCTACCTCCGTGCAAGATTGAGTGCCTGACACAGTTCTTGTGAACCAGCGGACATGAATTCAGCAGTGCCCTGGGCATACACATTAAGTGGGTTTGGGGCCCTTAGTACAGTGGGCATCAAAATGTGATCAGGGGTTGCCCTGTACCTTTCTACTTGTTAAGGGTTCTCCAAGTTCGGATTTAGCCTGGCATACTCTTTCTCCAACCGCCCTAGTTTCTCCTTCTCAGTCCCTTCCTCTTGATAGTAGGCAAAGGTCTGAGCCATTTGCTCGGTTATCACGGCTTGACTGGCTTCTATTACCTGCTCTTGAGCGGTCACCTGCTTGTGGAGTTTCTTGTTCTCCTCACAGAGGGCCTCATTGTCTTTTTGTGCTGCCTGTAAGCATTGGGAACACTGAGACCATTTTTGTTGCAGGAGATTCACCTCCTGAGTTTGCACATTTTCAGTTTGGGTGTTCTCTTCCAGAGCACCTTCTACTCATCTGGCGTGCTCCAATAAATTTTTTTATTGTACTTTTAGTTCATCTAGTTTCTGGAGTACTAACTCTCTTTTCTGTAGTTCTGTTTTTAGTTTGCACACTTCCTGACATAGGGCATCTTTCTCCTGATTTAGGGTGCCCCTATGTTCAGCCAGGTCATCCCTTTGTAGCTTGATAGCATTTAATTTTTAGCATTCTTGATCAAATTCTTCTTGTGCGTGGAGTTCTTTAATAATTAATTTATTACTTTCCTGTTCCACTTTCTGAATCTGCTTTTGTAACATGATGATTTGTTCTGAGCAAACTTTATTATATTTTAGTTGTTGATTTAGTTTCTGTTGTCTCTCTTGTAGAGAGTCAGCCTTTTCCTGACACTCCTCATTCAATGTATCTAATTGGGCCTCTTGGTCTGAATTATTCTGTTGTTGTAGGGCCAAGTCCTCTTTTAGCTGTTTAATGTTATTTTCCAATCCTACCTCAGACTCTTGGCTCTTTTGCAATTTTTCTACCGCTAATTTTAATTCAGTCTGAATTTGGTTTAAGAGCACAGACTGATTTTGCCCAAGGGTTCTGTTTTCTTCATGTTTTGCCTGCATCACTCCCATATTTAGATACATGTAGTCTGTGATTCTGACAATTTTAATATGCTCCTCTTTAATTTTTGGAGTCATGTACAACTCGCTCAAAGCTTGATGTAATGGGCCACCCTCCTGCCACCTATCCATGTCCATGAGAGTGACCTGTTGCATCATTACTTCTAGCCAGACTGCCACATCTTGCAGTGCCCATTCCCCCCTGACAAATAACTTGTGCGGAAAGTGCTGCCAAGCCATCTTGACCTCTACTGTGGTCATTTTGGAAAGAGTTGTTTCTTTATAAATTTATTTCTATAAGGGTAACCTGTATTCTGTTGCTTTTTGTCTAGTTTGGGGTTGATTTTGTTTTAGTTTTACACACAGGCCTGGTACTTTGGGTGTATGCTTTGGGGAGGCACTTTTTACAGCATAACACAGATTTCTAGCACACAAAGTATCACTACCTTCAAGGTTAGCCTGCTGTGTTAAGCTGCCACGGGCAGCAACACTTTTCTCAAATCCCGGCGTGAGCCCCCAATCTTTTAAGGATTCCAATAGGGCATCACACACCATCCCCGGACTCTTGCCCTTAGTCTACGAGGTAGCGCACAATTAAAATACTTGTTCTTTGTTTCCTACAAATTCAGATTGATCTGGCACCCAACTGTCTAAGACCCCCTTTTACAAATATGCCGGGTCACAATCGGTCATGAACCAGGCCGGTGGGTGGTAATACAATATTTATGTATTTTAAATTCAAAGGAAATCACACAAATGTAATATTGGGCAGCAATCGCCAATGGGGTGATAATTACAAGGCAGGATGTTGAAATACACTTAGTTTGACCTTCTGCTACCTTCTACCATTGCATTGCCATTTTCTGCTCAAATTTCCAGTGCTGCGCTGATGACACTCAACTAATTTTTAGGCTGCCCTCAGCCACCTCCTCTCCCTCTCTCATTTCTGATTGCCTAACTGCCATTCAAGATTGGTGTGCAGCCAATGCGCTTTGTCTAAATGCCAGCAAGACTGAGATCCTGCTCATCGGCACACCTTCACCATCTTTTCCCCTCACTCTCTGGCTGGCCTCGCTTGGCCCTACTCCTACCCCCACCTGCGAGGCTAAAAACCTCGGGGTCATCTTTACTCCACACCTTCCTTCTCTGCCCACATCTCTGAGGTCTCTAAAAAGTCTAACTTCCTACTTCACCTCCTCAGAGGTATTCTGACTTTCCTCTCCTTCCCCCGAAGCTCACTGTCTCCCAAGCTCTGGTTCTCTCTAGGTTGGACTATTGTAACAGCCTCTTTTTAAATCTACCTGCCTCTACTCTCCGCCCTCTGCAACTAATCCAGAACAGGACTGCAAGACTTGTCCTTGGCCTCAAGCCCTGGGACTGTAACTCTCCAGCTCTGAAATTTCTCCATTGGCTTCCATTGGATGCAAGGATTAAAACAAAACCCTCTTCATTGTCCACAAGGCTTTCTGGGGCATAGGTCCAAAATACCTTCTGCTATCCCTCTGCAAATACCTCCCCTCTCAAGCTCTCCGCTTCTCTATCTCTAACTCCCTTAAGGTCAGTCGTTTTTCAAAGAAACAAGCTGGGGGTATATCTCTGTCTTCGGCTGGGGCCTCCCTCAGGAACAGCCTCCCTGCCACTCTAAAACTTGAGGAGAACCATCTCTGGTTTCGGAAGCACCTCAAGACCTTCCTCTTTGCTTCTGCCTTCGCTCCCCCTCTCCCTAACTGATCTGCTATCTCTTGGCGCTGTGCACCTGGCCACCCTCTGTCCACTGGGCCCAGGTACCTGCTCACCCTGCCACCCTCCTGCATTACCACCTGGTCACCCCTTGCACTAGGGTCTGTATCTGTACCCATACAGTCCTCCACTACCCCATTTCCTTCTTTTTCAGCACGTATTTGACCAACCCAGTCTGCTGCCATAAACACAGCACTTGCCACTTGCTGCCTGCACTACCAATGTTGTATTGCCTCTTATCTATTTATTAGTATTCATATTTACTCTGCACTTTCCAGCCCCATGCACTTTTCCCCTTTCCCATGCGCTTGCACGTTCTCAATGTCACTGGGCCTAGTAAGATCATTGTTTGTTCTCCCCTGTTCTCCTCCCTTGCCTTGTCGCTCGCTGAAACACTTGTGTACGAGCACGATACAAATACAATATCATATCATATCATTACTATAACATATCCAAAGCACAAATGAATGGGAGTGATTTTACTGTTCGTGTAGATAGCACCAGAGTTAATATTTCCCCATGCAATGCTCCCTTGAACCTCTATTAATCGAATGTTGAGTGGATAGAGAGGAGCAGCATGGAGCCAGGTAAACTAGGCAAAAGGTATACTAGGCAAATTACTAAATTCCAACAAGGTATACTAGGCAAATTACTAAATTCCAACCTTCCCCCATGAAATGAGAGGCAAAAACCTTTGCAATTACATAAATATCACTCAGAATTGGTAAATAATTAAATTGTACGTACGGTTGAATGAATGAGGTAAATATAAGTTATAGCAGTATCAGGGATTTAAGAATACTAGCAAACTACAAGGCAAGGTACTAACAATAGGCATACAGTTCAGAAAATCCACTTTGAAGTGACAACACAGTGCAGCCAAAATCACACGCATAGAATTTGCATTTTCTTACTTTCGCGGGTTTAAATGTCTAAACGTTTTGAAAAACGGGTGAAATAGATAGAATCAGAATGAAGTTTTTATACTGGGTGACAGATCCACATAACAGGGATGATATGCAAGTGAAAGAGTGACTCTCAGTTAAATACAGGATGAGATTCTCAATGCGAAAGGAAATTTGGCTTTAAAAATAAAAGCAGTTGACAGAGAAAATCGGTTCTGAAAGGAAAGGACTAATTTCACTTAAACTAGATTTAGTTGCTAGAAAAAAGAAAAGCCACCCGTGAATAGAAAAATTACGCTCCAGTTGTAACCCTTCACGCAGTGTGCTTCTTTTCAGGGAGAATTAATGTATTTAATCAAAATGGTACTAAGGACTTCCAAATGACAGAAATGAGTGGACGAATGGAGCTAACACTAGGAAATAAGGACAGGATGGACAGAGAATTCTGACAGTTTTAAAGAAGTTATCAGGGTATGGATGGGATTACTTATAAAGTGGAACCAAGACAAGGTATCAAATTGGGGGATACTATGTGTTGCTATGGGATGGGGTGATACTCACAATCAGCACTGGAGTTTGGGATTTGGGACAGCCAAGTGGGTTTCTGGACTAAATGGATCTGATCACGGCACCAGATTGGGGCTCTCCTAGCAGAAAAAAGCTGGGCCTGTCTGGTCATGGCACAGCGGCATGAAGGTAGTGGGGCAAAAAGCCGGTCTGGTCACAGGGTATTCTCAGGAAGGGTAGTGCTGCTTTTCTTCCTTTCTCCCAGAGTTAGTAGGATTTTGTTATGGGGTTTAGTTCTGAAGGGTGGTTCTGCCTGGATAGGATCAGCTATGCTCTGGCCTGGCAGGGTAATCTGGAATCTTTTAGGATGAAGATGACATGTCTGGATATGCAGGAGCTGGAACATTCAAAAGTGTGTCTCTGTTACGCTCACCTGGTCTCTGCGGGCACATTGGGGCACTGCTGCAGCCCTCCCTGACTGAGGTCACCCTGTCTGACTTCTCCCTCTGTGATTATGCTGTGGACTGCGACTATTGATGGTGCTGCTCCTGTGTGGACATAAGGGAGCGTGAGTATGTCAGTCTGCGACCCTTACCCCCCTCTCTAAACTCTTCCTCCCCAGCCGTGGTTTTTGTGAAAATGCGCTGTTCCTGAGAGGCTCACCTGATGATTGTTAATGGTGAGCTCTCCGTCCTGCTGCTTCTGGCAGGGGCTCTTAAATGTCATGGTCCGAGTTCCTTCACTGGTCCCTTGCATGTGGTAGCCCAGCCCAGCTGCGACTAGTCCATGTCATTTCAGGTAAGCGTTGTTCCGTTTCTCGATATTTGTCTCTTCTTGCCTGCCGGCTTTCAGTCTGCTTTAGTAGTGTTTGTATTGTTCGTTCCAGTATTGTTGCTTGCTCTGCATGTAATGTCTCTGTTTTGCTTTTCCCCGTATAGGCGATGATGTGGACCCTGCTGCAGCTGCGAAGCACGGGGTGGAATCCAGAGGGAACAAAGATAGCTCTACGATGGTCTGGCAACAGGTAAGTGGTCCTTAGGGATGCGCGCAAGGATTGACTGAGGTGCGACCCTAAATGGAATGTTGAATAATATTCTAACCTTGTCTTCCATTTCTTCCTCAGGAATTGGCTTCGTGAACGAAGAGCACAATGTGCGGTGGTATTGAGATCAGGATCGCGGAATTCCAGAGAATGAATCTGCAGATGGTAGGATGGACGCGGTCTCCAAGCGGTACCTGCCCAGGAAGAAGCTGGATCCAAGAGGTAAGTCTTTCAACTCAGGTGCCAGTGAGCGTTACGTTACACGCGAGTGCAAATTAACACGAAGCGCTGGCCTAGGAGATGGAACAGCTTATGTAGCTGAGTTCTTGAGGCCACACCTACTAGTCCTGGCTTGCCTGCCACACCCTGCCACTCCTAGAATTCTGCACGTGCTGCCCAGCTCTGGGAGACATGCCCAAATAGTCTGCATGTGGAACTGCTCCTGAAGTAAAAGCACATGGAAAGTCTTGTACAATAAAGCGCTCTGGTGCTGTAATGAAGCATTCCCATTTATATTCTTACATGAGCCTAGTGCCAAAGGCTTCAGGACTGAGTCCAGGCAGGCCCCCTATGTTGATACGTCCCAAAGGGGTGACAATGGGTTATGTGACCCATTGCCCCATCACCTGATGGTGTAGTGTCTGTGTCCTAGGGCAGGTGACCATGACAGTCTCCTGTATCTGTGAGTTTCCCCCTTTTATAAGGCGGGTGAAATCACAGGATCATACAATGGGGGCAGGCTTTGGCTAGATCTACCCCCAAGAATTGCATAGGTCAGCCAATATATGTCTACTCCTCCCTGGAAGCAGATTGGACTTGAAGGAGATGACTCAGTTTTGTGGGGTGTTTTTACAATGTGCTTTATTCTATCAACGTTATATTTTGCCAAAATCGGTTATGGAGCAAAACACTAATATTCACACATGTCATCATCAGGAAACTTATATGGGCAGATTACATATTTTATACTACACTTGCTGATCCAAATCCCAAGACGGTGCGATGCTATTTAGTAATTCTAGCAATCTTTTGCTATTTCCATGGAAAATAGTTCACCTAAAATTCTACAATTCGGTACAGTGAAGCATATTAATGTGGGTCATGTTTTCATCCAACTTTCATAACCTGGTCCTTTGTACTTTTCCCAGAAATGTCATTTTTCCAGCATATGATTCCACAACCTGTCAGAAAGGTCTACTTTTTCTTATTTTAAAAGCATAAAATTTACATTCATTCTGTCAAAATGTCACATTCCTACGTTCTCAGGTTACAAAAATACAAGTTTTAAAAAGAAATGTCTTTAAAATAAAGTGGGCCAGCTCTACCCCTAAAGAGGGGCAGTCTTCCAATCCTCTGATCCAAATGTCTTCCTCTGGCCCACTGGCACAGGGGTTGTCATAACAATTTCTTTGATCCTGGCAGTTGCAGCAGAGGAGAGGTGTTACCCGGACTTCACACCTAAATGTCCCAGAAATCTTTTGCACCAGGCTAGAGCCCAGTCACAAAGTCTGACGAGCGTGTGAGAAGCTTCCTCTTGGTCCATTCATAGTTTCCAAGGGGCTGGTCCTTTAGGGGAAGGCAAATCCTGTTCCCAGAAAACACATGTACTTTGAAGCCAGGCCAGGAAAACCTGTCTTGCTGGTTCCACAGTAAATGCACTTATTTATTTACTTATTTTGAACATCCTATATATGTTTTCAAACAATACCCCCCTTACATTTCTAGGCAAGGACAGGGCCTTAACTCAACCACGTACTCTTTTTAAACAGACATGTTCTTGTTTGTAAAAAGCAATCCTTTTTACATGTGGTGAATTTTCCTTTTGCTGTCACTTCCACTGCGGTTTTCTCTTCCATCTAGAGTCTAAACATTCTTTGCAGCTGTAGTCAATTTCTCATACACAGCAATCTGTTCAAGGCAAAGGTCCACTGACACTAACATAAGCACAGAGAAATAGGACTTCATTTGAAGAGTTCAGCTGTGATATTGTGTTGCAAAGTAACGCATTTTTCGTGCGGCTGGGATTAAAGTTCTTTCTGATTTCACAGATCTTGCACGACACAGCCTATCATTCTGTGACAAATGCTTTCTTTTGCTGGAGCACAACCTCAATATGGCTGGGCATAGTTGAGGCTCACTGGAACCAACTGTGTACTGCTGAAACGGTGGAAAAAGGCATCAGGGCACCATCATTTTAAATGCAAAATATTTCCTTTTTCAATGGGAAATTTTGAGCTAACAGCAGAGCAGTGCTGTTTTTTTTCAATTCTTTTCTTTGGTGCACATAAGGAACCCACTGGCAGCCTTTCTCGGTGTGTTCCATGTTCCATCTTGCCCCCATATGTGCTTGGCAAAGACAGCACAGCCATTCTTTTGGTGACTGCTAAACGCAGTTTTCAATCCCAGGCGATAGTGCTCAACAGGTCCAGCACAGCCAATCTGCCGGTGACCGCTGAGATGTGGTTTGGTGAAGTATGGGAGTTCTGCTGGGTGGCAGATGTATTCCTCACTCAGACCACTTCTTTGAATCATCCTTCAGACTCCAATCCTGAAAGAATATTTAGTTGGACCCTGCTGGGAGAGCAGCCCTTCCCAGAGTCCTCCATTGGTGAGATGAGGGCAGGTGTTCCAAAGCAGAGGCAAGCTCTGTCCCCTAACCATCCCCAGTGACAATTGGGGGTGACCTTGCTGAAACAGGACCTCATCTCTACCAGCCACCATGTTGCCTAGGACTTCACCATGTTGCAGGACCCATGAAGATGTGTACCAGCCTCCCCAGTATTTGGGAGTCTGGGAAGGGACTTGGCCATTGCCACCCTGGAGTGGGACTCAACACATGGAAGCCAGAACAGCCAAGATCCCTGTTGTCAACATGAACCCGCTGTGAGTCATGACTCGAGCATGCTCAACACAGAACAAACTAACAGGACCTTCAATGCTGCCTTTGGCATTCATTGTTCTTTGAACCACTGTTGCCCATTGAACCCTGTTCACCAATGCACTGTGCCCCCTGAAGTGCATCATTGCATCAGCTTGAACTAGTGAAGCACTGCTGTCTTACATTGCTCAAGCCCCCGTCCGAAGAACTGGCCTTGTCATCGCCACTCTTGTAAGACGTTCAACCAAACCTCCTGCTTCCCTAACTGTAACTTCCAAGCTCTGCATAGAATCGACTAGTCTGAGCATCCTGGACAGAACTCATCCACCACCGATTATCAACCAACAAACTCAACCTGGTGGGTGCTTGATCCGCACAGTTGAAGTAAACGATTCAAGACCATTGCTGTCTTACAGCCAACCCCAACACAGAACCACCATGCCTCTGGACCACCGTGACTACTCCATCTTCAAACCAAAGAGAATCTGCAATTAATGCTGAGAGCCTGGTTTGATGCCCTCAAACCACCAAGACCGTTGCAAAGATATTGTTGCCTGGCATCTGCCCCTCTCGTCCATCTTTGGGCCCTAAAAATTGTGCAGGACATTGTAATCTCTTTTTGCAAGCTCAGGACATATCCTTTGAACATTTTGGTGTTTTATTGGCTGTTTTTCATTAGCCAGAGTGCTGCATCTTTTCTATGGGCCTCATTACGACCCTGGCGGAAATCGCGGTGCAAAATGCACCATGGAGCACGGCGGAAAGCTGCCGATAGCGCCATGGGGGTTGGTGGATTTTCCGCCCCATTCCGACCTTGGCGGGGCGGTAAATCCCCATCCCCCATTTTACCCTTCCCCATTCCCATTTTTGCCCCATAGGGTATAATGGGAGTGGGGAAGGCGTTAATTACGCCACCGTAAAATACGGTGGCGTAATTAACAACAAGGTCCCGTAGCGCCATGGATTTCTCCGCCCGGAAAAACCAGGCGGAAAACGCTCCATGGCGCTACGGGAACTCGTAGTAGGGCGGACGGGTCCGCCGCGAATAACGCTGGCGTAAACCCACTCCGCCAGGGTCGTAATGAGGCCCAATGTATTTTCTCTCAATTGCAGTTTCTTTCTATAATGTACGCTTTCCGTCAGTAATAACCTGTATTTGGTTCCAGTCAGCAGAATGTGCATTTTGTCATCAGTCTATGATATGTACAATTACATTAATAAAATGTGGTTTGTCATTTATCAGAAAGTGCAATTCTGTAAAGGATATATGCTAATTGTATAACATCACGTGAATATTTCAATATTTCGAATTGGTATCACCATAGAGTGTATACTTTTCAATGCCGCTATTTCAGAATGCAATGTCGATGTTTCCTTATATGATATACACATGTCATCATATAATGCGCGTTTAATAAATGTAAAATGTCGATGTTTCCTTATATGATATACACATGTCATCATATGATGCGCGTTTAATAAATGTAAAAATAAATAAATAAAATATGCAATCTACTATATGAGCTACGGGTTTCATTATATCATAGATACGTTTGCGTCTAGTATATGGTGTTTTTGTAACAGAAGTATGTGTTGGAAATGCAGAATGATGCCATTGACGCCCCCTCGCGTGGGCTCCGTTCTTTCAGGTGTCTGCTGGCTTCATTGCTGTAACTGCTGTAATGGCACGTCCCAACTTGATGACATTTTCTGCTGCATAACTTCTAACACAGGGCCTCCTACTGCTTCCTCCATTCAGCAACTCTTGTTAGTTCTGCCACCAAAGGCCTGTATCTGGGATTTCTGCTATGTTTTCTTTCATGCTCTGCTGCAAGAGTGTTTGTGTGCCGCTTTGCGCCTCCCACGAAGTGGCGTCGCTAGGGGAGTCGTGGGGGGGCCGCCCCCCAAACCCTGTGCCCCCCTTGTGCCCCTCTACCTAAGACGAGCAGTGACCACGTTCTCCCCCGACTTTTGTCTGTGCCCACCCCTACGTTTGTCTTTGGCCCTCTCTGTGGCCCTCCTAAATTTGATTCCTGGCGACGCCACTGCTCCCACGTACTTTCAATGTCACGCTCTGATTCAGAATTAATTATTAATCCTTTAACGAGCGGGACTCTTGGAAAGTTGGTTTCAAGATTCTAATTCCAGATAAGACTATTCTATTCATCACAAGTGCCAAATCAAAGGAGGCACTCTTTAACAAAACAATCCCATCATCTCTGATGAATATCTCTACATTTTCTTTTCTCTTAATACTTGGCAATATGTTGGCGTTGTGTGGACGCCGCTTACAGTGAATAGCGACAGGAGTTATAATGACCAAAACAATGATAGCTAAGCATCTGGTTTTTTTTTGTTTACTTTTTATTTTACATTTCCATGCAAATAGGTCTTTACTTGGTAAATCGTATAGGACGTCTTACATACTATAAGAGGAGCTGAGGAAATATTACCATACTTGTCAACACGACCCACTCCAATCTGACGGTGCTTATGCAGTCCTGATTTTTTTCTTTGCATTTTGGGGCTTGTAGTTCCACGTTTCCCATGATAAAACTCGGACTACAAGTCCCAGAATGCTGAGAAAAAAGGGCTGGAAAATCACCTACAGATTGTAACAGGTCATATTGGCAACTATGTATTACGAGTAAATATAAACATTTCGAACAAATGAAAAACAGGAGGTTGCCTACAAGCGTCTAGACTTATTGATGTTTATCTGATTTTAAACATATAGGCGCTCAACAGAGGTGATATAGTGGTGCACGTTTATCCAGAGTGAGAGCACAAGAGTACATGTATTGTTTTCACTTACTCCAAATGTCATTACAGAATTTAAAGATGATAAGGATGTAAATAGTGAATGGCTGGCTGCCTGCAGCTAAAATATTCAGACATACAGATTGTCATCTTAACCTCATCCACAATGTCAACATTTATAAAAATGACTGGTTGCCCGGTCCTGTTATTTTTTTGCCTTCAGGAACTTGTACATTTGAGCAATCTAGAACTACAAGTGCCAGAATGTAAATGTATAGATTGGATTTCGATCTAGAGAATACAGTACTGGGGCATGTGGCATTTTGCCATGTTTCAGTACCATCACCATGATAGGGAACATGTGAGTTTTTTCAAAACCAACAGTGTTGACTTGTAGGACTACATCGGGAGCACAGAGACGATTGGTGAAAGAGCACGGGTGAGGGGAATTGAAACAGTACAGCAGGATGGGGGTGAGCCCCCATTCCCAAGAGGGCACTGAACGTACAGCACTGGTGCCTGTTGTTGCACATGGGGGACACCTGCAGCACCGGGCGAACATTAGCAATGCAGGGAATCTGACATAAGTATGTACTACTAATGGAAATAGTAAAAATAAATGTACCCAAAGGGGACAACAGATTTATTTGTCTACATCTGTCACTATTGTTCATTCCATTTCTACTTCTTTATGGATGAGGCACTACACTAAGAGAGGTTTTACAGTGCTACAACCGTGAGTAGGGAGAGGTAGGCACAGAGAGAAGACGAAGAGAAAGTGTTACATCTCGAATGCAAGAGTTTTCAGCTTCTTGTTGTGGGATGTTCTGACCCACTAGCCTATGCCCTGCAACATCACTGTGTGCTGCTTTCATCAAAAACAACAGTATGGCCGCCAAAAACCCTTATGCGCGCTAAAAATCGCTGAGAAGTGCGCGGGGAAACCTGAAAAATAGTCTGACAATCGATTTTGACTATGTCAGTGGTAAAACAGGAGACCACAGTGCCAAAACCTATTATTGGGCTGCCCACAGAGTGAAATAGAACTGCTTGAAAAGGCAGTGCTGCATTGCCAGGAAAATCCACAAGTGTTTAAAATCTGTTTTTCCTTGGCTGTTGAAAGTGCAAAATCATGGTTCCCAAACAGCAGAGAAGATCCAACATACTTGTGGGGTGTTCACCATCACCTTATTTAAGGAGTACCCATAAGCACAATGTCAGGAGAAACACCTTTCATCATAAAAAATCCACATTCAAAAGGTGCTTGCCTTGGAAAAATATGTCAGATATGGGCACAGTACCACCGCTCGCCTGTGTCAAAAGCTTTCATTGCTTATACTGTCAGTTTAAAACTTGTGTCTTAAAATCAAATTGTAGAAAAGAAGAGACTTGCCATCAAAAGCAATATGGGTTGCTACAATTCAATTTCTATATTTTAAAAAGACTGGAATGAAGAGATTTGTGTGGATATTTGTAGAAAATGTAAATTATATTTTAGAAAGGACAATTTTAAACTGTGTTTTAAAAGTGGACTAATGTCAGCTACACTGGACTTCAAAGACATTCCACAGCTTCTCCCCAAACAAAGGAATCTTCCTCCTGCTCTCTGCTCAGGAACTGGCATTGATTTGTTAAGGGTAGTGGGAGGAGATTTTGGCCTGTTGCCCTGAGTAGGGACAAAAGGCTCCCTTGACTGGAAGGAAATGCAAATTCGGGTGTCAACAGAAACCAACTGCTAAGGAAGAGAGGCTCAGGTTGCTCTTGACCCAGCCAAACCTTGGAGGCGGAGCTAGACTAATATGTGTATCTGAAACTTCAAGGAAATATCTTTTTGGAAAAAGACTCATAGAAACCTGTGTGAAACTTGGAAAAATCTGTGTTTTATAGGTTGTTAATATAAAAATGCTGCTCACAATTTGAAACTACTCTGGACCCTGTGCGATATTCAGAGACCAGACTATCAAAATGTTGATATTGTAGCAATCGTGATAATGCTAGGAAATTTACAGGATCATGCCCAGATGTCATGCGCATGTATGTGGAAAAATGTGTACAGATCTGACACTGGGTAACCAACCAAAAGCGTGAAAAACTGTCAGTTTTTAACCGAAACTCTCAAGAAGATGGGTCTCCGGCAGATATGTGCTCTATTAAATATGTGATGTGAATATGTATTATTAGCAAGTTGGTGATATTGTAAATATGCTTTATTTGAAAAATAGGTTTTCTGTGTAGAAACAAAGGGGAGTTTTTTCCCTGGATTGTAAATTGCAGCTTCACTATGACACTAGGTTTCCTTCTCAAATCAGGAGAGGGGGAATACTCTGACCAATCGGATTCCTAGAGGGTGGGCTTAGTATAATCAGCCTATCCACCCCTTTGGGAAATAGATAAATAGGGACTGTTTTAGAACCTAACACACACATTCACCCATGAACTGATTTACTGGAGAAGCGCTCTGCAGGAGAAGCCAGAACCAAGACTCCAGAACTCTGAAAGCAGAAGGCCCATTCCAAAGCTGAACCATCCTCAGCTGGCCTTAAAATCTGATTTTAACCCCAGACTTCCAAGGGGCACATCAAAAATTGAACAGCCTGACTGTGCTGTTTTCTGCTTCTTGCCAAGAACTCTTACCAGAACCCAGAGATCCAAACCAGTAGAGCAAAGCTGAAACCAGATAGCTGTAAACTCCAGAACCAACCCATCAGATCCAGTCCAGAGTGCCCTGCAGAGACCAGAGTGTGTGCTGAGAGCAGAACCGGGTGCCTGAATCCTATCTGCCAGTCATTCAACCATCATTGCTAGTGTGTACCAGAAGCTATCCAAAGCGGCTCCCACTAGTTTTGAATCCAATTTAGAGAATTAGATCCATTTTTAGCATTTTTTCCCATTCATTTAAAATCACATTCAAAAGCAATTGACCTGTTTTGTAATCATTTCTGTTTCTCTCTAAGCTTGCTGGGGGAATTGGGATTGAAACTGCATTTGTGTTTATCCCTGAAACCTGAGTTCTTTCCTTCCATCTCTATATTGCATATTAGGGGGGATTGTCGGTAGTAGTAGTAGTATCGGGGGGGAAGGAGTGATTACATTGCATTTGATTGAATTCATATCAAGTTTTATTTCTGTGCTGCATTAATCTCCTATCATTGCATTTGACTGAACCCACACAAAGTTTTATTCTATGCTACATTATTCTTCTCATCCATACTCCTATTGATTAAAGAGATTGTTAATTGTAATATCACCCAACGCTGATCATTGTATAAATATTAATAGTGTGACATCTAGATATTGTTCAAATTCATAAACTTGTGATATATATATCTTGTTCAAATCCATCAAATAAATCTTTTAACTTTGCAAAACAACCTTCTTCTTGGTTCAGTGAGACCGGGGGGAATTCAATGAGAGGGGCGTGATATAAGGGTACATCGTTCAGAAATAAAAGAACTTTAGACACAAAAATATATAATTAAGGGTTCCATCTGGGCATCATGTGCTAGACATTGGCCCTCATTACGACCTTGGCAGAGAACCATGGTGCTATTAGCACCATGGTCCATGGCGCTAAATTGCCAACTCCGCCATGGTGGTTGGGGGACTTACCGCCCCATTCCGACCTTGGCGGGGCGGTAAGTCCCCAATCCCCATTTACCCTTCCCCATTCCCATTTTTGCCCCATAGGGCATAATGGGAGTGGGGAAGGCATTAATTACGCCACCGTACATTACGGTGGCGTAATTAACAACAAGGTCCCTTAGCGCCATGGATTTTAACGCCTGCAAAAAGCAGGCGGTAAAATCACCATGGCGCTACGGGAACTCGTACTCAGGCGGTAAGGGTCGGCGAAATTTACGCCGGCGTAAACCCCTTACCGCCTGGGTCGTAATGAGGGCCATTGACTTAGGTGGAGTGCTGGGTTGAAACCACTTACATTGTGAAATTATCAATGGCTGTCTGTTTTGCGAAGTTCTAGAGTTTAGCACTCAATACCATGCAAGATCGCCCAAGTGCACGTGATCGTTGGACACAAGGAGTGAACATAAGGTTAGTGGTAGAGGCCTGTGACAGTCGGGTTGATGCCTGCCATTTGTAGTTTTGCTTGATATAGTAGGGGGCAGATCCATACACGCCTTATGTGCTAATGACAAAGGTTTGAAGGAAATGCTACCTTTAATGGGCAACCAATGTACCTTACAGAGGATGAGGGTAATGTGAGCATATCTTGGAGTGCTAGGAACTATTCTGGCTTAAGAGGTCTGCCAAATCTGAAGTTGATTAATGGTTAATAGAGATGCCCCCTGCACATGATGACTTTAGTAGTGCAGTCGAGAACCGACAAGAGCAAAAGCCAACAATTCTACCGTGATCCTGCCTAGAGATGAATCGTTTGGCCACCTGATATAAAGTCTGGATAGGTTAACAGGGACTTTAAAAGAGCAAATGATGATGCAACCAGCAAGATTTCTGTCTTGCATTTATTTAATCCAAGACAGTTTTAAGCATCCATGATTCAAAGCATAGTTTCAATGTGCAAAATATCGGTATGTGGATCGGCATAATTTTGAAATACTGTGCCCAAATTAGCCCATAGGTCATGTTCGGGCCTCATATAAATGTTGAACAAAATGAGAGAGATACATGAACCTTGGGCAACTCCAAATGTAACCAATTCCGGATTGAAGGTATAGGGACCCACTTTCACTTGACATGCATGATTTCTTAAGAAAGATGATAACCAATCTACAGACATGTCAGAGGGAACAGCAACATCTAATGCATATTCGATGATGTCAAAGGCTGCAGAAAGATCGATAGTCATCAATAATACTACATGGCTGTGATCCATTACATGCAAAAGAGAATCTTTGATATCAAGGAGAGCCATTTCAGTGACCCTGCCTGGATGAAAACCAGATTGGCGATCACCCAGGAGTTGGTGCGTTTGCAAGTGAGTTTGCATTTGGAGATGGGTTGAACGATCTAAACTTGTGTGTGACAGTAACAGGACACATGTGTAGGCTTTTAGAAGTAATTAGTAAGTATGAATGGCTTATTTAAGTAATTGTGGTCACTTGGCAGCACATTTTCACATGGAATTGGCGCCATCTGAAAACATGCTGTAACATCACCAGAATGCCAAACATACCTAGTAATTAACTTTAAAGGGCCAGACATGTGTGCAGGTTAGTGTATGCACACACACCCTTACTCAAAGCCACTGTAAATAGACTTCAATCCACTATGGAGCAAAAAAGGAAATTCTCCTTCCAAATCGGGGTATTTTTGGCAAAATTGTACATTAATTTTAAAAGAGATCTTTGTGTAAACCATTCTTCGCTGCACCTTATAATTCATGCACAGTAAAAGCTGCATGCATACCATAAAGTTCACCTTAAGGCCCTGCAGATATTTTTTCTTCCCTTCTTTTTAGGTTTGTAGTTTTCACCTTTTTGCCTGTTTTTGGGGAGTCACACTGTCTGGTTGTCTGCTCATATGTAGATGTTGACAGACGTCTTTTCACGATGTCTTTTAGAATCGCCCCATGTGAGCAATCTATAGTTTGCAGATATTTGCGAAAGCCACGCTCCTCCCTCCTCCAGAAGATTCACAGCATTAGGATGGCAGAATGAAGGACCAGACAGAATTGGTGTGTTGTAAAAGGATAACGTTGAAGCCATGCACAGATCACCCTACTCATCTTGCCTTAAGCACACCAGGATTTCATTGGGGCAGGTTGTCTCTTTCCCGTGGTATCACTTGCGGCTGGGTCAAGGTTTGGATGATAGAATGTACCTTCATCCATGGGAAACCTTGAAGTTGGTACCATGCACGCAGTGCTGCTCGAGCTCTTGCCAACTATCCAGAAAACATCATATTATACATTATAAATCGAGGCAAAACTAAAAATGCAATTGAAGGATGTGTACGCTGAAGCATTGAAAACTGAAATTATGCAACAAGAAAATATGGAATGGAGGCTCAGCCTCCCCACTTCACCAATGTATAAAATCCTGAGCACATCACTGTACCTCAATATGCCTTATTTACTGGATTACCCAGAAATGACTCTGTACTGCTCTTCTGGGAGTTCCCATGGCTTGGCTGCATGCAGGAGTTGAATTGAATGTCCATAGAAACCGTATGACCTGCTCACAGAATCTCATTAGTTACCTGTATGAACTCAGATTGATGATTGAAGGAATTCAGGGTTGTGTCTGCAAGTGCTCAATGTGGTGCCTTCAGAAACCCAGAAGGCTACCAGCAGGAGTTTAGTGTTACCCCTTCTGCGGTTTGATTGGGTGTCTACAAATGTTCAGTGCTGAAACTGCACGCGACCAGTGGCAATCCTTAAAATGGCCAGTGCTGCCAATAAACACGCTCTGTTGGTGGTTGCAGGAGGGTAATGCGGCATGTTTGGAATTTCAGTGAGGCGCTCAACAGTGTTTGATAGATGCCTGTAGGAGCTAAATGGATGGCACGCAGGTGATCAGTGGAGGAGCTGCAGCACCTTCATTAGATGCTTGCAGGAGCAGGTTTGATGCTGGCTGAAGCTCTGCTTGGTGGTTGCAGGAGATCAGTGTGTGGCCTGCACAAGATTCTTTAGGTGCCTGGGAAAGCCCTGCGGAAGCACTTCTCCTCCAGCCGTACTAACATTCTCAGAGGTTTGTTAGAGGTGAATGGAGTTGAGGAAGGTGCTGTGGTCTTATAGTCATCCACAAAGTTCTGCTAGTACATAAGTAACATCCCCAAATGCCTACCCCAAGGTTTGAGTATCAAGAATAGCTTGGATGTTGCTCTTGAAATGCTCTTGAGACCCTTCCCCCACCTACTCCAAGGCCAAGGTATTCCACAGAACTATGTCATATGAAGCATATACATGACTTCATAGTGAGCGGGGCCTTTTTCAGTGATTGCAACCCTCATTTAAGGAGCCAAAGATGGTCTTGCCAATCCAAGTTGAAGACTGATACATAATACAGATAGGTAGCCTATTGAGGGAATAATTTACCAGCCTTTGAAAAGCATCAAGTGCATTCTTGAACCAAAATCGCATTATCTAGTACTTTTACAAGCTCAGTAGAACATGTACTCTTCCTAGCATGGTCAGTTAAGGCAATCGGATCTACGTGATCCGACCGCGGCTGATTTTGCTGCGGCCGGAAAGTTTGCATGAGAAAGATGCGAACTACCAAAAGATTGCACCTTTCTCATGCAAACACACCTACATACCCACATCCGCACCCACAACACGCCCACAACACACCCATGACACACACCCCACCCACACCCTCAACACACCTCCACCCACACCCCCAACATAAACAAAACCCACTTACCTTTTTCTTCATACTGGGTCCCTGCAGCGCCAGTTCCCTTTCACTTCCGTGATCGGGAACCGGCACCGCAGGGTCCTTTTCTTTTTTAAAAAATGTTTTACTTATTTTTTACAGGAGGCTGCAGGGGTAAAGTATAGTGGGTGGGGTGTTGCGAGGGACAACCCTGCAGACCCCATTTATTTTTTATTTTTTTTACGGAAGGCTGCAGGGTGTCCTCCGCTGCCCCTGCTTACCATACTATAAAGTATAGTGAGCGGGACGATGCGGGGGACACCCCCACAGCCCCTGTTTCTTTTTATTTACAATGCTACCATTAATGGTTTGAACTTTTGGTGGTCGAACCTTTGGTGGTAGCATTTTTAGACCTTTTTGTACGTGTGACCATTTAGATACGGTCAAAATGTACAATACCAAGGCAATCTGCCAGCAACCTTAGCAACAAGCTTATTGGCACAGGGAATGGGGCAGGATTATCTAATCATGACTGCATTGAATCCTCTGTACACACACAGAAATGGAGATCATTGGTTCCAACCTCAGAACAAGGACTACTGCACTGGACCACTGACATTCTGAAAGCTCAATCACCAACAAATGTGAAATCTTTTTATTGTCACCCTCACGGTAGACACAGGCCTTATGAGAGAGCCTATAACTCTTGCTTTGCATGGGTGTACTGTCTCCAGTGTCTCTATCACACTTGCTAAATGTTGATACACCCTGAGTCAAGGAGAACAAGGATGAGAACTATTGAAACAAAGTTCTACAGCCACCTCAGTGCCCAGATAAGAATTTCAGAGAGAACTTTACTCCCCCAGCTTAATCATCTGTGGGACTCCTCTGGGGGAGAACAGGGAGAAGCTATCTTTCTCTTTCCTCCTTTTATTACACACGAAGGAGTGCTGTAATTTTCTCACACCTGAAGTTTGACTGCAAGTGGTTTAAATGAACCACCCATTGGGTTTCCAGTGTCTAAGAAAAAAAGTAACTTCCGGTGCCTGTTTAATTGAGTGTAGTGGCCATTCCACTTATCCCCCAAAGCTTTTAACTTTTTATGCTTCTTCACAATGACCCACTGGCCCTCCTGACATCTTACTTGGTCTGTCTCCTGATTATACTACTATTTGGCAAAACCCTTATTCACCCATAGTTTTCCTTATCAGTGCTGGGACATTGAGTTCTAAAGGCCCAGCACACAGACCACCATATATCGGGTTCTGTGTCTACTATTCTCCCTTCACTAAGGTGAGATTTCCCTTTTCAGGATCTCTGAAAAAGGAGCTCAAGGAGATGAGCACCCACACCTTTTTGCAGTACCTACCTGCAGGAAAGCAAGAGACATGGTAATGGGAGATCACATGTTATCCTCATTGGCAGTTCTGAAGCTAGCGTCATGTTCTTCAGAGTCTTGAAACCTTTGTCTGACATCAACGTATTTAGGAAACCCAACCTTGGAAATCTCCTGATGGCAGGCCATGATGGCTTCAGGAAACATGTGTATGTGGTCTAACACCACCAATATTCACTCATTTTCTGACGATGTTGGCAGGGTGGGGGATCAACAATTTTGATCTCCACGCACTTGAAGTGGTCCTAGGCACACTTTCACTGCTCCATTATACTTGGAAAATATATGGCATGTAATACAGAACACCCAGAGACCCTGTCCTGCTAGCTAACTAGATCGGGAAGCGGCACTTCCTTTGGTGCTCCACCAGCCTCTGGTGTCCACTAGACACATGCTACTCAGGCTCACTGTAAAGTACTATGTCTTCCCAGTGGCTGAAACGTTTCTGGTACCACAAAATAAAGGGTGCCTGGTAGGCCTTGATCTTCCAGGCTATCACATATAATCATATACACAAGGCAATCAAGGCCTCTATGTCACACAATACCAACCTATTTTGCTCTACAACCAAATTGAATTAAACATAGGATTTTATTTAACAATGTATAAAAAAGTGAAAACTACAAAGACGAGGTGTACGCACATAAATGAATGCCCCACAACAGTAATCAAAACATGTCTAACTGCAGTGACTAATACACAATAATACCTAAGCACCAACATCAACAAGGTATACAAAACTAAATGCTAAATCATTACCACATCTAAGAGTTAAGAAATGCACATATATGCACAGAAAAACACCCCTCTCCACATAGGGGAGAACAACCTATATCACAATCGTTCTTTGGACCACTTCTTATTTTGCAGTGTTTTGATGTCTTGTTGATGTATTTCTGTTGTGATTAATATGAGTGGGATTTTAGGTAGTATTGTCTATTAGTCACTGCAATTAGATATGTTTTGAATAGTGTTGTGTGTCAGTCATGTGTGTGTGTAGACCTTGTCTTTGTAGTTTTAACTGTTTGATACATTGTTAAATAAAATCACATGTTTAATTCAATTCGGTTGTAGAGCATAATTGGCTGGTATTGTGTGACACGGAGGCGTTGATCACCTTTTGTATATGAAACATTTCTGCTATATAGCAGATGCAAGTGTGTTCCAGCAGTCAGAGTTCAAGTCAGGGAAGAACTTCTAAGAGGTGTCAATAAATGTTTCAATGTTCCCATATGTTATTTGGCTTTTATAAAGATAGGCTGCAAGTGCTATCCATTGCCTGTGCTCTGGACTTTCCAATGCTCCCGCTTCTGTGTGAGAGATCAGCACAGAAGAAGCAGGGGTTTCAACCCATCTGTTCCCACTGGGTTAGCAATTTGCGGTACCGTACTTAGCTCCTTCCCCATTCCCATTATGCCCTATGGGGCAAAAATAGGAATGGGGAAGGGCCATGGAGAAAGGGGGAATTACCGCCCCGCCAACCTTGGAATGGGGTGGTAATTTCTCTTTTCTCCATGGTGGTACCGGTATGGTACCGGCGGCAACCATGGTGCTAGTAGCACCATGGTTTATGGTCTTCCGTGTAATGAGGCCCTTAGTCTTAGTCTTGGCAAAGTACATCAGAAGGTTTAATCATGTTCTTCGGCCGGGCATTCTTCTCGTGTTCTGGGACTAGTTCCAAGGCAATACAAAGAAATGCAACACATGTCCAACATATAAATAAATGCTTCTCCCAATCATTATGGTGTACCCATTCAAAATGTTGACAACCACCCTATCACAGGTGATCACCAAATTAGCACTTTCCCAAGAACATACTCTGGTGTGGGCTCTTCTCTGTAATGCCCGACACCATACAAACCAGACCGACCTGGTCTTGGCTCCTCCTCTCATAGTGCTATGAGGGTTAAAGAGGTAATAATCATGTATGCTTCTATGTGTCTCCTTTCAGACAAAGAGAGCAACATTTATCTGTGATGGTCATGCTGGTTGTAGCTGCTGGGAGGGGTCGATGAGTGGCGCTTCAGGGGTATAAGTCAGTAGGCAATGGTTGTTCAAACAGTAATCTGATGTGCAAACATTTTACAGAGGAGCAATCCTGTTATGAAGTATTACCATGAATTGGTCATTGTCATTATTATGTACTTCCTTCGCAAATAAGTAAGCCTTCTGTAACAGCGCCACGATGTCCAAGGGCCTCCTGTGCGCTATTTAAATTTAAATAAATAAATACAAATATTTCTTCTATACAAAGCACTTAAGCATAAGTGCTATATAATAACACATCATTATCATTTGGACGTCTGCTTGCATTCACAGTAATTTCGTAATATGGGCCTGTACACACTGATGTTAATGATACGTATGATGATCCATTCTTGTATGAAATGTATATCACATTACAGTGATATCGTAACCATATTTTTCAAAGTGTACTTAGGAAAAATGCTATGTGATGCCAATTCCTGTTTTTTCAAGGGGTGAAAGGTTGGGTTCCATCGCTTCCTGTGATGTCACTTAGGGATGGGGTCAAATTACATCACTTCCTTTGATGTCATCAGGGGTCAAGAGTCGTGTGATGTCACTTCAGCTACCCCTAGCATGTTGGTGAAATGTCATCCCTGGTTTTGAACTTTCTTTATGGGCTCCAGTATACTTTGAACACATTTTTCATGTTGAATGAATCACACGCACAGATCCAACGTGTAGACATTCAGAGCTCACATATCTTTTTCCACTTACCTTCTGGTAGAAACCTTCAAAAAAATAGTTCTCAGACTTAGCCCAGGGCTTTCCAATCCTCAGAAAAATTGCTCTTCCTGGGGTGAATTTTCAACAACATGGTGTTTCATCCTGCCTCTCCCGATCAGAGTTTTGAACCCCATATGTGCTACTGCTGAATATTAGACTTCTAGAACTCTGTCGGTTTTGCTTTTGAATGTTGGGATCAGTACTATTCTGGAAGGCTCTCTCTGCAGTATACCCAACATGTCATTTGGTCCTGGGAGCCGATAGATGTGGGGCTTCTTCCTGTGTTCACCTCAATCAACTATATTCCTGTTCAGTTGCTCATCTGACTCTTGTGTGCAGATCCTAGATAATCTCTATAACTGTTTTCACAAAGAAAGAACACCACAATGGCGATGATCCCCTCCTCACCACACCTGCCACTCACCAGAACATATAAAGGAAGAATGCCAACAGCCACAAAATAAGCCACCTCGTCCACCTCATATCATCGGCAACATGCTACGGCCACCTGCGATCCTTTGACGGCCATGTTCCCTATGAAGCTACCACGGCAGACATTGTGCACCCCTTTCAGCCCATATCCAAGGCATACATAGAGTTGGACTTGTCCTACTCTCCCAGAGTATACAAGCCACAATGCATAAAGACCTTCCATTCAATATCAGCAAGTGAGGAGGAAATGGAATACTATTCATATAATGGCACCCACTGCTCCATTGAACATTGGGCAAAAACCATGTGACACTTGTTGTAAGAATACAACAAGATTTAGCACACACAGACCCTTTTTTTACATGCATCCCTGAGCCAGCTGTGGGTGACTGCCACCTTCCCTAAGACTGGAACATGTCAATTCCTGAAGGCATTACAGGTTGTACCCGATCCTGGTCTTGCCATCCCAAGGAACCACATAGAACCTCCACACAAATTACTACAAAACCCAGAATGGCCACCACTTTCCTGAGAGCAATTTACCTAGACCCACATATCACACTGATGGTGATCAGTGCTACTATACAGGTTAGGGTCAGACGGTCAAGACGGTTCCACACACACATTCCCATCCAAATTGCCTGTTTCGAAGACAACATTGTCTTTGACAAGGCAGAGTTCTGGATGAAGAACAGTTTTGCTCACAAAATAAATGTAATGAAGTAGCAATGTGGGTTTTAAAGATGCTATCAAAAGGAAAAGCATTAAGCAATATATGACAGACTAGCGTGCAATCTCCATGACATGTGAATTTGTTTTTTTCCCCTTGGTGGTTATGAGAGCAATTATTTGGAGTTGTCCCCACTCTATGCCAAGCCGTAACATTGACCAGATCAATGAAGCAGGCACAGGTGTAGAGAGAGGAGGTGGATAGGAAAGGCTCCTCTCCAACATGTTTTAAAATGTATCAAGTTGCTGAATGTTGTGCTGTCATGTCCAGTAAGAAGCCCACTGTCCATGGAAGAAGATTGGAATTCTTCAGATACGGCTCCCTTGAGTACTGGGGAAATTATAGTTCATGCTCAACATTTGAAAAAACCTGTGGTAAGTGTGGAAACAGGGTTCATTTCTTCAAGGTCTGCAGTTCCGAGCAGAACTAATGGAAGCTTGTGCAGACCAATATGAAGGCAGTACATATTCAAGAGGATGACCCAGACCTGCCAACTCACGTAGACAGACGACAACCATCAGCTACCTAAGGCAAACGACTGCTGTCCTGGGAGTTTGGCTGATCCAGAAGATGATGTCTCCATAGCGGGAGTCATTGTGTGAGCACTGTTTCACTCTGGGCAACAATAAACCAATATTGGAAGAGAACTGTATGATCAAAACCTCATCCACATTGTAAGACCCCTCAAGCCCACGGACATTGACCTAGGCGGAACAGATATTGTAGAAAAATACCCAGATATCATTAAATAAACAAGGCATAAGGGGTTTCCAGCACCAGCATTTATTTATTTATTTATTTGTATACAGAGGAACAATGATCCTTTGATCACTAAAGAACATACAATAGTTAAGAAACCAGATTGGACCGGATGCTGTGAACTTCTTACAATGGGGTGAATTTGAGGGACATTCTGACCAGGCTGTGGAGGGGAGTAAGTGGAACAGTCATGTAGGGTATTTTGTGTAGATTTGGGGCCTAGCAGTATTTTCTTACCACCAAAAATAAAGTAATTCAGCAATAATCACTCCTTGCATTCAGATTGGGTTTGGTATTATAGTAATATAGTGGATATGCATTATTTCAGTACACAGATACATTTAGTTGGTATGCATTTCGTTGTGGTATAGTGATGAGTTCAATTTCTTTGTTTTATTTGTGGCCCCAACATACAAAACCCCTTTCTTTTGTCTAGACTGTTCTTGTGATCTCTAGAGGCCTCAGGCTTCTACATTATTCAAGAAAACCACATTTTCATATGGAATGCCACTTATGCCTGTTATCACTGATTTATCTACACCAGTGAGCTATGCTTCCATAAAGTATTCACAATAACATGTGGTATAATCACTAATTTATTTACATTAGTGAAACTATTTCCAGAAGCCTCTCTTTCTGCTGACTCATATACGTCCAGCAAACTTTTTCATTATGTTCCACTCAGAAATCACACACACATATATACACTGAGTGGAACCATACACACAGCTATTTATAATTGCTCATAAAATTACTTTATCTGCATAGAAACTTGGCGCTTTAAGCATCATTCCCTCTATGGCATAATATTTTTTTTAGACACCAAATGAAACAGAAACAAGAATACTCCTAGGCAGACTGTGTTATCACAATTTCATTTTACAATGATACATTACCATTCGTGAGACAATCCTCTTCTGAAATAAAAATATGAGAAAGACAAAATGCAAGAACACTACAAATTTAATTTCATATTTGTACAAGAGAGAGAAAAATTACATCTTTTGATTTGCCTTCAGCTGGCAACATCAAAATGTGTCATTTGAACATAGTGAAAAGCTATCGCTACGCTGCCTGTCTAAATTAGGTCTCATGCACATACCGCACCCTCACTTTCATACAAGATAATTACCAGCGAATTGTAGCTGTTTAGCACGCAAACTCCCCGGACTGATCGCTTTCTTTAAATGGCTCAAGGCTTTCCTTCAAAGCATCCCAGCGAGGACATGCAGTTCTGATCTGCGGTCTCTCAAGCCAGTGCTTATTGATTGGAATCTTTAGCCTGGGAAAGTCAGCAATGGACTGGGACGACACCCATAAAAACTCCAGCCAGGTCTTCCCCGGAGCTGTGTAAAATGTCCTCTGCCTTTCTTCCTCCCCGAAATGTACCAAGAGACCTCTGTTACAGCCCTTAAGGTGACGTGTCACCAATGAAAATGCACAATAATCTATCCTCCTCTTTTAACAATGGCTTGGCTTGTACGGTTTAGAAACTGTATCTTCTAATTTCCTGGCATGCAGATTTCGCATCCAGCTAACACAGTGAACAGAGAAAAAAAAATTAATCCAAGTGCACGTTTAAAATGACTTTCAGAGCCTGTCTTTTCCACCTCATATTGCACTGGAGAACACATTATGATGTTATTTGATTAGAATCATGTTAGTACTGTTAATTATATCAGTTCATTAATCCTCTAATGTGTCTCCTGCAACAGAGGCATTTCAGGAGAAAAAAAAATGGTGCAATTGCTTGTACCGCATTATAGCAATACATTAATCCCATGCAATGGTGCTGTGCTCCCAAAACACGCTAAATAATCCTACATATCCCCTCCTTTTTCTGAGAATTTTGGCAATGGTCCAAGCCACAATTGGAAGTAATCCAACTTGCTCCCTTTCTTCTTTTTAAAATGTAACAATCCAATACAATTAATATTCAGGTGTGAAAAATGAAAATTGAAAAATCACTGTTCAATCATCATAATATTAAAATTCATTTTTAGTCCATCAGTTCTTATAAAATGTTCTATATTTTTCTTCCCAATGTAAGTGTCCATAGTCCAGTGTCTTACTTTTGTACTTGAGTTCAATCACAAAATAATAAAATAAAACAAATAACTAAAACAAAGAATTAACATAACAGATTAAAATAATTAATTAAAATAATAAATACGTGGAACTCCATACTCCAGGACACTTGTCTGCATCTGATATGTCCCAACCAGCGATGTCACATCATTTGGTTCGTTTGGGTACTCTTTCATCTTGGCACTCTTGGATCCTTTCCCCATAGGAGTCATCACTTTTTGGCATTCCGGTTACTTTATCTTCACCTCCACCCGGAGGCAGGCATCATTCGATCTTCATCCAGGGGACTCCAGGACTCCATCGTCTCCCGTGACCTCCGGTATAAATATGTTAATATTCTAAACCGAATAGAAAAGAAACAAATTAAGTACATAGCACAATGCTAACTTCACCCTTTTGCCAAAAATAAAACATGCTTTATATATCGCCCTTTTTCCTCTTGCTTTCTGAAATTAAACATAGGTTAAAGAGAAAACAAACATACATAAAACAGCATTCAATATTTAATACGTTTTCACACCAATTCCATATATTTTAGCTTCCATTTTTTTATGTATATATTCACATATATTACAGTGTTTATGTGCCATTATCATAATGAACCATCTTTATTTAACTTCTCTGCCACTTCTATTGACTAGACCCATTCACTTTACCTTTTTATGTTCAAGGGACTTTATCTGCTTCTACACGCTCAAGTTGTTTAATCTCATGTTTAGGGTGACATGGTTTTATTTGATTTACGTGAACAAACTGCTCTTGCTGTTTTACCTTCAGCCTTCAAAATTTCATAGATCACAGGAGAGACCTTATCTATAATTCGATATGGCCCGTGCCAGGCTGCTAGAAATAATTTTGAATTTTTCTGTTTACCTTTTCCAAAATGAAACTTGTACACCTGATTGCCCACACAATATTCCTTTACTGGCGTCTTTTTATCATAATATGACTTTGCACTGTCAGCAGCTCTTTCTAAATTTTTCTGTACAAAAGCAAAAGCATGTTGTAAATGCTTCCTCAGTTTATCAATGTATTCATGAACTGTGGATGCGCTCACAAGTGTTTGCTCATGTGTCCTGTATAGCAGGTGTTGTGGTAACACCATTTTCCTACCTGTCAAAACTTCATGAGGGCTAATACCTGTTGCTTTGGCAGGAGTTGATCTGATTGCCATCAGAACCAAAGGTAAGCGTAAATCCCAGCTGGAACCTGCTTCTGCCAAGAATTTCTTTAAAATGTCCACAACAGACCTATTGCTGCGTTCAATTCCACCTGAAGACGCCGCCCGATGTGCGATATGTAGCTTTCTCTTCACACCCAGTATTTGCCATACCTTACTCATTAGAGCACTTGTAAAATGACTTCCTCTGTCTGATTCTATTCTTTGTGGCAACCCAAACCTTGAAAACACATGGTTCGGCAGCAATGTGGCTGCTGTTTGCGCACTATAATCTGGTGCAGGAATACACTCAATCCACTTTGACATCAAACATAGCACACTTAAAATATACCGGTTCCCCCTGCTCGACCTCTTACAGGCCCTACATAGTCTATTTGCAAATCTGACCATGGAAGAGTTAGGCCTCTTTTCATTAATGGAGCTCTATGCATTGGTGAAGCAGGTTTAAATTGGGCACATACTAGACATCCTTTAGTATATAATTCTACATCTTGGGACATATGTTGCCAATAAGCATAATCTTTTAGTATTTCCATTGTTTTCTGTGAGCCTCTGTGGCCTGCAGTTATAGCATCATGTGCATGGTGTAGCATTAACCCTCTGAATGAAAGGGGTACCACCCACTGTATTTGTCCTGTTATGGACTCTCTAATCATGAGTCCATCTTGTAGTTTTATTCGTTTTTTATTCTTTAATAGCACCCTCAACTCTTCTTTTCCCATACAATCGTTTTCTGTTAAAGGTTTTATTTCAGGATCTATCAAATGATTATAATAGATTCCCAAAAATCGATCATTCTTTTGTGCCTCAATCAGATCTTAGTCTGGTGTATCATAACTCCACTGTACCACTGGTTGATCTGTCTCCTTTGGTGCTTTAGAACGTGTTACTGCATCAATTTGTATTTCACCCAGTAAATGTTCAATAGGTAGCAATTCTCCCATCACAGCCCCAATTTTAGCCAGGTGATCTGCCTTATCATTTCCCTCTTTATCCTCTCCTGGAGTTTTCAAATGCCCACGAATTTTTTGCTATCAGAACCAAAGGTAAGCGTAAATCCCAGCTGGAATCTGCTTCTGCCACGAATTTCTTTAAAATGTCCACAACAGACGTATTGCTGCGTTCAATTCCACCTGAAGACGCTGCCCGATATGCGATATGTAGCTATCTCTTCACACCCAGTATTTGCCATACCTTACTCATTAGAGCACTTGTAAAATGACTTCCTCTGTCTGATTCTATTCTTTGTGGCAACCCAAACCTTGAAAACACATGGTTCACCAGCAATGTGGCTGCTGTTTGCGCACTACAATCTGGTGCAGGAATACACTCAATCCACTTCGACATCAAACATACCACACTTAAAATATACCGGTTCCCCCTGCTCGACCTCTTTACAGGCCCTACATAGTCTATTTGCAAATCTGACCATGGAAGAGTTAGGCCTCTTTTCATTAATGGATCTCTATGCATTGGTGAAGCAGGTTTAAATTGGGCACATACTAGACATCCTCTACTATATAATTACACATCTTGGGACATATGTGGCCAATACGCATAATCTTTTAGTATTTCCATTGTTTTTTATGTGAGCCTCTGTGGCCTGCAGTTATAGCATCATGCGCATGGTGTAGCATTAACTCTCTGAATGAAAGGGGTACCACCCACTGTATTTGTCCTGTTATGGACTCTCTAATCATGAGTCCATCTTGTAGTCTTATTCGTTTTTTATTCTTTAATAGCACACTCAACTGTTCTTTTCCCATACAATCATTTTCTGTTAAAGGTTTTTTTTCAGGATCTATCAAATGATTAAAATAGATTCCCAAAATTTGATCATTCTTTTGTGCCTCAATCATATCTTGGTCTGGTGTATCATAACTCCACTGTACCACTGGTTGATCTGTCTCCTTTGGTGCTTTAGAACGTGTTACTGCATCAATTTGTATTTCACCCAGTAAATGTTCAATAGGTAGCAATTCTCCCATCACAGCCCGAATTTTAGCCAGGTGATCTGCCTTATCATTTCCCTTCTTATCCTCTCCTGGAGTTTTCAAATGCCCACAAATTTTCCTCCAGTATATTATTAAATCATTTTCTGACACCAATTTGTCTATGGCTTGTATCATTTTTCCATGTTTAAGTGGCTTTTTATTGTATGTAATCATGCCTCTCACTTTCCAGCCAGGTAAATATTCCACAAAGCTATTTCGTCTGTAATCAGAATCAGTCACCAGGACAATTTCACTGAATTTATTATCAACTGCAGTAGCAATTGCTTTATAATGGCTGCCAATTCCGCTACCTGACTGCTCCTAGCACCAATTCTCATCGCTATACTCGGGATACCTTCACACTTCAACCAGATATTCCCTATTCCTGACACTAGTTGTTTATCACTGTCATTTTCAATGTGAAAGGCACAACCATCAACATACACAGTTGGCAAGTCTTTGCATGTTTTTTCATCAAAAGCTTTGTGTGGTGATTGTTCAAATTCCTGCCAATTAGGTTCCACTTCTATTTCATTTGATACGGGTTCAGCTGCACAGTGAAGTAAATCTGCTAAACCTTGCGCAATTGGGCTTTTCTTATTTTGGCCATATCTCACTTCTACAGGAAAACCCTGTAATGCTAGCATCCATGAAGTGATTCTGGACTGCGCTAAATTACCTGACCTAATTCTTTTACTCTCTAAAAATTGCAAAGGTTGATGATTTGTCTCAACAATCACCTTTTCTCCCTGAACAATGGGGCGGAAATGTTGTAGCACCCACACAGTGGTAATAGGGCCTTTTCACATTCATTGAATTTAATTTCAACTTGGGAAATGCCTTACTTGCATATGCAATGGTTTTGTGATTCAAATCATGTTTTTGTGATAACACTGCTGACATACAATGTTCAGAGAAACCTATTTCTATAAAGAAATCCCTGTCCTTTATGGGATATGCTAAACATGGTGCCTTTACATGACATTCTTTTAATTTAGCCACTGCCTCAGACTGCTCTTTTTCCCATGTCCAGGGTGTATTCAGTTTGAGCAGTTTGGTCAATGGTTGAGTGATTTCAGCATAATTTTCAATGAACTTTCTGTTATAGCCTGTCATTCCTAATAGACTTTTACCCCTTTCACATTTTTATGATCTTTTAGTTTCTGTATGGCTTCTATTTTCTTCTTTTGTGGATTTAGTCCATGTTCAGTCACTTCATGGCCTAGAAAATTCACCTTTTTCTTGCACCATTGTGCTTTTTGTAAAGATACTTTGGCACCTGCTTTCTGCAATTGGCCAAGAATATGTATTATTTCATCAAAATGGCTTTTCAAGCTTTCATTTTTTATCAGGACATCATCCACATAAATTATGGTTCCTCTTTCTGCTGTATCAGGCATAGCCTTTCTCAAAAATATGCCAAAATTCACTCCCACTATTGACATACCCGAATGGAGTTCTAACCCATGCGTATTGAGTCTTATCAAATGAAAAGGAAAATAAATTCTGTATCTCCTCTGCCAATGGCACACACCAATATCCAGAGGTGAGATCTAATGTGGTGAACACTTTTGAACCATGTACCTGAGCTAATTCCTGATCAATGAATAGCAGTGGCCATCTGGATACTGGCACTCTTTTATTTAACTCTCTCAAATCTTCAAACAGTCGCCATTGACCGTTTGGTTTTAACACACCTAATATAGGTGTATTGGATGTGCTATGAATGGGCCTGATGATTCCCCGCAACTCCAAATTTTTAATAATCTCTGCCAATGATTCTAAACATGCCAGCGGTAGTCTATACTGGCGTACAAATACTGGGCTTCTGCTACACCCTTCCGGAAGTGTGGCCACATGTAAATTAGTTAGCCCACAATCATAAGCATCTTTTGCAAATACATCTTTAAACTCCATAAATATCTTCCTCAATTCATTCCTATCCTCCTCATTGTCACATGCATCCGCTAACAAAATCTGCTCCTCTACCATTTTGGGGAATTCTGGAAAATGTTCTGGCATGGGAATCTCGGCGCTTTCCTCTAATTGTGTGGCTGTGTCTCTTTGTAAAGCTGCCACATTTAAATGTTTTGGCATATCAGCTTCCACTTCAATGGGCTGATTTTCTATTTCATTTTCATTTAAGTTAAATGTTATGCAATCCTCTTGATGACAGCACACTGTCTCGCTTGAATCATAAGGGTACACAGAATGAATTCTAAATATCCCTTTGGGCTGAGAGTCCAGGTATTCTGGCAATTCACCCTTAGCATCTACATACTTTTCAGGGATATTTCCAATCACCATGTTATTTAGATCAGCTGTGTAATGTGATGTTTGTATGGCCATTCCTACTGGGGAGTTTTCCTCTAAATGCATATTCTGATAACCTTTATTATTCACCATCATTTTTACAGACCCTTCACCCACATCTACCAATGGAATGTATTCATAATCCAGGCCCTGCTGTTTTATGGATTCATTCAGACACACAAATGCATCAGAATCTTTCATCTACTGTCCATTTTTGCATTTCTTTGTTATTGCAAACTGCTTTGTGAATGCAGGGACAACAGTATCTTTCCTCATTTGTAATTCAATTGCATAAGGGACCAACTGTGCGCAATGATAAGCCCTTCTTTTGTCTTCAAATTCAGGTGCCGGCCCACCTATGCGTGACCATATCTTTTGATTAAGGAAATTTAGCACCATACACATTCTGTGCATGATGTCATTGCCCATGTAAAAGTCATTTTGTGTTCCACACACTATCCAAACATTATGGTAAATTGTTTTTTGTCCAATGCTAATTTTCAGCATGCATCTACCTGCAATTCGGTTTTCAAAGTCTGGACCGCCCAAACCACAGACATAGTGGTTTTTAATCCTAAATTTCGGGATTTCCTCCCTTTCCGTTATTTTTTGCAACAATTTCTCATTAATGAAGCTCCTTTCCTGTTCAAGCGCTAAAGTGGCTTTTATTGTTTTAGAATAGTCATTTATCCCAACATGAACCCATGGTTGTTCATCTTCCAGGTGTATTTCAGCAAGAGTGGTAATGTGTTTTTCTGAACCTGCTCTAGGAGCAGTATTCTGTTTGCATGTCTTCTCTTTTAAATAAAAACGTAAGGTGTGCTCATCTATGGCAGTTTGCCATTCTTTCCTTGGGTCTAAGTATAGATAGGTAATTTTTTATTTTCACTCTGCATCATGTCTTGACATATTAATATAACAGTGACGCTAGTTGTTGAATAATGTAGAAGCCTGAGGCCTCTAGAGATCACAAGAACAGTCTAGACAAAAGAAAGGGGTTTTGTATGTTGGGGCCACAAATAAAACAAAGAAATTATGCTCATCGCCATACCACAATGAAATGCATACCAACTAAATGTATCTGTGTACTGAAATAATGCATATCCACTATATTACTATAATACCAAACCCAATCTGAATGCAAGGAGTGATTATTGCTGAATTACTTTATTTTTGGCGGTAAGAAAATACCGCTAGGCCCCAAATCTACACAAAATACCGCTAGGCCCCAAATCTACACTAAATACAGTCACCAGGGACAATACATAAGTAGACATACATAAATTAACAACAATGAACATTGGACACTTTTAAGTGCAGGTAGGCAGTACGGCCAGCTGTGCTAGGCATCTGACCATGATAAGTAAAGAGCTGTGGTGGAGGCAGAGGAAGTAAGGGACAGAGGCAGGTTAGAGTTGAGGGAAACATTTTAACTAGTAGGCAGATGAGATGTAGGTTAAGAGGATAACTCGGAGATGAGGAGGTAGGCTTTTAGTTTGGTTTTGAACAAATCTGTGTGGACTGTTTCTTAGATGTATGTAGGAAGAGAATTCCATGAAAGTGGAGCAAGAAGAGAGAAGAAGCACAAAGGAGGGTGAGGAGACACAAGGGTAGTCGTGTAGGCAGAGCAGAGATTGCTTGTAGAGTAGGATAGAGGAGGATAGATACAGTGGTGCCTTACTGTGGATAGATTGGTGAACCAGGAAATGAAATGTAAATCTGGCCCTGCTTTGCATCGTTAGCCATCCAGCCTGGTGATGGTACATGGAAGTAGGTATGAAGTGAGGGAGTTCAAAAAGAGCCTTTGTAGTGAAGTTCATGATCTTGTCGTGAGGACAGAAAGCATAGTTGGGGAGACCAAAGAGGATGCTGGCATAGCAGTCCAGTTTACAGAAGACAATAGTGGTTAAAAGATGTTTGGCATTGTTGAAAGGGAGGAGGTGCTTGATTTTCCTAATATTTAGGAGGTTGAGGTGAGCTGCTGTTCCAGTTCTGATGATTAATATAGGGAAGGTGTGAGAAGGGTTATAGATGATCCTGAGGTTTCTAACTGAAGAAGAAAAGGGGAGAGTGTCAAAAGGAACTGGTTAGACAGAGGAAGAGATGACAGGGAGCTTTTGGCAGGGAAGAAGAGCACCTCTATTTTGGTAGAGTTTACCATCAGAGAGTGCACAGCCATCCAGTATTTAATGGCAGAGAGACAGTTTGAAATTTTGATAGAGAGTACAGGAAAAGAGAAGAAAATGTGTGTGTCATCTGCAAAGAGTTGGTACGAAAACCCAAAGGAGGGCATTAGTTCCCCAAGAGCAAAGGTGTTATGTTATGTTACTTGGCATTTATATAGCACCTTATGTATCATTTGTATGATCTCAAAGCGCTGGTAGGTTCAACACCCTCGGAAGTTAGTAGAGAGAGAAAGAGTCATAAGGTGCGTGTGTGCTCCGGATATGTGTGCAGCTGGTGTGGCAGTTGCATGTTAGCTGCTTCTAAGTGGTAGATGTAGCGGTTGGGAGGTCAGGCATATGTGTTTATTCTGGAGGGATGACGCCCAGACTGAATTGTGGCTGCGTTAGGCCTGAGGAGACGCTTAAGCTAGCTGTGTGCTTAGCTGATGTTTAGTTAGGATGATGGGGAGTATGTGGCGGGTGTTAGTTTGAGAACAGCTATTCCGAATGTGTCATAGTATCGCTGTGTTCTAGTTGAGTGTTGGTATATACTAGAGAGTGAGCGTGGTGGTGTAATATGGTGGTTATCAGGTATACGCTTGAGATCGAGCACTCCATCTGTACCATCTATTCGATCCGTTTTATTTACTCTGTCTGTTCATTCCACTTCGTCGGATCATCCATTTTGTCTGTTGCATCCACTGATAACCAACAGTGTGGCGTTTAGGATCGGGCATTCTATCTGTTTCATTCATTTTGTTTATCCTGTCCATTTGTTCTACTACATCTGTTCATCCATTTCGTCTGTTTTATCCATTTCATCTAATTAATCTTTCCATCATTCCATCCACTCAACCCATCGTCCACATAGCTTACTCCATTCTTTCCATAAACGCATTTCATCCTTCGCATCCATTTAATGTGTCAATCTTTTTCATCCGTCCTATTCATTCGATCAGCTCCGTGCATTACACCCATTCAGTCAGTTCCATCCACTCAGTCCGTTCCATCCGCACTACCGCTTCTATCCACTCCATCTGTTCCATCCACTCCATTTGTTCCATCCACTCCATCTGTTCCACCCACTCCATCTGTTCCATCCACTCATTTGTTCCATTCACTCCTTTTATTCTATTCACTCTGTCCACTCCATCTGTTCCATCCATTCCATCTGTTCCATCCACTCCATCCACTCCATCTGTTCCACCCACTCCATCTGTTCCATCTACTCCATCTGCTCTATCCACTCCATCTGTTCCATCCACTCCATTCGCTCCATCCACTCCATTTGTTCCATCCGTTCCATCTGTTCCATCCGTTCCATCTGTTCATCCGTTCCTCTGTTCATCCGTACATCTGTTCCATCGGCTCCATCTGTTCCATCGGCTCCATCTGTTCCGTCAATTCCATCTGTTTCATCCACTTCATCTGTTCCATCAACTCCATCTGTTCCGTCAACTACATCTGTTCATCTACTCTATCTGTTCCATCCACTCCATCTGTTCCATCCACTCCATCTGTTCCGTCCACTCCATCTGTTCCGTCCATTCCATCTGTTCCATCTACCCCATCTGTTCCATTCACTCCGTCTGTTACATTTACTCCATCTGTTCCATCCACTCCATCTGTTCCTTCCACTCTACCTGTTCTATCCACTCTACCTGATTCCATCCGCTCTACTTGTTCCATCCACTCTACCTGTTCCCCTCCATCTGTTCCGTCCACTCCGCCTGTTCCATCCACTCCATTTCTTCCATCTACTCCATCTATTCCATCCATTCCATCTGTACCACTCCATCTGTTTCATCCATTCCATCTGTTCCACTCCATCTGTTCCATCCACTCCATCTGTTCCTTCCACTCCTTGTGTCCCATCCACTCTGTCTGTTACATCCACTCCACCCGTTCTGTCCACTCTATCTGTTCCATCCACTCCATCTGTTCCATCCACTCCATCTGTTCCACCCACTCCATCCGTTCCATCCACTGCATCCGTTCTATCCACTCCCTCTGTTCCATCCAGTCTATCCGTTGAATCCACTCTACCTGTTCCATAAACTCCATTTGCTTCATCCACTTCATCGGTTCAGTCTACTGTGTCTGTTTCATCCGCTGCATCCGTTCCATCCACTCCATCTGTTCCTTCCACTCCTTGTGTTCCATCCACTCCATCTGTTCCATCCACTGCCTCTGTTCCACCCACTCCATCCGTTCCATCAATTGCATCCGTTCCATCCACTCCCTCTGTTCCATCCAGTCTATCCGTTCCATCCACTCTAACTTTTCCATAAACTCCATTTGTTTCATCCACTTCATCGGTTCAGTCTACTGTGTCAGTTTCATCCGCTGCATCCGTTCCATCCACTCAATTCAATTCCCTCTGTTCCATTCATTAAAACTACTCATCCTTTTCATTTGTTCAATCTATTCGTTCGACATGTCTGTTCCATCCACTCCATCTGTTCTAACTACTCATCCATTCCATCCACTCTTTCCATTCTCATCCACACTTTCGGTTCCCATCCATACTTTCGGTTCCCATCCACTCCATCCTTTCGAACCACTCCTTCCATTCCTTCCGTTCGATCCACTCTTTCCTTTCCATCCACTCTTTCCATTCCATCCACTCTCTCCATTCCATTCACTCTTTCAGTTCCATCCAGTCTTTCCATTCCATCCACTCCTTCCGTTCCATCCACTCCATCTGTTCCATCCATTGCTTCCATTCCATCGACTCCATCCGTTCCATGCACTCCATCCATTCCATCCACTCCATCTGTTCCATCCACTCCATCCATTCTATCCACTCCATTGGTTCCATCTATTCTATCGGTTCCATCCTCTGCATCCTTTCCATCCACTCCATCCGTTCCATCCTTTCCATCCACTCCTTCAGTTTCATCTGTTCCATCACCCTACATGTTTGGTCTATTCTGTCCCTTTTTTCTTTAGTGCATCCATTCCATCCACTGCATCCGTTCCATCCACTTCATCCATTCTATCCACTTCATCCGTTCAATCCATTCTATCCACTTCATCCGTTCAATCCACTTCAACCGTTCAATCCACTTCAACCGTTCTATCCATTTCATCTGTTCTATCCACTTCCTCCATTTTTTCTGTTTCCATTTGTTGCATTTGTTTCAGCTTCCATTCATCCCATCTAATCCTTTTGTTCCATCTATACCATCCGTCACATTCATTCCAACCAGTACGTCCACTCCGTTTCCCTCTTTTTTGTTTGCTCCATCCGCTCTGGGAGAGTGTAAAGAGGAGTGGACACCAGGCAGAGCCTTTTGGTCCACCACCAGTTAAAGGAGTGAGTTGAGAGGTGTTGTTGCATCAGAGTGAAATACCTGCTCAGTACATGGTTTCGGCCCCTACCTGTCTTTAAAGGAGATGAACTTAGACAAAACCTTGTAGTGTTTCTCCCCAAAGTCCTAGTGAGGAGTAAAAGAGGGTACTTTGGCATGTGTATGAATCTATGGAGTTTGAATCCAAACATTATGGTGAATACACATCCTCTCTAACATATAGGTACGAGGAACAAGTGTATTTTCCACTTGTGACCTTCACTCTCCCTACCACCAGATACATTTGCATCCAAGCTCCAGGAATTACGTATGTAGGATATTTTGTGTACATTTGGTTTGGCTGTATTTTCTTACCGCCAGAAGATGAGCAGTAGTTTGGTAATACTTATCCTTGCATTTAGATTGGGTTTGGCCTCATATCATTCTAGTGACCATACCTTGTTACATTATATTGGAGAATCTAGTAATATATACTACTGGTGGAATTTTGTGGTAATAGGTTATTTAGTGGTGAGCATATTTTCTTTCCTTACATCATAACCCCATCCTAAACAAAACATTCCTTTCTATGAGAATACCTACTTGTGATCTATAGAGGGCCTTGGACCTATACACGCAAGGGGATCCAACACTTTTAAATAGAGTGCCACCTATAGCCTGTGGCCGGTATCACAGGCTTATTTACACCAGTGATCTATGCACCCATAGGCATCATTACTGGTTCATAGACCCCCAGTGATCTATATATTATATCAGAATCCCCCAAACAACATGCAAGGAGGACACACACACACACACACTTATTTTATTACTGGTTATTCTGTTTGTTATTCTATCTACATGAGCAAATTGACACATGTATTACCAAAGAAACTGAATCTCCCCCGTGTCCACATACGCAATCGCCAATGCAATAAAAAAAACTCTACACAATCTGCTTTTATATATTGTTTGTATTGCAAACAAATACAATTCACAATAAAATCTTACCATGTGCATTTCACCATTATCTGTATAAAAGAAGAGGAAAAAAAACAAAAGATACAGAGCAAATATACTTTTTAAAAAATAGGCATCACTTTTTAGCATTATGAACATGACAAATTAAAATGCAGGGGATTTTATCTGCTACTCTGCCTACATGACATTTTTAGATCACTCGTTCGTACAACAGCACACAGTAACCTCACTTAAACTGTGTCTGCTTACCAGAAATATTTGTGGCTCTCTCCCACACGACCTTGTCCTTTCTCCCCTCAGAAGAACAGGCCCAGTCAGCATGGACCGTCCATGTAATCTTGGTGTCTGGGATGCATGGCAAAACTTCCAAGCCAGTGCTTAGTGACACCAAAAAAACTTCAGTCTTCAGAGCCCAGCCAACACGAACTAACTTCTCCCTGTCAGTTTTCCCCTTAGCAGATCTCTGCACCTACCCACTTTGCCTACGTGATATATCTGCAGACACTTTCCTCAAATCAGGTTAAAAGGCAGCATCACCCTTCACTTTTACACAATGGGATCTTTGCTCACTGTGCAACTGTTTCAATCATTATTTCCTTTCACGCATACGTTCTGCTTTCTGCAAACACAGAAAGAAAAAGAAGAAAAAAAATGCCATTGCGCATTGAAAAACGAATTTCAGAATATGTATTTTCACCTCATTTTGTACATGGGACTACATTATAATGTTAATGAGTTAGCATTAGTGATTAGTAATTGTTAATTAATTCAGTCAGTTATATAACTAATGTTCAATAATGTAGTCCTCTATGCATGGGATATTCAAGAAAAAAAAAAAAATAATGCACTTTTACTCTCTGCAGTTTTACATTGAGCTTTTGATGCATTATGAATCCTGTACCTTGCATGCCACCAGCAACCTATTCACATGTTATACTGGCAACATAAAATGGCTATATGTGTGTGCCACATTATTGCTGGCAACAAAATGCTATCACCTTTATTGAAGCGCTATATACTCTAAAGCGCTATAAATATTATAAAGTGCTATAAATATTGCTATATACCCCTCCTTTTTCCGACAATTTGGCAATATTCAAATCCACAATTGGAGGGAACTCAACTTGTGCTTCTCTTTTTCTTTCCATCATAGCAGCTCAAAAAAATGAATATTCAAATGTTCATAAGAAATCACTGCCTAATCACCATAAGAGCAAAATCCATCTCAAGTGGGTCCATAGGTTCTTATAAAATATTGTACACTTTTCTTTCCAACTGAAGTGTCCATAGTCCAATATCCAATGTCTTTGTTTAATTGTGAAACAAACATTTAAGTTCAATAACAGAATCATAAAATAAAACAAATAATTAAAACAAAGAATTAACATAACTAATTAAAATAGTTAAATAAAACAATAAAGTTGTGGGACTCCATCACCCATACTTCCAGGATGCATCGGAAACAATGCAGCCACAACTCTGCAAGTTCAGTTCAACATTGTTCCATTAATGATGTCCACCTCTGAGTCATCCCGACCATCAACTTCACATCATCTGCTTGATCTGGTGCATTCTTTCATCCTGACACTCTTGGATGCTTTCCATAGGAATCATCTCTTTTGGCGTCCCGGTTACTTTGTCTTCACCTCCATCCGGAGGCATTACTTGATCTTTATCCCGTGCACTCCATGAGTCCATCATCTCCCGTGTCCTCCGGTCCTGTGACCTCCGACCTGAAAACATATGTTAATTGTGCTAAATCAAATAGAAAAGAGACAGGTTAAGTACATAGCACAATACCAATTTCATCCTTTTTACCAAAAATAAAATATATAGTCCAAAATATTTCATCCTTTTTCTTTTGGTTTCTGAAATTAAGCACATGTTAAAGAGAAAACAAACATTTACACAAAACATCATTATACATTGAACATATTTCAACCTTGTAATAAAATAATACCATCTGCTTCAGCGCCCTGTTTCAATGTTTACCACCTATGGTATTTTATTTAAATCTATTTCACAACAAGAATCACATCTATTTTATTTCTCTGGTATTGGGCACTATGAAGAGAACCATGTGTTTTTCTTTCATGTATTTAGGGCACTTGAGCTGTTTCTACTTGCTCAAGCCTCCTGACTTCTTGTCACCCTCTGTTCTTAATATTATATATACCACTGGAGGCACCTTTTCTATAATTCTAAATGGCCCTTACCATGCTGCAAGAAATTTAGAGTTTTTCTGTTTACCTTTTCCAAAATGAAATTTATATACCTGATCCCCTACACTATACTCTTTCACAGATGTCTTTTTTATCATAATATGAGTTTGCACTGTCAGCAGCCCTTTTCAAATTCCGCTGCACAAAAGCAAAAGCATGTTGTAAATGCTTCCTCATTTCTTCCATATATTCATGAACTGTAGATGCGCTTATAAGTGTCTGTTCATGTGTCCTGTATAACAATTGTTGTGGCAACACCATTTTCCTACCTGTCACTACTTCATGAGGGCTGATACCTGTTGCTTTGGCAGGAGTTGATCTGATTGCCATCAAAACCAGAGGTAAACGTATATCCCAGATGGAACCTGCCTCTGCTACAAACTTCTTTAATATATCCACAACAGACCTGTTGCAACGTTCAACACCCCCAGAAGAGGCAGGTCTATATGCAATATGCAGTTTTCTTTTTACCCCCAGTATCTGCCACACCTTGCTCATTAAAGCGCTTGTAAAATTACTTCCTCTATCTGATTCTATTCTTTGTGGTAACCCAAATCTTGAAAATATATGATTTACCAGTATGTGGCTTCAGTTTGCGCACTACAATCTGGTGCAGGAATACACTCTATCCATTTTGACATCAAACAAACCACACTCAAAATATAACATGTCCCCCTGCTCGACCTTTTTACAAGCCCTACATAGTCTATTTGCAAATCTGACCATGGAAGGGTTAACCCTCTTTTCATCAGTGGAGCTCTATGCATTGGTGAAGCGGGTTTAAATTGGACACATACTAGACATCCCCTAGTATATAATTCCACATCTTGGAACATCTGTGGCCAGTAAGCATAATGTTTCAGTATCTCTAATGTTTTTTGTGAACCTCTGTGTCCTGCAGTTATTGCATCGTGTGTATGGTGTAGCATTAGCCATCTGAATTAAAGGGGTACCAGCCACTGTATTTGTCCTGTTATGGATTCCCTAATCATGAGTCCATCCTGTAGTTTGATTCGTTTTTTATTCTTTAATAGCACCCTCAACTCTTCTTTTCCCGCACAATCATTTTCAGTTAAAGAATTTTGTTCTGCGTCTATCAACTGATTATAATAGATTCCCAAAATTGGATCATCTTTTTGTGCCTTAATCAGGTCTTGATCTGGTGTATCATAACTCCATTGCACTACTGGTTGTTCTACCTATTTTGGAGCCTTAGAGCGTTTAACTGCATCAATCTGTATTTCACCAAGTAAGTGTTCAATAGGTAGCAACTCTCCCATCACAGCCCCAATTTTGGCTAAATGATCCGCTTTATCATTTCCCTCCTTATCTTCTCCTGGAGTTTTTAGATGTCCACGAATTTTCCTCCAGTATATTGTCAAATCATTCTCTGACACTAATTTGTCTATAGCCTGTATAATTTTTCCATGTTTGAGAGTCTTTTTATTGTACCTAATCATGCCTCTTGCTTTCCAGCCAGGCAAATATTTCACAAAGCTATTTCGTGCATAATCAGAATCAGTCACCAGGACAATTTCACAAAATGTATTATCAACTGCAGTAGTAATTACTTTATAAATGGCTGCCAATTCCGTTATCGGACTACTTCATTGGGAATGCCTTCACATTTTAACCAGACATTTCCTATTCCTGATACCAATTGTTTATTACTGTCATTTTCAATGTGAAATGCACAACCGTCAACATATACAGTTGGCAAATCCGTGCATGTCTTTTGCATGTCTTTTCATCAAAAGCTTTGTGTGGTGATTGTTCAAACTCCTGTAAACTAGATTCCACTTCTGCTTCATTTGATACATGTTCAGCTGCACAGTCATGTAAATCTGCCAATCCTTGAGCAACTGGGCTCTTTTTTATTTTGGCCATACCTCACTTCGATGGGAAACCCTTGCAATGCTAATGTCCAAGAAGTAATTCTGGACTGTGCTAGGTTGCCTGACCTAATCCTTTTACTCTCTAAAAATTGCAATGACTGATGATTTGTTTCAATGATTACCTTTTCTCCCTGAATAATGGGGCGGAAATGCTGTAACGGCCACACAGTGGTCAAAAGGGCCTTTTCACATTCACTGAATTTAATTTCAACTTGAGAAAATGCCTTACTTGCATAAGCAATGGTTTTGTGATTCAAATCATGTTTTTGAGATAACACTGATGACATACAATGTTCAGAGAAACCTATTTCTATAAAGAAATCCCTGTTCTTTATGGGGTATGCTTAACATGGTGCCTTAAGAAGACATTCCTTTAATTTGGTCACTGCCTCAGATTGCTCTTTATCCCATTTCCAGGGTGTATTCAGCTTCAGTAGTTTAGTCAATGGTTGAGTAATTTCAGCATAATTTTCAATAAACTTCCTGTTATATCCAGTCATTCCTAATAAACTTTTTAAACCTTTCACATTTTTAGGGTCTTTTAATTTCTTTTTCTTTTGTGGGTTTAGTCCATGTTCAGTCACTTCATGGCCTAGAAAATGTACCTTATTCTTGCACCATTGTGCTTTCTGTAAATATACTTTGGCACCCGCCTTTTGCAATTGGCCAAGGACATGTCTAATTTCATCAAAATGGCTTTTTAAGCTTCCATTTTTTATCAGGACATCATCCACATAAACTATAGTTCCGCTTTCCTCTGCATCAGGCATAGGCTTTCTCAAAAATATACCAAACTCACTCCCAGTATTGGCATACCCGAATGGTGTTCTAACCAATGCGTACTGGGTCTTATCAAATAAAAATGAAAACATATTCTGAGTATCCTCTGGCAATGGCACACACCATTATCCAGATGTGAGATCTAATGTAGTAAACACCTTTGAGCCATGCACCTGAGCAAGGCCTTGATCAATGAATGGCAGTGGCCATCTGAACACTGGCACTCTTTTATTTAATTCTCTCAAATCTGCACACAGACGCCTTTGACCATTTGGCTTTAACACACCCAAAATAGGAGTGTTGGATGTGCTATGAATGGGCCTGATAATTCCCTGAGACTCCAAGTTTTTAATGATCTCTGCCAATGACTCTAAACATGCCAGTGGTAACTGGTACTGGCGCAAAAATACTGTATTTCTACTACACCCTTCCGGTAATGTGGCAACATGTCAATTAGTTAGGCTGCAATCATAAGCATCTTTAGCAAAGACATCTTTAAATTCCATAAATATTTTTCTCAATTCATTTTTATCTTCATCGCTATCACATGCATCGGGTAACAAAATCTGCTCCTCTACCATTTTTGTGAATTCTGGGAAATCCTCCAGTGGAGGAATCTCTGTGCTTTCTTCCAACTGTGTGGCTGTGTCTCTCTGTAAAGCTGCCACTTTTAAATATTTGGCATATCAGCTTCACTTCAATGTGCTGATTTTCTGTTTCATTTTAATTTAAGTCAAATACTATATAATCCTCTTGGTGACAGCACAATGTCTCATTTGAATCATAAGGGTACACATATTGAATTTTAAAGATCCCTTTGGGCTCAGAATCCAGATATTCTGGCAATACGCCCCCTGCATCTACATACCTTTCAGGGATATTTCCAATTACCATGTTATTGAAATCTGCAGCATAATGTGATTTTTGTATGGCCATTCCTAATGAAGAATTTTCCTCTGAATGAATATCCTGATGTCCTTTATTTTTCACCATAATCTTGACAGATCCTTCTCCAACATCTGTCAATGGGGTGTATTCATAATACAGGCCTTGTTGCTTCATTGACTCATTTAAACACACAAATGCATCATCATCTTTCATTTGCTGTCCATTCTTGCACTTTAGCGTTATTGCAACCTGCTTGGTGAATGCAGGAATAGTAGTATCTTTCCTCACCTGTAATTCAATTGAATATGGGACCAGTTGTGCGCAATGATAATCCTTTCCTTTGTCTTCAAATTCAGGTGCAGGCCCACCTAGCCGTGACCATATTTTTTGATTAAGGTAATCTAACACCGTACACATTCTGTGCATGATATTGCCCATGTAAAAGTCAGTTTGTGTTCCACTCACTATCCACACATTATGGTAAATTGTTTTCTGCCCAATATTGATCTTTAGCATGCATCTGCCTGCAATTCGGTTTTCAAAGTCTGGACTGTCCAAACCAGAGACATATTGGTTTTTAATTCAAAATGTTGGGATCTCCTCCCTCTCCATTATTTTCTGCAGTAATTTCTCATTAATAAAGCTTCTTTCCTGTTCAAGCGCCAAGGTGGCTTTTATCACTTTAAAATGGTCATTTATACCAATGTGAAGCCATGGTTGCTCAACTTCCATGTGTATTTCAGCAAGAGTGGTAATGTGTTTTTCTGTGTCTGTTTTAGGAGTAGTATTCTGTTTGCATTTCTTCCCTTTTAAATAGAAGCGTAATGTGTGCTCATCTATTTCAGTTTGCCATTTTTTCCTAGGGTCTAAATAAACTGCACAGATTGTTTTTCCTTCCCACTTTGCATTTTATCTTGACACATCAAAATGACAGTAACGCTAGGTATACAGCTATTCTGGAGGTATACCTCCACTGCATCATTCGTTTTGGCAATAATGTGGCATTCATTTATACTGCTGTTTTGTGATTTTATTCTCTTAGGCCTCAATGTTTTTTTGGTTAAAGACCACAGTACTCCATTCACCCCATCTATGAGAGGAGACAATCTTCTCAGGCAATCTGTCCCCATCAAAAATGGAATTTCACAAATAGATGTGATCAATACTTCTTGTTTCATTCTGTGTTTTTCTATCTTTCTGTCAACTTCGGTAACACCTTTAATAGGCACCTCCTCACCGTTAAAATTATGCACTGGACCTTCACTTTGCCACACTGTGATCTGATTCTGTAGGGATCTCCCTTCTTTGATACTTTTTACCAATTCTTTGGACATAATTGTGGCCTGTGCGCCGGTGTCGATCATCGCAAATGTATTGCATTTCTCTTCCACAGTGATGGGAGCATAATACCTGTCTCCAACTTCCTCTAACACACATAAAAAATGTGAATTCTTACTGATTTCAGGACTCACCTTTCTCAGGCCTTTTTCACTTTTGGCTAAGCACATTGGTTAAATGGAAAGACATTTTTCCCTCCTTTCTGTCCATTTCTGTGTGAGAGACTTTATTCATTTCCCCATATTCAGACGTCTTTTGGAGTGTGGCCACTGTTCGCCCATCCATCCGGGGATCATCAGAGGTCACACTACAATCCTCCAACTTAACATGTGTAAAAACATCACTTGGTAATTAGGCATTTTCTAATTCTGTGCACTTGTGGTTATTTGGTATGGTACCAGTCTTTTTAACTTCTTCAAAACTCTGAGGCTCAAAAAATTCTCCAGGTGGTTGATCTGCACCGTCCTTTTGAATATCTATTCTTTCTGCCTGTGTTTGGTTAGTGTTTTGATTGCCCAGGGAAGGAGTTCTAGCATCCCCACTTACTCCCTGTTCACTTGCATTACCCGTGCCTGAGCTGTCTTTCTTAAATCTGTCCCTTTGTTCTTTTGGAGATTCATGTTTTTCTTTTTCATTTGTGCAAATGTCTACTGTTTGAATTAGCTCCAGATTAAACCAAACTTCTTTTTTTAGAAGTATTTGCACTTTCTGTCACATGTTCATTTGCCGGTACTTTCATTTTTAAATCATTAAACATCTCAGAGTCATTATGCAAAATCACATCAGGGCAATCTGTTTTCTTAGCATTGCAGGTATCATTAACATTTAGTCACTTATCAGAAACCACCTGGTCATTGCCTTGGCTTTCTGCCCTGTCCTATGATGACTGTTTTTGTGCTATACAGAGCTTTCCTATTTGCTCAGCAAACATTTCCACTTGGGCCTCAAGACACTGGAATCTTTCCATCTCACTAGAATCTTCTCTTTGTGGCCTAGTTCGATATTGGTTGTTTTCCCCCTGATTGAATCTATTCTGATATCTCTCAGGAGAATGATTTCTATTGGGATTGCTTCTCAACTCTTGATTCATATGTGGAGGGGAGCGGGGTGCACCCATCCTTTGGCTGTAGTCCCCTGGTGGTGGTGATTCATTGTATTGACGTGGAGCATAATTCATATTCTGCCTCATGTCCTGTCTCTCATTTTGTGGGTACTGTCCCCTATGCTGATTCCCGTTTTCAGTAAATCGATCCACATATCGGGGTCTATCCTGATTACCATATATCATGGTGTTTGGGTAAAATTTGCTTTGTGTCCCCAATGTCTGGTAGGGACCATTATTTCTTTGATCCTGGCTTTGTCTCTGATTGTTATTCATACCTGACATATCAGTATACCTGGGGCTGATGTAGCCCTCCTTATTACTAAGATCATGTGATTGAAACATTGGTGCAGGGAGTGACAACCTTTGTTGATTACCCCTTTTTTCAGGTGCCAAATTATTTTTACCTGGACTTTGAGCAGACTCAAGGGACATTTTGGCTGACCTGATTTCCATCACTGCTGCTGAGGGTTATTTAGATTTTGGTCTAGTGTCTTTCATTTTATAATTTTCTCTACCCGGACAAAATGGTACTTCATATAGTTTTGTACTTTGGTGTACAATCCATTCAAGGGACTTGTCACGGTCAAATTCACGGACTAACTGTGATATGATGTCTTTCTGTAGCCCATAGAAGTAGGCAGTTTTAAACTAATTGGAATTGGGGTCAAAAGATACATCAAAGCGAGAAAAAGCTATTTTTAAGTCTTGCAAAAACTGGCGCGGTGACGTGTTAGGCCCAGCCGTAATCGTGTATGCAACCTTTTTTGCCTCTTGCAATGATTGGAAAGGAGAACAATGACGTCTAATCTCTTTTTCAAACTCTGCCAATGTCATGTTCTGTTGTTCAATTAACCCTATAATGATACTGGCTGTGGGAGCATCTAGAGTTAAGTGAAAGTATTGCCTGTATTGTTCCTTTGGTATCTGGAGGGCTTTAAATATATCATGTACCGCTTCTAAATGATCCTCTATGCAGCACTCCCCTCCCTTTTTAAATGGTTTGTTCAGAGCTTTGATTGATTTCATTATTTTATAGGGCTACTCATTGCTATGCAAGGAATTGCACTACTTTGTGATTCAACCCTGGTTTCAGGTGTATGGGATTGGTGGCTTCCCCCAATGGGTCTATCAAATCCCCCAAGAATGCTTCAACCAAGTTCAGTCACCGGCCCAGTCACTGGGGCACTAGCTCTCTGTGTAGAAATAGGATTCACCTCAACACCATTGAATGTGGTGCCCTGCCATCTACCCTGGGACCTGGAAATGCAAATTTGCTGTTCCAAATCCTTGCACTTTTTAAGGAACCTATCTGCCTCCTTATGCATATAGTTGTTTTCATCACTCATCTTATTAATTACCTCCTGCATATCCTCCATTTGCATTTGGCATTCATTGAATTATTTCTCTTGTCTCTTTCTTGAAACATTTTTCTTGTTCAGCATTTTGGAGATCACTTTCTTTCTCAAAATGTTCTTTTGCAAAACCTGCATTTCCAAAACAACCTCATCTTTGTCTTGTCTAATATGGTCTACCAATGCTTTCAAGTGTTTCAATTCTTGGTCACTATCCTCAAGCTGCTTCTCTCTTTGAGACAATGAGTGTCAAAATCCCTATATTTTGACTGCATGTCTTTTTGACATGCCTCCAATTCTGCTCTTAACATTTCCTCTTTTTTACTTGCTCCATCCAGATCAGCTTTTAACCTGCTAATCAGCTTGGCATCATTTTCTTGCATTCGCAGAGATCTATTTAGGATAAACCTTGTCTTGGCACATAGCCGTATCAGACAATCTTTCTCTGCATGTTTATCAGCTGCATTTAGTAGTCTCAACAGTCAGACCTGAATTATACTGCCTTCTGCAAAAATGTTGTCTAATGGTTCTTTCTGCACTTCACCATAGATGCGGTCACGCCATTCTATGCCATTATTTGATGACCATGTCCGATGTGCATATAGCTTTGCCTCCAGATATTGCACTAGCTCTGGGAATGTGGCCTCCATTTGAGACATTCTAAATTCACTTTTAGTGTCACACTGCTATCATGAAATGGGTTCTCTCTAATAAACGTATGGTAGTGTGAGACACACTTACCACGAGCTCTATAGCCACATTCCTGGCCGACGCAACACGTATGTAGGATATTTTGTGTAAATTTGGGGTTTGGCAGTATTTTCTCACCGCCAGAAGATGAGCGGTAGTTTGGTAATTTGTATCCTTGCATTTATATTGGGTTTGGCCTCATATCATTCTAGTGACCATACCTTGTTACATTATATTGAAGAATCTAGTAACATATACTACTGGTGGTATTTTGTGGTAATAGGTTATTTAGTGGTGAGCATATTTTCCTTCCTTACATCATAACCCCATCATAAACAAAACCTTCCTTTCTATGAGAATACCTCCTTGTGATCTATAGAGGGCCTTGGACCTATACACGCAAGGGGACCCAACACTTTTATATAGAGTGCCACCTACAGTCTGTAGCCGGTATCACAGGCTTATATAAACCAGTGATCTATGCGCCCGTAGGCATCATTACTGGTTCATAGACCCCCAGTAATCTATATATTATTTCAGAATCCACCAAACAACATGCAAGGAGGACACACACACACACACACATTTTATTAATCCTTATTATGTTTGTTATTCTATCTACATGGGCAAATTGACAAATGTATTACCAAAGAAACTGAATCTCCCCTGTGTCCTCATACGCAATCCCCAATGCAATAAAAAAAACTCTACACAATCTGCTTTTATATATTGTATGTATTGCAAACAAATACAATTCACAATAAAAATTTTACCATGTGCATTTCACTATTATCTGTATAAAATAAGAAGAGAAAAAAAAAAACAACAGATACAAAGCAAATAGACCTTATTAAAAATAGGCATTACTTTTTAGCATTATGAACATGACGAATTAAAATGCAGGGGATTTTATCTGCTACTCTGCCTACATGAAATTTTTAGATCACTCGTTCGTACAACAGCACACAGTAACCTCACTTAAATTGTGTCTGCTTACCAGAAATATTTGTGGCTCTCTCCCACACAACCTTGTCCTTGCTCCCCTCAGAAGAACAGGTCCAGTCAGCATGAACTGTCCCTGTAATCTTGATGTCTGGGATGCACGGCGAAACTTCCAAACCAGTGCTTAGTGACACCAAAAAAACTTCTGTCTTCAGAGCCCAGCCAACACGAACTAACTTCTCCCTGTCAGTTTTCCCCTTAGCAGAGCTCTGCACCTACCCACTTTGCCTACGTGATATATCTGCAGAAACTTTGCTCCAATCAGGTTAAGAGTCAGCATCACCCTTCACTTTTACACAATAGGATCTTTGCTCACTGAGCAAATGTTTCAATAATTATTTTCTTTCGAGCGTACTTTCTGCTTTTTGCAAACACAGAAAGAGAAAGAAGAAAAAAAATGCCATTGCACATTTGAAAAACGAATTTCAGAATATGTATTTTCACCTCATTTTGTACATGGGACTACATTATAATGTTAATGAGTTAGCATTAGTGATTAGTAATTGCTAATTAAATTAGTCAGTTATATACATAATGTTCAATACTGTAGTCTTCTATGCATTAGGTATTCAAGAGAAAAAAAAATGATGCACTTTTACTCTCTGCAGTTTTACATTGAGCTTTTGCTGCATTATGAATCCTGTACCTTGCATGCCACCAGCAACTTATTCACATGTTACACTGGCAACATAAAATGGCTATATGTGTGTGCCACATTATTGCTTTAAACAAAAGGCTATCACATTTATTGAAGCGCTATATACTGTAAAGACCTATAAATATTATAAAGCGCTATAAATATTACTACACTTCACACCTAAAGGCATGTATCCCTTTTTGTGCATGCCCTTTGGCCTAGCCTAAGCAGCCTCAGCGTTCTAAAGTATCATGCACAAGCTGTTAGGAGATGTAAAAGGTGTAGGGGTCTTCCAAATTGGCATCCTATTGTATATCTCAATATTAACTCAGACAAGAAAGATTATAGAAAAGTTAATCATGCTACTCCAGGTGAGCGGGATAAAATTAAAAGAACAAAAATGCACATTTTGAAAGAAGGAGGTGAACTATTTGGGTCATGTCATGTTGGCCCAAGACTTGAGACCTAAGGAGAGTTTCCTGCGAGTCATTGGGAACTTTAAGGACATGTATAGCGTTTTGCCAAAATATAATAGCATTTTGCCAATATGTAATATAGCATTTCTTTTGCCAGTATAATATATAACATTATTGGTAGTATGCAAAGTACAGAATTTACAACACAGTCAGGCCCAATTTGAAACTGCAGATATTCGGAGCACACATAGAAAAGCTTACTGTACTGCCAGGTTCAAATAATGAAGTGCACCAGACTACATTATAATACATAACCGACTAACATTATTAACATTACTAAAATACTAATTCTAACTTCTCTAACATTAAAATGCAGTCTCATATGCATAATGAGGTGAAATCCATGTTTTGGTGGCACTGCTGAGATTCGTTTTTAAATGCACACTGGCGTTTTCTTCAGCTTGTGGAGAACAGAAAAAATGCAAGCGGCAGGAAACAAAGTGAAACAGTAACTCTGGGCCCAAAGCTTTCATTGTTCTGAAAATGAGGGCTGGTACAGAGCACATTTTTTTTAATATGATTGGTGGAAATTGTAGGCAGACAAGCCACATCAAATAGGGGATGGCTAAGAGTTTTCTTAGTAACAAGAAATGAGGAGAGCAGTTAGTTCATGCTGGGCTGAGGAGACAGACGGAGGTTCCAGGGGGTAGAGCGCTAGCTGTGGGACATAAGCAGCTGGTGCTCCCCACACAAGATTATTGAAGAGAGTTGCGCTGACACTGGGTCTGCATCTGCGAACACAACGAGTTTGTGCGGGGGACTTCAAAGAAAGACTGACCTTGGTAGGATAAGTGCTAAGTAAGGACCAGATAAAATGCCGTATGTGTGACTAAGATTTATTGCAGTGTAGGGAAGTTAGGAAATCATTGCATGTTTATTTTTCATTATTTTCAGAATGTGGGAACATTAATCCATGTTTCAAAAATACCTGCTTGTTCTGTTTTGTTCTCTTGTATTGCAGATGATGCTGTAATTAACACATGGTAAGATGTTGTGACTTGTAAATGAAATAGAATATAGAATATATATATAAAAACAAATGGGATTTTTGTGTCATTCATGCATCTGTGAATTATTTACATAAGTGAAGTGTAAAGGGGAGGCTCATATCAGTGCAGTAGTGCATTTACCAATGTACCACTGTAAGTAAAATAGCAAACAAGAGAAAGCTAGTAATAAACAGCTGTAAAGCAGAGGTTTGTGTGCAGTGTGACAAATGTTTCCTTCCTTGCATGCTGATGGGAAGGTGTCTGATCTGATACATAGATTACTAGATGTACATAAGCCAGTAATGCCTAATGGCACATAGATTCCTGGATGTACAAAATCCAGTAATACCAGCCACAAACTGTAGGTGGCGCTATGAATAAAATCATTGGGTTCTGCTAAAGTGTATAAGTCTGGGGCTCTCTACAGACAACTAGAAGGCATTCTAATAGAAAGAAAAGTTTTTTTTTATGATGAGGTTATAGTATAAAAAAGAAACCATGCTCATCAATATACCAGAGGAATAAAATACCGCAAGACAAGATACCACTAAAATTACCACCAATACAAGCTAACAAGGTATGGTCACTAAAATAGTGTGATACCAAACCCAATCTAAATGTAAGACTAATTTACCACAAATTACAGCCAATATTTTTACGGTAAGAAAATACTGCCAAAGCCTAAATTAACCCCAATAAAACAAAATCTCTTACAGAACACCACTGCTACCAGAGACCCGGGCCAAGTGCAGTCATTCATGAGTCTCTGCGGGTACTGATTGAAGTTTGTGCCCTCATGTGTTCTTTCTTGCGAATAACCTGGATGTTTAGGAACACCATCATGTTGTCAGCACACAATGGCCTTCATTAGGAGGTTGCCAGTAACCCTGTAATACCGTTACCGATGCCTGACATCCCGGTGCTACCGGGATATCACAGGCGGCGGTACGGTAAGTTCCCATTCCACTCCAGGGGGAGTGGAACCATGAAGCACCGGCACCGTAAGTAACGGTGCCGGTGATTCAGTAAAAAACCTGTCGGTAGGGGCTTGAACTCCCGTTACGTCAGGCCTGCCAGTAGTTCAGTTCCCCTACCAGCAGACTCGAAGTGAGCCGGTCCAAAAAAGGAGCCAGTAACTTGTTACCGGCACCTGTGTTTCTGGACCGGCTGACTATCAGTACTGGTAGTGGCCTGCAACTTATCCGTTTGGGAATCCATGTTACCAGTGGCTCAATGACAATATTGAAGCAGAAAGGAGATAATGGGCTTCCCTGGTGCATTCGCTATCTGACCTGTAGAGATTTTGAAATGATACTGTTTCTCAAAGTTTTTGCTGACACCATTTAGAGTGGCCTAAAAGTATGATAACATTGTCATCAAACTCAGACTTCCCACCAACACCTAAACACAACCAATTCAGGCTGGCAAAGATCTTTCCAGAATCAAAATAAATTGGCCCTATTAGTTCTGGGGAGCCGTGGCATGCATGCAAAATCTTGTGAAATTGTCACACATTATTGAACCATTGCAGCCCTTCAAAAACCCACCTGGGACAGATTTATTATTTTTCCAGTTGAGTCTTCAAGCGGTAAAGCAAATAGTGTAGCCATTATTTTCATGCTCACGAATGATATGGGATGATAATTAACACACTGAAGTTGATCTTTATTGGGCTTATCAATAAGAAATAGGAGGGCCTCATGCATTGCCTCACTTAACAATCTCTTTTTGATATAGCCATTATAGAATTCACAAACAGCTGGTTCAAGGAGAAGTGAATACAGTAGGTAAAATTGGACACTATCCCCATCAACTCCCATACACTGTCCCAATTTCGTTCTACCTATAGCCATAACCTCATTATTGTCTTTCTGCAATGTCTCCATGTCAGAAATGTGTATCTTCAGAAAATTGCATTTAGAAAAACAATTATCCTGGTCCTGCGTTGTTGTGCTTAAAAAATCACTACACAATGGTGTATATTATTTAAAGAAACGTGTATTCATTCCTTCAATAGAATTCACTGGCATTTATGCTAGTGTCATGCAGCAGAGCAGCTATCACCTTTTTCTCCAACCTTTTTTGAGCTTTGACCGCCCCAATCCCCAAGCTACTAAAACAACTCTTTGGTGTACAGAACCTCCCTCTTGTATCATCTATGCAGCAGTCCTGTCTAAGCACTTGTAAAGCCTCTCTATCCACTTCCGTCCACGTTGATATATGTTTATTGTATGCATCTGTGACTTTAAATTCCAAGAGTAGCATCTCCTGTTGCCATACCCTATGCCTGAAAGCAGAGTGAGTGATGAATGCCATGAACATCTTGGCCATGAAAATATCCCAACCAGTTTGCCTTGAAGCCATACCTCAATGGTCCTTAATCCTGATATCCATCAATGGAGCTGTACTAAGAGACCAACTGGAGAACGCACACCCTGGCCAACCAATGCAATCTCTGGAGTGTGGGATGAGATAAGAATTTTCGTCAATTGACTGTGTATTACTTCACTTAAAAGCAATAAATAAAGAGATCGGGAAGAGGTCAATACAGGAATTTGAATTATGGACATGTAATCAAAAGGGATACTCCCTTCTTCCTGATCAAGCGTTTTCCAAGCATCAATCAAGTTATAAGTCTAACTCAAATGAAATTAGTCCTAAACTGGTTTCTTGAGATGTCAGGACCCAGGGGACATATTAATATGAAGTGCAATGATTTGATAGTGGAAGGAAAAGACATACCGTTAACAACTAAGCATCGGACTGATAATGTTCTTAAGAATGCTGACGCCTGTATGGACGAATGTTATGATTTGTTAGTGGAAGGAAAGATCAAGACACTAGGGGAGTATGTACAAGCCTTCATTTGGTAAAGGAGACAATTCATTGAAGAGAGTGGAGGTATAGGAGGGGGAATATTGGCCAAATGTTGCTATTAAGAAACATTATTCAACTAAGTAGTTCTCTGAATTGCAAGTCTAGTTGGTCCGTGTAAAAGGTCCTGTAGAAAGAGAAAAGGATGCGTGAACTCAGGGTGGGAGACAAAATAACAGCAAATGAGGACGTGGTTGTGGCACCTATTGATAGATATATGCCAATGTCGAGAGGTGTATACGAGGAAGCTATTAGAGGATACATTTTATGAGGATGCTACTCGAGGAGGCTTTTCACGAGGAGGTTACGCGAGGATGCTACGTTTTGGAATTCTAGGAACACGAAGGACCATAAAGGGCAATAGGGTACATATGTATTGGAGATTTACGCAGGTTCAGAGTTATAGGAGAGAAGAGGACGAGGCAATTATTATGAAGTGAGTCAGCCGTCCTTGGAAAAAAAGAGGTTCAGAGAGTATCTAGCTATTGCAGTGTGTAGCTTGCCAGATCACTCTTAGTCATTTCGCACACAAAAAAGTGCCTATGATTCTGGGCAAACCACACACTGTGGTGCAGCATCACCTGCACATGTCGTGGAGACAGAGGACTCTACACTGCATGGATGAATCGCTGCCATAGAAATGATAGCCTCCCACAGAACACTGTGGAATTATCAAGGGTGCCTAATGAAGGTTGTTGCTCCTCTTCACAAATGACATGCATTGTTCAAAGGCCCTCCTAGTGCCCTCATCAACTGGCCCCCATCATGCAATTCAAAGACCCCAAAGTTACAAAGTGTTCTTGGAGGAAGTCAAACTACAACTTCTCCAGGGACTTTGCCTCCTCAACACTTCCGGTGCAGCTGGAATCAAAAGCTGTACTGATAATGTATACACCTCACACGCTCCAGGAGGAGTTTCTCAGGAGTATCCTTTTTCCAGTGGCAAGAATTTAAATACATAAGCCAGTACACCGGTCTGGCTCACATCATTTTACTTTAAATTAAAATAACTAGTACATGAAAACAAGTAAACCCAAAATGAAAACTTGCTTTTGGGCTCCAAGCATCGTCCTGCATCTCCTTGAGTGATCCACGTGGCCAAGACATCCACATTTTAGGAGTTTTTCTGAGCACTTTCTCCAATTCAAGAGGGGTTATTTTAATGTAGCGCTTGGGTGTGCCATTATTATTTGCTATGACAAAAATGGCTGCACTTGCTGGAGTCATCTCTCCTCGTGTTCTTTTCTTCTCCTTTTCTTTACAGCCTGCACCTGGGGACACTACACTGCCAGCAGCAGATGGGCTTGTCTAGCTCACCACCGTAAGCCAAACATTACTTCACGTGCTGGAGACACCTTTCAGCATTTTTCACTACACCCAGTTGTTGGGGTCTGCACTGAGGAAGTTGCTACCCCGACCAGCAACAGAGGAGCTCCAGTAGGCCGTTAGCACCATCACGGCAGTGCATGGCCAGCTCGCAATATCCTGGCTATTCTTCTACTATTTGCATTAATCAGATATAGGGGTGGCGTGCGGGGGGCGGGGAGAGGGGTGCTGAGGGTTGGGGGCATAAGCTCATTCCACGGCTCTGCCGCACGACTACCATTAAAACATGCCTACATTGAACAATCGAGCATATGCGAGATGACTCCCACACTGAGAAGCAACTGTTTGCTATTTCTATGGCGTTGTTGCTATCAGTCACTTTTCACCAATCCATTTTTAGTACTACTTTTCAGGGGCAGATAGATTGTCTGTGCCTCCGAATGTATTGGAGGAAATGTTTTTTGATGGCATGTCGAGTCATGTTCTAATCTTAAATCCATTAAAAATCTATTGGCTACTGACGTAAAGGGAGCTCTGTCCTTGTGCAGCTTCAGATTGAGTGCCATTTGTTTTTTCATTTGAAAACTGCAATAAAGTATCGCTTCCGCAGTGGCATTGCAGCTCATACCGAAGCACCGTCGGCAGTATCTTCTCGAAGGCATCTTTGTTTCATGGCCGTCCTTCTCCTCAGGTGATGCGCAATCTGCATTTACTCATTGTCACCTCTCGCGAGGGTCCGGGCTCTGATCACTGAAAACATTCAGAGTCGACATGTACATCCATTTGAATAAAATAATTTCTAACAAATTAAGAAATGTAGAAAAAAAGATTGCAGAATGTGTCTTGACTTGTTATTTGAGATTTTGCTTGGAAAACACAATTACTTTTCCATCAGACATCAAATGAAATTGGATTAAAACATGCAAATCTAGAAATTCACAGTAATTGTTTTAAAAAAGTCTGTCCTTCAATTATCTTAATCCGTTTTATTATTGGTCCTTCTCTAAAAGTTGTCTAGCGTGCCATCTGCATGAGTGGGAGACATGTTTTTTATGCATGCTGTGTTTTTCAACCTGATGCTCACTGGTGCAAATGCTTAAATGCTTAAACAAAGAGGTCTTAAGAAAGGGGAAGCTGATGCATATTAACACTTGTCACTTTCCCTTTATATCTGTTTTGCAAAATATATATTCTAAAATAATGGACTTGGTCCTGTTGCACTATACAACATTTTTAAGTGCCCCCTTGGTTTAAACGATGAAGGATTTAGTCCACTCATTTTGGTTTGATTTAAGAGTTTTTTCATCACCATGGGTGCCGACACACGTTTCGACCTTTACAAGGTCTTTATCAAGGCTAGAATGTGGTGTTCCTTCTGTTTTGGGTTTTGATATCAGCTAGTCACTGGTCATTGGTATCACTGAATTAGTGCATCTTTTGGGCTCAGTTCCTCTAATGTTATGGATTGTAATCTGCGTTCTTTTAAAAAAACACTGCCGCAATTCAACCGAAACTGAATTTCTAAATTGTGAAATGCTAATGAGGAGATTCTCTGCAAAGAGACACAGGGGAAATCTTGAGCAACCTTTTGAATGCACTACATAGCCCTGAAAATCTTGATCGGTCAATACAGCTGCAATATCTCAGTGCAATAACAGAGAGTATAATGGACGCAGACACTCTTGACAGCCGAGATGTACCAATCACACTGCGTGAAGGTGGGCACGCAATCGTGTCTTTCTTAATAGCAAAGCCCCTGGGTTTGTAATGTCCTCTCTCTATGCACATCGCCCTGTCCCCTTTCTTTTGTTGTGGTGGGCTGTGACCCACCCTGTGAGTTTGGAAGCGGGGTTACTGCCTTTACGCCAGTTGCAGTCTGGAGATTAAAGAAGTTACATGTATGCCGTTGGCTCCAGTGTGTCATTGCTGCGTCACTAATCTTCTTCTGATTATATTGTATCCACAAGCGCAGATCCAACATTGGCGACGAGGAAGTCTCATCCACCGTGCCCCGAGAGTAACAAAGCAGTGTCCCCTTGGGTCCTTGCACCAGTCTCCTGCTCCTGTGGCCCATCGGCCTGCAGCCCGCTGCTGTGATGCGGCACCAGTATCAAGAAACATCTCTGTTCCCTGCCCTTCGAGTATGGCATCTGCATCCACACGATGCCTAGCAGCACAATACTTGCATGCTGCACGTCAGCATGTCTGGTCAGCCCTGTAAACCATCAAGACCTAATTTTCACACTGCGGTGCGTCCTATCAACTGAACTGGAAGTGATTTTCTCATCACGCACCGCCACAGAGGAAAGTTGTTTCATTTTGGACTCAATGGGCCTCATTACGAGGTGGGCGGTAAGGGATTACCGGCATCGGTAAGGGCACTGGTGCCGGTAATCCCTTACCGCCCTACTATGAGTTCCCTTTGCGGGTCCTTCCTTAACGCCTGGTTTTTGCAGGCGTTAAGGACGGGACCTGTAAAGGGACACCGGGGTCAATAACGGTACCGCAATTTGCGGTACCGTTATTGCTGCCTTCCCATTGAGCACTATGGGGGCTCAAATGGGAATGGGGAATGGCTCTGGTGAATGGGGAATTACCGGTCCCTCCGACCTCGGAATGGACCGGTAATTTCTCCATTCAACAGGCCGAAGTCAGAAGGGTTTTGGGCGCTAATTGCGCCATGGCTACCCCCAACCTCGTAATGAGGCCCAATTAGCGTCTCACATGTTTTAAGTGCATCGCCACAGAGGAAATTCAGGTGCATATCCAAAGCAGTCAATGTCAGGAGAGCACGTGATTTAACAGGCCAATGTGGAGAGTGCTACTTTCTAATACAAGCACGTGCAGTACCTAGCGCCTACAACACCACATCAAGGTGAGAGCTACAGTTAATCTTGGGTGCTAGAAATCTATCACCATGTCAGATATGCCAGATAATCAGGTGGGCAGCAGGTCACGTAGCCCACTAGCGAGTTCATCCCCTCGCAGCCGGGAGGGGGGAGCACATAAGTCCCTAGAATTACAGGCCATGCAACATTTTGACATTTCACACACAAGCAGCCTACTGCCAAGGTAGAACAGGTGGCTTAAGGAATTGAATATCTAAAATGATGCAACTGGCGTCAGAGAAGAACGCCGCCTTCGAGGCATATTGCTACACTCACTAGGCCCCATTGTGCGAGACATTGGGGCTCATTACAACGTTGCCAGTCTGGAAACAACAGTGCTGGTAAGCTTACCGGCACCGTTGTTTCCAGACTGGCAAAGTACAATTCTACGTGACAGGTGCCCTCCCGCCTGGCAGGTCTGACTTGCCGGCCAGAACGGCCCCACTCGCAGACTTTCGCGGAAGCACCGGAAAGTTATTAATGGTGCTGGTGTTTCCATGGTCCACACTCCTATAGAGTCCTATGGGATTCTATGGGAATGGGGATCAACATTTTACCAGCGCCTGACTTACGGGACTACCAGGTTTTTAATGCCCCAGTGTTTCCAGCAAGTCAGGCACCGGTAAATCATTACGGGTCCAGCGGCTACCCGCTGGTTTTACTGGCATGGTTACCGCCAGACCTGTAATGATGGCCATTGTCTTTACAATGCCAGAAAACTCAACCGACACTTTCCAAGGCATAATTGACTTGTTGAATAATTATTTTGCACCACTAAAAAATGTAAATAACGAGCTCCACATTTTCCACACATCTACGCAAGACAAAGGAGAAAGCATGGACAACTTTGTCTTGAGACTGAGAAAAAGGCCGAAATATTGCGATTTCGGCTGCTATTCCACAGAGGAAGTGTTAAAGTCACAGGCCATTGCAGGATGTGAATCACCCGACTTTAGAAAAAAATATTGCAGAAAAGTAGGACCCTTGAGGAAATTCTTCAACTCGCCAGTGTAAAGTCTGCCTGTCCCTGCAGATGGAATAACTAAGCAACATTAAAATCACACATACTGTGTAATCATCTTCCCTGTGACCGGGACGCACGTCAGAATGAATCCACGAAAAGAAGAAATGCTATAGATATGGCTACAATTTCCCACACGTCGGGGCTTGCCCAGCTGTAGGCCACCACTGTGACAAGTGTGGAGGTGGAAACCACTTTCAATCGGTGTGCAAAAACATCAATTTCTTTTGGACAACAGAGGCACTAGATGGCGGTAAAGCCATTGCCCGAGCTGGGAAAGCCCTTGACCAAGAACATGGCTGTCTCCATCGCCTAGTAGACATGGCTCCCACAGCAGAACAAGAGACTCGGCTGACAGAGACAAGCGGCGTGATGGCAGAAGAGGAGACACCGAGCCTTCCAGATACAAGAGTGACTCACAAAGACATGCACCTCGACAGAAACTAAGCTACCTGGCAGCTTCGCCGAGACAGAGTCATAAGAGAAACTCACTGTCATTGAGTGGTGACCAGAAAAGAAGATATCTACATGCCGTAGGAAATTCCACAGCAACTCAATACAGCGTGACCCTGCTGTTACAAAAAAATGGACAGAATCATGAATTCCTAATAGACACCAGAGGTATGGTGAATGTCATCAACAAAGAGACGTACAAGCCTCTCAATTACAAGAAAGAACTAAAGAAGGCAGACATTGATATATATCCATATGGGACAAACACACTGCTTGAATGCAAGGGAATGTTCAAGGCCACATGCACATACAAAGACAAAAGCCTGAAGATCATTATATATGTAGTCAATGGTGAAGTTCCAGGAGGGAGCATTCTTAGCTTCTGCTTAGCTATCCAGATGGGCCTGGTGCATGTGATGTATCAGATCATGTCTGCCTACACGACCTGCCCGAAAGAGATGATGACGAAAATGTTCCCATCCCTGTTCACGGGTCTCGGAAAATTAAAAGGGAAGCAAATTAAGTTGCATATTAATACTTGCATTGATCCGATAGCCCAACATTACCGGGAAATACCCCTTAACATTCAGAAGCATGTGTAGGACGAGATACAGTCTCTACTAAATCAGGATATCATTGAACCAGCATTGGGACACACCCCATTGTGCCCGTACTGAAAAAGGAAAATAACACAAGCATTTGCATTTGCCTAGACATGAGGGCACCCAATGTTGCAATAGAAAGAGAGCGGCACTTGGTGCCCCAGATGACTGATATGATGCACCTGTTGCATGGGGCAAAAGTATTTTCCAAGCAAGACTTAAATAAAGGATACCATCAGCTCGAACTACATCCAGACTCTCGTTATATAACCATTTTCAGAAATTACTTAGCTTTGGGGTATCTTCCGCTGCAGAGATTTTTCAAAACGAGATACACCAGGTTATCAAGCACATTCCTCATTGCATGAACTACAGCGATGATTACAATTTTCAGAGTGACACAAGAAGCGCAAAATAACACACTCAGAAGGGTGGGTATGGTACTGGAAGAGGCAAACTTAACACTAAACGCTGACAAGTGTGAGCCCAGCAGATCGACACTCAAATTCGTTGGGCATATCGTCTCGCAGAAAGGTCTATGACCAGATCCAGACAAGGTGCAAGCGCTCGTAGAAGCTCCCACACCAACCTCGGTATCTGCTGTCAGATCGTTCTTAGGCATGGCAAGTTTCTGCACCAGGTACATTCAGGAATTCACCTGTGTCAGCACACCCCTCCGTTTACTCACTGGCAAAGGGCACGAATTTTCCTAGTCAACTGACTGCGAGGAAGCATTTCAAGAGATTAAAAAATGTATTGCCTCTGCTTCATGGTCTACTATTACCCAGCACTAGAAACCGAAGTGACAGTCGATGCTAGCCATGTTGGTCTTGGGGCAATCCTAGGGCAAATAAAACTGGTGCATTACCAACATTGGCAAGACGTACAGTGGCATATGCCAGTCGCAGTTTATCTCCAGCTCAGTGTGCCTATTTGCAGCCCGAGAAGGAGAGCCTTGATGGTGTATGGGTGTGCAAACATTACTATCTGTTCTTAAACAGTCGACCTTTCACCATTGTTACGGACCATCAAGCTCTCACAACCATATATGGCAAACCAACGGCCAAAAGGCCACCTTGCATTGCAAGATGGGAATTATGTTTGCAAGAATATTCCTTCACCATCATCCATCTCCTGGGCAAAGATAGCAATCCTGCGGATTTCCTGTCTAGATATCCTCTACCTACCAAAGATGAGAGACAGTCCATCAAGTCCAACCAATACTTAAACTACCTTGTGAGCAATGCACCGCCGAAGTCAATCACGTTGCTGCATATACTAGAAGGCAGGAAGAAAGACCAGCTGCTCATAATAGTATGGAAGTGCGTGAAATCAGGCAAATGACATCACAAGAACAAGCACGAGCAGCCCCTGTCGAGAGCAGAAGAGAAGCAATTCCAGACATTCCGCGTCATAAGGCACACCCTGTCCGTCTCCCCAGAAGGGTTAATATTAAAAGAAAACAGGATAGTCATCCCTTTAAGCTTACAGGACCAGGTGCTTGGGTTGGCACACACAGGACATTGTGGCATTGTGTCCACGATGAGACAACTCAGAAACAAAGTGTGGTTCTCGCAAATGGATGACAAAGTTGAACAGACAGTAGGGAAATGCATAGCGTGCAAAGCAGTTGCTCCGCGCACATAATCGCAACAGCATGCCATCCAGCAACAGTGCAGACAAAGCCCGGACAATGAATCGTGAGAGCAAATGCAAAATGAAGGAGTATGCGGACCACTGAAGAAAGACAAAACCCAGTAACTTTCAGATAGGGGATCAAGTACTTGTATGTCAAACACAGGACTCCAGGGACACACCTGCTTTCAAACCAGAACCCATGTCAGTGACTCACATCCAAGACACCATGGTAACAGCTTTGAGATCCACCAGCACTCTCACCAGAAATCCCTAATTTTTTCGGTCATTTGAACATAATCTAACTCATGAAAGAGATGAATCAACAAACTGTGATGACTCGTCTGATGTGGACTCTGAATTCATGGAAGGTGACGTGGACACAGAGGACAGTGAGACTGTTTGTAATGGTAGAGGCACTCCTAGCCTCTCTAGAAGGGTGGTTCACAAGCCATCGTGATGGATTGAAGAGATGGGTTAAGTGCCCAGTCCTTTGCTGAGCAAAGGGAGATGTAATGTCCTCTCTCTATGCAAATCCGACTGCCCTTTTTCTATTGTTGTAGCGGGCTGTGTCCCACCCTGTGAGTTTGGAGACAGGGTTACAGCCTTTGTGCCATTTGTGGTCTGGTGATTAAAGAAGTTACATGTATGCTGTTTGTTGGCTCCAGTGTTTCATTGCTGCGTCACTAACCCTCTTGTGATTATATTATATCCACAAGCACGGATCTAACAGGGCTTGACGGCTTGCCTGCTGCTTCCTATAGATGAGAATCGTGAACGTTTTTCAGTGGCACTTTAAAACTCAGCAATATGTCCCAACCACGATCGCGAAATGAAAGCCAACTGAAAGCCAACTGCATCGCTCATGCCAGACTCACATTCTTTCTATGTCAGACTATTGCTGATAAACACATATCCCATAGTGAGCATCACTTTGTGAGACTTCACCTTTCAGATATAGGGCCTCATCACGAGTTGGGCCGTAGCCCTTAAATGTGGTGTTAACGGTATTACAGCTGCATTTAAGGGCTGGCCCTATCACGAGTTGGGTGCTAAATCGGCTGTTTTACCTCCAGCTTTTGGGCCTCATCAGAAGTTGGGCTGTAGCCCTTAAATGCGGTGGTAACGGTATTACCGCCTCATTTAAGGGCTGGCCCTATCATGAGTTGTGCGCTGAATGGGCTGTTTTACCTCCAGCCTTTCTCTGGAGGTGAAAATCCCCTATTTTCGGCTGTATAACTGCCAGCTGTATTAGCCCGCATAATAAGCACTGAAAATGCCCCATTGAATCCAATGGACCCAATGGGGAATGGGGATTTACCCTTAACACCCAACCCGTAATACCGCCGGACCGGTCGGGGCTAGGGCTATTACAGTCAGCGGTATCACAGCCGGGATACAGCCCAACTCGTGAAGAGGCCCATAGCCTAGTGTTTGAAAATTTGAGTAAGAACGATTTCAGGAAAGATTCTATGGAAAACAGACAAGAGATGGCACTTCAATCTGTCCCCTGCAGCCAGAATCCATATGAAAACTATGCACGCACTTCGCGGTATAAGATAGGCGCCCATGTCAGTGCTAAGGCATGTGCTCTTGAACTCTGCAGTTATTGCATTGAAGACTGCAAACCTTCTGACAGAGGAAGTGTTGGAGCCCGGCTGCATATAAACTTGTCCAGGCCATGCAAAGCATGGTAAGCATGAAGGGCGGTGGAGCCAAGCACTGTTATTGCAGTGAGGACTGCAAATCTTGTGGCACAGGAAGTGTCCGAGCCAGGCTGCCTATAAACTTGTCTAGACGGTGCAAAACACTTTGACCATGAAGCTCGGTGGAGCCAAGTATAATTGTTGCAGTTGGTGCAGTCTGCGCATACGGGCCCTCACGCTTGAGGTGTTTCGTTTCATGGGTCTTGAAACACCTTGGCGTGTCTATTTGACTTTTATTGACCACCTTAATTGCCTTTTTCTGTCCTCTTGTTTCATTTGATTTCTAACCTGCAGTTAACAATTGATGTGGACGGCACAGTAGGCAGTTTTGGAACATTTGGCAGAATCCATTAACTTGCTCCCTTCCTCCTTATAATGCTATATGTCCTGTCAGAGAACACTCTGTTAAAATCTTACGAGTGCAACTAGTACTGAACCCTACAAAGAGGGTCTTGGGACTATGTCCAGACAGTGTGGCCGTATCCATAACCCTAAAATGGAGAAGGGCGCAATTGAGGACATAACTGAAGTACATGTCTCAATGCGATTTAATGTTGACACACAGTTTACCACAAATCCTCTACTATAAATGAGTCCAGCTTGTCAGCGTTAACCTAATCTGTGGTCAAAGATTTATGCACAGATGAGGAGAGATGGAGAGATGAAGTGGGAACATTTCAGAAAGGGAAAATAATGGACTATTTTGCTAAATCCTGTCCTGTTTCTATACCAGGAATTCAATCCGAAAATCAATCGTGCTTTCCCGCACTATCATCAAAATAGCTATCCAAACATCTATCTGTCAATTCTGCATTATCATTATGTTGCCAAATTACTAATTGTCAAAATGCTGATATGTGATATAATGGCCAAATCGTCACCTCACCTCTCCTGCTGTTACCAATATCCCCCTTGTCAACTCCAGTCCTAGCAAATCAGACCTGAGTGAAGACAAGGAAATAAAAACAAGAATAACCTTCTAAGATGACTCCTTCTTAGATTGATTTTTGTGACTCCTTGGAAAGGGAGAGTTTGTACACACTAGTATAAATGTGATAATCCTGGAAACCTTCTTGGTTGGTCTCATTCAAATACAACCCTTCCACCATTTAATGAGAAGCACCAACGGACCATGTTTCTATGGAACTTACCTCTCTTTCTGCTTTATATCTTGTTCTACAATCTCTTGTATTCTTCCACAACAATATTTGAATCAAGACCAAATAGCATGGAATGTATTTGGTCAAAATGTTGAACCATATTGTCTGTATACAAAAAAGGTATTGTGGACACAAATATTTGCCATAATTAAAAATATTTCATCTCTATCTTGTATTGATTTTAAACTCTCTCCATCTTGAGGTTCAGCCTATCCATACAGTCATTGATTTACAATCTTCCTCTACTCCCATTTGCCCACCTCAAAATTGTGCAACTGTATCTACCTCTAAACCATCCAAATTTTAATTTTCACTGGAAAACTCAGACAAAATTGAAACCTTAATCCAGAAATTGAAACCAACTTATTTTGACTATGACTTTAGTCCTGCCTATTTGGCTGTACAATCAGCATCATCTCTTAAACTATTTTTAAATCATTTTTTGAATGTCTCCCTGACTCAGGTAAATCAGTCTGTTCTCACGCCTTCGTTGAAGAAGCCTTCTCTGAATTACCAGGCAGTGGAAAACTATCGATCGAGTGTAGGGTTACCATGGACCACAAAGGTCCTGGAAAAGATAGTTATGAAACAGCTACAAGATCATTTGGAGGATTATTTTATCCTGGATAGGTTCCAATCCGGTTTTAGACATGGGACTGAAACCGCTCTGGCAACAGTTTTGGACAATATTTTATGGGCCGCTGACGATGGTCATTTGAGCATGTTGATCATGCTCAATCTGTCAGCGGCCTTTGACACAGTGGACTTCGACCATTGAACAGATTGTCGGAGGTAGCTCAGGTGTCAAAAGATGCATTGAAATGGTTTTCCTCATGTTTAAAGCATAGGACTCAAGTTGTTAAACTAGCAGGTTATTATTCTGATGACCTCCCTGTTCAATGCGGAGTTCAACAGGAGTTGTCGTTGTCCCCAATATTATTTAATGTGTATCTCTGAGCTCTGATGGATATTTTCTTAAAATTTGGCCTGCAATATCATTGTAATTGTAATTGATTATTCATAATGTGCTTAATACCCGGAGTTTCTAAGCGCGGACCCAGGGATCGAGCCTGTGTTGCTCTACATCGTCTTGCTTCCAAGGCGAGAACGTTGCCCCTTAGCTATCCTCCCAAGACTTTCCTATGCTGACAATACCCAAATTTATGTTTGCTTAAAATCTGCACCTAAAGCAACTACCCAAAATGTCTGCTCAAGAATGATCTAGACTCCAATGTTTGTCTAAAAATATTTGATAAAGATACCCCCTTCTCTAGTAAGGTGAAAAACCTTGGTTGTATATGGCAAGCCTCACTGGATTATAAAGCTCAGGTTTTGGAAGTAGTGAAAGGGGTCTTTTATCAACTTAGACTCCTGAAACCCATTCTGCCATTTATACCTAAAACTGAACATGCAGGAGTTGTAGAGACAATGGTGAATTCTAGGCTTGACTATAACGGCACACTCCACCTGGGAGCCCCAGAGACTCAAATACATCACCTCCAGGTAGCCCAGAACGTGGCCATTAGATGGATATTTTATTTACCTTGGAGAGCCCTCATCTCTGTTTATCGAAGAAGATTTAATTGGCTCCCAGTGCGGAGAAGGATTGAGTTTCGAACACTGTGTCTGGTACATAAATGTATTCAAGGTTCAGCACCCACGTATTTGGTATAAAGAATTAAACCCTAACAGCCACCCCGAAATCTGAGATCATCTGGTAAAAACGTGTTGCTCGTCCCCTCATCCCAGTATGCTACCCGGGGAGACCGCTGTTTTTCCATTAAGGGCCCTTGCCTATGAAACCTACTCCCAGTTGATTTGCGAAACATCACCTCCTGTGCTACATTTCCCTCAAAGCTAAAAACACATTTGTTTGATTAAATCTGGAACTGTTAAGGAGGCGACTTGAGCATGCTATGTTATCATCAGCGTCTATATGCAGTGTCTGCTGCTTGGTTCTGCAAGGATATGCGCGTAATACATTCTCAATATCAATATCAATACCATATAGATCAACTGAAAAAACTCCATCTCAAATCTAAACCTCAGAAGGGAGACAGGACCATTGGGGTAAAATGGAGTAAAACACTGGACAGCCACATGACTCGTGTTGTTGCTCACGTCCTGATGGTATTTAAGAACCCAGAGAACCAGTTGATAAAGAAGTCGTGCAATGCATGTACCCAAGCAACAGCTCAATCATAGAAGGTGCAGAACTCATGCTGCCTAGCATTAACAAAGAGCCAACAGAGGATCAGGATGCCGAGACCATTCACTTCAACTAGACAAACCAGTGCAATTGAATACCTCTGCCAAAGCAGTAAAAACAGAGGGAAAAAGTGCCAAAATGGGCCAAAACCTAATGGACCGAGAATGAGGAGTACTAGGAAATTTTTGAGGACACTTAACATCAATGGAAACAGCACTATGGAGATCACTTGCAAGCCTGAACCATTAAAATCCAGTTCTGCTTCTGAAACATCAGCACATACAGCTACAAATGAGAAGCAAACACAATCTAAAAAAAGGGAGAAGTCGAAAAAGACCTGTGCAACCACAAAACCTGTCTAAAATGTCAAACTACTAAAAAAGCTACTGTGAATACTGTTGTGACTGAGGGGTTCTTAACGTGATGCCCTAAACAGTCACTCTGACACAGTCCACCTGTGGAGTCTGTTGATGGATTCCAGAACAGCTTCATTGATAAAAATATACTCTGTATACAGATTCCAGTTACTTGCAGGCTATTTACAAAGAGACAGGACTGGGGCTGGAAACACACATACTTCAGACCGCCCACTCGCCATCCTCACACCTCTCAGCTTCAACCCAACTGGCACACACCAAACGTTCACACACAAAATCTCACATCAACATTCAATCAGGCTGTCACTCACTCACTCAGTAACATTCTATCAGGGACCTAGATGGCCAGCATAAATGGAAGACAGGACTACAAATCATAACATCCTTACCCGTACAAAATCAACAAACTAAACGAGCACTCATACACCTGAACAAGCAAAGTCTCACACCACTCAGCACCTGACCAACATCCATATACCAAACACTTCCTTTCCAGGGCTGCGACCCCCAGACACAGGGACTGCCACAACCTGGCACTGTGGGGTACATTTACCAGCCCAGAAGAACTCCCCTGCACCACCAAACTGCATTTTCAGAAGTTACAAGAAGAATAGCTGTGCTGCCTCTGCTGGGCACTTGTTCCCTTGCATCAAACCTGCAATTTTAGCAGTTCTCAAAAATAATGGTTGCGCTGGCTCTGTTGAGCACATATGGGGCGAGATGAAACATAGAAATCCCGAGAATTGCCGCAAGTATTTTTTTCATGTGCTCCAAAGAAAAGAATTCAAAGGCAGACCTGCTATGCTTTTGACACGGGGACATAGGCTACCCCTCCTGTATGGCACTTGCCGGTAATGTAATGTTGCACACAAAGATCGATCATAACATTTGATCTATGTACAAATTAGAGAGCACCAACATTTGTTTTCACACATAACAGTTTTTATTTTCTAGTGAATCCTTAAAATGCCTATTGAGGCTGTTGTGTATGTATATACACTTTCAACCCCCTAAATATGAGGAGTTTATACAAATGCAATCATATTAAGTATTCATATTACTAACACATTTGTAGTACAGTTTTTTGTGAGGGTTAATACAAGTTGTGATTTTAGAATGTGGTTATTATAACCAACACATCTGTCTAGTAGACACTTCTAGTGTTTCTGGCACAAACTGGGTGGTTTGCTGTTCTAGTGCCATCTTCAGGACTGTGCAAGTGGACTGGGTGGTGTCACTTTTGTACCCCATGGCGGAACATCTAAAAATAGAGAAATAAAATCAGAAACTTGGTGTCTCTCTACAGGGAATAGTGATTGCCTGTGTGGTGTGCTGCGACATGTCCTACCTGAGCCAGTGACTATAGTGTCAGAGGTACTGAGAAGAGGTGCAGCGTTCTTCTCTCAAGGTGTCTTCTGTGCGCCTTGTATTTCTTGGTCCTATTCAAATAGGGTCTGCTGGTGAGTGTCCAGCTGGATCAACTGCAAAAGTAAAAGGCTTTTGTCATCATTGCTGTGTCTGTGGTTGATAGACAGATCTGAATTGCTGCATCTGTGGCGGACCATTGGCCCTTTTACTAATGGATCACTAGTGTTGGCAAATCCTTGCCGGGTTATTGATCACTAATGTTGGAAAACCCTTATGGGGTAATGCTGGCTTCTGATTAGGTACAAGCATCACATCAAGAAATGTGGCAGTGCGGCCATTTTATATCTGATGCCCCATGGTGAGCTAGCCCTTACGGGGTATCCGTTACTCAAAATGTTGTCCCATCACGTAAGTGGGACCCGTGGGTGGTGCCCCCCTGTCTGCGTGATTGTGGGCAGTAGTTATTAGCATTTGGAAAAGAACCGCTCTATAGAGGAAGACGGTCTTACCTGTATCTGCTTGCTTCGTAGCAGAGCTGTGTTCGTGGTAATGTTCCTGGCCTGTGCATGGGTGTGTGTTAGAAATAAGCGCGTCACTCGTAACTAGATGACCGCCGTGCAGACTGCGCATGAGTCGATGGATAGTGGTAGTGGCTGGTGTATGTGATGCATACCAAAGCATTTGTCATGGGCATTGTGTAATCTACTAAGGGTGCCCGGGAACCGTGCCTCCAGGGGTAAAAGGCATGCAACATAATGCACGTAATGAAAGCATTTGAGCTAATGATAGGCACATCTTTGTACAACATGAATCAGCACTTGGATAAACACAAAACATCATTAACAGATAATATTGTGGTAAGATTGTTCTAAGCCTGGTACAGACATAAGTCATTCAACAGTATTCATAACAACGTTGTGCTGCCGTGTGTTAGGCCAGTCGCATAACTGAGAAGGCCTTGTCCATACCATAATGCCTATTGGATAACACTGCAAAATGGTAACTTGTCATATTGGAGAGAATGCACGTGATGAAAGCGTTTGAGCTAGTGATAGGCACATCATTGTACAGCATGAATCAGCACTTGGATAAACACAAAACATCATTAACAGATAGTTTTGTGGTGAGATTGTTCTGGTACAGACATAAGTCATTCAACAGTATTCATAACATCTTTCTGCTGGCATGTGTTAGACCAGTCGCATGACTGAGAAGGCCTTGCCCATACACTAATGCATATTGGATAGCACTGCAAAAAGGTAACTTGCCATATTGGAGAAATTGACATGTTGGAAAATCTGTGCTATAAGTGTCTACCCATGGGTGTCATAGATGGGTGATGATTGGCTGTGGCCTCTGGGTGACATAGGTGTTGGTGAACCCCTACTTTTAGAAGAACAGGTTCCATTCTATTCAAACATTTAATCCATTTTTCACCGTATCTAAGCGGTGTATCCATTCCTGCTCCAATTTTCCAGAACCCTATCTCCTCCTCTGACCTTGGCTTTTATGGTTTGGATGACGCACCATTGTAGTTCTGTGTGTTTGTGTTTTTCTTTGACAAAATGTACCACCATAGGTTTGTCCTCGAAGGTGTTCTTGAGGTACGATCTGTGCTCGCAGATTCTCTGCCTCACTTCTCGCTTGCTTTTCCCGATATACATTAAGTTACATGGGCATTTTATCATATAGATACTCCAATTTGTGAGGCAGTTGGGAAAGGTTTTGAACTTCCAAATGATGCCCTTGAGTGAGATTTCTTTTTGGCCTTGTGTAAAATGGCACACTGAGCACTTGCTGCATCTGTAATGTCCAACTACGGGTGGGAGGTGCCATAGAGTGGTTTGGTCTGGCTTCTTTGGTTTCTCAGTCGGGTAGGTGTGTACTAGATTGTCTCTCTAGTTTTAGCTTCTTTTGAACGCGAATCTTGGTGTCTCTGGTGTGAAGGTTTCTGTTTGTAGTAGGCTCCAGTTGTTAAGAATCGTTTTCCTGATTACATTACTGACTGGTGTGAATGTGGTCACACGCGTAATTTTTTCTTGGTGTTCTTCTCTTGGACGTTTCGTCAGGCAATCGGTCCTGTTGGTATTTCTGGCTGTTTTACGTGCCTTCCTAATGATGGCTGACAGGTATCCTCTTGCTTTTTCTTTTTTTTTAAAACGTATTTTATTGGGTTTTAGACATGAATAACATTTAACAAGAACAAGATACTGAACAAACAAACAAAACAGTCTTCATTCGAAGCAATGGTGTCTTCAGCCTCTGTCCAGGGGCAGAGGTAGGTGAATTCATAAGTTCGAGTGCCGAGGGTGGGTTAGGTCAGGCATCGTCAGGAGTTTGGGTGAGTCTCTCCCTGGCGTTGTGTTGTTCCTGTGGTTCCCTTCAGGGGGGCTTTTGGTCTGCGGTGAAGGGTATATCTCTTAGGAGGGCTTTCCATGATTCAAGGGTGTTGTTTGCTTCATCCGCTCCGGAGTTGGCGCCTTCTTGCCATGCTCTGGTCTCAGCCTCGGTCCACCTTTCCAATTCTTTATTCCAGCGTTCGTACCTCGGGCCCCCTGGGGACTTCCAGGCCATTGCTATGGTTCTTTTCGCGAGGATGCACGATAGGTCCATCAGCTTGACTACATGTCTGTATTTGCTTATTCTGGGGTGGGCTCCTAGTAGGCAGTCTTTCGGGTCCCATTCATATCTGGTAATGCCCGCAGTCGTGCAGGTCTGCTTAACTTTGGACCAGAGTTTCTTCGCCTTATTACAGGTTCAAAACATGTGGATCAGGTTGGCTGCGTCGTTGCCACACCAGGGGCAATTTGATGATGCTTTCCTGTTGAAGCTAGCCACCCGCGGTGGGGTCATATACGTCATGTAGAGGATATTCAATTGTATCTGCCTGAATCTGGCGTTACGGGACACCTCTTTGGGGTATAGTAAAATTCTTTCCCATTCTTTGTCCGTTAGTGTAGTGCCCAGGTCTATTTCCCATCTTTCCTTAAGTACTGTGCTTTTGGGATTGGGTTTGTCCATCAATCAGCTGTAGAGCCGGGTCACCGGTTTCCAGCCATCAGCTAGTTTGTACATCTCTTGCAGTAGAGGATTCGGGGTGGGTTCCTTGGGCCAGTTGTCCCATTTATTCCTGGCGATCTGTTTGAGTCGATGGTACCATAGGAATTGGCCGCTGGAGAGTCCCTCGACCTTCTGTATTGATTCAAAGTCTCTGAATTTGTCCTCCTGATAACATGTCCCCCCATACATAGATTCCAGCTGTCTCCCAGCTTCTCGCTACCTTGAGGTCTGTTGTGGTTTTGCATGCGTCCGCCAGGATAGGAGTATTGGGTGAATATGAGTGGCTCAACTGTAGGATGGAGCTAGTTCTGGTCCAGATCTGTCTGCCCAATTTCACTATCATGGAGACATCATGTGTATGTTTCAGTGGGTTCCAGAGTACTTCCTTGGGGAACAGTTTGAGGGGATCTGACTTAATAGCTCCGACTCATTGTTCTGTTCGTCTTGGAGCCACCTTGTCACGTGGCTAAGTTGTGCAGCTAAATAGTACATCTGAAAGTTGGGAAGTTGCACTCCACCTTCTTTGTGACGCAGCGTGAGGATTGATAGGGGTAATTTGTGTCTGGATGGGCCCCATAAGAAGTCTCTGATCAGTGTTTCAAGCGTCTTGAAGAAGGTCTGGCGAATGTAATAACAAATGTTTGTGAAGAAGTATAAGAAGCAGGGGAGGATTATCATTTTTGCGAAGGCCGCCTGACCCATCATTGCGAGTGGTAATTTCGACCAGACTTTCATGGAATTGCAGAGTCCCTTCAATGCTATTTCAGTGTTGTGGGCGTGTGTGAGTTCCGGTGTGTGGCAGATGTTGATTCCAAGGTATCGGAATGTCTCGGGTTGCCATTTTATCCCCACTACTGGTAAGTCAGCTCCTGTCAGGCCTTTGAGTCGTGCCAGCGGGAATGCACATGATTTCGATCTGCTAAACTTGATCCCAGAGTAGAGTGCGTAGTTGTCGAGGACGTCAAATATGACTAGTGCGTTCACATGTGGGTCTTTCATATACAAGAGTAAATCGTCCGTGTACAGAGATATTATGGAGTATTGGTTGCCCAGTTTGATGCCTGCATCGAAGAATTGTTTTCTAAAATAGATAGCAATTGGTTCCAAGCCTAAGATGTATAACATTGGCGATAGTGGGCATCCCTGCCTGGTACCTCGCTGTATCTTCCAAGGTTCCGAAACTATTCCTCCAGTTTTCACTCTTGCCATCGGTGAGTTGTAGAGTACCTTGATCCATCTCACGAATCCCTCGCCAAATCCAAACTCCCTCAGCACTTCAATCAACCACTCCCAGAATATGGAATCGAAGGCCTTGATGGCGTCGAGTGAGAATACTGCAAGATCTTCATCTCTCGTGTAGGTTTCCACCATAGTGTGTTGAAGTCTTCTCAGGTTGGCCGTGGTGTTGCGTCCCGGGATGAAGCCATTTTGGTCATCGTGAATTAAGGTTCCCACTACCTTTGCGAGTCTGTTGGCTAGAATAGTGGTCAGGATCTTGCTACCATAGTTTAGCATCGCTAACAGGCGATACGAATCGCAATCTGTGGGCGGTTTGTTAGGCTTGAGCATGGGGACTATGATTGTCTCCTTCATGGTGTTGGGGAGAATCCCTTCCTCGTATGCCTCCATGAAGACCTTGTGCAATATTGGAGTGATGGTAGCTTCGTAAGCTCTGTAAAATTCGGGCGGAAGGCCGTCACTACCAGGAGTCTTGCAGGTGGCCAGGGCCCTGATGGCTTCCGTCACATCTTCTGTGGTGATCTCCATTTCCAATGTATCTCTCTGTTCCTCGGATAGTCTCGGGAGCCCGATCTCTTCCGGGGTGGTCTTGATTTCTTCTCTGGGTATTTGTTTGTTATGGGAGTATAGTCTGCGGTAGAACTCCGCAAAAGCGTTATTGATATCTTGTTGGGACTTGTATGTTGTTCCATTTTCATCTATGATCTCTGTTGGAAAGTGTCTTGGTTGTTCTCGTTTGCACAACCAGGCCAGTAGTCTGCCTGGTTTATCGGCTTCTTTGTGGGACTTGGCGGTGTTTGTTGTGAAATAAAACTTGGCTAGCCTATCCCAGGTTGTTCGGCATTCGTCGCAAATTTCTTGTAGGGTCGCTTCCAACTCCGGAGTGGCGACAGTGCTTGTCTCCAGTCGTTCCTCTAGTGCCGCCATCAAGTGTTTCCAGATGCCTCGGCCCCCGATATCACCTCTCCTAGTATCACTACCTTCATAGCCTCCCACAACGTGCTCCAGCTTGATATAGATCCTTTGTTATTGTCTATGTAGTCCTCAAGTTTGTTACCAAGGGCTTCCCTGAATTCTTGGTCCGTGAGAGCTGCGATGGGCATTCTCCATGTCGGGATCGGTGGTCTGGGTCCCCTTAATTTCCATTGCATGATTAATGGCGAATGATCAGAGATCAATCTGGCTATGTATGCTATTGTGTCTACCATTGAGGTTTGATCCTTGTTGATAAACAAATAATCAATCCTCGTGTGGATCTTATGTGGGGCCGAGTAATATGAGTAGCTTCTTTCGGTAGGGTGTTGTTCCCTCCAAATGTCCACCAGGTTGAGTTGTTCCAGCATATCGTTGAGTGCTTGAGTGGCAGCATTGCGTGGTTGTTGAGGGGGTGCAGATCTATCCATGTTTCCGTCTCTGAAGCAATTGAAGTCACCGCCCCATATGAAGGTCCCTTCCCTGTGATGTGTCATTTTGGCGCAGAGTACTTTGAGGTGTGAGGGAATTCCGTGTTGTGGAAAGTATGAGTTTACTATACAGACCGCAGTATGCTCAATGGTTCCCCATATTATTAGGTACCTACCTTCTCTGTCGGGGTCCGAGCCCAATAGTTGGAATGGTGTATTCGGGTTCACCCACGTGAAGACTCCTCGAGCATAGCTAGAGTAGGGTGCTCCTATTGCAGTGCCTCCTCACCGTCCCGCCAACTTGGATGAGGACTCCTTCGACAGGTGGGTCTCTTGGAGTAGTGCGATCGATATCTTCTTTCTGCGGAGATATGATTGAATCCGATTCCTTCTCAGGTATGATCCCATACCCCGCACATTCCACGTTAACACTTTCAGTTGTGTCGCCATTGGGATGGAGTGATGTACCCTTTGCGCCTGCCCATTTTGGTGATTCCCAGCGGGTGTTGATCATCCTCGGTAGTTCCCGGTTCTCGATTCTTAGCTCTGGTCCTGTTTGGGATCAGTGGTAGCCCTGCCCTCTGCCTTATTGTCTGCGTTGGTGATAAGACTGTATAACTAGTGAAAACTTTAACAAAACTGGAACTGGTGCGCCCAGCTGCTGCGTTTTTCTCGCGGTGCTCAGGCGCTCTCGCGCGGTCAGGTCCCATCCGGGTATCGGGCTCGATTGGGTTGGTCAGGCAACTGGCCTGTCCTGGTCCGTTCGTGGGGGTTGAGTCCTGTGTCTGGTGTGAGGCCAAGCGAGAGCCAAATCTATTTAGCTAACAGTAGTGTAAGTTACCTCCTTGGTTGCAGATTGCACATGTTTATTTCTAGGTTGCGGTGTGGTATGCGCTTGTGTTTCGTGCGTGCCGGTAGGTGGGTTTCCTCATTTACCCTTGAAGTGGGTATCTCCACCTTCTGCCAGGTTGTTGTCTTCCATCCACATATTGGCGGCTGCTGGGGACTCTAGGAAGATCGCACGACCCTTGTAGATGACCTTTAGTCTCGATGGGTAGAGTAGCATATATTTTAGATTCAATTGCCGAAGCCTGGCCTTAATCGGTACGAATGAGTTTCTCTCCCTTTGCACCTTTGGAGTATTGTCTGGATAGACAGATATTTTGGCATTGCCACGTTCCATGGGTCCCGCTTCTCTGGAGTGCCTCAGGATGATTTCTCGATCCTGGAAATTGAGTTTTTTGGCGATTATCGGACGAGGGTGCGAGCCTGGGGGGGGTTTCTTCTGGAGGGACCTGTGTGCCCTCTCAACTGCAAAGCCTTGTGTACGTTTTTCTGTGCTTATTTCTTGTTGTAGGAGGGACTCTACATACGCCGTTAGGTTCGGGCCCTCGTCGCCATCCGGCACTCCTAGTATCCTGATGTTGCCCCGTCTAGACCGTCCCTCAGCTTCCTCGGCCCTGGCCTCAAGAATGGCGACCTTCCTTTCGAGGTCCGCAACCTTGGTCTTTAATTCTACGCTGTCTTCTGTTGTCTCCCTTATGGCTGTTTCTGAGTTCATCACTCTTTCTGTTAAATTTCTGGCATCCTGGCGCAACAGCTGAATATCTGATCTAAATTTGTCTATTTTGGAGTCGGTGAATGTGCGCAGCGATGCTATGGCTTCTAGTACTTGGGATTGGCTTTCGGCGGATTCGGCCCCTTTTGTTTGTGTGGGCTCTGGAGTGGGAGGGTGCGAGCTGGCTGGGTTCTTCGCCTTGGTGGTGACATAAGTGTCCATTGTGGCAGGTTTCGTTTTACTCCTGGAGGACATGTTAGAGTCCCAGTGCTGTAGCGCAGGGCCTGTCTAGGAAGGATCGTGCTTTCTCTCCCACTGTTGGCCCGGATGAAGGGTCTCTGGGTCTAACAGGTGTGTGGGGGTTGGTCTATTACAGTTCTCTAGCGAATTGGAGTCGCACGTAGATTGCGGCGCCTGCGGCGCAGTGGATTAACTGTACCAAATGATTTGGTTGTCTCTTTATTGCAGTTGCGTATTTCAGGAAGTGCCCACTGCAGCGGGACTGGTGTTTCCCACAGCTAGGTGGGTACATTGTCCTCTTTCCTTTAGTGATCTCTATGGGTGGAGCACCATGGTCAGCAGGGTGGTGGTTTGCATAGCCCCCTTGTTTAGATTGTGCGCCCCCCAGGCCTCCTCACCTCGGGGTCTTTGGTTTCGCTTCTCCTGGGGGCTCAGCAATGTAGCAGATGAACATATGGCAGGGAGCCAATGTAGCGCCTCTACGCGGTTTCCCTTTATTGTCGCTCATGGATGAGGGCTTTCTCACTAGCCTGATTCGAGCTCCAGAGCGTTCCGGTCCACTGCGGTCGTCTGGGAGGACAGCCGTGTCTGGCTTTCCCAGCCGATCTCTCTGCTGGTGCCCGGCATATTACGGGCGGAGTCTCCATTTCCCTTGGGGGTGGCTCACGATTGCAGCGTGGCGCGGAGTCTGGGCTGCTGGAGTCGGATGCCACTGCGGGAGTTCACTTTCACCGCGATCTCACTCGCGGCGCGTCTCTCCTTCTGCTGGCTCTGCAGCGGGGGTGGCTGGCTACCTAGTCTCGAACTGGTGCGGCGTCATGCGATGGCCGCCATCTTAGGTGCAGGCAGGAACGGGGGTAGGGGAGTACAGGTGAGATTGTGGACATTCCGTGTCCCGATTTCTCAGCCGAAGCACTGTCCCTTGCTGAGATTCGATTCCTGTACTGTTGTAGTTGATTGCGGCCTCGGAGGTATGTCTGCTTTACTGCAAAAAAGGATCAAGATTCGGCATCTCGGCCGGAGCTCGGCGCCTCAGCCTCTGTCCACCATAAGCTCCAGGCCACGCCCCGGTATCCTCTTTCTTTAAGGCAATTCTCTAAATCCTTGCCATGATGATCATATTCTGATTGCGTGGTGCAGTTCCTCCTTATTCTAAGGAACTGACCGTACGGGAGATTTTCTTTTAGAGCTTGTGGATGGAAACTGGTACATTTCAGTCCATGTACATGGACTACTAATGTTGGAATACCTGAAGGCAGGAGTGATCCCAGAAGGCCTTCAGGATAAAAATATACCTCGAGTTTTCATTGGCAATCCCAAATTTCAGGTCAAATTCAGTGGTGTTGGGAACAAATGTTCCAGAGATTGGGTAATCCTAACCATAGAAACAGAGGAAGAAGAGAGCAAGAAACAGACTGAGGAGCTCAAACAGCTGGAAGACAAAATCAACGCAGAATCAATCATTCCAGACATCAAAACACAGTTAGAAAAAATAGAAGAGGAAATCAAGAAATTCAAAGAGTTCACACTGGACAAAAAAAAATTGGAAACTCAAAAAGGACATCCAAAATTACAAGGAGTAGAAGACGTACCCCTATCTACAGCCAGGTTTCTACCAACAGCAAAATAGCAACAACACCACCAGGGGAGGCCCATATAACCAACAAAGGCCAACCAGGAAGTTCGTATCATTCTCCAAATCATCAAACAGCAGCGGTTCAGGTTCTGCACCAAGGGGACCGTCCACTTCATCAACAGGAGGCAATAAGGCAAGAGGAAAACAACATTTTTTTCAAGGACGAGGCAAACAAGGCAGACCGCGACAACAGAGATACCACAGGATGTGAACACGACAGTGGACAACACAACTACAGAAGCAAACCTGGTGATTCCAATATTCAACTTAAGCAAATATACCCTGACACCACAAGACACAGAAGTCCTAAGTAAAGGACTAAGCTTTGTCCCAAAAAGCAAAGCAGATTGTTTCGATACTGAGGTCGAAATCAGGAAATTTTTCCGGCTGATACGGCTATGATATTTTTTCCGTAACTCCACATGGGAAAAACCAACAGACCATACTACGACGGGATTAAAATCAAAATCTACCTTCACCACATCACATCTATGGTTTGCCCAGAAATACTCAACTTCGAAAATAAAATCTTAAGAGAAACGGAGACAATCTTCAAAACCAAAAACAATTATAGAGACAACCTCACACAGTCAGAATAAAAAACCTGGAAACCAACGACCTCTTTGTAGTTAAACCGGCTGACAAAGGAGGCGGCATAGTCCTTTGAGGCAAAGATTTATATGACGAAGAAATCCTCAAACAACTCAGCGACACCCGGTTCGACAAGAAACTGGACACTAACCCGACCACACGCATCCTAGAAGAAATCAAAAGTCTCATGCTCTTCGCCACCACACAAGGATGGATTGATGAAGACGAGAAGGCTTTTCTCATAAAAGAACACTCGGTTATACCAGCATTCAATTGTATCCACAAGATTCACAAAAATGTTACCAAGCCACCAGGAAGACCAATTGTATCCGCCATTGGGTCATTACTTGAGCCATTGTCCATATACACAGACATTTTCCTCCGCCCCTGTGTCAGAAAAATGAAATCATTCATTCAGGATACAACAGCTATGATACACCACCTCAACAACATACAGATATCACAACAAGATATCCTCCTCACCTTTGACGTTGAAGCTCTCTACACGAGCATTCCGCAAAATCAATGCATCACCACACTCAAAGAGTATCTGGACAGAAGAACAGATGTGTCAACACCTACCTCCTTCATCCAAGAATGCATTCGCCTGGCACACACAGAGAACTATTTCATATACCAGGGACAATTCTACCAACAAACAAGGGGCACCAGCGTGGGCTCCACCTTAGCACCGGACATCGCCAACTTATATATGGACAATCTGGAAAACAAGTTTGTCTACAATGACAACAACATATACAGGAACCAATTGATTGGATGGGTACGATATATCGATGATATTTTCACCATCTGGAGAGGAACAATGACACAACTACAAGACTTCCATACCTGGCTCAACAGCGTAGATACCTGCATAAATTTCACAATGCATCATGACACTACTAGCATAGCATTGTTGGACCTCAACATCGTCAGAGCAGAAGACGGCACATTCAGCACAACTCTGTACCGCAAACCCACAGACAAGAACACGCTACTGAAATTTACCATTTCCATCCACAAGCTCTAAAAGAAAAATCTCCCGTATGGTCAGTTCCTTAGAAAAAGGAGGAACTGCACCACACTAACAGAATATGATCATCATGGCAAGGATTTAGAGAATCACCTTAAAGCAAGAGGATACCCGTCAGCCATCATTAGGAAGGCACGTAAAACAGCCAGAAATACCAACATGACAGGTTGCCTGACGAAACGTCCAAGAGAAGAACACCAAGAAAAAATTACGTGTGTGACCACATTCACACCAGTCAGTAATTCAATCAGGAAAACGATTCTTAACAACTGGAGCCTACTACAAACAGAAACCTTCACACCAGAGACACCAAGATTCACGTTCAAAAGAAGCAAAAACTTGAGAAACCATCTAGTACACACCTACCCGACTGAGAAACCAAAGAAGCCAGACCAAACCACTCTATGGCACCTCCCACCCGTAGTTGGACATTACAGATGCGGCAAGTGCTCAGTGTGCCATTTTACACAGGACCAAAAACAAATCTTACTCAAGGGCATCATTTGGAAGTACAAAACCTTTTCCAACTGCCTCACAAAATGGAGTATCTATATGATAAAATGCCCATGTAACTTAATGTATATCAGGAAAAGCAAGCAAGAAGTGAGGCAGAGAAACTGTGAGCACAGATCGTGCCTCAAGAACACCATCGAGGACAAACCTATGGTGGCGCATTTTGTCAAAGAAAAACACAAACACACAGGACTACGATGGTGCATCATCCAAACCATAAACGCCAAGGCAAGAGGAGGACATAGGGATCTGGAACTCTGAAAATTGGAGCAGAAATGGATACACCGCTTAGATACGGTGAAAAATTGATTAAATGTTTCAATAGAATGGAACATGTTCTTCTAAAAGTAGGGGTTCACCAACACCTATGTCACCCAGAGGCCACAGACAATCACCACCCAGCTATGACACCCATGGGTAGGCACTTATGGCACAGATTTTCCAACATGTCAATCTCTCTAATACGACAAGTTACCATTTTGCAGTGCTATCCAATATGCATTAGTGTATGGGCAAGGCCTTCTCAATCATGCGACTGGTCTAACACATGCCAGCACAAAGATGTTATGAATACTGTTGAATGACTTATGTCTGTACCAGAACAATCTCACCACAATACTATCTGTTAATGATGTTTTGTGTTTATCTAAGTGCTGATTCATACTGTACAAAGATGTGCCTATCGCTAGCTCAAACACTTTCATCACGTGCATTCTCTCCAATATGACAAGTTACCATTTTGCAGTGTTATCCAATATGCATTATGGTATGGACAAGGCCTTCTCAGTTATGCGACTGGTCTAACACACGGCAGCACAAAGTTGTTATGAATACTGTTGAATGACTTATGTCTGTACCAGGCTTAGAACAATCTTACCACAATATTATCTGTTAATGATGTTTTGTGTTTATCCAAGTGCTGATTCATGTTGTACAAAGATGTGCCTATCATTAGCTCAAACTCTTTCATTACGTGCATTATGTTGCACGCCTTTTACCCCTGGACGCCCGGTTCCCGGGCGCCCTTAGTAGATTACACAATGCCAATGACAAATGCTTTGGTATGCATCACATACACCAGCCACTAGCACTATCCATCGACTCATGCGCAGTCTGCACGGCGGTCGCCTAGTTACGAGCGAAGCACTTATTTCTAACACACACGCATGCACAGGCCAGGAACACTACCACGAACACAGCTCTGCTACGAAACAAGCAGATACAGGTAAGACCGTCTTCCTCTATAGAGTGGTTCTTTTCCAAATGCTAATAACTACTGCCCACAATCACGCAGACAGGGGGGCACCACCCACGGGGCCCACTTACGTGATGGGATGACATTTCGAGTAACGGATACCCCGTAAGGGCTGGCTCACCACGGGGCATCAGATATAAAATGGCCGCACGGCCACATTTCTAGATGTGATGCTTGTACCTAATCACAAGCCGGCATTACCCCATAAGGGTTTGCCAACATTAGTGATCAATAACCCGGCAAGGATTTGCCAACACTAGTGATCCATTAGTAAAAGGGCCAATGGTCTGCCACAGATGCAGCAATTCAGATCTGTCTATCAACCACAGACACGACAATGATGACAAAAGCCTTTTACTTTTGCAGTTGATCAAGCTGGACAATCACCAGCAGACCCTATTTGAATAGGACCAAGAAATACAAGGCGCACAGAAGGCACCTTGAGAGAAGAACGCTGCACCTCTTTTCAGTACCTGTGACACTACAATCACTGGCTCAGGTAGGACATGTCACAGCACACCACCCAGGCAATCACTATTCCCTGTAGAGAAAAACTAAGTTTCTCTATTTTTAGATGTTCCGCCACGGGGTACACAAGTTACACCACCCAGTCCACTTGCATAGTCCTGAAGACGGCACTAGAACAGCAAACTACCCAGTTTGTGCCAGACACACCAGAAGTGTCGACTAGACGGATGTGTTGGTTATAATAACCACATTCTAAGTCACAACTTGTACTAACCCTCACAAAAAACTGTATTACAAATTTGTTAGTCATATGAATACTTAATATGATTGCATTTGTATAAACTCCTCATAGAAAGGGGGTTGAAAGTGTCTATCCATACACAACAGCCTCAATAGGCATTTTAAGGATTCACTAGAAAATAAAAACTGTTATATGTGTGAAAACAAATGTTGGTGCTCTCTAATTTATACATAGATCAAATGTTATGATCGAACTTTGCGTGCGACATTACACTACCGGCAAGTGCCATACAGGTGGTGTAGTCTATGTCCGAGTGTCAAAAGTATTATTCTATACCCTCATGACATAGGCCCCCCGCATCAAAAAAGAGGGTCATATACACCCCCTTTATATTATAGAGCGCTGCTATGCTGTCAGCTTAAAACTACCCACTGAAAGAGAAAATGTTCTGTGTTTAAAATGACTGCACACTGATGCTATTTCCATCTTTTCAACATTACACAGTTTGATTGCTGATAAGACACATTCATGCCCATCTATCTTCAGGTTATACACCAGCAAAGGAGGGCAGTCCTCCCTTAAAGGGATTATGTGTCAAGTAAAATCTGTAAAATAGCAGAGAAATTCTCTCCAGGCTGTACAGCAAGCGTTTTACTTTTGCAACAAAATAACACAGGAAAACCCTTTACAAGAAGCTCTCTCTCTCCCTTTGCTTATGTCAGTTTCAAAGAACCCTTTACTTTAACAGATTCCTGTGTATAAGAAATTGACTAGGGCTATGGAAATGTGCAGAATGAAGATGCAAGGAAAATCACATTTGTAAATGACTAAGGAAAGTAAAATGAACCTGTGTTACTTTTGGAAAAAAACAATGAAAGGACACTTTTAAAGCTAAAATGTGAAATAATCCCTATAGTCACACAGAAACAGCATTATTTGTGTGGAACTGGGTGGTTTAAGTGTATATTATACTTATTTACTAATGACTTGGTTTCTGTGAAAGAAAGTAAGAAAGAAACAAATGTGTGTTTGAAAACAGCAGAATAAAGGGGCCTGGGTAGGTAATTCAAAGGCACTAATCCTTCCTGGGACAGGAATTTCCCCCACAAACTATGAATGGGCCAAGGTGTGGGAATTTGTGACATCGTCAGAATTCCTGGCATTTCTCCAGCCACGAACAATGGATCAGGGGAACTGGCCATGTCACAGGCAAGTTTGAATTCCTGGTGACACCTCTCTTCAGCTGCATCTGCCAGAATGAAAGGTTGCTATGGTAGCCCTGCTGCCCAGAGCTGACAGTGACTGGGGAAATCTAAGGGCCGCCCTCCAGTGACAGATGCCATCCATTTGATTTAAAGGACTTTTGATATTAAAGTATTTATTTCAGTATCCTAAAGAAGCAGTAATGTAACATTTTGACAGCTTGAATGTAATTTGCGCCATGAAAATAAGTCATTGTGGATCATTTTAGCATGTAGGGAACGCAAACACCGGTAAAATGACATTTATGGGAAAACCATACATGACAAGGTTATAAAGTTAAATGCAAATATGGCCAACTCTGTTAGGCTCATGTGTATCTATTTGTAGGATGTTCGATATAATAGTTTTCATAGAAATTACCAATGAATGCCAGGAGAACAAAGCAATATCGCACAAACGTGTCGTTTGGACAGAAATGTCCCTTGTGAAATATGGAATCTGCTTATCTAATTTTCAGGAGGATAACAATTGTAAATATAGGTTTTTTTTGTCATAACTGATTATGGCAAAAGTAACTTTGGTAGAACAAAGCACATTGTAAAAACACACACACTAAAACTGAGTCACTTCCTTCAGTCCAATCTGCTTACAGGGAGGTGGCGACAGTTACAGGGTGACCTATCCGATTTAGAGGTAGCTTAGTTCTGCCCACATAGTAACAATCTTCTGAAGTCACCCGGTCTCTATAAGGTGGAGACATACAGGCAGTCAGGACATTCAAAAACCCAAGATTCAAGAAAATCCAGCATTCATAAATCAACATCCAGAGATCCAGCCATTCCACATTCACCCTGCAAGATTCCAGATTCCAGTACCAGGCCAGGGGTAGTTTATAGCATTTCCAGGCAGAACCTCTTACACAGGCTAAAATTCTAATCGAGAATTAAACCCTACAGAAATCCCAATAATTCAGAGAGAAAAGGGGGAAAGGCTGTGGAACCCTTTTTGGGATTATCCAGTGACCCGACTGGCTTTTCCCCGCTACGTGCTTTGCCGAGCTGATGCACCCCGCTGTCTACAGTGACCAGACTAGGCCATTCCGTCCCAAGGAGATCCCCCGCTGCGCACTGACCAGATCTTGCCTCGCTGTCCAGAAACCAGGCTACCTGTCCAAACTACCCCAGTCAAGGCTCTTTGTAAGTATGTCCCTTCCCCAGTAACCAAAAAGCGGCATCCCTTGCTTTGTTAGCTGGTATTATGTCCAATCCCATAGAAATCTTATAAATACCCTAGTAACTTCTTAAAATTGTTAGAATCCTCTGTGTATCCTGTCCTTAGGGAAATCTGTGTTAATCTCTGTGTTAGCCCAATTCTTTGCAAACCATTTCAGTCCTGTTGTAAATCCTTAGTGCTATTTTAGAATAATTTAATTAATTCCCATATGGAGTTGAATGTGGCATGGATTGGATGACCTTGCAAGTAACCTACTTGCGTACCACGTCTTTCTTTCTTTCTTTCTTTCTTTCTTTCTTTCTTTCTTTCTTTCTTTCTTTCTTTCTTTCTTTCTTTCTTTCTTTCTTTTTCTTTCTTTCTTTCTTTCTTTCTTTTTCTTTCTTTCTTTCTTATTTGTAATGCGTCGGTAGCCCGCAGGCATCAGGGCGCAGAGAGACAGATTCATGCTGGGCAGGAGGAAAGTTAGAGGCTATAGAGTAGCACGTTATTTAAAGAGGTGGGTCTTGAGATTTTTTCTAAAGGTTGTAAGCTTAGGATCTGATCTCAGAGCTACTGGGAGGTTGTTCCACTGCCGGGCTGCCTGAACCGGGAAAGATTTCCCGGCACCCATAGCTCGGGTTGCTTGTGGTACCTGTAACTTGCCTAATGTTTGAGATCTTAGGGTCCTGTTTGGGGTGTATCGTGTGAACTTGGATCTATGGTAAGATGGGGCTGCACCATATAGACATCTGTGTACTAGAGTCATGGATTTAAAGAGGATTTTCTCCTCAACTCTAAGCCAATGGAGGGATCTTCTGGCCTCTGTCACGTGGCTTCTTCTGTTGATCAATTTTATGACCCGAACTGCGTTGTTTTCCATTATCTGACATTTACTAATGCATTTTTTAGATGCTCCCAGCAAGAGTGAGTTGCCGTAGGCAAGGCGCGCCAGTATAATGGGTCTAGCTATTGTGGCCGCATTGTTCTAATTTAGAAGGAGGTGTATAGCTCTCAAGAGCCTGATGTAATATGCATTGTTTTTATGAAGATAGTTTATTTGAGATTCTGATTCTGATTTAACAATCTAGCAATTAATAATATAGTTGCAGTAGACTCAATCCTTTTTCTAACAAAACCAAGTTGGCTGTGAAAGTGTTTCCCTTTTAGAAAGCCTATTTTCCATTCCCTTAAAGAATCCCATACTGTAACCCATTAAAAATTAATTCTTTCACTTTCATATCATACCTGTTATGTGGCTTAGTACCTGACCATTAGAACCGATTTCCGATTATGTCTGTTTAGCTCATTTTCCAAGCTGTTTTGCTATTTTAAACTGTAAAAGTCAAGAAATTGCAATTTGTGATTCTTGCTGCACTGTTTCCTTCCATAGTCGATTTTCTACACTGTATGCCCGTTGTTTAGTACATTGCTGTGTAGCTTGCAAGTTTTCTTGCTTCCTTGATACAGCCATAAACATTCTTGCCTTACCCATTCACCCGCACATGTAAAATCATCATTCAGTCATTTCGAGTGCTATTTTGCTCGTTTTTCAAGGGAGCTCAATTCGATGTTTGCCTCCCATTCAGCAGTGGTAGGTTGGATTTTCAATACGATTTTTGCATAGTATACCTGACTCCTGGCTACTCCACGCCACCCACACAAAACATTTTTAACAGGGTTTTGAGGGGGTGTTGCAAGGGGAATGCTTAACTGTGGTGCCATTTAAAAGTAATCTTGCTTTAATTCATTTGTGTAGACAGATTGAGCTAAAAATGGCACATTTGAAGTAGTGTCACTGTCCCATTCCTAGGGTTCCTTTGAAGAAAATGATGCGTTAAACATCCCTGCATGCAAAACTGGCAGTGTCACTGTCCCATTCCTAGGATTCCTGTGAAGAAAGTGATGTGAAGAACATCCCTTCATGCAAAACTTCTATATGTATGGATATGATATGGCATTTATAACGCACCTGTACACAAGTGTTTCTAGGAGCGACAAGACAAGGAGGGGAAAACAGAGGGAGGACAAAAAAAAAAGAAATGACTAAGGCGTGTGACATTCAGATCATGCAAGTGCAAGGGAAGTGGTAGGGGAGAAGTGCAGAGGGGGTAGGGGAAAAGTGCAGGTAACTTAATAATTGCAGCCAGCAGGTGCCTCATGAGTGCAGAAAGTGCATAGAGAAGGGACTGTAGGATTGCAGATACAGACAATAAGTGCTGGGGGAGTCCGCAAGCAGTGCAAGTGCAACTGGACATGCAGGCATGCAGGAGTCTGGGCTCGATTCAGAGGGTAGCCAGGTGACCAGTGCGTGGAGCAGAATGGGCATCAGTAGGGGAGAGGAAGAGAAAAAGGAGAACCGAAAAGGAAGGTCTTGAGTTGCCTCTGGAACCGGAGGTGGTTCTGCTCAAGTTTGAGAGAGTCAGGGAGGCTGTTCCAGAGGGAGGCCCTAGACAAAGAGAGAGATCTACCCCAACTCTCTGCTTGGAAAAGCATCTGACCCTCAGAGAAATGGAAGTGGATGAGTGGAGAGCTCGAGAAGGAAGATGTTAGGAAAAGAGAGTTGGAGGTAGTGCGGTCCCATGTGCCAGAAGGCCTTGTGGATGGTGCAGAGGGTTGTGAACTTGACCCTTGTCACCATAGGGAGCCAGTGATGAGATTCCAGAGCTGGAAAGATACGATCCCTGTGCTGGGCTCGAGGCCAAGGACAAGTCTCTCAGTCCTGTTCTGGATAAGTTGTGGAGGTCGGAGAGTAGTGGCAGGCAGATTTAGAAAGAGGCTGTTGCAGTACTGAAGCCTGAAGAGGACCAGAGCTTTGGAGACACTGAGCTTCTGGGGTAAAGTGAGGAAATGAAGAATATCTCTGATGAGGGGCAGCTGATAGTTTGACTTCTTAGAGATATCAGAGATGTGAGGAGAGAAGGAGAGGGTGGAGTCGAAGATGACTCCACGGTTCTTAGCCTCACAGGTAGGAGCAGGAAGAGGACAAGGGTGGGCAGCCAGAGAGAGAGGAAAGGAGGGTTGCTGGTGTTCTGATGAGGGGGATCTCAGTCTAACTGAGATTAAGGCAGAGATCATTTGGTCGGTACACCATTCCTGAATTGCGCTCAGACAGTCTGGTATGAGAGAAAGGGAACATGAAAGAGAGCTGGGTGTCATCCGCATAACACCGAAAGTTGGAGCAAAAGGTAGCTATGCAGTGGGCAAAGGGTGCCAGTAGTGGTTGAGAAGCCAGAGAGAAAAGTTAGACCCCCTGGGGAACACCATAGTAGAAAGAGAGATAGAAGAGAGGAAAGACCCCAGTTGGACCTGAGAGGTTCGGTCAGTGAGAAAGGAGGTCAGCCAGTCCTGGGCCTGATCGGTTGGCTCTCAGGTAATCACAGAGGCAGTTGAGCAGGATGACATGGTTGACCATATCAAAAGCAGAAGAAAGATCGAGGAGGAGGAGGACAGAAGGAAGGTTAGAGTCAAAGTTAGAGAGCAGGTCTTCACGGGTGTTCAGGAGAGCAGTTTACATGCTTCTGGCAGCTCTAAAGCCAGACTGGTAGTGGTGGACACAAACAGCAGATTCATTGTGCAGATTAAGCTGGGAGAAGGACAGCTTTTCCAATAGTTTGTCAGGAAAGAAGTGATGGAGATCGAGCGATAGTTAACCAGAGAAGAAGGATCAGCAGAGGTCTTCTTTGAAGGGGGTGCAGATGGGAGTGCTTAAGGGGGAGGGAAGATTCCAGTGGCAAAGGAGTGATTGCAGAATTCAGCCAAGGCTGGAGAATGGGTGTCAGTGTGGTCCTTGATGGTTCTGGTTGAGCAGGGGAGATCCTGCTTTGACAAGGATTTCATAGATCGTACTTGTCTAGAAACATTATCAGGGGCAAATAGGGGAAAGGAGGAGAAAGGAGGAGGAGAAGCATCTGAAGACAGGCCAGGAGTAGTAGAGGAGGAGGAAGAGGAGTTAGAGGAAGAGAGGGTTGTACAGGATGTCCTGAGTTTTAGTGGTGAAATGAGAAGCCAAGGCCTTTCAGAGGGTCTGGGAGGGAACAGGAGAGTTAAAGACAACAACAGGATTGGCCAGTTCCTTGCAGATTTTGAAAGATTTGGCTGAGTTGTTTGATGCTGCAGAGACACAGGCGTGGATGCACACTCTCTCATCTTAGAGAAGACAGAGAGTCTGAACTGCGTTTGGAGCAGGCAGCAGGCCAGTTTGTCAGAGGGTGTGCCTGATACTCTCCACTTCCTCTCAACTGCCCGACCCTTGCGTTTAAAGGTGACGAGGTCAGAATTGTATCAAGAGTTGCACTTGGATGTGGGCTTCAAACGGATCTTCATAAGAGGGGCAAGGACGTCCAGAGTGTGAGAAATAGAGAGATGAAGGTTAGAGAGGGCTGTGTCAGAGTGTGAGTCAATCAAAAGTGTAGAAGGAGAAGAGAAAGTAGAGGCGAAAGCCTCAACTGAACCATGCTTCATGGGTCAGATGACCAAGAAAGTAGGTGGCAGTGCTGGAGTCAGATTGACCTGAGGGGTAGAGAGAGAGAGGTGGGAGAAAAGGAGAAAGTGGTTGCTCCAAGAGAGAAAAGTGGTGAGTGGGTTAGAGAGGGGGAGGCCTGAGGAAATAAGAACATCCAGGGTGTGCCCTGCATAGTGAGTCAGGCCAGAAGGAAGAATAGAGAGAGAGAGAGAGAGAGAGAGTTGCAGAGGTTGCAAAAGAGTCCCGAAGAGGGCTAGTAGCATCCAGGTGGATGTTCAGGTCTCTGAGGAGGAGAAGTTGAGAGGTAGAGAGGTCAGACCACTCAGAGGGGAAGAGGGTGACCTGGCCAGGCAGTCTGTAGATAGTGGTCACAGTGAGGGAGAAGCCAGGAGAGATAGAGATCCTGCAGACCAGGCATTCAAAGGAGGAGAAGTCCTGCGTTGGACTAACAGAAGCAGGAATCCACTCCGGGAAAAACAAGGCTTCAACACCGCCGGGATGGTTGGTGTTGGGTTCAGACAGGGCATGTAGCCAAGGAGAGTGTCAAAAATTTGACAGAGCTGGCCGTGAACCAAGTCACAGTGAGACCGAGTACATCCAAATCAAGCTCTTCCCAGAGACAGCAGATGTCAGAGGAATATTTGACAGCAGAGCGAGAGTTGAGAGTATCAATGTCAAACAGGTTTCCACATTTGAAGTACTTCTGTGGATGGTTACAGGACAGAGGTATGCCCGTAGCATACACAGAGAGAACTACAGAAGCAGAGTAAGAGTTGGGAGTAGGTAGGGATAGATTGCAGCATACATTGGCAGGGAATAATGTATAGGAGCATGCAATGCATGAGACACAAAGAACATTAACATGGCAGAGATTGACCCAGATTATTACCATTTTAGGCAGAACTGTGAAATGCCTTCATTTTGAAATACTGAATCCTGACATCAAACTGCTTTGCACACAGTCCAAAGCCCTCCCAATGTTCTGACAGATGCTCAGCAGTCAAGGCCAGTGAGCAAGGGGGACTCTACAGGGAATCAAACCCACACTAGATAGCATTGTCATGAAGCACAGAGCATGCAACTATAAAGTTAATTCATTTTTATTGGTAGCAGTGAGAAAGTACAGATCGCCTTGATTTCTAGGTGCAAAGAGCTACCTTGTCCAGTGGCCTCCTAATGAATAAATAAACAGCAGCACGCGAGTTAGAATAGAAGGAAGTCAATACATTTACAAAAATGAGTTCTAAACAGTGGTCCTCTACCACGTGATCAGAACAGTGATCACCCATTTCTTGCTCAACTAGACAGTGCACCTGCTACTTGTTTGGTGCATCCAGACACAGGAATGACGCCAAGGCCGCAAACAAATTGTCAGATATGATCTTATGCCTTCTTCAAACGGAATCATAGCAGGCCGTTCATCTCACCTTCCTCCCCATGCACCGTGGCATCACATTAAAGGGCCTCATCCGTCAGGTTGGCTACCATAGCATAGTGCCAAGCAATAAAGTAGTAGAATGAAGTGTAGCCTTTTTACCATGACGGACGTCGAGGTGCCATCAGTTAAAGAATATCCAATATATCTAACTAAAGTTATAGGTCAAAGTTTCGACTCAAAAGGGTCGAATGACACAAGGGCCAGTAAATTCGACTGAAAAAAAGGGACACATTTTATTTTGGGTGGGGGGGTTCTCCCCCAATCCCCTATTTTTGTTGTAAAAACACCTTTTTTAACCTATACTAAAGCAAAAAAAATATATACATTTACAAAAAAAAATTGGATCCTTTTGTTTTCGGTCGCATTGACTCGACCCTTTTGTCATTCGACCCTTTTGAGTCGAAACTTTGACCGGACACCTCTTACTAACCAATAGAACAAGTGCATACAAGGTTTTCTTATCACTAACCATGACACAATTTATGATGTGTTTTCCATTTAAAAGCTTGCGTCGATCGCAAATGCTTGTAAGTGTTTTCCCATCCATTCATGTTTGAATAAAGCTGGGTTTTATCATGCACTTGTAGTAACTAGATTTTACTCAATTTTCTTCAGTTTGTTTTGTTATTGATTATCGATTATCGATTGGGACCACCTTAACACTTGGAGGCACTGCTGAGTTGCCCAGTGTCTGGCAGAGGGTGGAGGAATCCTTACCACGTCTCCATTGGATAGTGGAGTCTGGCAGCAGGGAGCAGTTTGAGTTAGCACTTAAGAAGAGGTTACTAGGAGCATGTTTCCTCAGAAAGTCCTGCACCGTCTCTCATGCGGCAAGCTGGGCACAGATGGGAGAGCAGGCAGATAGAGTTGATTTGATGCTGATGGACCTTAGGGATTCTAGGATTGTGAGTATACCTGTGCACGAAAAAATACCTGTGGGGAGGGGAGAGTTGATATTGTTTTTAATTTAAAAAAGAGTATGGGAGATAGAAAAATACTTCCAACAGTAGTTTGGGAAGATCGCGTGGTAGGGAATAAAGCCCAGCTGCCTTTGTGGGGCAGTGAAAAAAAGAGATAAAGAGAAGATACCCCATATAAGGGAAGACAGATGTGTTAATAGATATTTAGTTTTATGGTCATTGTTTGCGGGCATTGTTTTTGTATAGGGTAGCAGTGTGTTTTATGTATTGATAGCAGTTAGGTTTGTTTGGAGGTAAGTATGGAGTAGATTGAGATTGTGCTCAGTTGGAATCATCTATGAGGATTTTGTTGGGTTGTGCTGTGGTTCAGAAAGGACACTTCATTGTGCTAATATTGTAAGGAAATAAACGGGAGAGGTGTGACCAAGGGAAGGGGATGAGAGTGTATTGGAGTGGCGATTGCTGATTTTAATGGTACATAGAATTGTTTAAGCTGAATTTTTTATATTGCTATAATTCCAGACACCCCCATCACTCATCTGTGTAAATCGTTCTCGCAATATAAAGAGAAAATGGTCAAATACTGTGTGCAATGGGTCAAAGAGATGGCCAGCAAAGTGTTTTAGACTTGGCCTCAAGAAGGGGCACATTCAAAAGGTTTGCTGCAACACAGGCATATGTACAGACATGTCACATACAAGGGGAAAAGACTGTGAAACACATTAAGCATACCTGAGCTATGGAAAATGTTTGGGGAAGAGGAGCAGGTTAAAAGAAGAGTATATAGATAATCAACACGACAAAGGGCGCGTGCAGCCAACTGCTAGTCCGCCTCCTGAACCATGCACTCCACTTTCGAATGTGCCAGGGTTATACCCGCTACAAGCAGCCACAAGCTATATAAATCCTAAAATCTTGCCCACAAAGGACCAGGATGATGTTAGCATACAAGTAATGACGGGCGATACAAGAGGTGTGTTAGCATTGCAACCAGAAAGTGATGTGTTGTGCAGTGTAGAAGCGAAGTTGGCAGAAGCAAAAGAAGAATGAACAGGGTACAAGGTATGAGAAAAGGGGGACAAGAGCCAGTAGCCGGTCAAGTGGCACAGCGAGTAGAGCGCTCGCTTTGACACCCGTGCAGAGCCTATTAACGCAGGTTCGAATCCCGGCGGGGCCAAACTCAGCCTTTCATCCTTCCGAGGTCGATAAATGAGCACCACACACCGTGGGTAATAATAAGCAGCGCTCAGATACCTGAGGGTTTGTAGCGCTATATAAATGCCTAATTATTATTATTAATTACCCCAGACAAATGGATGGGAGGGCAAATAGTATTTAAAATATATGGGGCAAACACTGAAAATGACATTGTAAAGGGAAACTATGTGATCACTGCACTGCCCGTAAATGCGCCAACAAAAATGTCTACACTTTTATGGCGCAATGCAGTGATCAGATAGATCACTTTGCCTGCATCCCCCGGCCTGCATTCCCTGCCCAACCCCCCACCCCACTTACCTTTGCACACCACTTCGGTGTGTGCCGCTGACTCCCGATATCCCTGCAGCTTCAGTTTCTCCCGCTTATGTGGGTCGGAGCTGATGCCGCAAGGTCCTTCTTTTTTATCTTTCATGTCTGCCGCTTACTACAATGGTAAGGGGGGGACACCACTGCAACTCCTGACTACTGTTACTGCCGCCAAGGAGAGCAGGGGACACCCCCGCAATGCCTTCTCTGCTTGGGTGCAGTAATTGGAGTCAGCAAAAAGAAATGTACCAAAGTCACCGTAACTGCTTAGTTGCAATTACATGGTCGACATTTTCGTATATTTTTCTGTAGAGTCATTGGGGAGAGCGGACAAGCAGGAGAAATGGAGAGTCCAGTATAGGAGGGAGGATAATGCTAGCATTAGTAGAATGATTGCAGAGGACAAGGAAAGAGAAAAGGACACAAAGGAGCTTCATGACAGCATTAGCAGAGACATAATAGGGGAGATAGAAAGAGGAGTGTAAATAAGGGAAGGTATAGGAAGTGTTTCCAATAGGGGGACAGAAGAAAGGGAGGGATAGGAAGATGATTGTGAGGAGGAAGAAAAGTGATATGAAGAGGCGACACAAGTGCTCAGGTATGTGTGGCCAGAACACAAGAATATTATCCAGAAATAGATCTGCAGGATAGTGGGTTACAACAGAAAAGGGGTCCATCACTCCCAGGGCTACCCCAACTAAATTCAGGAAGGAAAACACCATATGTAAACAGATTGAGGAACTTGCCAGGCATTCGAGCAAATTGCGTAGCGATAACAGTAAAAGGAAAGAAGGGTGCGGTTGTGCACCTATGAAAGGCAGGAAAGATGCAACTACTGGTGCTCCAAAAAGGTAGGGGGCTGGCTCAGTATATACCATGGCCACAGACAGACAAAGACAACTTAATGACTAAATTGGGATCACTCACAGCAGGAGCAGGGAAGTGGATTTATGAGTTGGAAAAGCAAAGATTACGGATGGCATTGGCAATGGGGGCTATGAAGAGTTTGGTTGCTTTTATATTGGGGGAACAATCAAAAGACATATGGAAAAGGGAAGGCTACCGTGGGGTAACAGCACAAAACACCACAGGTGATTTGTCACCCTTTAGCAATTGCTGAGCAGACATTTGGGGGGCTTAAGGGAACAATTCCCAGACACTTCAGACATGAGCATGATTATGACACCAAAATGGGGATAAATGTGGACCCAGCACATACATATAGGGCATACAGAAGAAGTGGTCGATTGGAGATGAGAGCGAACTGGGAAAAATGTACCCATGTTTTACCCATGTTTTATTGCATTTTATATCAAGGTCTCCCTGCAGACATGCAAAAACAAGTAAAGTATTGGGGATTGAGGCAAAACCATGGCCCGAAATACAATTGAACATAATACATTTTTGCTGAATGAAACCGGAGGTGGAAAAGAATAAAGTTGAAGAGATCAAGCGGGAAGACGAGAACTTGGTGCCAATGAAATTGTAAAAGATATCAGTAGAGGGGGAAATGATCACGAATGTTGGGGGAGAGCAGTATGAGCAGTAAGGTCTACTGACAGGTACCACTGGATATTTTCAGGGAGGGGGAAAGTAATTACTACCCCAGGGGAAGGGCATATGCACAGTGAGGAAGAGGGTATAGGGTTTGAACTGTATTTTGAGGAGGATTTGATGGCATGAGGCCAGAATTTAAGGGTCCCGCAGGATTTGGTAGGCAACGTTGGACATGGGAAGAATGGGGCATTATTCACAGACATGCAAGTGCAGAGGAGGGGTGATGCAACAAGGATGGCAACAATATGGACCATGAGAAGAGCCTGTATACCCCCAGCATACAACGCTTAAGACACACCACAATTGCAGCAAGAGCACGGCACATTTCATTGCACACAACAAGAATAATTTCCAAATGGTAATGCGCAACAAATAATGCAATATGCACAACAGGCACAACAGTAGATATCGCAGCAACAGCCCCAAGTATCGATATGCCAGATATAGCAACCACAAACACAAACACCATTGAACACATTACAAATGCAAATGCAGCAGTTGGAACAGTGGGACAGGAATATATTGCGACAAACACTGGTGCCCAGCGTAGGGTGAGTAACAGTTGTGGGAGGAAATCATTTCACAGGGACAGAGATGAGAATGTATCCACAATAGGACAGTTCACAGAGCAGCTTGATGTGCCCTGTACTATCAGTAACTCCCAACCCAGGTGAGGGATCCCGGGTGGGGAGGAAAATAGAAGACAGAACATTTTATTTTTTAGTAGACACAGGGGCAATGAAATCTTGTATCAAAGAAGGGAGGTTTCCAATGTCAGAAAATATGATGGACACATAAGGATTCTCTGGGACTATGACAAAGTGCTCATAACAGTAGGCGAGCATACATTGGCTGCCCCATTGTAATATTCCTGAAGGACACCAGTGAACCAATTATGGAGGGATTTAAAAAGAAAGATGAATATAACGATTTCATTCACTGGGAAAGGAATAATATGTTCGAAACCAGGTATTCATTGTGAATGTAAAGAAATTCCTACAAGCATTGCATGGCCAAACAGAACTGAGAGGAGCAACAATGACCACAGAAGTATTATTTTATAAAGTGCAGGTATTGATAGGATGGCACCCATGAATAAAAGACAAATTGTTGAGCTTGCATGTAGAGCTTTTATTCAGGGCAGAGGTGCCCAGAGATGTAGCAGAAGGAGAGGTTATTATGACACAGCTAGAGGCAGCAGTGGTGCGAGAGAACAGAGTGGTACTAAATGGCAGATGACAAAGGTGTTAGTTGACGCACAGTGATAGCACTTGACGATAGATGATGATTTATTTGATGACAATGATACAAATGATTGTTTATTTGTTTGTTTGTTTTTTCATTTATATTGTGCACCAGACCCAAAAGTATCAGGGTGCAGTGGTTACAGGAAGGCTCAAAGCTTAGGTTACAAGAATAGCTATTAAAAGAAGATGGCAACGTCAAACATAATCAGTACATGGTAGTTGCAAGCTATCACATATAGAACATAATGGTACACACAAAAATACTATACAAATATCGTAGTAGTAAGAACTTTAAAGCTATATACTATGTGGTAAGGAGGACAGGCATTAGTGGTCAGTGGTCTTGAGCCAGCTGATGCAGTTTAATCTAAAGTTTAGATACGATTGATACGCACAAAAGGAAGGCGGCAGGGAGTTCCAGAGTTGAGCAGCTTTGACAGGAAAGGTACTCCCCCCGATCTTCGATTGTTTAAATCTAGGAATGGTAATCCAGTTGGTATTAACTAAACGAGTGGGCCTAGTTGAAGTTCTTCTGTGGAATCTTTTAGTGAGATAACTGGGCACGGCATTGTTCAGAGCTTTTTGAGTAAGCGAGGCGGTTTTAGCCGGATTTTGACGTTGGGAGAAAGCCAGTTATTTTGTTGCCTAATCTCACAGATGTGCTCTCTCCTTGCTACGCTGAGGGCCGCTCTGAGGGTGGTATTTTGGAGAGTTTGATAATATGTTTGTTAGAGCCAATGTAGAGGGCGTTACAGTAGTCTAATTTGGACAGGATGAGGGCTCTAGCCAGAGTGATGCAGCTGTTATTGGATAGAAATGGCTTGCCAGCTCTGATGAGTTTGCATGTATAAGCAGTGGCAGATGCCATGGAATTTACTTTTTTGGTGAAGGTGGGGGTGGAATCGAGGTAGAAGCCTAAAGTCTTTACCTCATTGGTGACTTTAATGAGGTTACCGTTGATTATGAAGGAGGTATATTCGTGGCGTAGTTTTTTGAGATTAGTAGGGGTCCCCAGGATGATGAGCTCAGTTTTGTCATCATTCAGGCATAGGCCCTGAGTTGCCGTCCATGCCTGGATGATGAGATAGACACTATTCACCAAGGCCAAATCCTTGCCTTAATGCCCCAAGGCATAGTTGGTGTAGTTGATACCAAGATGGTCCAGATCATCAAAAAGGGGCTTAATGAATATGTTGTAGAGGGTGGGTGAGACACAAGATCCCTGAGGTTCTCAGCATGTAATAGGAATGGGGTCAGCAGCTACTGTGGGAGAGAAGACCCTCATATTCCTGTCACTAAGGAAAGATTCGATCCAGACTATGGCCTCCTTGGAAAAGTGCACAGCTGAGTCTGGAGGGCTGCATAGGACCTTGTGATCCACAAGGTCAAATGCAGCTGAAAGGTCAAGGAGGAGAAGGAGGGCTGATTTCCCATTGTCTCTGAGTTCATCGATTTGAGCCTTGAGGTCAATCAGTGTAGTTTCCGTTCCATGTTGTGGGCGGAAGCCTGATGGAAAGCTCCTAATAGGTGATCAAGTTCCAGATATTTTTGAATTTGTAGATATGCAACCTTATCTAGTATTTTAAGGAGAAAAGGTACTGTAGTAATGGGTCGGTAGTTAGTTGGAATCGCTGGGTCTAAGGTTTGTTTCTTTAACTGAGGGAGTACCCACGATTCTTTAAGGTTGTGTGGGATGGTACCTGATGTGAATGAGGTTGATGATCTTGGATATAAAGGGGGCCAGATCCCTTGCTGCATCCTTAATAGGTTGGGCTGGACATTGGTGACCCTGGCAATTAGAAGGTTTGAGTGATAGTATAACTTTTTCGACCTCCACAATAGAGAATTTTGAAAAGTTGAAGCGAGTAGGCAGGATGTGGGGGGATTCCGGTATGTTGTTAGGTGGCGTCAAAGTGGTAAGAGATGCTTTTTTATGTGCAATTTTTCCCTGTATGGTGGACATTTTATTGGCAAGTGCATGCTGAATGTCTTTGGTGCAGGGGATGATGGAGGTATTTTTTACATCTGCACTCCATGCCAGTTGGGAAATGTCTCTGATAATATTATTGGTTAAAAGGGTAACATCTGTTCTACAAGCAGACTTGGCAAGAGTACCCAGTGAATTATGGACTAATAGCTCCATGATGTAGGATTATTGAAAGGGATTGGAGCAGTGAAAATAAAATTTAAGAAAGGAGCATTTTTCCCTGAGTAAAACAGTACCCAATGCCGAGAAAGGCAGACAAAGGCATCTGTGAAACTATTGTCGCCCTGATGAAACAGGGGATAATAGTGACTTATGAATTGTTTTAAGGGTCCTGATCCAGTGCTGCCAATGGGGTCACACGTACCAGTTATGCAAGTAATGCAGGGACATAATGGTCATGTGGTGGGTGACATCGGGAATGGTGACATCATTGAGCATATCGCAGGTAGTCTAGAAATAGGTAATTAAGACAAAGAAGCTAGTGCAGTGCAGAAAGACGCACAGGGGAATGGAAAGAAGTGTGTGCAAATTGGTTAGTGCTGGGATAGAGGGCACAGTGTGGTTATGGGGGTGCGGGTCCTAGTGTCCTAGGGTGCAGTAGTGTAGGGGATTTTTGAGGATACTTATAAACATTAGTGAGTCCATCTTTTGAAGGCCCATGGTAGGAAAGCAGTTTTGTAAACAGCTCATAATAAAGGTGTGCAGGCTTTTGCGATTGCAAGATTCATTTTTGAATATTCAGCAGAAGCAGTGCACAGTAATGTTACAAGACTGAAGTTTCTCAGGAGACCGCAGTCCTTTCATAGTCTCTTTGTGAGATGCTTTTGAGGTCACATAGCTAGGCAACTGGGTATCCAAATAGAATTGGCAGGAAAAATGAAATAAAACGCAATTAATTGAAATATATTTACGTGGTTGGGTAGGGGTTTTAGAAGCATGCTTGGCAGTGCCATCTCAAGGTGCCATGTACAATCAGTACAAAGTAGGTTATCCATTTGTATACTGGGCAGTGCCAACCAATGGCTATCAAGTGTTTTTCAGCTGACCAGCACAATAACCTAATTGTGGGGCAGTTTGGGAAGGTTTGTGATGTCATGAGGGGCATTAATGTGATTTTGTTCTGAGAACTGATTCATCCAATAAGGGTTGTCTAAGGCATAGCACACTCTATGGGTCTGACGTAGTTCCAGCAATCAACTCCTGGGACCTGCCCCAAAAATGTAACTAAAATGTTGTATGGTAATTTTGTAATTCATCTATCAAAAATATAGCCACACTATGTGGTGACAAGCTCATTTAATTCTGTTCACTTATATGGGGACGTCTGAACCGTATCTCCCAGCTGTTTAAGTCTAATAAATCTGTCTTACTTCTTGCTTAGTTTACGCTCCATTTTTGATTACTTTTTGTTTCCTGGGATTACTTTTGACTGAGGACCCGTGGTACAGAATCCCCATGTAACTCGGCTTTGTACCCTGTGAAAGAATCAAAAGGAGGATCTTGGAGATTCCTACAGGATTTGCGCACCTTCTGGAGGCAGAATTTCCACTTGTGCCCAATCCGGCAAAAATGCTGGGTAACATACCACCTACTGCCACCCATTTTTCAGTGATTGATTTGAAGAACACTTTCTTTGCCATCCCCTTTTTGACAGTGTTTACTTATGAATCAAACAGACTACAACACACAAGACTCCCACAGGGGTAGTGTGAATTCCCTAGTGCGGTTAATAGGGTGCTGCAAATGGATCTGTGTAATTTATAGACCCCCAGTACCATCCTACAAAATGTAGATGACCTGTTAGAGTGTACACCACAAAAGACAAGTGCAGGACACACTGAGTGACGTTATTGACACTATTGGCTGAAAAGGGATACAACGTGGACAAGGAGAAATCGCAGTATTGTCAGGAAGAAGTACTATATTTGTTCCAGTTAATATCAAAAGGAGGGAGAAAGGTGACACCTGAAAGAGCAGAGGCAATATGTAATAGACCACGACCAGAGATAGTACAAAATTTGCAGTAATTTCAGGGGCTATGTAATTACTGCCATGTTTAGGTCTTTGATTACAGCACGTATGTTCAGCCCCTGCTAGAAGGACTAAAAGAAGCAAAGAAAGAAAACAGTACCATTTTGTGGACAGGTAAGTGGACAGATGTATTTGACGAACTGAAAAAAGCAATAAGTACAGCTCCCATGTAGGGAATGCCAAATTACTAAAAAGATTTGTACCTGCTCTCACATTCAAATGGGTATGTGATGATGGCTGTCCTCACACAAAAGACTTCAATGGGACACAAACCATTAGCATATTACAGGGATTCTGTATCCGGTGATGAGAGGCCATTATCCATGTTAACAAGCACCAGCTGCAGTGGCATTTGCGATCGAAAAGTGTTCCACAATAACAATGGGCTGTTCAGTTAGAATGTGCGTGGAATACATACTTTTTGGCCTTCTTGAGAAGCCAAAATCCACGCTCACCACAAAGCCGTTTTCAGGATATGAGGTTATATTGCCCAACCCATTGATTAAAATTGTTAGATGCTGCACAGTGAACCATGCAACATTTATTTCTGAACCAGTGGAGGTAGGAGATTGGGCACATGATTGTACCACATACGCTAAAATACACAAGGGCATCCTCTATTTTAAGGTGATTGCACTAGAGAGGGCAGAGGTGTTCTTTGTTGATGGGTCATCGAATGTAGATCAGAGCATGGGATTAAGACATTTAGGTACATCAGTGGTCAAAAAGAAAGGGGAGGATTTTGAGGCAGTACATACATTGAGATATACAATGACATCCCCCATTTTAAGGAGATTGCTCTAGAGAAAGAGAGGTGGTCTTCGTTGAAGAGTCATCGACGATAGATCAGAGCACAGGATTGAAACATTCAGGTGCAGCTGTGGTAAAAAAGAAAGGTGAGGATTTTGAAGCAGTAGAAAGTGTGAGGTTACCCGGACATTTTTCAGCACAGGTGGTAGAGTAAGTGGCGATGAAAATTGCATTCAGACAACATGAGGATCAAGTACTGAAGATATTTTCAGATTCTGCCTACGTGGCATCCACAGTACATTCAGGATTGGCACAGTGGAAAATGAGGCGTTTTCAGTGCACAGATGGCACTCGAGTACAGCATGCTGCATAATTAAAAAAATTGATTGAGTTGCTGGACTACCCAAGGGGGGTTTCCATGGTGACGTTCGCAGCCCATACTAATGGCATAGATTTGATTTCCATAGATTGATCTCCATAGAATTTGTTATTATTGCCCCATCTAGACACATTTTTGCAAATTTCTTTTCAACAAGCTCAGCCTCTGCTTTTTGTGCCTGCTTTAGCCATGCAAGTACCCTGGCACATTCTATTATTCCATGGAGTATAACCTATTGCTGCTACCCTACCCGTATCTTCTTCCATACCTTACCTCTCTCATTGATACCTCCTCTGTACATTCTTGCTTTCCTGCTGCCCTTAAGCATGCACTTATTCTTCCTATCCTGACAAACCTTCCCTTGACTCATCTTCTGCTAATTTCCACCCTATTTTTCTTCTACCCTTCCTTTCTAAAATTCTTGAATGGGCTGCATATACCCAGATAACCCGTTATCTGAATCTTCACTGTCTCCTCCCTCCTTTGCAGTCTGGTTATCCTCCATCTCATTCTACAGAATTTACACTCCTCCGTGCTTCAAATTCTCTCCTCACAGCCTGCCTCTCTAAACTTTCTTCTATTCCTATTCTCCTCGATCTGTCTGCGGCATTTGACAATGTGGATCACTCTCTCCTTATTTCCTCTATTTCCACCTTAGTTATCTCGGGGTCTACTCTCAGATGGTTCCATTCTTAACTTTCGCAACTGACCTATTCCATTACCTGGGCTGGACACTCTTCTCCCTCAATCCCTCTTCTGTATGGTGTCCCTCAAGGCTCAAGGCTCGTTACTCGGACCTCTCCTTTTCTCCCTTTACACTGCTCCCTGTCTATCCTTATCTCTTCCTTCCACCTCTCTTTTATAAGCCGATAACACCCACATCTATCTCTCCTTTTCTTCCTTTGATTCTGCCTTTCACTCTACTGTTTCAAACTGTCTTTTAGCTGTCCAGAACTAAATGTCCTCTCATTTCTTACATCTTAATCCCTCAAAAACTGAGGTTCTGTTCTTTCCTGCCCCTGCTATTTATCCCTACTTCCCCTTCGCTCTCCTTTCCCCATCCTCCCTCCCCTTTTCACTATCAGTGTGCAACTTGGGCGTTATCTTTGGCTATTGTTCATCTTTGTTGCTTGGTCTCCCTGCCTCCCACCTTTCTCCTCATCTTTCTATTTACAATTCCTCTATTCTTCGTCTTTCCTCCTTACCCCTGATCCTCCATCACACCCTCCCTACTCTCAATTTCATTACTTGCTTTTGAATCTCGTCTTCGTATCACTTTCTCTCGATTGTTTTTGTATGCAGTAATGGTTTGACCCTCCCTATCTCTCTGCCCAACTCTCGTTCTATGTCCCCTCCCACTCATTACGATCACATAATCTGTTTCTTTTAACTGTTTCTAAGTCTCCTTGTGCTTTGTGTTGTTTCTGCTCTATCACTCTTCTGGCTCCTAAACACAGGAAAGCTCTTCCACTTTCACTTTGTTCCACCTCACCTCTTTGCATCTTTACATCTTTCAAACAAACCTCATACTCTACCTTCTAGCTTCTCTTGTCTCTTAAATTCTTTGTTCTCTCTCCTCTGATGCAACATATACTTATGCTAAATATTTATCAGTGTGAATTGTACTGTTTTTTGGATACTCTTTTATTGTTCAACGCCTTTGATGAAAGACGCTTTATGGATCTAATACATACAAATACAAAGGAAAACTGATTTACATCCGATTTCGCTGGAGCTTTCCCCATCTCTCCCTTACTATCCGTGGCACATCCTATGATTCCATGGAGTAATACCTATCACTGCTACTGGAGCGGGAGGTAGGGTGGCTAAACCCTACTCTCCTTACTCGACACCCGACTCCTCTTTCTCTTCATCTTCTATTTCAGCTACCGGATCCCGCGATCCTTCTATAGGCGAGGAAGCATACTCAACACTACCACAGGGTGCCATCTCCCATCCTCCCTGCTCAACCTCTGTACCTGTGGCAGTCTCCTCATCCTCATGTCCACCTCAACCCTTCTGATAACTTGTTTATCGAGCATCTCAAGAACCTGCCCATGCCTCCACCTTCCTTCTTCTACGGCCTTTGTCTTTAATCCTTTTCCCGCGCTTGATCTCCTTGTTGCTGTAGCAGCACTACCTATTCCTCTGCTAGCCTCAGTGCTTCCTTCATATTTTCCCCCTCCTGTGCCACTACTACTTCCTGCAGCCTATCCTCTATCCCAACAGAGAAAGGCCTGACCTCCTCCTTCTACCTCGTTCCTGATCCTCTGTCCGCACTCCTAGCTGCTGGTCTCACCCTTTCTCACTCCTCCACCCTTAATCTATCTGCAAATCTAGCAGTCAGGGGAGTTACTCACTTGCCGCTCTCTGTTTGTAAACCTCTCTGCAACCTTAACCTTTGAATGAGTTACATTCCCATTTCCTTCAACATCCCAATTTCTAGGAACCACAACTGCACTACCTGTGTCTGTTTTGCAGCCACTGGAGTAGCCGCTGGGAAAAATTAAGGTACGAACACATGGTCTGCATACCCTTCTGCGGGTGATAAAGGATAGTTCCCATATGGGGGTGGTGCAGAAGGAATTCCAGCACCCTCCTTTTTTGGTAATTTTTAGTCCGTCTTCCCTGTTTCTAAGAATATGGTCCATCCTGCCTTTTTCCTACATGTGCCAGAGTTTTGAGATATTTTGCCATTTCTCCAATTCCGAGCCCCTATGCTTCGTAGTCAAGAAGATATGTAAATTCTCCAATATCTCTGTATCATAGCTTCCCTCGAAAGGGCAAAACTGTATCATTTGACCCTTATTTTCCCCATAACCATTCTCCATGATACTTTATGATTTTCACCTTATAGCTTTAATTTTAAAAAAAAAGAAGAAATTATTCCACAACATTTTTTTAACTGAATATCATAGGTTTTTATTAGTGCAACTTAATCACAATGTCCCTTTAACAACGTTTTTTCATTGAGTTTCATAGGTTTTTATTAGTGCAACTTAACCACAACATACCTTTCACAAAGATTATTCTGTGAATGTCATGTTTCTATGAATGTAAATGTTTCATGATGTTACATCACTGTATATTACTTAAAAATTCCTCTTTTAAGATATTTCAAAGAATTGTAAACATCCTTTAAGAAACATATTTTTTGCAATGCATACTGATGTGTGTCATTATCAGCAGGGCATGCTGGGGATGCAAGTCATTTTTGAATTGTTTAGGGCATGAGGCTCAACCATGATCCCAGCAAAACAAAACCACCCCCATTATACAGTGCACCTACCCTGCATCGTAGTTCAGTGTCCACTATACTCTCATAATGTGACCAATGTCCAGTGCTCATGGCTTGCAGCCATGGCCAGTCCCCACAATCCGGGGAGTATGGGCTTTGGCAATGCTGCATTCCCCAATAGGAAAATCAGAGTAGACCTTTGTCCTTGCCGAGGGCCAGGCCCAATGCCCAGGCAGCAAAGGTATGTCACTATTTTGTGTACTTACTTTTTGACTCTTTCAAAAAAGTAAAACACAGGACAGATTTGCAAAAGCATGTTTTCAAGGCTTTGCTGATGCTCCTAGGGCAGGTTTGCTGCAATCCCGCCCAACACTGCAGTCGCTAGCAGAATTTTTGTTTACCTTTCAAACTTAGGGCTTTGGCCATGTCGCATGGCCCAATAAGTAAATCAGAGTTGGCATTTGTCCTTGCTGAGGGCCAGGCCCTTTGCCCAGACATCAAAATGATATCACAATTTTGAATACTTACATTTTGACACTTTAGAAAAAAGTAAAACACAGGACAAATATGCAAAGCCATGCTTTGAGATCCTTGCTGATGCTCCTCGCAAATGTTTTCTGCAATCCTGTCCAGTACTTCAGGCTGTAGCCACGAGCAGATTTTCTTTTTCCCATTCAAACCTATCCCTATTTTGAAAAGCTTTACCACATAGATGGTCCATGGTGGCAATGCCCACTATAACCCCACTGCCAGCCCCCCGTGGCTATGGCCAGTAGCCAGATTGTCCGGGTCATGGTGTCATGGCCTTGGGCCATGACCCGGACAATTTGGCCACTGCCCATGGCCACAGGCTATCTCTCAATCACCAAAGGTATATCGCTATCATTTGTACCTACATTATGACACTTAAAAAAAATAAAACACAGACGCATTTACAAAACCATGCTTTCGGTCCTTGCCAATCCTACTTGCACGAGTTTGCTGCAAAATCCCCATGTTTTATTTTTTGAAAAGTGTAAAAATGTATGTACAAAAAATTGTCATATAACTTAGCCCCTAATTGGCAAAATCCATTCAGACTTTGCACAAACATTCAAAGGTGGGTCTATAATCTTTCTGAAAACATTTGTGTAGATGTGTCAAACGGCAACAAAGTTATAAACCATCTATAAATGTTGAGACCCCCCTCTAATTTTGCCCCCTCTTGAAAAAATGCCACCAAACTTTGCAAAAATATTCAAATGTGGTTCTAAAATCATTTAACAAACTTTTGTGCAGATTCGTCAATGAGCACCAAATTTATGAGCCTTTCAAATATTTCGGGACCACCCTCTAATTTTGTATCCTCTTGGCAAAACAGCACCAAACTGTGCATACCCATTCAGATTCAGGCCGACAATGATATTGCGAATTTTCATGCAGTTTCATTGAGTGGTGCCAAGGTCATAAGCCATCCAAGAACTGCTTTTGAATAACCCTGTAATGGAGAAATATGCTGTGTTGTCCCTTAACAGCTGAGATGTTCGCAAACATCACAGGAAGGTTCTGGAACATCTGAGTTGTTCGTGGACATCGGAGAAAAAAACACCTGATGTTTTGCTTTTTATGGTCATATCCCATTCCATCCTCATCACCCCTCACCTCCCCAAAGATAGTTTCATTTTGTTTGACAAGTGCAATGTTGTGTTTTTTAATATGTTTTTACCGCGATGTCCGTGGACTACGGGCACTGTTCACGAATCCAACATGATGCCAGTTACAAACGTTTTGACCCACCTCATGGTTTTAAGCGACCAATCAGCGGGCGCGTACAATGTCCACGAACATCACGCTGCTCACTGACTGGTCCAGAGGCATCTGCGGACCCCAAATCAGGAAGTGAGTCCACACACCGGGCCCAGATATCACTAATGTTTTTTACCTACTTTTTGGCCATTAAAAAAAAATTACTGGATGGATTTACACCACATTCAAAGAAGCACGCTTTTGGGATCAAGCCACTGCTTCTGGCACAAATTTGATGAAAATCCATCTAGCCGTTTGGGCTGTTGGCACAAGCAACATTTCTTTTCTATTGGGTCTATGAGGATGTCCACACATTTTGGAACCCCCTATAACTTGGCCCCCCATGGACAAAACCCCCCAAACTTCACAAAATAATTTTGAGGGAGCCGTGTACTTTTTTTGCAAAGTGTGGTGAAGATTCATCCAGGTAGGGTCACTACCGCAGGCCCTGTAATATCCCTGTAGCATGTATCTCGACTCTGGGGCAACGTGCTTGCTTTAGAAGCAAGGCGACAGGGAGCAATACAGCTTCGATCCCCGGGTCCGCGCTTAGAAACCTCTGGGTATTAAGCGCGTTATTAACAACATATCATTACATATATATGTTTTATCAATGTTATTCCTTTGTTACTGCAGGATCTAAGGACAGGCTCCCCTCTGCATGCACATTGAAACCCTCTCTGTCTCCCAGTTTCCATGTGTTTCAGAGCACCCCATGTGTAGATCGTGTTTAGTTGCATTTGCAATTTCATCATTGTATCTTTTTACGCGCATCCAATTCTAATATGTATCAGATCGAAACAACAGTACCACTAAAAAATAACATATCCCATTCACAATTAACTATGCTCGATACATATGACATTGTGTCATCGTGCCCATTTCGCTGCTGTTAGGACTGATTTTCTATACTGGTGTACAGATGTATAGAATGCCAACATATAGTGTGACAGGAACAACTCTGAGAAGCTGTAGCCAAACCAGTTTTGGTAGCAGGGACAGGCGGTCTAGGCTAAGTTCTTCAGAGGTGGTGAGCTTGTAAGGGGTCCACAATGAGATCACACAATGGGAATCACAGATAACACTTAGACAGGATGTATACAAATTCAGTTATTTTTTTAATGGCCAAACACACATTATGAAAAATGACGACTAGCAAGTAGAGTTATAAAAACAAGACTAAATACATCTATACATTCACTTTGTTATAGGGCGGACTACACATCAGAAACTCCTGCAAAGGAAAGGTTAGAATACTATTATGCACACAAGGTCCACAGAGATGATCCCTAACTAAAATTGTCTATCCCTAAATTGTCTGCAGCCTTTTGCCCAATAGTTCAGGTAAAAAATTCACAGAAGTTATGAAACAGGAATAAATGAAGGTAGGGTCTCTGGAGTCCAGTGAAGGGTTCTTATGGTTAGGGTACAAGTTAGACTAATGCCCAAAAGTAGCCCCAACAGTCAGATGTCTTGCGCAAGCAAGCAATGGCAAAGCAAATAATGTTAGAATTAAGTATTATTATTATAAACCCATTGACTTATAATGGGAGTATAGGGGTAGTTAAGAAGCTCTGTGAATTACCCCCGTACTCTGATCCTTCCGCAGACTTGACAGGACAAAGGAAGATGGTCCGACTTTGATTTTCTCGCCGAAAGTCGCAGTCCTCGATTCACAGGTTTGAGCTGATCCCTGGTTGGTGTCTTTCACTGTTGCAAGGACTCTCGATGGAAGAATGCAGGAGAACCCGATTCAGGGCCCCTCTCAGGACTGGACTCGGGTCAGGTAAGCCATTTAGGATGGTGATCACTGCAGCACGGCGATGCAAAACGGACTCTGTAGCCAAGGTCGGACTTTCCCTCCTATTTCATGTTCCCTCGATGCTGGGACGCTGGCATGTCGCAAAGATTAGCCTCATAGGGCCAGCTGAGGACCTCCCAAGTTTCAGGCTGTCACTCGGAACAGTGACACCGACAGCATGGTAGCCCAAATACAAATCTGGACAGCCAGAGGGCGGTTAACGGGCACTTCCGAAGGCTTCCTTTGGCAGGGCACCCAACAGACATCAGGAATGGATGGTCCCTCCACTCCAAGGTTCACAGCTCATTCACAGGCCTGCTAAAGATCACAAGCAAGACAGGGCTCCTCCAGAACAGCAGCATACGTTGGTTGGCATGCCTCCTTCAGTCACGTTTCAGGTTTCTTTGCGAGTCTCACAACTGGACAGAATACTTCCGGTTTCTCATGGATCTCTGAAGAATGGGTGCAGGGGTCCTCTTCCTATCCTAAAAGCCAAGTTAGAGCTAAAAGTCCCACTAGCCAATAGCAGGATTAGCCCACACACACACCCCTGCAGTGGTTTAATCAGGGCCACTGGTGGGAACATGCATGCATACCACCCATACATACTGAAAACATTGTGGATTGGGACCAGACATTCCCAGCCCACATCCTGCTAGCAAGCACAAACAGCCCTCCAGTAGCCCGTCAATAACTTCTTCTTTCCCGGGCACTAGAAGTCCTTATAAGGATTTTCCTAGCCTCTCATGCCAGGAAGAAGGCTAAAGAACAAGATGACAAAAGGACAAGCAAAAAATCTCGTGGCACGGCCATGTTTGACCAGTAGCCATAGTTAGTAGCCAAACACGGTAAACGCAGTAAGGCTAAAATTAAAATTCCCAGAAAGTGGGAAAAATTCACTGCTGCCACCTGCTTATTCTTTTAGCACACCTACAGTAACCAATAATCCTCTGAGTGTTAGTCTAGGCCAAAACAAAAATGCTCCCCCATTGTACTGCAGGTTAAGCTGCTGTGCACAATGATAGAAAGTTACCACAAGTGATACAAAAGTAACCAAAAGTAGTAACACCGTAGCACGACCAAATGAAACAAGGTCTCCCAGTACTGACAGCCTGAAGGACATGTCAGATTTCCCATGACATATGAGCAAAATCCAGTGCAGTGAATCTTAAGGCTTCAATGTACCGTAAAAAGTACAGGTCAGATTTTACAAAAGCAAAACGCTTGGGGGTTCCATAAAGATGTAAGGAAAGGTGCAGTAAAGAGAAACCTTTCCCAACATGAAACCGCCCCTTAACCCCCCAGACCAAGGGACAGGGGAACTAATCCACCCCTGGATGGGTCCTTTGTTCCAGTCAGTTATACCGGTTGTACAGCCCATCAAATTTATTTGTACATTTCTTCATTGGCATTTTGTCATGGTACATGAGCATGATGGTATTTATTCGTAAGTATAGAGAGAAGAAATTGAAAAGAGAAAAGAAAGAAGGGTACAACAATAGCATAAACAACAATAACTGTCTCCGTATGTTGACTGTGTGTTTCGGTGTGAGCTACCTCAGCATAGGAAGGAATACTGGGGAGCAGGGGGGATAGGACCAGGCTACAGGTAATGTTACAAGGCATTTCTGCTCGAGTGGTCTCATAATTAGCAGGTCGTTGCTGCAGCCTGTGGGGCACTCATGGGGGCTTATCATCTGAGGGATGGAACATGGTCCATGTCAGTTTCTTCCATGCGTCAAGGGCCCCGCTCGCGCAGTCCGTGGATCTGCCAATGCTGTCTTCCCAAGCTTTCGTCTCCGCACCCACCCATCGTTCCAGCTCTCTGAACCATGTGTTGTACTGTGGGCCAGCAGGACGTTTCCAGGCCATTGCTAGCGTCCTTTTAGTTAGCACACACGCCATGTCCATGAGTTTCATTGTGTGTTTGGATTTGGCTAGCCTGGGATAAATTCCCAGCAGGCATGTGCTGGATGACCATTTGTATCTCGTTTGGACAGCCCATAAAAATTACTACATTTGGGATCTGGCCTATGCCCATATAGTGTAGTTCAAGGCCTGCAGACTCATGAACCACCTGAGCCACTTTGGATTATCTCCCTTAACATCTATCAACCACTTCAAAGGCTTAGGGTGATCATATGCATTTGAGTGAGTCCCTTGGAGGTAGGACTTCAACTTCCTAATGCACCATACAATGTAAAAACAACTCTTCTGTACCTGGGGCCAACTGAGTTCTCCACTCCTACACTGGTAGCTGATTAGACATATAGGATGTTCCTCACCTTTGCCATTAAGCTGTGAAAGTTTCCCAACTATTCCAGTTTCATAGGCATCTGTCTGCACTAAGAAAGGTCTCTTTCAATCAGGTGCCCTTAAAGCAGGGGCATGACCTAGGGATTCTTTCAGGCCAGTAAAGGCCTTCTCACGCTCAGGGGTCCATAAGAACTATTTAGGTCCCCTGTGAGTAGTGAGGGCAGTCAGAGGCACAGCTATATTGCTATAGGCTGCCACTTTGCTCCTGTGTTTCACAGTGAGAGCCAGAAAAGTCCTCACTTGGGCTTGGGTAGTGGGGGTTGCCCAGTTCTGTACATGAAGTAATTCACTGACAAGAGGTTGCATCTTGTCCCCACTTATATCAGCCTCATGCTTGCGGAAGGCCAGTGGCTCCTGTTCAGTTTGACACTTGGCTTTCTCCCTGAACAAGTTGGCCTGATGAAGGTCTGGACATCCAGTCTCTTGAGTCAGACCCAGTTCCTTCCAAGTGGGGTTTGAATCTGCCATGTCATTGAGCCATGTATTGCTGAGATCCATTTTCCCATTCAGAACAGGGGCTAAGCTCATTTCACAGGTGTCAGTTGCGGCCACCAATCCAAAAGTCCATATACTTTGTAGAGAGATCACAACAGCAGCTGCACCTTTCAGTACAGAGCTGATCCAATAAGGTGTTACCTCTTAGTGAAGAGTGTGTCTCTGTCTTGGAGACAGAATACTGAGCTCTAGTGTCCATACAGAATCCAAAACTGGCTTTACCTGTATATCCTTCCAGTTCCTTAGAACTGAAATCTTCACAGCTAGAATGCTCAAACACTCTTTGTTCCAACACAAGGTGGATCTCACACCAACTGTCAGAACGTTCTCGTGGTTCTAAGTCACCACAATACCCACACTTGGTGGGTTCACTTACTCCTAGAATACAGTCTGCTGTCCACCAACCTGTAATAAAGGGTATCAGTGACAACAAGAAGGGGGATTGCTTCAGCAAACTCTCCAGCTCACCTTGCTAATGTGGCATCAGGTGAGGGGACTCTAGTTCAACCTCACTGAAGCCATTAGAAGGGCTGCTTAGCACAGGGCAGGGAGACACACAGATGTATCTGGCTGACACTCTATAGCCATCAGCAGGGCTCCAATGTTATCTGTCACACTATTCCTAGGAAACTGCATTGCAACCTGTCCAGGTCCACCAAAGACTTGAGACTAGTTTACCTTGCCAAGCTATGAAACATGGCAAGGCCCAGACCACTGACAGGTGGTCAGGGATTTACAGAACAAGTTTGACATGGGAAGGTCCCACCTCCTTCTCTGGGGCTCACTGCGGGCTCCAATCAAACTCATGAGAGATCTGACAGTTTTCTCTCTCAGACAATTTTCCTGTGGACGACATCGCAGCTCACTTCACCATCTCTCCAATGGGTCTGACCACTACTGTGTACAGCAGAGGAGCTACCTCTGGGACTGTCATACAGTAGGGTGTCAATGACTGACTTGGCAGTCATTCCCCTGTGGGGTGTCACAAGGACATATGTGATTGTGATCAGCAATCACCAATTGTAACCTACTGCCCGAGGGCTCCATGGTCAAAGTGCTAATTAAATTAGGCCTTGTCTCTGATAGCAATGAGTTCACTCCTAAAAGTGAACTCTGGAGTAATTGAATTCCTGTCTCATCCCTGTCAACCTGGTTACAGGGAGTGAGACTCTTTCAATTATTTTCTTCTGGGACCCCCATCATGGGCCAGCAGGAATGTGTGTTAGACCACACAGGTGATATCCTGACACTAGGATGCACCACCAGGAATGTCACACACCAACTGTAGGAGGAAGAGCCTCACAACCTGAGTAACCTCCAACCTCTCAAGGTTTTCTCTGGTGGGCTCTGTGGGCTTACTCTGCAGTAACCCCCCTTCCTGTTGAACTCTTTGTTTCACTAGAGGAGAATCCTTCCATTGGAAGCAGGCCTTTCTACATAGGCTTAATAATAATTTTGCATTTATATAGTGCTACGAACCCTCAGGTATCTGAGCGCTGCCTATTAACACCCACAGTGTGTGGTGCTCATTTATCAACCTCGGAAGGATGAAAGGCTGAGTTTGGCCCTGCTGGGATTCGAACCTGCGTCAGCAGGCTCTGCACGGATGTCAAAGCGAGCGCTCTACTCGCTGTGCCACTTGACCGGCATAACCATGACCGTAATGGTTTTCTTTTCTGTTGGCCCATACTTCTCTCGCTCCCGGGACTCTCCTCTACCTGAATATTAGGCAGCTGAGGAGGCCCGTAGGATTCAAGGTTTTCTGGGGGTCTGTCTTCCAAACTAGGAATAGGGACTCTTCAAACTACCTCAACATAAGTTGTAGGAAAGGCAGGGGGAATATTCTCCTTCCCTTTGCCTCTGTTTCCGACTCCACTGAACATGTGCTGTGTGTGTGCAGAGCAATGTCCATATGCTACATTAATTCTGACTGTTGTTGTGCATCTTGCACTTTGTGAGACACATGCACAAGGGCTGATTGGTGCAGCACAACCTTTTCATGGTAAACATTGCTATCACCGTCCTTAGCAGCAAGGTTTTGCCTGATTGGCCTTATATGTACTGCTCCTTCCCTGCACCCTCCCACCCGTGTATACTGCTCTCGCAACCGGACTCTTATGGCCACATGACTGGGTCACTTGACCACTTGACCACCAATACTATATTTTTGGGAGTGAGGAGGCCTGGCCCTCATTGCTGTCATTGTCCTTAGCAGTGAGGTGCTGCCTGCTTGCCCTCAACTAGATTGCCTGCAAGCTTCCCACTCTCCATCTGGGCACTGCGCTCTCCATCCGCAGCCTCCACCCACGCTTGCATTTCTTATTGATTTTGTTGAAGGAGCTTATCAGCAGTTTACAAGATCTTACATTAATCCTACTTCAAACTTGTAAGAATCTAATAAGTATGTCACTGTTATGTACGTTCTTATACAGTTCTTATTACTGTTCTGAAAACCCCACAGAGTTCTCTCAGGTTCTTATAAGATATGAATCTTACATGGCATTTTTGTATGGGCTTGCACCTCCCCTGCTCCCTCCCACCCAAGTGCGCTGCTCCTGCAGCAGGGCTCTTGTGGTCACGTGACTATGTTTTGTAAGAACCAATGTTACATCTACGGGGTGAGAAGATATGGGCTTCATTAATGTTATCAGTCTCAGCAGTGAGGTGCTGCCTGCTTTCCCTTACCTGGTCTGCCAGCAATATGCCCAATCGCCATCCAGGCCCCATTCACTCTTTCCATGGCCTAGGCTTCTCCCCTGCCTCCTTTCTCCCTGGTGACTTGTTCTTTCAGCAGGACTTGTGTGGCCATGTGACAGGGTGACATGGCTACCAAAACAACATTTACAGGAGTGAGGAGGCCTTGGTCTCATTACTGTCACAGGCCTTAGGAGTGGTGTGCTGCCTGCTTGCTCTTGCCTGGACTGCGACAGGCTGCCCTCTCTCCATCCAGGCCCAGGCTCTCTTTTAGTGGCCTCCAGGCTCCTCCCCTACTTCCTTCCAACCACATAAGCTGCTCTAGCAGCAGGATTCTTGTGGTCACAAGACTGGGTCATGTGATCACTGATATTACATCTACACATGGGTGAGGAGGCTGGGCCTCATTTTTGTCTCTGTCCTTATCTGCAAGGTGATACCTACCTGCCGAATCGGGGCACTGCATTTGATGCCACCAGGCTCCTCCCCTGATCTCTCCCACCTGGGTGAGCTGCTCTAGCAGCAGGATTCTTGTGGTCACAAGACTGGGTCATGTGATCACTGATATTACATCTACACATGGGTGAGGAGGCTGGGCCTCATTGTTGTCTCTGGCCTTATCTGCAAGGTGCTACCTACTTGCTGAATCGGGACACTGCATTTGAGGCCACCAGGCTCCTCCCGTGATCTCTCCCACCTGGGTGAGCTGCTCTCACAGTGTGATTCTTGTGGTCACATGGCTTTGTCACAGGACAGATTCCTTCATCAGCCCTAGGGTGCACTTGTTTTTCTCTCTATTTAGGCTTCCTGTTTATCACCTTCTACCTCTTCTGGCTCACTTTCTTCTTTTCATCTATTTTATTCTTCTTGTTCTATTTATGTTTACCTATGACTTTTGTGCATCCCTGTATGTTGCTCTGTTCACTCTATTAGACACTCATGTCACTCTTCTCTAAAGGGCCATTTAATATACACTCCTATCTTTCCCTTGATACTCCCATTCCTTTCCATCAGATGATGGATTGGCTGGACAGTTTGTAATAATACCCATTCTATTTTCTATTATTTTACAGCTAAAACCTTCAATGTCTCTGTGTTACAGAGACCTGGATCCTTTCTCTTGGTAATGAAGCTACTGCAGCCCTTTCTTCTTCACACATTTCTCTCACTCCCTCAACTTTCTGATAAAGTCAGGGCACTGGAATGTAATTCCACTCTTCTTGGTCCCTCTCTCTACCTCTTCCGAATCTCCCCTCTTACATTTTCACATTTCACTTTGCCTATTTCTTTAAACCTTATTCACTGACCTTTTTGATTATCTGCATTCTGCGTTGTTCCTTCCCTTTGACTGTCCATTCGTAATTCTTGGTGACTCATTTATTGCCTCCTTTTCTCTCTCTTCTCCCCTCCTACCATCTGTATGCCATCCATCGCCTCCTCATGTCTCTAACATTTTATTTGTAATTGATATTGTTGGGAATGCCAACCTTTCGATGTTAAAGCAGAAAGAACAATTGACAATAACAATGTAATGCATCATATTTAACATCGCATATATCATTATTGAGGATTAAAACACATACATTAAAAGGCACTATAAATAGAGCCACAAGTAAAAAACAGACAACAAAAATGCATCATAAATATTAGTAACCAGGCTAAAAAGGAGAACAATTGTTAAAAATGGTAATTCAATGATTAACATTGATTTGACAGTGTCTTGTAATTAAAGTGGTTCTAAAATGTTGTCATTGCAGCTACAATAAAAGATGTGTGATTGCCATTAAAAATCATAACACATAAACTGTCCGGTTTTAGAAATGTAAGATCCTGAGATAGATGTTGGAGGAATCGTTTTATCCGGGCTAGCAAGGCTGGACAAAAGACCAGAAGATCTTTCAATGTTTCAGATTCAAGGGAATCACTACAGAATTGACATACCCTATACGCCTGTGTTGTATTCAGTCCACTTCATATTACATCTCTCATAGGCCATAAATTCAAGTGCTAGCACAAGAACATGTTTCTCTATAGGGGTGCTGGAAATTCAATCAAATACACCTTGGTTCCTTAAAGCGCTTTAGTCTGAAATCTGCATTATCAAAGCTCTTGTATTGGATGCATTGTTGTGTCACTCGCCAGTCGTATAACCATCATTTTTCTTTTGCTCAATTGTTGAGATAGTTGTTAACAAATCGATAGAAATTTCAGCTGCTTCCATCACAGCAAAGATGTGTGTTTTCCACAGGCGCATTGATTTATCGTTGTGGAGTTTAGGACATAGGCTATAGCTGAGATAATTTTCCCCATGCATTTGATATTAAGCGAAAATTGGGCAGGTTCATGTTGCACTATGGCCATTGCTTGCTGGATGGTAATGAGATTACTTTCTTCCAGAACTGGCCCTATAGCCTGGTCCAGAAGATCGTACCCTGATAGGCTCTGGTTTCTGCACCATAGGTGACAGACCGGACTAATTTTTGTTTATGGTATAAAAGAAGTGATGTGGTTTTATGAATGATTTGTGCTTGTGTAGTAGCCTTTTGAACATTTCTCTTTAACTCATTCAAATAAGGCCAATCGGCAGAATGGTTAATCGTGTTTACACCCAGATGCAAGTATGCATTGACCACTTCCAGGGAAGTATTATACCAGGGCCACTTATAAGATGATTGCTCTGCAGACCGCTTGGGTGCACAAATTAGGATATTATTTTTTGTTAAATTTACAGTGAGATGCTTTATGTTTGCATAAGCCTCGAAAGCTGATAACAAATTCTTTAGGCCTTTTGTGATTTTAGCGAGGAGAACACAGTCATCGACATACATTAGCCACAGTAAAACACAAATGCCAAGCTTTGGCGAATCAGAAATTGTATTACAAAAGTGTTTGCCAATGTCCGCTATGTAGAAATTAAAGAGTGTGGTGAGCTAAAATGCAGCCCTGTTTGAGGCCTCTATACGTGGAGATAGGTTGAGATAATCTCCATCTAACGATAAGCAAACCTGGATTGAGGTCTTTGTATAAAGCTGTCCAATGAGGGTTTGTCACTTAGAAGGACAGGCTTCCTCTTCCATTTGATCAAAAAATAATCTCGAGACAGAGACAAACACAGTTTTGAAGTCTACAAATGCCATGAATACAGGCTGTCTTACTTGTTGGGCATGCATTTCTATTATGGACAATGCTAACAAATGTATGGATGTGCCCAAACCACAAACAAAACCTGTTTGGAAACCATTCATCAATTCTTGCGATTTCACTCCTGATAAAAAATATCTCAGCATTAATCGTGCAAGTATCTTTCCTAGAATAACTAAAAGTGCAATTGGCCTGTAATTTTCTGGTCTTTCCTGATCTCTCTTTTTGAAGTACGGAATTATAATTGATTTCTGCCATGTCGGAGGGATTTTCCTGTCAACCAACACTTGGGAGAAAATAGTAAATAGCACAGAGGGCCAGGCTTCTGGTTGTGCTTTGAGCAAGACGTTGGAAAAGCCATCATGGCCAGAGCCTCTAGATGTACTAAGTTTGGTAATTTCATGTAGGAGGTCATCCCTATCAAACATCAATGTTTTATTTGTTTTCCAATTTTCCATCACTCTAGTATTGGCTGATCTCCGGTGACTATACATTTCACGAAAATACTGAACCCACACTTGTTCTTGTACTGAATTTATCTGGAAAGGCATCTGCGTTTCGTGTTCAGCTCCATTCAATGAGGCCCAAATTTGGGCACTATTTTTTGATGCTATATCGGCCAGCATTAATTCTCCATCTCGTTTTATCATGATGGCTTGATGAGAATTTAGCCAATTCGTATAATGCAATTTTCATTTCCTTGCAAGGCATAGTTTTTTAGATGGGGGCATCTGGACTGACGCTTTTATGTCTTTTCGTAGATGAGTCTTTCTCACCCCTATTTCATAATCATAAGTACGTTTGTGTTTAAAACACAATTTTTGAGTGAGGGTGGGTTGGGTCTTGAAGATACTCATAAGAGCTACGTATTGTCCATCAAACACGGCGAGAGCTGCATTATGGAATGGAGGCCTCGTATGCAGTTGCCTTTCTAGTTCCATGATAGATTTTTCTGATCACCTGAATCTATTCCCTCCTCCATTTAACCTCAGTGTGCCATCATACACGTACAGGGAGAGAGGTCCAGCTCCAAGTTAAACACAATAATATATGATCACTATGTAGTTGTTATATCACCTGAAAGTCATCAATAAACACAAACGTATTCCTTTGCACAAAGATGTAATCTATGATAGCTGCCTGTTGTCCTCTTTTCCACACGGATTTTGGAGGAACGTGTCCCTTGAGTGCACCATTTAGCATAATAAATTGTCTTTCTTGCATCAAAGTATGCCATTTGTGAACTATTCCCAATGTAAGTGTTGGCTTGGAAGATAGGCAATGCATATTAAGGTCACCTGCTAACATAACACAGGTGACATCGAGATCATTGGTAATGAAATCCAACATTTGTTCAACACCATGCAAGAAGGTGTGTGCGATAATCGCAGCATGATTCCAGTAGAGATTAAGAATGGCTAAATCCCCTTGTTACGTTTCACTCTAACCAATTGGGTGAATCGGTTTGGGGTGGCCCAGGGCTTCAAGATCAAGCCTACATTTTATTTTACTGATACCAGAAGGCTTGCCGATGGTCTGCCCCATTAAGAACTTTTTGTAGATAACAATGAGACATCATATCCATCCCATACAGGGGATTCAATAAGCCAAGTCTCTTGTAACAGTATTATATCACACTGAATCAGAGGGTTATCCTTGTGTCATAAGTGCTTAAAAACTTCGTTGTTCCATCTGGCAAGCTTATAGGTTGTGCGATCAGCACAGTTGGATTGTTATTTATAGGATGTACCGTCATATGAGTTTTGGGTTCTGGATATTTTTGTGTAGAATGTACTTGGTTTCTGCACAGATTCAACCCTCCGAATTGTTTAAAATGGACCTCGAAGCCAGGTTACTCTGTAGATAGACTCCAAGGGGGTCTCCTCACAGGTCCTGTGGTTACGAATTGTCTCCTTATCAATGTTTATATGCTGAGACACAGAGTCTTGCTCTATTATAAAACCTAAATGATATAGTCTAGTCTTGCTGTCCAGATGGTATTTAGAGCAATGCCAGACAGAATCCACAATCTGACCGTATGTATATCTTGATCACTAACAAATTCAACGTGGGTGATATCAGAGGAATGAAGATCTTCTGAGGCTTGGATGTCACTAAAGATATTAAGGACACTCGTTCTATTGAGTACGTATGTCTGCCAGCCGTCCCTGCATTGCAGAATCAAGTTGTAGAAGTCTGTTGTAGGGGGAGAAGTTCTAATTTTAGAATGATCAGTTTTATATATTATCTCATCTTTCCTGTTAAACTGTTGGACATTATTCCCTTATCTTTACCTTTTATGAGTTCAGGCATTCTATTATGAGCATTATTTGCCGCTCTAAAAAGGACATTTGATGTAAATATTGATTTTTCAATTTCTTTTCTTCTCTGCTCAAGTGTTAAAAACTCAGTTGATTCTAGAGGAGTTTTGAGTTGTGGTGTTTCAACTTCTGCATTTGTGTCTAGTGCTGGTGCCGTACTCATGGTTTTAGCCGCATTCCATGTGTCACTGCATGATGGTAAAGTATTCATACGCCCTGCCTCTTTTATTAACTCATTCTGGGGCTCATGTTCTTCAATGGAGATATTAGTAGGGATATCAGAGGCTGGTATGGTATTTTTTGTACTTTTAATTGACTGCGCTATTCTTAGATTTTTTTTGTAATTTGATTTTTAGCATGAAGGCTTTGATTTAACAGTGTTGTTAAAGCATTTATGAATTCTCTTGAACCCGACTGAGGGTTTTTAGCTCATGAGTGCTGGTTCTTTTTTTTGTGTTAATCTTGTGAATAGGCTTTATACTGTAAGCCTTATGAAATATGTTAAATGCAGGTCTGCGAGTGGGTAAGGAGGGCTGGTCTGTTTCTTTAGGGGCCTCTTGTATAACTTTGATTATAGAATCTTGCAGAGTTTCCATATTGTTAGTATTCTCTGCATGCGTTTGTGCAATATTATGCTGTGGAATTTGCGACTTTAATGTCTGTTGTGTGTCAACTAAATTAGCATTTAATTGGTGGGGCAGTGTTCGTCCAAAGTGGGACATATCGTTTTGGATATCATCACGTTGATATGATTGCATTTAGAATCCAAGGTAGTTAATGTATCAGTTTGTGTGTCAGTGTTCAAGTCAAGTACTTTAAAAATGTGGCCATGTACGTAAGTGCTGTATTCATTGCACTTAATGTGGTTTCAACCTCAGTTAATGACTCTTGCTTAGGAAATGTAGACCACAGTGGAGTTATATTGGCATATAAAATGGACGATGAGGACGTCGAATTTAAGGAGTCCTCAAACATAATTGGTGAGTGTGATAAATCAGATGGGGGAGTGGTGTGAAGTTGTGTCTCTGGGATCATCAGTGTGTCAATCTTTGGTTGTCCTGGAATACTGACCTGCATAGGCACAACAGTAGACATGTTAGACACACATTCAGTTAGTCTTTCAGTTTCAGTTTCTTCAGTATTGCTATCAGACATATATACACTTTGTGGCATTTTTAGATTTGCGGATAAGCATCGGGCACCAGTGTGGCTTTGGGCTAATGTGGTGTGCAAGCTTTCTTGTATTTGGGGCGCCTCAGATACCAGGGCTTTCTCTGCAATTTTGTCGGCACCAGTGTGGCTTTGGGCTAATGTGGTGTGCAAGCTTTCTTGTATTTGGGGCGCCTCAGATACCAGGGCTTTCTCTGCAATTTTGTCACATGGTCGATGCTGATTGTTCTTTTGCTGGTCTCCCACATTCATTTTTTGTTCAAGGAATAATACCTCTGCCGCTATAGTGAAATCAGACATTTCAAGAGGCATATAATTCGAATCATTATCTTTAGGCACATTTCAGGTTGATGCACTCGCTACAGGTAACCCCATTTTCCACAAGACATTTGGAGGCAGTTATTCTGAGAGAGATCTTTGCGCTACAAAAACCTCGTTAATGATTGTACATGCTTTCACGTTTGCCTGACTTTTTGTAATTATGGAAACTTGTTTGTTTTTAGTTTCACCATTGGAGATTTCCCTCTCTCCACCGATTTGCCTGATCCTTTTAATAGCAGCATATATGTTTTTAAAGGATACCCAAAAGGCATAAGTAAGTTAAAACAGAATCACCAAGTGAAGAGTTATGTATAATTGTAACAAAGTGCAGCATTACTGAAAATGCTCTTGACTCTCGTTCCTCTACCCAAAAAGCACTGCGCAGTACGTGGGTGCGCGCAGCTTGTTGTTTTTATGAGGAGTTGGAATGGAAATAGACGGAGCCAGAGCACACAGAACAAAGGTAAATGTAATGAGGCAGCAGGTAGCAACGTTATGATAAATAATCCAATCAGCAATATCAAGTGTTTGGAATCGAGTTTTAGTGGAAATGAGTACAGACCTAAAGTAATCTGTTGCTGAGGACTCCACTCCCCATGAACCACAGAAACACAAAAACATTCCTCAGAGTAAAGGTATTTCAACTCCCACCTGCAGTAATGAAAGTAGAAAGCAGGCTCAATACAGGGAACACAGGAATGCTGAGTCCACTGCATAAACCACTTGGCCACACTCTGCCTCGCTCTGCTCGGAGTAAAGGTATTTCAAGATAACTACCACCTGCAAGCATGATCCTAATCCTGGTAGTTGATTGGTGGATGGAACTGGGGCAGCAGCTGTTGTTCTCGCTAAGCAAGATGTGCCCGGAGTTTACAGAAGGAAGTTCATGAAATGGGTTGGTCAGATCCCAGCTGAGATTCTCACAGATTTGTAGGCACTAGGCAGTGATTTGCATCAAGGTGGAATGGCAAGCCGGTCTCGGAGATGAGATTCCTTAGTTGGTGCTGCGTCTTTTTAGGGCAATTGTATGACAGAGCATCCTTCCAAAACATTGGCTTTCTGTTGAAGGTCACAAACAGCTGCTGCACTATCCAACTTAACAGGTTGTGGACTGCTCCTGCGTTCACTGACTGCCGAACACGAAACACGCTACGATGCATCATTCTTTTATTGATTCGTTTTTCCTTCCCTTCCTCCTGATTTCTTTATATTTGCATCCCAGATCTGCTTCTCTTAGTACTTCCGACTTTCACTCTTTCTATATATATTGGCAGTTTCTGTCACACCCCTTCAATACCTCCTGGAAACCTCCTCAGTGATGGCCTTCCTCTGGGCTTCTTTCCCTTTGTTGATGCTGAAATAGGTTGTAAAAAAAGTAATTCCTCTGGCAATCTTTTCTCTCTCCTCTTTCCCTGCATCCTACAGCTTCTTCATACATGCAGCTAAAACACAATCTTTCTCTGCTCATGTGTCCTCCTTTTCTTCTTATCCTCAGCATTTATTTCAGCTCCTTAAACATATCATAGCTTCCCATTCTCCCAACCTCTAACAATTCTCTTCTCTCTCTTCCTTGGATTGTGCACATTATTTCAATAGTAACGTCCCTCCCTTATTGTACATTCATGCTTCCCTTGTCGAACGGAAAATTATATTGTGCCTCCTATACAGTATGAATATATGTAAGTTGGCCTATGCCAAGCTGCTTATAAGCCACTTGCGAGGAAATCCGCGTTGCAAGGTCTTGACCTTAGATCAGTATAAGCCGCCATTTTAGATCTATCCGCCATCTTAGATTCTCCCTCTAAAGTCACCCTGTGTTCTAAGATGGTGGAAAATGTCATTTCGAATGCAACATGGCCGTCTTGACCTCTGTGTATAAACTAATGTATAACTTGGGTCATGAACTGAGACCTTGTCCTTCGCTGACCTGTGTGTAGAGGATTACTTGCACCAACGAAGCTAATCCGCAAGCATATTTTAAACACAATCTATTCAAATACTGAAGTGTAAACACTTGTTTGACTACATTGCATAAAACTGTTTGAGAAGGCTCAACATGAAATCCTAAGACATACTGTTACTATTAAGGCTTGTTAGTGAATACATTAAAGGTAAACCCTAAATGTACAGATGTACGAACTCGGCACGAACCCTAGATCCATAATGTATTAACCAATTTTAATTGGGTAATGGGTTGAACATCATGATTTCGAGGGTATAAAGAGTGCGACTATTCTAATGTACAGTCCCACTCACTGAGCACACCGAACCACGCTGGAGTTTGCTGTGTTGTACTGAGGGCCGATAGCTAGCTGTTGTTTTGTCCTTTGAAACTGTTCAGTATAAAATAAAAGATCTTTTGTATGTTCCTTTGTAACCCGCGTTTGGTGCAGTTCCTTTTGGGGTACTCAGCCTCGATATCTTCTTTTTGTTTTCACAGTCCCTCCCTCTTCTCACTCTGCTCTCAGTCTTCTTCTCTTATTAGCTCATAATCCTTCTCTTCTTGTATCCCTCCTCTCTTGTGTCCACCCCACAGCTTCTCTGACATGGCCTCTTCCCTCCCTCTTTATACCCAAAGTCTACCCCTGTTTGGTTCACACCATGACATCTCTCTTTAATATTTCCCTGGAAACCTATGTTTTTCCTTCTGAATTTAAACATGCTACTATTCTTCCTACTAAAAAAGAATCTCACTTGACCTTTCTCTTCCTGCTAACTTTCACCAAACCCTGGAATTTGTGGTTTATGCCCAAGCCTTTCTTTAGCTGAACAACGCTCTACACATGTCCTCCATTACTCTGGCCTTTCACCTATACACTCCAGTGAAATTGCTCTTCTTCATGTTGCTAAATCTCTGCTCAGGCTAACCATTAAAAAGGTTCTTCTATTCTTGTCCCCCTGCTTTCGATATTGTTGATCACCTCAATCTTCTACTCATTCTTCTCTTGTTTTCACAGGCTCTGTAGGACAGTGGTTCAGGCAATATCTAAGTGACAGAAGCTACTCAGTCTCCTGTGCCAGGAAATCCTCTCCTACGATTCCTTTGACATTCATTGTACATCCAGGTTCTGTTCTTGGTGCACATCTTTGCTTTTCTCTCACTACACTGTCTCTCTTCCTCAACTTTTCTCTTCTTTTAACTGCTCCTGCCACTTTTATGCAGCTGATTCTATCTGTCTCGTCCTTCTCTGATGGAAATAACTTTACCCTTTCCAGCTGCCTTCATGCAGTCCATGCCTGGATGAACTTTCCCTTTCTTCACTTGAATCCTATCAAAACCGGTCTACTCTATTTTCGGCTTCTATCGCAAACACAACCATTCCCTCTCCTGTCCCTCCTATCTTACCTTCTTCACCTCTGCTTGGAATCTTGGTGTCCTGTTGAAAGTAGTTTTTCATTTTCTTCCCACATCTCCAACACCGTTGCATACCTGTGGCTTTCCCCTCTACAATATTCGCAAAGCGTGTCCCTCTCCTTCCATGGTACAAATCTTTCTTTTTTCATCTTCTCATGGATAGATTACTGTTTCTGCCCTATAATTGAACTCCCTGCCTATCAACTCTCTCTTCTTCATTCTATCTACAATTCAGCCATTTGGCTTCTCTTTCCTGTTCCTTACCTCTCATCCTTTGTTTCCTGCTGTAAATCTCATTTCCTCTTCACTCTCATGCTTAATTTGTTCTCACAGTCCCTAAACCTCCCTTGCCCACGATATGTTTTGCTCATTTCACATTTGGCCCCAAAACACTGTGATGCTCTTTCTCTTTTGACCTCTGTGTCCCTTCGTTATTCATTCTTGTCTTGAATCCGTTTTTGATTGTTGTAAATCCTAATACAAATGTTGTTTCTTACTACCGGTGTTCAACATGTATTGTACCATTGATGTTCTTTTGTGAAGGACTTTAAAGAAAATGCTTTATAAATTTCAATTTAATACCAAATGCAAATGTATGTTGGTGTAGGCCATTTTGACATTATGGCAGATTGGGGGAGTAATGTCTGTAGGATATTTATTTTAATGTTTTATTTACAGGGCTTATATTGTGCTTTTGTCCTAAGCAGAGAACTCTGTAATTTTGGTGCTGAGAAGCCATGGGTTGTATTCTTGTTTTTAGGGTGGTTAAATCGGAAGGATGGGTAGGTTGGTTATCATGTACATGTGTCTCCCTCCATGGAGCCTGCCTAGGTCCTGTAATGTCACCAACAAATAAAACGCATCCCTCCAGTTCGTTAGAATCTGCAGAATTTGAAAGCTATTTGTTTTACTAAATGCCTGATATGTTTGCAATAAATCACATGCAATTCTCAATCATTTCTTCTTTCTCACAGTACATTTTCCTTGCCTAACTGAAACTTTTCTGTCAGGGTCGCCTCAAAACTCACCAATAAAAATTACAAAAGTAGTTAAAAAGGGAGTGTAAGCAGGCAAGAAGTAACGCATGTTTGTTCAGGGCCCAGACGCAGCTGGGGCAGCTATATTCATTCAGCTCGCGGAACAGAACTGCATGAAAAGGCGCTGTCAAAGAAACGCCCCTAAATCTAAGACTTTTATAATAGTTAAACTGAATGCCATTATTAACATTATGAAATGAAAAAATCTCTCCCAACTGAGCTGATTGGTGCTTGCACATTGGACTCTTATAGAAAAGCATACATTATATTCTGTAGTTGGGTCCACAAACCTTCCCACAACGCCCACAATTAGAACACGCGACATCACAATCCAACCCCCACATCCCACATCATAATGACAATTCACTGAAACATTTAAGATGACTAGCAGAACTTTACTCAACTGTCCTGGTCATCTCATCGAAGTTCTCATGGGAAGAGCTCACCTCCATGACACTGTCAGAGCCTTTAACCACGGACGTACTGCTATACAAATTCACCTTAAGAACTTGTCGGCCTTCTTCCCAGGCAAAATGTAACAAGGGCCAATTTGAATCATGTTTTCTCATGTTTTGCACATTATTTTGGCTTATTACATGATTATGCTCTCCATGCCTGGAGGCAAGACCCATGGGTTTTAATCTGTGCCCTCCAAAAATAACAACTGTTGTTTTGCTTCCTGCCACACCAGCCTGGGATCGTGGGACCTGCGATGTGTTACCAGCTGCTGCAGCTTCATTGAAGATTAATAAAAAGTTAATACACATTGGCTGCAAAGCCATGCTCCTAGGCCTATTTACCACGTTTTAGCCTATCTCTAGGTTTAGTTATACTTACTGTTGCTCCTACATTTCTATTACATGTAAATTACTTTTATTTTGGGTTTAACTTACGTAACGATTGAAAGGAGCTCCCTCCCCTTTTACAGTACTACACTCACAATTGATATGTGCGCACAATTTCACTGCACAGGACTTGCCTTGTTATTACACTTGGAGCGCCACAACTGATACTACCACATCTGCTTCTTTTAGTTCTTCTTTCTCTAAATGTGTTCACAGTGCATGCCTCACTGACAAAGGCAACGTAGTTGGACTTTTGTTCCATCCCAACTTCTCTGTATCACTTCCATCTCCTATCTTACCATCTTTTTCTTCTTTCAAATAGTGCTTTACTTCTACTACCAAACCGTGTCAGCTTGTTTTCTTGATTACCTGCTGCTTTCTTGAGGACCTCTTAAATCATTCTGTGATGACTTAGACTCGTGGTTTTCCTCCCTCCTACCTCTTGATATACAATCTTTTCTTCTTGGTGACTTAACTTTCCACCTGTCAACAGCTCACCCTTCTTCTCATCCCTTCCATTGCTTCAAAATGTATGGTGTGAATGGTATGATAATCCTCCCTTTCATATCTCTGGACTTAATTTCCTGTCCCTTATGACTCTCTTACTACTACTGCTCCTTTTTTTCTCAGATAATTTTCTACTCTCTTTTTCCATCTTCCCTTCTCTTCCTCATTCTCTACCCTATCTTTCGCCTACCTTTACCCACCATAAATTTCAATTGGTTAGGGTTCCCAACTTTATTCTTACTCTATCTAAAACTCTTTGTTCTCTTTTGAAATATTTTCTCTATTCCACTGATTCTGCTATAATATGTCTTAACTCAAGCTTGCTTTCTACTCCCAATCTTCTTTGCCCAGCAAAATCTGTTTTTCCTTCCCATAAGCCTCCACCACCAATGAAAACTCTTGATCTCTTTCTCCATTGTTTCAGAAAGATGTTGAAAAAAGTCTCCTTCACCCACTGATCTCAATTTCTTCTCCGCTTTACATTATATGTCTGACGTTTTCCTTCTTGCTGCTGAAAAACAACATTATTCTAATCTCATTCTATCCCTTTTTTCCCTCATCCTCATTGTTTATTTTAACTACGGAATAATATTGTATCTCCTCTCCAAACTAACCCTTCATATTTATCCTCCCTGTGTCCCACTGATTTCACTCATTTATTTACTAATAAGGTTTCTCATCAACTCTCTCCCCTCCTAATTTCTTCTATATTCAGGGAGATAATAGTTCCTTTGTTCTCACCTCTTTCTTCTTTTTATCTTCCTTTTCTCATCACGCTGAAGTTAGAAGTTGCTCTCTACCTATCTTGCAGTCACCATTCTGACTCACGACTCACTCCTGTCAAAAACCACTCTTTTTCACAAGGTTTTCCCACACTGTATTCCCTTCTTTACTGCCCTTCTGAATACCTCCCTGTGTACCTAGATTGTTCTTATAAACTTTAGGAATGTTCTAATTCCTCCCATCTTAAAAACTCCTGCTCCTCTCCCTCCCCCGCTATCTCATATCCTCCCTTCACTATCCCCTTTTGACTGACTGTAAATAATCTCAGAGTCCTCTTGAACTCTGCCCTTTATATCTCACTTCATAGCTCAATAATGTCTCATTCATGCTGTTTCCAACTCTACAATATTTGTAAAGTGCAGACTTTTCAGCCTTTTCATGCTACCAAATTACTTATCACCAAACTTGTCTTTTTTAATTGATTACTGGTCTGTTAACTGGCCATCCAACCTATTTAGTAGTGCAATTAATATTTAAATATTCCTCTCTCCTCGCACTTCCATGTGTTCTTCTCTCCAGTCAATATTTTAGCTTCTCTTTGAATCCTGTCTCCTCTTTTATTTTCTCTGTTTTAGCTTTATACTTAAGTATGGACTGGCTCCCTCCTGTTTGTCCTCCTTTGTCTCTAATTATGTTCCAGCACACACTCTGCGCTCACAAACTTATTTTCTTTGGACAGTTCCCAAAGCTTCCTGCGGACCAACCATCCTGTTTCTTCTCTTTCTCATTTCTCACACCAAAACCTTGGTACTCCCTACCTCTTGCTATTAGATCCTCGCCTACTTTTTCCTTATTCCCTTCTAATCTAAACAGCAAATATAAATGCAAATGAGTACAGATACAAATATTATTCACAGAAATAGGCATCATGTATCAAAAAATGTAAGAATAAATATGAAAACCTATTCCACACTATGTCCTACTGAATATCTTTCACGTCAAGCCCTTCCTTCTCAGTGTTTACAGCATGTCTTTGGCGGGCTCGGGCCGGCCAGAGGGGTGCCCTGGCGCTCTCCAAATACTGCCCCAAACAAGGGCACTCTCATTCCTCTCAAAATAAACACCCACCACCCTCTTTCATGGTAAAACCTGTTCCACAGTGCCCTTCCTTCAGAACACCCATACTGTAAGTTGTACTCACTTACCCCGTCCAATATTGTAGCATGCAATGCCCTGCAGAGGAGTCAAGTAGTGAGATGACAGTAACAGTCTGGATCTTTGCTGTCTCCCTTGTTAATAAGAGAGGCAATAAATGCGTCCTTCCAGCTGGGAGCAATGACTCAAATGAAACCATAGCGCTGAAGGCTGCAGTGAACATTCATTACCAGATCTTTGCCTCCTATTCAAACAATTCTCTGCAACATCCTCTGGGCCTGCCGCTTTCCCATTTGCTAGAGACGCCAACACTAGCTCTACCTCATCTTGCTTCAATTCAATAGGTTCTGAGGGAAGCAAATCTACTGCACTATCAAACCTATGTTTGCTATGAACTCCTGTAGTACTTAGTAATGCATAATGTTCCGGCCATATTTCTACCCCAATGACGTCTTGTGTATGCTGGTTACCATTAGCACCCTGGGAGGGGACACTGTCCAATCAGGATACTCTAAACAGGGACTGTTTTCTACAGTGCAAGCCTGAATACTGTCCACCTTATCATTCCTTGTATACTTACACCGAGAGGGGACCCTGTCCCTGTTTTCCTTTCCGCTGCTCTTTACTCCTCATAGCCTTATGTGACTCTCCCCATTTTGCCATGTAGCCTAGCATTTTCTATTTCCCTTACCATTTCGAACTAAAATTAGATATTCTGTTGGCTAACATGTAGATCTGGCTGCATTTTTGCAGACAATATATTTCCCTATGCTGCACTTTCTCTCCCACTATATTTATTATGGCTGCATGCCTGGGCTCCTTCTATGCTCATACCAACAACAGGACACAGGGACCTATGATCTACACCCCCACACTCGCGGCAGGAGACATCTGTACCATTTCACATGCAGTTTAGATGTTTCTCTTTCATTTCACTACAGCCCAACATTTTCTGCACACAGTCCTCTATAATCTCCCTATTTATTATTAACTGATGTATGTAGTGTGGGAATGTACGCGAATGGCTGGCCTGTGGAGATGGGCAGATCCTCTACGTTGGCCCCCAGAGAACCTCATATGGATGAAGTACCAATTCTGCCCTAGATTTTTGTATACACAATTGTGTCAGAAAGCTTAATATATAGTATATATAAAATGGAGAATATAAACAAAGGGGGGCCTGCTGCACATCTGCGCCCCTTCTGCTCACCCTGCCCACCCGTTATCCTGCTGCGCTGCGTCCAGTAGCAGCTCAGGCAGCACTGGTACATTCTGGCTCTTGAGGCAGCAGTAAGGTGGTGAGGTGCTGTAGAGGGAGTTCAACAAGCACAACTCACCCCTACTCTCTCTGCCTCGTCATCCCTTTGCTTTCGCCCGGCATGACACGCAGCATGCAAAAACAAAACCTTGCAATGCACGCACCACAGGGCTTGCAGGCTCGCCCCACCCCCACACCCTCATATGTGTCATGGCGTAACGTAGCATTACAATGCACAGAACTACAATTAGAGTAAATGTCCAGACAGCGGCCACCTGTGTGGCCAAATACAAATCTTTGCATTGCTTAAACTCAGGCTAATCAATCCAATGGATTCTCTTGGGTTTATCTTGGAGGGTAGGTAATATGAGCCCCACCTTGAACTTCATTATTCCAAAGCATTTTCACTGCCCACACCAAAGAGCAGAAACTAGTATACAACATGTCTGTGATGAGTTACTGCTTAAAAAGCTTTCTGTCTTTGGTCAGCAAATGCACACTTAAAGAAACAGTCTTTTGTTTGGTACAACTGATGTCTCTTTCGAGAGTAAGAGCATACCTTCAGATCCACCTTGCGGGTTTATTCTGGGCAAAATGATAGATAAAGCAATGGAGGGAGGTGATGAGTGCCTACAAATGATCACAGGACATTTGCATTAGCCTCTCCACAGAAGAACAAAATGAGACAGTCATCGGGGAGCTGAAACCCTAAACGACCACTTAAGGAGAGCTGTTAAGGTGGCCCTGATGCAGGACCTGGGTTAATTTGTTTACTCACTGATGATTCAATTCATTGTATACTAAAGACTGAGACAGAGAGAGCAGCAAAGTATATATGCATATAAATGCTGGTCCATTTTGTATCTTAACAACCACAAGGGTCTTTACTTTGGTTTGCAGTAGGTTTTACAAGGCCGTCATGCTAGTACCTCAATCAGGGACATCTGAGGATATGAATGTCTTGACAACAGCAAGGCATCTGTCCATATGAACGATGGTCCAGGCTGTCATTCACAGATGCAATGGCAATGTTTTCAAGCGAGGGCAGCCGTATGTAAACATGTCAAAGTGTTTGCTTTTAGTAGGTTTTTACAGATCATCATGTTTGTGTTTCAGGTAGGAACAGATGAATATAGTCCTGAGAATGCCTTAGTGATTTGAGCCAATAGGCTTTAGAGCTTCCCCTCAGCTGCACCCAAACCTGACACATCATGTCCGCGCATGTCCAACCACATTCCTTTGTCTGGAGGTAAAAAGCACAAGCAAGACAATATTTAGTTGGATGTGAGGTCCCAAGTTTCCAACCAGAAACTGTGGTAAAGTCCTGGACTTTATGCAGAAATATTAATATATACAAATCTTTCTGAATTTTGTGTAATTTTCATATGTATAGCTCCATTCTGGTTCAGTGTCGGGGTGATGTTTGCATTGAGCTTTCCCACTTTGTCTTGTGGTTGGAGCACGAGGAAATTTATGGTGGGTGTACAAAGGTTTGGGAAACCCCCTTTCACCTGAAATGTAAAATGAGATTAACCTATTTGAGTTAAGCCACACATGTCCTGGAGCAAAAGGCTTGCATTTAGGCTCATTTGCAGAACCACAATCCCTTGTTGATGTGGCTCTAAACTGTAGATGAAATTCCAGCAATGACTACTAGGTGGCACTGTGACATGTGTGACTTGACTCAAATTGATTAATCTACATATATATAATTCCATTGAGCAGGGATATTTCTTAAACCCCAACTGATGTTGCGTCTGAAACCTTCCACGCGAGTATATATGGTTTAATTTTACAAACATTTTAAGGTAATCATGAGTGTTGTGAAAAATGTAATGTACACCAGTGTGCATTATGTAAACAGAGATTCAAGCATACAACCCATTTATCACAGACATATTTCTCAAATAACATTTTCTGTAGTCATCTTTATGTTCCCATGATGCTCTTCGTTTTATGCAAAGCAGGCTGGAGCCCTCACTGGTGTTATTTTTCCTATGTGGGTTTTTATTGACGAGTTCAGTATGAATGCAGACATACCTATTTAACAGCTACCTATTCTTGAATGGGCGTAGTTTGCTATTATGCCTTGACCATGTAGATTTCTGTCACATTTCTCATATCTATGATGTGCCTTTCAATCACATTTTCTAACACAAACATCCCCCTTGAGGGTTATTTAGTGATCGAGAGCACGAGATGGACAAGATGAAGCAAACCAGTGCCAGGGAGTCTGCCATCCCAAATCAAAGCAGCATATCTGACACAGAACTTGATGTTAGTGCTCTCGGCAATGTCAGGACACAGCAGCGAGATTGGATTACACTTAAAAGTCCCCTTTCTGTCTTCATGCATCATTCTGATAACATCAAATTAGAAGAGAAGGCCTTCGAGCTGGAAGAAGGATATCCTATCAGACTTCGTTCAAAATAAAATAATTATGTTAAACTAAGAGTACATGAAAAACAAAATATTTAATTCGTTGTTTGACGTGATGTAAATGGTTTGCTTTTGGTAATTAGATTACAAGAGAGTTCTTCAAAACCCTTTTGTTAAAAGAAAGACATGGAACCCATTGGCCTACATTGCAAATCTCTCTTGTGTTATCTAAGTTGAAGGAGAAACCCGTTGCTATTCAACCTGCAATACAAAAAGAGAAACGTTTTAAATAATATGTGTAAAGATCCAAAGAAAACCCCCATGTGGTCATCAGAACAACTCTTCCCCGGGCCTTTGTCAAGTGTTTTCCTTGCCAGAAGCAGGGCACAAAAAGAGGGCTTGAGAATGTAAATGTCCACTCTGGAACACACTGCTCAACATCAAAACAATTCCAAGCGAATCTTCAGGGACCACACTATCAAGCATGTTCTGCAGGGGCCACGCTATCAAGCATGTTCTCCAGGGGCCACGCTATCAAGCATGATCTCCAGGGGCCAGATTATCAAGCATGTTCTCCAGGGACAACACTATCAAGCATGTTCTCCAGGGGCCACGCTATCAAGCATGTTCTCCAGGGGCCACACTACGAAACATGTTCTCCAGGGGCCACACTATCAATCATGTTCTCAAGGGGCCACGCTATCAAGCATGTTCTACAGGGGCCACGCTATCAAGCATGTTCTCCAGGGGCCAGATTATCAAGCATGTTCTCCTGGGGCTACACTATCAAGCTTGTTCTCCAGGGGCCACGCTATCAAGCATGTTCTCCAGGGGCCAGATTATCAAGCATGTTCTCCTGGGGCTACACTATCAAGCTTGTTCTCCAGGGGCCACGCTATCAAGCATGTTCTACAGGGGCCACGCTATCAAGCATGTTCTCCAGGGGCCAGATTATCAAGCATGTTCTCCTGGGGCTACACTATCAAGCTTGTTCTCCAGGGGCCACGCTATCAAGCATGTTCTACAGGGGCCACGCTATCAAGCTTGTTCTCCAGGGGCCACGCTATCAAGCTTGTTCTCCAGGGGCCACGCTATCAAGCATGTTCTACAGAGGCCAGATTATCAACACGTTGCATTTGTGCAGAACAGCAGAGCAAATGAATTTAACACCAAATTTGCTGCTTAGAAATTTGTGAATGGAGAAAACAGGTTTAGCCCCAATTTGTTTTTACAGGTGCAAAATTAAACAAGCTGTTTTATTTACTATGTCTGCAGAGTAACATAAAATGCAATGCAGTAAACAGATTTCTTTTGATGTTGTCCATCAAGCATAGTGCAAAAAGTTCAGATTTATTTTTGACCTAGTGCAGACGTTTAAATAATACAGATTGTAACAAAACCTGCTTGTGCCATTCCGTATTATCAACGTGTTTTCTCACTTATTAGCACTGGTGCAAATGTGAGATAATCTTACCTCATTTGGAAAAATTGTGCAAATGCTTCGATAATACCAAAGGGAGCGAACCGTTGTTTTCACAATTATCTGTAAACATGTTCACTAGAACAAAAGTACATCGGACACTTGCTTATTTACTGTGTGCAGCATAAGATACAAAAACATGTGTCTGTTACATTTATTTTAATTTTTAACTGTAAACAACAATACAGTCTGCTTCACGTTTTACATGAAAACGTTTTTACATAATGGAGACAGGGGCTAAAGCTATTTGCTCCATTATTTAAGCAGCTAATTTGTTGCTAAATGTGCTTAGTCCATTTTTGGCAGAATGGGCAAAGTGTTGATAATGCGGCCCCAGGTTAACACGAAATGTAAGACAATTGCCACTGAAAGCAGGCCACTGCCAGCCAATGGTTCACTGCCTGCAGGCACTGAAAGCAGGCCACTGCCAGTCAATGGTTCACTGCCTGCAGGCATTGAAAGCAGGCAACTGCCAGCCAATGGTTCACTGCCTGCAGACACTGGAAGCACGCCAATGCCAGCCAATGGTTCACTGCCTGCAGGCACTGAAAGCAGGCCACTGCCAGCCAATGGTTCACTGCCTGCAGGCACTGAAAGCAGGCCACTGCCAGCCAATGGTTCACTGCCTGCAGGCACTGAAAGCAGGCCACTGCCAGCCAATGGTTCACTGCCTGCAGGCATTGAAAGCATGCCAATGCCAGCCAATGGTTCACTGCCTGCAGGCACTGAAAGCATGACACTGCCAGCCAAGGGTTCACTGCTCACAGGCACTGAAAGCACGCCACTTCCAGCCAATGGTTCACTGCCTGCAGGCATTGAAAACACGGCATTGCCAGCCAAGGGATCACTGCTTGCAAGCACTGAAGGCACAGCATTGCCAGCCAAGTGTTCACTGCCTGCAGGCACTGAAAGCACACCACGGCCAGGCAATGGTTCACTGCCTGCAGGCACTGAATGCACGGCATTGCCAGCCAAGGGTTCACTTCCTGCAGGCACTGAAAGCACGCCACTGCCATCCAATAGTTCACTGCCTGCAGACACTGAAAGCAGGCCACTGCCAGCCAATGGTTCACTGCTTGCAGGCACTGAAAACATGCCATTGCCAGACACTGGTACACTGCCTGCAGGCACTAAAAGCAGGCCACTGCCAGCCAAGGGTTCACTGCTTGCAGGCAATGAAAGCAGGCCACTGCCAGCCAAGGGTTCACTGCTTACAGGCACTGAAAGCACGGCAGTGCCAGCCAATGGTTCATTGCCTGTTAGCACTGAAAGCACGCCACTGCCAGCCAATGGTTCACTGCCTGCAGGCACTGAAAGCAGGCCACTGCCAGCTAAGGGTTCACTGCTTGCAGGCAATGAAAGCATGCTACTGCCTGCCAAAGGTTCACTGCTTGCAGCTACTGAAAGCAGGCCACTGCCAGCCAAGGGTTCACTGCTTACAGGCACTGAAAACACGGCAGTGCCAGCCAATGGTTCACTGCCTGCAGGCACTGAAAGCACACCACGGCCAGGCAATGGTTCACTGCCTGCAGGCACTGAAAGCACGTCATTGCCAGCCAAGGGTTCACTGTCTACAGGCACTGAATGCATGGCATTGCCAGCCAAGGGTTCACTGCCTGCAGGCACAGAAAGCACGCCACTGCCAGCCAATGGTTCACTGCCTGCAGGCACTGAAAGCATGCCACTGCCACCCAATGGTTCACTGCTTTCAGGCACTGAAAGCACGCCACTGCCAGCCAATTTTTCATTGCTTGCTGGCACTGCCAACCAATGGTTCACTGCTTGCAGGCACTGAAAGCAGACCACTGCCAGCCAATTATTCATTGCTTGTAGGCACTGCCAACCAATGGTTCACTGCTTGCAGGCACTGAAAGCAGGCCACTGCCAGCCAATGGTTCACTGCCTGCAGGCACTGAAAGCACGGCATTGCCAGCCAAGAGTTCACTGCTTGCAGGCACTGAAAGCACGGCATTGCCAGCCAGGGGTTCACTGCCAGCAGGCACTGAATGCACACCACTGCCAGCCAATGGTTCACTGCCTGCAGGCACTGAAAGGACGCCACTGCCAGCCAATGGTTCACTGTCTGCAGGCACTGAAAGCACACCACTGCCAAACAATTATTCATTGCTTGCCTGCACTGCCAACCAATGTTCACTGCCTGCAGACACTGAAAGCAGGCCACTGCCAGCCAATGGTTCAATGCTTGCAGGCACTGTAAGCATGCCGATGCCTGCCAATGGTTCACTGCTTGCAGGCACAGAAAACATGCCATTGCCAGACAATTGTCAACTGCCTGCAGGCACTGAAAGCAGGCCACTGCCAGCCAAGGGTTCACTGCTTGCAGGCAATGAAAGCATGCTACTGCCTGCCAAGGATTCACTGCTTACAGGCACTGAAAGCACGGCAGTGCCAGCCAATGGTTCACTGCCTGCAGGCACTGAAAGCACACCACGGCTAGGCAATGGTTCACTGCCTGCAGGCACTAAAAGCATGTCATTGCCAGCCAAGGGTTCACTGTCTGCAGGCACTGAATGCATGGCATTGCCAGCCAAGGGTTCACTGCCTGCAGGCACTGAAAGCACGCCGCTGCCAGCCAATGGTTCACTGCCTGCAGACACTGAAAGCAGGCCACTGCCAGCCAATGGTTCACTGCTTGCAGGCACTGTAAGCATGCCGATGCCTGCCAATGGTTCACTGCTTGCAGGCACAGAAACCATGCCATTGCCAGACAATGGTACACTGCCTGCAGGAACGAAAAGCAGGCCACTGCCACCCAATGGTTCACTGCTTTCAGGCACTGAAAGCACGCCACTGCCAGCCAATTTTTCATTGCTTGCAGGCACTGCCAACCAATGGTTCACTGCTTGCAGGCACTGAAAGCAGACCACTGCCAGCCAATTATTCATTGCTTGCAGGCACTGCCAACCAATGGTTCACTGCTTGCAGGCACTGAAAGCAGGCCACTGCCAGCCAATGGTTCACTGCCTGCAGGCACTGAAAGCACAGCATTGCCAGCCAAGGGTTCACTGCTTGCAAGCACTGAAAGCACGGCATTGCCAGCCAGGGGTTCACTGCAGGCAGGCATTGAAAGCACACCACTGCCAGCCAATGGTTCACTGCCTGCAGGCACTGAAAGGACGCCACTGCCAGCCAATGGTTCACTGTCTGCAGGCACTGAAAGCACACCAATGCCAGCCAATTATTCATTGCTTGCAGGCACTGCCAACCAATGTTCACTGCCTGCAGATACTGAAAGCAGGCCACTGCCAGCCAATGGTTCAATGCTTGCAGGCACTGTAAGCATGCCGATGCCTGCCAATGGTTCACTGCTTGCAGGCACAGAAAACATGCCATTGCCAGACAATGGTCCACTGCCTGCAGGCACTGAAAGCACACCACGGCTAGGCAATGGTTCACTGCCTGCAGGCACTAAAAGCACGTCATTGCCAGCCAAGGGTTCACTGTCTGCAGGCACTGAATGCATGCCATTGCCAACCAAGGGTTCACTGGCTCCAGGCACTGAAAGCACGCCACTGCCAGCCAATGGTTCACTGCCTGCAGGCACTGAAAGCACGCCACTGCCAGCCAATGGTTCACTGCCTGCAGGCACTGAAAGCACACCACGGCTAGGCAATGGTTCACTGCCTGCAGGCACTAAAAGCACGTCATTGCCAGCCAAGGGTTCACTGTCTGCAGGCACTGAATGCATGCCATTGCCAACCAAGGGTTCACTGGCTCCAGGCACTGAAAGCACGCCACTGCCAGCCAATGGTTCACTGCCTGCAGGCACTGAAAGCACGCCACTGCCACCCAACGGTTCACTGCTTTCAGACACTGAAAGCATGCCATTGCCAGACAATGGTACACTGCCTGCAGGAACGAAAAGCAGGCCACTGCCACCCAATGGTTCACTGCTTTCAGGCACTGAAAGCACGCCACTGCCAGCCAATTTTTCATTGCTTGCAGGCACTGCCAACCAATGGTTCACTGCTTGCAGGCACTGAAAGCAGACCACTGCCAGCCAATTATTCATTGCTTGCAGGCACTGCCAACCAATGGTTCACTGCTTGCAGGCACTGAAAGCAGGCCACTGCCAGCCAATGGTTCACTGCCTGCAGGCACTGAAAGCACAGCATTGCCAGCCAAGGGTTCACTGCTTGCAAGCACTGAAAGCACGGCATTGCCAGCCAGGGGTTCACTGCAGGCAGGCATTGAAAGCACACCACTGCCAGCCAATGGTTCACTGCCTGCAGGCACTGAAAGGACGCCACTGCCAGCCAATGGTTCACTGTCTGCAGGCACTGAAAGCACACCAATGCCAGCCAATTATTCATTGCTTGCAGGCACTGCCAACCAATGTTCACTGCCTGCAGATACTGAAAGCAGGCCACTGCCAGCCAATGGTTCAATGCTTGCAGGCACTGTAAGCATGCCGATGCCTGCCAATGGTTCACTGCTTGCAGGCACAGAAAACATGCCATTGCCAGACAATGGTCCACTGCCTGCAGGCACTGAAAGCAGGCCACTGCCAGCCAAGGGTTCACTGCTTGCAGGCAATGAAAGCATGCTACTGCCTGCCAAGGGTTCACTGCTTGCAGCCACTGAAAGCAGGCCACTGCCAGCCAAGGGTTCACTGCTTACAGGCGCTGAAAGCACGGCAGTGCCAGCCAATGGTTCACTGCCTGCAGGCACTGAAAGCACACCACGGCTAGGCAATGGTTCACTGCCTGCAGGCACTAAAAGCATGTCATTGCCAGCCAAGGGTTCACTGTCTGCAGGCAATGAATGCATGGCATTGCCAGCCAAGGGTTCACTGCCTGCAGGCACTGAAAGCACGCCACTGCCAGCCAAAGGTTCACTGCCTGCAGGCACTGAAAGCACGCCACTACCACCCAACGGTTCACTGCTTTCAGACACAAAAAGCACGCCACTGCCACCCAATTATTCATTGCTTGCAGGCACTGCCAACCAATTGTTCACTGCTTGCAGGCACTGAAAGCAGGCCACTGCCAGCCAATTTTTCATTGCTTGCAGGCATTGCCAACCAATGGTTCACTGCTTGCAGGCACTGAACGCAGGCCACTGCCAAACAATGGTTCACTGTCTGCAGACACTGAAAGCAGGCCACTGCCAGCCAATGGTTCACTGCTTGCAGGCACTGTAAGCATGCCGATGCCTGCCAATGGTTCACTGCTTGCAGGCACAGAAACTATGCCATTTCCAGACAATGGTACACTGCCTGCAGGCACTAAAAGCAGGCCACTGCCAGCCAAGGGTTCACTGCTTGCAGGCAATGAAAGCAGGCCACTGTCAGCCAAGGGTTCACTGATTACAGGCACTGAAAGCATGGCAGCGTCAGCCAATGGTTCACTGCCTGCAGGCACTGAAAGCACACCACGGCCAGGCAATGGTTCACTGCCTGCAGGCACTGAAAGCACATCATTGCCAGCCAAGGGTTCACTGTCTGCAGGCACTGAATGCATGGCACTGCCAGCCAAGGGTTCACTGCCTGCAGGCAATGAAAGCATGCTACTGCCTGCCGAAGGTTCACTGCTTGCAGCTACTGAAAGCAGGCCACTGCCAGCCAAGGGTTCACTTCTTACAGGCACTGAAAACACGGCAGTGCCAGCCAATGGTTCACTGCCTGCAGGAACTGAAAGCACACCACGGCCAGGCAATGGTTCACTGTCTGCAGGCACTGAAAGCACGCCACTGCCACCCAACGGTTCACTGCTTTCAGACACAGAAAGCACGCCACTGCCACCCAATTATACATTGCTTGCAGGCACTGCCAACCAATTGTTCACTGCTTGCAGGCACTGAAAGCAGGCCACTGCTAGCCAATTTATCATTGCTTGCAGGCATTGCCAACCAATGGTTCACTGCTTGCAGGCACTGAAAGCAGGCCACTACCAAACAATGGTTCACTGCTGCAGACACTGAAAGCAGGCCACTGCCAGCCAATGGTTCACTGCTTGCAGGCACTGTAAGCATGCCGATGCCTGCCAATGGTTCACTGCCTGCAGGCACTAAAAGCAGGCCACTGCCAGCCAAGGGTTCACTGCTTGCAGGCAATGAAAGCAGGCCACTGTCAGCCAAGGGTTCACTGATTACAGGCACTGAAAGCATGGCAGCGCCAGCCAATGGTTCACTGCCTGCAGGCACTGAAAGCACACCACGGCCAGGCAATGGTTCACTGCCTGCAGGCACTGAAGGCACATCATTGCCAGCCAAGGGTTCACTGTCTGCAGGCACTGAATGCATGGCATTGCCAGCCAAGGGTTCACTGCCTGCAGGCACTGAAAGCACGCCACTGCCAGCCAATGGTTCACTGCCTGCAGGCACTGAAAGCAAGCCACTGCTAGCCAAGGGTTCACTGCTTGCAGGCAATGAAAGCATGCTACTGCCTGCCAAAGGTTCACTGCTTGCAGCTACTGAAAGCAGGCCACTGCCAGCCAAGGGTTCACTGCTTACAGGCACTGAAAACACGGCAGTGCCAGCCAATGGTTCACTGCCTGCAGGAACTGAAAGCACACCACGGCCAGGCAATGGTTCACTGCCTGCAGGCACTGAAAGCACATCATTGCCAGCCAAGGGTTCACTGTCTACAGGCACTGAATGCATGGCATTGCCAGCCAAGGGTTCACTGCCTGCAGGCACAGAAAGCGTGCCACTGCCAGCCAATGGTTCACTGCCTGAAGGCACTGAAAGCATGCAACTGCCACCCAATGGTTCACTGCTTTCAGGCACTGAAAGCGCGCCACTGCCAGCCAATTTTTCATTGCTTGCAGGCACTGCCAACCAATGGTTCACTGCTTGCAGGCACTGAAAGCAGACCACTACCAGCCAGTTATTCATTGCTTGCAGGCACTGCCAACCAATGGTTCACTGCTTGCAGGCACTGAAAGCAGGCCACTGCCAGCCAATGGTTCACTGCCTGCAGGCACTGAAAGCACGGCATTGCCAGCCAAGGGTTCATTGCCTGCAGGCACTGAAAGCACGGCATTGCCAGCCAGGGGTTCACTGCCTGCAGGCACTGAAAGCACACCACTGCCAGCCAATGGTTCACTGCCTGCAGGCACTGAAAGGATGCCACTGCCAGCCAATGGTTCACTGCCTGCAGGCACTGAAAGCACACCACTGCCAGCCAATTATTCATTGCTTGCAGGCACTGCCAACCAATGTTCACTGCCTGCAGACACTGAAAGCAGGCCACTGCCAGCCAATGGTTCAATGCTTGCAGGCACTGTAAGCATGCCGATGCCTGCCAATGGTTCACTGCTTGCAGGCACAGAAAACATGCCATTGCCAGACAATGGTCCACTGCCTGCAGGCACTGAAAGCAGGCCACTTCCAGCCAAGGGTTCACTGCTTGCAGGCAATGAAAGCATGCTACTGCCTGCCAAGGGTTCACTGCTTGCAGCAACTGAAAGCAGGCCACTGCCAGCCAAGGGTTCACTGCTTACAGGCACTAAAAGCACGGCAGTGCCAGCCAATGGTTCACTGCCTGCAGGCACTGAAAGCACACCACGGCTAGGCAATGGTTCACTGCCTGCAGGCACTAAAAGCACGTCATTGCCAGCCAAGGGTTCACTGTCTGCAGGCACTGAATGCATGCCATTGCCAACCAAGGGTTCACTGGCTCCAGGCACTGAAAGCACGCCACTGCCAGCCAATGGTTCACTGCCTGCAGGCACTGAAAGCACGCCACTGCCACCCAACGGTTCACTGCTTTCAGACACTGAAAGCATGCCACTGCCACCCAATTATTCATTGCTTGCAGGCACTGCCAACCAATTGTTCACTGCTTGCAGGCACTGAAAGCAGGCCACTGCCAGCCAATTATTCATTGCTTGCAGGCACTGCCAACCAATGGTTCACTGCTTGCAGGCACTGAAAGCAGGCCACTGCCAAACAATGGTTCACTGCCTGCAGACACTGAAAGCAGGCCACTGCCAGCCAATGGTTCACTGCTTGCAGGCACTGTAAGCATGCCGATGCCTGCCAATGGTTCACTGCTTGCAGGCACAGAAAACATGCCATTGCCAGACAATGGTACACTGCCTGCAGGCACTAAAAGCAGGCCACTGCCAGCCAAGGGTTCAGTGCTTGCAGGCAATGAAAGCAGGCCACTGCCAGCCAAGGGTTCACTGCTTACAGGCACTGAAAACATGGCAGTGCCAGCCAATGGTTCACTGCCTGCAGGCACTGAAAGCACACCACGGCCAGGCAATGGTTGACTGCCTGCAGGCACTGAAAGCACGTCATTGCCAGCCAAGGGTTCACTGTCTGCAGGCACTGAATGCATGGCATTGCCAGCCAAGGGTTCACTGCCTGCAGGCACTGAAAGCACGCTACTGCCAGCCAATGGTTCACTGCCTGCAGGCACTTAAAGCACGCCACTGCCACCCAATGGTTCACTGCTTTCAGACACTGAAAGCATGCCACTGCCTGCCAATTATTCATTGCTTGCAGGCACTGCCAACCAATGGTTCACTGCTTGCAGGCACTGAAAGCAGGCCACTGACAGCCAATTATTCATTGCTTGCAGGCACTGCCAACCAATGGTTCACTGCTTGCAGGCACTGAAAGCAGGCCACTGCCAGCCAATGGTTCACTGCCTGCAGGCACTGAAAGCACAGCATTGCCAGCCAAGGGTTCACTGCCTGCAGGCACTGAAAGCACGACATTGCCAGCCAGGGGTTCACTGCCTGCAGGCACTGAAAGCACACCACTGCCAGCCAATGGTTCACTGGCTGCAGGCACTGAAAGGATGTCACTGCCAGCCAATGGTTCACTGCCTACAGGCACTGAAAGCACGCTACTGTCAGCCAATTATTCATTGCTTGCAGGCACTGCCAACCAATGTTCACTGCTTGCAGGCACTAAAACTAGGCCACTGCCAGCCAATGGCTCAATGCCTGCAGGCACTGAAAGCATGCCACTGCCAGCCAAAGGTTCACTGCCCGCAGGCACTGAAAGAAAGCCACTGCCAGCCAATGGTTCACTGTCTGCAAGCACTAAAAGCACACCACTGCCAGCCAATGGTTCACTGCCTGTAGGCACTGAAAGCACACCACTACCAGCCAAGGGTTCACTGCTCGCAGGCATTGAAAGAAAGCCACTGCCAGCCAATGGTTCACTGCCTGCAGGCACTGAAAGCAGGCATCTGGGAGCCAAGGGTTCAATGCTTGCAGCACTGAAAGCACACCACTGCCAGCCAAAGGTTCACTGCCCGCAGGCACTGAAAGAACGCCACTGCCAGCCAATGGTTTGCTGCCTGCAGGTACTGAAAGCATGCCACTGCCAGCCAAGGGTTCACTGCCTGCAGGCACTGAAAGCACACCACTGCCAGCCAATTATTCATTGCTTGCAGGCACTGCCAACCAATGTTCACTGCCTGCAGACACTGAAAGCAGGCCACTGCCAGCCAATGGTTCAATGCTTGCAGGCACTGTAAGCATGCCGATGCCTGCCAATGGTTCACTGCTTGCAGGCACAGAAAACATGCCATTGCCAGACAATGGTCCACTGCCTGCAGGCACTGAAAGCTGGCCACTGCCAGCCAAGGGTTCACTGCTTGCAGGCAATGAAAGCATGCTACTGCCTGCCAAGGGTTCACTGCTTGCAGCCACTGAAAGCAGGCCACTGCCAGCCAAGGGTTCACTGCTTACAGGCACTGAAAGCACGGCAGTGCCAGCCAATGGTTCACTGCCTGCAGGCACTGAAAGCACACCACGGCTAGGCAATGGTTCACTGCCTGCAGGCACTAAAAGCACGTCATTGCCAGGCAAGGGTTCACTGTCTGCAGGCACTGAATGCATAGCATTGCCAGCCAAGGGTTCACTACCTGCAGGCACTGAAAGCACGCCACTGCCAGCCAATGGTTCACTGCCTGCAGACACTGAAAGCACGCCACTGCCACCCAACGGTACACTGCTTTCAGACACAGAAAGCACGCCACTGCCACCCAATTATTCATTGCTTGCAGGCACTGCCAACCAATTGTTCACTGCTTGCAGGCACTGAAAGCAGGCCACTGCCAGCCAATTTTTCATTGCTTGCAGGCATTGCCAACCAATGGTTCACTGCTTGCAGGCACTGAAAGCAGGCCACTACCAAACAATGGTTCACTGCCTGCAGACACTGAAAGCAGGCCACTGCCAGCCAATGGTTCACTGCTTGCAGGCACTGTAAGCATGCCGATGCCTGCCAATGGTTCACTGCTTGCAGGCACAGAAACCATGCCATTGCCAGACAATGGTACACTGCCTGCAGGCACTAAAAGCAGGCCACTTCCAGCCAAGGTTTCACTGCTTGCAGGCAATGAAAGCAGGCCACTGTCAGCCAAGGGTTCACTGATTACAGGCACTGAAAGCATGGCAGCGCCAGCCAATGGTTCACTGCCTGCAGGCACAGAAAGCACAACACGGCCAGGCAATGGTTCACTGCTTGAAGGCAATGAAAGCATGCTACTGCCTGCCAAAGGTTCACTGCTTGTGCTACTGAAAGCAGGCCACTGCCAGCCAAGGGTTCACTGCTTACAGGCACTGAAAACACGGCAGTGCCAGCCAATGGTTCACTGCCTGCAGGAACTGAAAGCACACCACGGCCAGGCAATGGTTCACTGCCTGCAGGCACTGAAAGCACATCATTGCCAGCCAAGGGTTCACTGTCTACAGGCACTGACTGCATGGCATTGCCAGCCAAGGGTTCACTGCCTGAAGGCACAGAAAGCATGCCACTGCCGGCCAATGGTTCACTGCCTGCAGGCACTGAAAGTATGCCACTGCCACCCAATGGTTCACTGCTTTCAGGCACTGAAAGCACGCCACTGCCAGCCAATTTTTCATTGCTTGCAGGCACTGCCAACCAATGGTTCACTGCTTGCAGGCACTGAAAGCAGACCACTGCCAGCCAATTATTCATTGCTTGCAGGCACTGCCAACCAATGGTTCACTGCTTGCAGGCACTGAAAGCAGGCCACTGCCAGCCAATGGTTCACTGCCTGCAGGCACTGAAAGCACGGCATTGCCAGCCAGGGGTTCACTGCCTGCAGGCACTGAAAGCACACCACTGCCAGCCAATCGTTCACTGCCTGCAGGAACTGAAAGGACGCCACTGCCAGCCAATGGTTCACTGCCTGCAGGCACTGAAAGCACACCACTGCCAGCCAATTATTCATTGCTTGCAGGCACTGCCAACCAATGTTCACTGCCTGCAGACACTGAAAGCAGGCCACTGCCAGCCAATGGTTCAATGCTTGCAGGCACTGTAAGCATGCCAATGCCTGCCAATGGTTCACTGCTTGCAGGCACAGAAAACATGGCATTGCCAGACAATGGTCCACTGCCTGCAGGCACTGAAAGCAGGCCACTGCCAGCCAAGGGTTCACTGTTTGCAGGCAATGAAAGCATGCTACTGCCTGCCAAGGGTTCACTGCTTGCAGCCACTGAAAGCAGGCCACTGCCAGCCAAGGGTTCACTGCTTACAGGCACTGAAAGCACGGCAGTGCCAGCCAATGGTTCACTGCCAGCAGGCACTGAAAGCACACCACGGCTAGGCAATGGTTCACTGCCTGCAGGCACTAAAAGCACGTCATTGCCAGGCAAGGGTTCACTGTCTGCAGGCACTGAATGCATGGCATTGCCAACCAAGGGTTCACTGGCTGCAGGCACTGAAAGCACGCTACTGCCAGCCAATGGTTCACTGCCTGCAGGCACTGAAAGCACACCACTGCCACCCAACGGTTCACTGCTTTCAGACATTGAAAGCACGCCACTGCCACCCAATTATTCATTGCTTGCAGGCACTGCCAACCAATTGTTCACTGCTTGCAGGCACTGAAAGCAGGCCACTGCCAGCCAATTATTCATTGCTTGCAGTAACTGAAAGGACGCCACGGCTAGGCAATGGTTCACTGCCTGCAGGCACTAAAAGCACGTCATTGCCAGGCAAGGGTTCACTGTCTGCAGGCACTGAATGCATGGCATTGCCAACCAAGGGTTCACTGCCTGCAGGAACTGAAAGGACGCCACTGCCAGCCAATGGTTCACTGCCTGCAGGCACTGAAAGCACACCACTGCCAGCCAATTATTCATTGCTTGCAGGCACTGCCAACCAATGTTCACTGCCTGCAGACACTGAAAGCAGGCCACTGCCAGCCAATGGTTCAATGCTTGCAGGCACTGTAAGCATGCCGATGCCTGCCAATGGTTCACTGCTTGCAGGCACAGAAAACATGCCATTGCCAGACAATGGTCCACTGCCTGCAGGCACTGAAAGCAGGCCACTGCCAGCCAAGGGTTCACTGTTTGCAGGCAATGAAAGCATGCTACTGCCTGCCAAGGGTTCACTGCTTGCAGCCACTGAAAGCAGGCCACTGCCAGCCAAGGGTTCACTGCTTACAGGCACTGAAAGCACGGCAGTGCCAGCCAATGGTTCACTGCCAGCAGGCACTGAAAGCACACCACGGCTAGGCAATGGTTCACTGCCTGCAGGCACTAAAAGCACGTCATTGCCAGGCAAGGGTTCACTGTCTGCAGGCACTGAATGCATGGCATTGCCAACCAAGGGTTCACTGGCTGCAGGCACTGAAAGCACGCTACTGCCAGCCAATGGTTCACTGCCTGCAGGCACTGAAAGCACACCACTGCCACCCAACGGTTCACTGCTTTCAGACATTGAAAGCACGCCACTGCCACCCAATTATTCATTGCTTGCAGGCACTGCCAACCAATTGTTCACTGCTTGCAGGCACTGAAAGCAGGCCACTGCCAGCCAATTATTCATTGCTTGCAGGCACTGCCAACCAATGGTTCACTGCTTGCAGGCACTGAAAGCAGGCCACTGCCAAACAATGGTTCACTGCCTGTAGACACTGAAAGCAGGCCACTGCCAGCCAATGGTTCACTGCTTGCAGGCACTGTAAGCATGCCGATGCCTGCCAATGGTTCACTGCTTGCAGGCACAGAAAACATGCCATTGCCAGACAATGGTACACTGCCTGTGGGCACTAAAAGCAGGCCACTGCCAGCCAAGGGTTCACTGCTTGCAGGCAATGAAAGCAGGCCACTGCCAGCCAAGGGTTCACTGCTTATAGGCACTGAAAGCACGGCAGTGCCAGCCAATGGTTCACTGCCTGCAGGCACTGAAAGCACACCACGGCCAGGCAATGGTTGACTGCCTGCAGGCACTGAAAGCACGTTATTGCCAGCCAAGGGTTCACTGCCTGCAGGCACTGAATGCATGGCATTGCCAGCCAAGGGTTCACTGCCTGCAGGCACTGAAAGCACGCCACTGCCAGCCAATGGTTCACTGCCTGCAGGCACTTAAAGCACGCCACTGCCACACAATGGTTCACTGCTTTCAGACACTGAAAGCATGCCACGGCCAGCCAATTATTCATTGCTTGCAGGCACTGCCAACCAATGGTTCACTGCTTGCAGGCACTGAAAGCAGGCCACTGCCAGCCAATGGTTCACTGCCTGCAGGCACTGAAAGCATGGCATTGCCAGCCAAGGGTTCACTGCCTGCAGGCACTGAAAGCACGACATTGCCAGCCAGGGGTTCACTGCCTGCAGGCACTGAATTCACACCACTGCCAGCCAATGGTTCACTGCCTGCAGGCACTGAAAGGATGACACTGCCAGCCAATGGTTCACTGCCTGCAGGCACTGAAAGCACGCAACTGCCAGCCAATTATTCATTGCTTGCAGGCACTGCCAACCAATGTTCACTGCTTGCAGGCACTAAAACTAGGCCACTGCCAGCCAATGGTTCAATGCCTGCAGGCACTGAAAGCATGCCAATGCCAGCCAATGGTTCACTGTCTGCAGGCTATAAAAGCACACCACTGCCAGCCAATGGTTCACTGCCTGTAGGCACTGAAAGCACGCCACTACCAGCCAAGGGTTCACTGCTCGCAGGCATTGAAAGAACGCCACTGCCAGCCAATGGTTCACTGCCTGCAGGCACTGAAAGCAGGCATCTGGGAGCCAAGGGTTCAATGCTTGCAGCACTGAAAGCACACCACTGCCACCCAATGGTTCACTGCCCGCAGGCACTGAAAGAACGCCACTGCCAGCCAATGGTTCGCTGCCTGCAGGTACTGAAAGCATTCCACTGCCAGCCAAGGGTTCACTGCCTGCAGGCACTGAAAGCACACCACTGCCAGCCAATGGTTCACTGCCTGCAGGCACTGAAAGCAGGCCCCTTGCAGTCAATGGTTCACTGCTTGCAGACACTGTAAGCATGCCGATGCCTACCAATGGTATCAGAAAGCTTTGCAGGCACAGAAAGCACGCCACTGCCTGCCAAGGGTTCACTGCTTGTAGGCACTGAAAGCAGGCCATTGCCAGCCAAGGGTTCACTGCTTGCAAGCACTGAAAGCGGGTCACTGCCAGACAAGGGTTCAAAGCCTGCAGGCACTGAAAGCACACCACTGCCAGCCAATGGTTCCAAGCCTGCAGGCACTGGAAGCAGGCCACTGCCAGCCAATGGTTTACTGCTTGCAGGCACTGAAAGCACGACACTGCCAGGCAATGAGTCACTGCTTGCACCACTGAAAGCATGATGCTGCCAGCCATTGGTTCACTGCCTGCAGGCACTGAAAGCAAGCCACTGCCAGCCAGTGGCACACTGCTTGCAGATACTGAAAACACACCACTGCCAGCCAATGGTTCACTGCTTGCAGGCACTGAAAGCACGCCAGTGCCAGCCAAGTGTTCACTGCTTGCAGGCAATGAAACCACGCCACTGCCAGCCACGGGTGCACTGCCTCCAGGCACTGAAAGTAGGCCTCAGACAGCCAAGGGTTCACTGCTTTCAGGCACTGAAAGCACGCCACTGCCAGCCAATGGTTCACTGCCTGCAGGCACTGAATGCAAGCCACTGGTAGCCAAGGGTTCACTGCTTTCAGTCACTGAAATCACTCAGCTGCCCACCAAGGGTTCACTGCCTGCAGGCACTGAAAGCACACCACTGCCAGCCAATGGTTCACTGCCTGCAGGTACTGAAAGCAAGCCACTGCCAGCCAATGGTTCACTGCCTGCAGGCACTGAAAGCATACCACTGCCAGCCAAGGGTTTACAGTCTGCAGGCACTGAAAGCACGACACTGCCAGCCATGGGTTCACTGCTTGCAGGTACTGAAAGCACGCCACGGCCAGGCAATGGTTCACTGCCTGCAGGCACTGAAAGCACGTCATTGCTAGCCAAGGGTTCACTGTCTACAGGCACTGAATGCATGGCATTGCCTGCCAAGGGTTCACTGCCTGCAGGCACAGAAAGCATGCCACTGCCAGCCACTGGTTCACTGCCTGCAGGCACTGAAAGCATGTCACTGCCACACAATGGTTCACTGCTTTCAGGCACTGAAAGCACGCCACTGCCAGCCAATTTTTCATTGCTTGCAGGCACTGCCAACCAATGGTTCACTGCTTGCAGGCACTGAAAGCAGACCACTGCCAGCCAATTATTCATTGCTTGCAGGCACTGCCAACCAATGGTTCACTGCTTGCAGGCACTGAAAGCAGGCCACTGCCAGCCAATCGTTCACTGCCTGCAGGCACTGAAAGCACACCACTGCCAGCCAATGGTTCAATGCCTGCAGGCACTGAAAGGACGCCACAATGGTTCACTGCCTGCAGGCACTGAAAGCACACCACTGCCAGCCAATTATTCATTGCTTGCAGGCACTGCCAACCAATGTTCACTGCCTGCAGACACTGAAAGCAGGCCACTGCCAGCCAATGGTTCAATGCTTACAGGCACTGAAAGCACGGCAGTGCCAGCCAATGGTTCACTGCCGGCAGGCACTGAAAGCACACCACGGCTAGGCAATGGTTCACTTCCTGCAGGCACTAAAAGCATGTCATTGCCAGCCAAGGGTTCACTGTCTGCAGGCAGTGAATGCATGGCATTGCCAGCCAAGGGTTCACTGCCTGCAGGCACTGAAAGCACGCCACTGCCAGCCAATGGTTCACTGCCTGCAGGCACTGAAAGCACGCCACTGCCACCCAACGGTTCACTGCTTTCAGACACAGAAAGAACGCCACTGCCACCCAATTATTCATTGCTTGCAGGCACTGCCAACCAATTGTTCACTGCTTGCAGGCACTGAAAGCAGGCCACTGCCAGCCAATTTTTCATTGCTTGCAGGCACTGCCAACCAATGGTTCACTGCTTGCAGGCACTGAAAGCAGGCCACTGCCAAACAATGGTTCACTGCCTGCAGATACTGAAAGCAGGCCACTGCCAGCCAATGGTTCACTGCTTGCAGGCACTGTAAGCATACCAATGCCTACCAATGGTTCACTGCTTGCAGGCACAGAAACCATGCCATTGCCAGACAATGGTACGCTGCCTGCAGGCACTAAAAGCAGGCCACTGCCAGCCAAGGGTTCACTGCTTGCAGGCAATGAAAGCAGGCCACTGTCAGCCAAGGGTTCACTGATTACAGGCACTGAAAGCATGGCAGTGCCAGCCAATGGTTCACTGCCTGCAGGCACTGAAAGCACATCATTGCCAGCCAAAGGTTCACTGTCTGCAGGCACTGAATGCATGGCATTGCCAGCCAAGGGTTCACTGCCTGCACGCACTGAAAGCATGCCACTGCCAGCCAATGGTTCACTGCCTGCAGGCACTGAAAGCAGGCCACTGCTAGCCAAGGGTTCACTGCTTGCAGGCAATGAAAGCATGCTACTGCCTGCTAAAGGTTCACTGCTTGCAGCTACTGAAAGCAGGCCACTGCCAGCCAAGGGTTCACTGCTTACAGGCACTGAAAACACGGCAGTGCCAGCCAATGGTTCACTGCCTGCAGGAACTGAAAGCACACCACAGCCAGGCAATGGTTCACTGCCTGCAAGCACGCCACTTCCAGCCAATGGTTCACTGCCTGCAGGCACTGAAAGCATGCCACTGCCACCCAATGGTTCACTGCTTTCAGGCACTGAAAGCACGCCACTGCCAGCCAATTTTGCATTGCTTGCAGGCACTGCCAACCAATGGTTCACTGCTTGCAGGCACTGAAAGCAGACCACTGCCAGCCAATTATTCATTGCTTGCAGGCATTGCCAACCAATGGTTCACTGCTTGCAGGCACTGAAAGCAGGCCACTGCCAGCCAATGGTTCACTGCCTGCAGGCACTGAAAGCAGGGCATTGCCAGCCAAGGGTTCACTGCCTGCAGGCACTGAAAGCACGGCATTGCCAGCCAGGGGTTCCCTGTCTGCAGGCACTGAAAGCACACCACTGCCAGCCAATGGTTCACTGCCTGCAGGTACTGAAAGGACGCCACTGCCAGCCAATGCTTCACTGCCTGGAGGCACTGAAAGCACACCACTGCCAGCCAATGGTTCAATGCCTGCAGGCACTGAAAGGACGCCACAATGGTTCACTGCCTGCAGGCACTGAAAGCACACCACTGCCAGCCAATTATTCATTGCTTGCAGGCACTGCCAACCAATGTTCACTGCCTGCAGACACTGAAAGCAGGCCACTGCCAGCCAATGGTTCAATGCTTACAGGCACTGAAAGCACGGCAGTGCCAGCCAATGGTTCACTGCCGGCAGGCACTGAAAGCACACCACGGCTAGGCAATGGTTCACTTCCTGCAGGCACTAAAAGCATGTCATTGCCAGCCAAGGGTTCACTGTCTGCAGGCAGTGAATGCATGGCATTGCCAGCCAAGGGTTCACTGCCTGCAGGCACTGAAAGCACGCCACTGCCAGCCAATGGTTCACTGCCTGCAGGCACTGAAAGCACGCCACTGCCACCCAACGGTTCACTGCTTTCAGACACAGAAAGAACGCCACTGCCACCCAATTATTCATTGCTTGCAGGCACTGCCAACCAATTGTTCACTGCTTGCAGGCACTGAAAGCAGGCCACTGCCAGCCAATTTTTCATTGCTTGCAGGCACTGCCAACCAATGGTTCACTGCTTGCAGGCACTGAAAGCAGGCCACTGCCAAACAATGGTTCACTGCCTGCAGATACTGAAAGCAGGCCACTGCCAGCCAATGGTTCACTGCTTGCAGGCACTGTAAGCATACCAATGCCTACCAATGGTTCACTGCTTGCAGGCACAGAAACCATGCCATTGCCAGACAATGGTACGCTGCCTGCAGGCACTAAAAGCAGGCCACTGCCAGCCAAGGGTTCACTGCTTGCAGGCAATGAAAGCAGGCCACTGTCAGCCAAGGGTTCACTGATTACAGGCACTGAAAGCATGGCAGTGCCAGCCAATGGTTCACTGCCTGCAGGCACTGAAAGCACATCATTGCCAGCCAAAGGTTCACTGTCTGCAGGCACTGAATGCATGGCATTGCCAGCCAAGGGTTCACTGCCTGCACGCACTGAAAGCATGCCACTGCCAGCCAATGGTTCACTGCCTGCAGGCACTGAAAGCAGGCCACTGCTAGCCAAGGGTTCACTGCTTGCAGGCAATGAAAGCATGCTACTGCCTGCTAAAGGTTCACTGCTTGCAGCTACTGAAAGCAGGCCACTGCCAGCCAAGGGTTCACTGCTTACAGGCACTGAAAACACGGCAGTGCCAGCCAATGGTTCACTGCCTGCAGGAACTGAAAGCACACCACAGCCAGGCAATGGTTCACTGCCTGCAAGCACGCCACTTCCAGCCAATGGTTCACTGCCTGCAGGCACTGAAAGCATGCCACTGCCACCCAATGGTTCACTGCTTTCAGGCACTGAAAGCACGCCACTGCCAGCCAATTTTGCATTGCTTGCAGGCACTGCCAACCAATGGTTCACTGCTTGCAGGCACTGAAAGCAGACCACTGCCAGCCAATTATTCATTGCTTGCAGGCATTGCCAACCAATGGTTCACTGCTTGCAGGCACTGAAAGCAGGCCACTGCCAGCCAATGGTTCACTGCCTGCAGGCACTGAAAGCAGGGCATTGCCAGCCAAGGGTTCACTGCCTGCAGGCACTGAAAGCACGGCATTGCCAGCCAGGGGTTCCCTGTCTGCAGGCACTGAAAGCACACCACTGCCAGCCAATGGTTCACTGCCTGCAGGTACTGAAAGGACGCCACTGCCAGCCAATGCTTCACTGCCTGGAGGCACTGAAAGCAGGCCACTGCCAGCCAATGGTTCAATGCTTGCAGGGACTGTAAGCATGCCGATGCCAGCTAATGGTTCACTGCTTGCAGGCACAGAAAACATGCCATTGCCAGACAATGGTCCACTGCCTGCAGGCACTGAAAGCAGGCCGCTGCCAGCCAAGGGTTCACTGCTTGCAGGCAATGAAAGCATGCTACTGGCTGCCAAGGGTTCACTGCTTGCAGCCACTGAAAGCAGGCCACTGCCAGCCAAGGGTTCACTGCTTACAGGCACTGAAAGCACGGCAGTGCCAGCCAATGGTTCACTGTCTGCAGGCACTGAATGCATGGCATTGCCAACCAAGGGTTCACTGGCTGCAGGCACTGAAAGCACGCCACTGCCAGCCAATGGTTCACTGCCTGCAGGCACTGAAAGCACGCCACTGCCACCCAACGGTTCACTGCTTTCAGACACTGAAAGCACACCACTGCCACCCAATTATTCATTGCTTGCAGGCACTGCCAACCAATTGTTCACTGCCTGCAGGCACTGAAAGCAGGCCACTGCCAGCCAATTATTCATTGCTTGCAGGCACTGCCAACCAATGGTTCACTGCCTGCAGACACTGAAAGCAGGCCACTGCCAGCCAATGGTTCACTGCTTACAGGCACTGTAAGCATGTCGATGCCTGCCAATGGTTCACTGCTTGCAGGCACCGAAAACAAGCCATTGCCAGACAATGGTACACTGCCTGCAGGCACTAAAAGCAGGCCACTGCCAGCCAAGGGTTCACTGCTTGCAGGCAATGAAAGCAGGCCACTGCCAGCCAAGGGTTCACTGCTTACAGGCACTGAAAGCACGTCAGTGCCAGCCAGTGGTTCACTGCCTGCAGGCACTGAAAGCACACCACGGCCAGGCAATGGTTCACTGCCTGCAGGCACTGAAAGCATGTCATTGCCAGCCAAGGGTTCACTGTCAGGCCAGGCAATGGTTGAATGCCTGCAGGCACTGAAAGCACGTCATTGCCAGCCAAGGGTTCACTGTCTGCAGGCACTGAATGCATGGCATTGCCAGCCAAGGGTTCACTGCCTGCAGGCACTGAAAGCACGCCACGGCCAGCCAATGGTTCACTGCCTGCAGGCACTTAAAGCACGCCACTGCCACCCAATGGTTCACTGCTTTCAGACACTGAAAGCATGCCACTGCCAGCCAATTATTCATTGCTTGCAGGCACTGCCAACCAATGGTTCACTGCTTGCAGGCACTGAAAGCAGGCCACTGCCAGCCAATGGTTCACTGCCTGCAGGCACTGAAAGCACGGCATTGCCAGCCAAGGGTTCACTGCCTGCAGGCACTGAAAGAACGACATTGCCAGCCAGGGGTTCACTGCCTGCAGGCACTGAAAGCACACCACTGCCAGCCAATGGTTCACTGCCTGCAGGCACTGAAAGGATGACACTGCCAGCCAATGGTTCACTGCCTGCAGGCACTGAAAGCACGCAACTGCCAGCCAATTATTCATTGCTTGCAGGCACTGCCAACCAATGTTCACTGCTTGCAGGCACTAAAACTAGGCCACTGCCAGCCAATGGTTCAATGCCTGCAGGCACTGAAAGCATGCCAATGCCAGCCAATGGTTCACTGTCTGCAGGCACTAAAAGCACTCCACTGCCAGCCAATGGTTCACTGCCTGTATGCACTGAAAGCACGCCACTACCAGCCAAGGGTTCACTGCTCGCAGGCATTGAAAGAACGCCACTGCCAGCCAAGGGTTCACTGCTCGCAGGCATTGAAAGAACGCCACTGCCAGCCAATGGTTCACTGCCTGCAGGCACTGAAAGCAGGCATCTGGGAGCCAAGGGTTCAATGCTTGCAGCACTGAAAGCACACCACTGCCACCCAATGGTTCACTGCCCGCAGGCACTGAAAGAACGCCACTGCCAGCCAATGGTTCGCTGCCTGCAGGTACTGAAAGCATGCCACTGCCAGCCAAGGGTTCACTGCCTGCAGGCACTGAAAGCACACCACTGCCAGCCAATGGTTCACTGCCTGCAGGCACTGAAAGCAGGCCCCTTGCAGTTAATGGTTCACTGCTTGCAGACACTGTAAGCATGCCGATGCCTGCCAATGGTATCAGAAAGCTTTGCAGGCACAGAAAGCACGCCACTGCCTGCCAAGGGTTCACTGCTTGTAGGCACTGAAAGCAGGCCATTGCCAGCCAAGGGTTCACTGCTTGCAAGCACTGAAAGCGGGTCACTGCCAGACAAGGGTTCAAAGCCTGCAGGCACTGAAAGCACACCACTGCCAGCCAATGGTTCCAAGCCTGCAGGCACTGGAAGCATGCCACTGCCAGCCAATGGTTTACTGCTTGCAGGCACTGAAAGCACGACACTGCCAGGCAATGGGTCACTGCTTGCAAGCAATGAAACCACGCCACTGCCAGCCACGGGTGCACTGCCTCCAGGCACTGGAAGCATGCCACTGCCAGCCAATGGTTCACTGCTTGCAGGCACTGAAAGCATGCCAGTGCCAGCCAAGTGGCACACTGCTTGCAAGCAATGAAACCACGCCACTGCCAGCCACGGGTGCACTGCCTCCAGGCACTGAAAGTAGGCCTCAGACAGCCAAGGGTTCACTGCTTTCAGGCACTGAAAGCACGCCACTGCCAGCCAATGGTTCACTGCCTGCAGGCACTGAATGCAAGCCACTGGTAGCCAAGGGTTCACTGCTTTCAGTCACTGAAATCACTCAGCTGCCCACCAAGGGTTCACTGCCTGCAGGCACTGAAAGCACACCACTGCCAGCCAATGGTTCACTGCCTGCAGGTACTGAAAGCAAGCCACTGCCAGCCAATGGTTCACTGCCTGCAGGCACTGAAAGCATACCACTGCCAGCCAAGGGTTCACAGCCTGCAGGCACTGAAAGCACGACACTGCCAGCCATGGGTTCACTGCTTGCAGGTACTGAAAGCACGCCACAGCCAGGCAATGGTTCACTGCCTGCAGGCACTGAAAGCACGTCATTGCCAGCCAAGGGTTCACTGTCTACAGGCACTGAATGCATGGCATTGCCTGCCAAGGGTTCACTGCCTGCAGGCACAGAAAGCACGCCACTGCCAGCCAATGGTTCACTGCCTGCAGGCACTGAAAGCATGCCACTGCCACACAATGGTTCACTGCTTTCAGGCACTGAAAGCACGCCACTGCCAGCCAATTTTTCATTGCTTGCAGGCACTGCCAACCAATGGTTCACTGCTTGCAGGCACTGAAAGCAGACCACTGCCAGCCAATTATTAATTGCTTGCAGGCACTGCCAACCAATGGTTCACTGCTTGCAGGCACTGAAAGCAGGCCACTGCCAGCCAATCGTTCACTGCCTGCAGGCACTGAAAGCACGGCATTGCCCGCCAAGGGTTCACTGCTTGCAGGCACTGAAAGCAGGGCATTGCCAGCCAGGGGTTCACTGCCTGCAGGCACTGAAAGCACACCACTGCCAGCCAATGGTTCACTGCCTGCAGGCACTGAAAGGATGCCACTGCCAGCCAATGGTTCACTGCCTGCAGGCACTGAAAGCACACCACTGCCAGCCAATTATTCATTGCTTGCAGGCACTGCCAACCAATGTTCACTGCCTGCAGACACTGAAAGCAGGCCACTGCCAGCCAATGGTTCAATGCTTACAGGCACTGAAAGCACGGCAGTGCCAGCCAATGGTTCACTGCCGGCAGGCACTGAAAGCACACCACGGCTAGGCAATGGTTCACTGCCTGCAGGCACTAAAAGCATGTCATTGCCAGCCAAGGGTTCACTGTCTGCAGGCAGTGAATGCATGGCATTGCCAGCCAAGGGTTCACTGCCTGCAGGCACTGAAAGCACGCCACTGCCAGCCAATGGTTCACTGCCTGCAGGCACTGAAAGCACGCCACTGCCACCCAACGGTTCACTCCTTTCAGACACAGAAAGAACGCCACTGCCACCCAATTATTCATTGCTTGCAGGCACTGCCAACCAATTGTTCACTGCTTGCAGGCACTGAAAGCAGGCCACTGCCAGCCAATTTTTCATTGCTTGCAGGCACTGCCAACCAATGGTTCACTGCTTGCAGGCACTGAAAGCAGGCCACTGCCAAACAATGGTTCACTGCCTCCAGATACTGAAAGCAGGCCACTGCCAGCCAATGGTTCACTGCTTGCAGGCACTGTAAGCATACCGATGCCTACCAATGGTTCACTGCTTGCAGGCACAGAAACCATGCCATTGCCAGACAATGGTACACTGCCTGCAGGCACTGAAAGCAGGCCACTGCCAGCCAAGGGTTCACTGCTTGCAGGCAATGAAAGCAGGCCACTGTCAGCCAAGGGTTCACTGATTACAGGCACTGAAAGCATGGCAGTGCCAGCCAATGGTTCACTGCCTGCAGGCACTGAAAGCACACCACGGCCAGGCAATGGTTCACTGCCTGCAGGCACTGAAAGCACATCATTGCCAGCCAAAGGTTCACTGTCTGCAGGCACTGAATGCATGGCATTGCCAGCCAAGGGCTCACTGCCTGCACGCACTGAAAGCATGCCACTGCCAGCCAATGGTTCACTGCCTGCAGGCACTGAAAGCAGGCCACTGCTAGCCAAGGGTTCACTGCTTGCAGGCAATGAAAGCATGCTACTGCCTGCTAAAGGTTCACTGCTTGCAGCTACTGAAAGCAGGCCACTGCCAGCCAAGGGTTCACTGCTTACAGGCACTGAAAACACGGCAGTGCCAGCCAATGGTTCACTGCCTGCAGGAACTGAAAGCACACCACGGCCAGGCAATGGTTCACTGCCTGCAAGCACGCCACTTCCAGCCAATGGTTCACTGCCTGCAGGCACTGAAAGCATGCCACTGCCACCCAATGGTTCACTGCTTTCAGGCACTGAAAGCACGCCACTGCCAGCCAATTTTGCATTGCTTGCAGGCACTGCCAACCAATGATTCACTGCTTGCAGGCACTGAAAGCAGACCACTGCCAGCCAATTATTCATTGCTTGCAGGCACTGCCAACCAATGGTTCACTGCTTGCAGGCACTGAAAGCAGGCCACTGCCAGCCAATGGTTCACTGCCTGCAGGCACTGAAAGCAGGGCATTGCCAGCCAAGGGTTCACTGCCTGCAGGCACTGAAAGCACGGCATTGCCAGCCAGGGGTTCACTGTCTGCAGGCACTGAAAGCACACCACTGACAGACAAGGGTTCAAAGCCTGCAGGCACTGAAAGCACACCACTGCCAGCCAATGGTTCCAAGCCTGCAGGCACTGGAAGCACGCCACTGCCAGCCAATGGTTTACTGCTTGCAGGCACTGAAAGCACGACCCTGCCAGGCAATGGGTCACTGCTTGCACCACTGAAAGCATGATGTTGCCAGCCATTGGTTCACTGCCTGCAGGCACTGAAAGCAAGCCACTGCCAGCCAGTGGCACACTGCTTGCAGATACTGAAAACACACCACTGCCAGCCAATGGTTCACTGCTTGCAGGCACTGAAAGCACGCCAGTGCCAGCCAAGTGTTCACTGCTTGCAGGCAATGAAACCACGCCACTGCCAGCCACGGGTGCACTGCCTCCAGGCACTGAAAGTAGGCCTCAGACAGCCAAGTGTTCACTGCTTTCAGGCACTGAAAGCACGCCACTACCAGCCAATGGTTCACTGCCTGCAGGCACTGAATGCAAGCCACTGGTAGCCAAGGGTTCACTGCTTTCAGTCACTGAAATCACTCAGCTGCCCACCAAGGGTTCACGGCCTGCAGGCACTGAAAGCACACCACTGCCAGCCAATGGTTCACTGCTTGCAGGTACTGAAAGCACGCCACGGCCAGGCAATGGTTCACTGCCTGCAGGCACTGAAAGCATGTCATTGCTAGCCAAGGGTTCACTGTCTACAGGCACTGAATGCATGGCATTGCCTGCCAAGGGTTCACTGCCTGCAGGCACAGAAAGCACGCCACTGCCAGCCAATGGTTCACTGCCTGCAGGCACTGAAAGCACGCCACTGCCAGCCAATTTTTCATTGCTTGCAGGCACTGCCAACCAATGGTTCACTGCTTGCAGGCACTGAAAGCAGACCACTGCCAGCCAATTATTCATTGCTTGCAGGCACTGCCAACCAATGGTTCACTGCTTGCAGGCACTGAAAGCAGGCCACTGCCAGCCAATCGTTCACTGCCTGCAGGCACTGAAAGCACGGCATTGCCCACCAAGGGTTCACTGCTTGCAGGCACTGAAAGCAGGGCATTGCCAGCCAGGGGTTCACTGCCTGCAGGCACTGAAAGCACACCACTGCCAGCCAATGGTTCACTGCCTGCAGGCACTGAAAGGACGCCACTGCCAGCCAATGGTTCACTGCCTGCAGGCACTGAAAGCACACCACTGCCAGCCAATTATTCATTGCTTGCAGGCACTGCCAACCAATGTTCACTGCCTGCAGACACTGAAAGCAGGCCACTGCCAGCCAATGGTTCAATGCTTACAGGCACTGAAAGCACGGCAGTGCCAGCCAATGGTTCACTGCCGGCAGGCACTGAAAGCACACCACGGCTAGGCAATGGTTCACTGCCTGCAGGCACTAAAAGCATGTCATTGCCAGCCAAGGGTTCACTGTCTGCAGGCAGTGAATGCATGGCATTGCCAGCCAAGGGTTCACTGCCTGCAGGCACTGAAAGCACGCCACTGCCAGCCAATGGTTCACTGCCTGCAGGCACTGAATGCAAGCCACTGGTAGCCAAGGGTTCACTGCTTTCAGTCACTGAAATCACTCAGCTGCCCACCAAGGGTTCACTGCCTGCAGGCACTGAAAGCACACCACTGCCAGCCAATGGTTCACTGCTTGCAGGTACTGAAAGCACGCCACGGCCAGGCAATGGTTCACTGCCTGCAGGCACTGAAAGCACGTCATTGCTAGGCAATGGTTCACTGCCTGCAGGCACTAAAAGCATGTCATTGCCAGCCAAGGGTTCACTGTCTGCAGGCAGTGAATGCATGGCATTGCCAGCCAAGGGTTCACTGCCTGCAGGCACTGAAAGCACGCCACTGCCAGACAATGGTTCACTGCCTGCAGGCACTGAATGCAAGCCACTGGTAGCCAAGGGTTCACTGCTTTCAGTCACTGAAATCACTCAGCTGCCCACCAAGGGTTCACTGCCTGCAGGCACTGAAAGCACACCACTGCCAGCCAATGGTTCACTGCTTGCAGGTACTGAAAGCACGCCACGGCCAGGCAATGGTTCACTGCCTGCAGGCACTGAAAGCACGTCATTGCTAGCCAAGGGTTCACTGTCTACAGGCACTGAATGCATGGCATTGCCTGCCAAGGGTTCACTGCCTGCAGTCACAGAAAGCACGCCACTGCCAGCCAATGGTTCACTGCCTGCAGGCACTGAAAGCATGTCACTGCAACACAATGGTTCACTGCTTTCAGGCACTGAAAGCACGCCACTGCCAGCCAATTTTTCATTGCTTGCAGGCACTGCCAACCAATGGTTCACTGCTTGCAGGCACTGAAAGCAGACCACTGCCAGCCAATTATTCATTGCTTGCAGGCACTGCCAACCAATGGTTCACTGCTTGCAGGCACTGAAAGCAGGCCACTGCCAGCCAATCGTTCACTGCCTGCAGGCACTGAAAGCACGGCATTGCCCGCCAAGGGTTCACTGCTTGCAGGCACTGAAAGCAGGGCATTGCCAGCCAGGGGTTCACTGCCTGCAGGCACTGAAAGCACACCACTGCCAGCCAATGGTTCACTGCCTGCAGGCACTGAAAGGACGCCACTGCCAGCCAATGGTTCACTGCCTGCAGGCACTGAAAGCACACCACTGCCAGCCAATTATTCATTGCTTGCAGGCACTGCCAACCAATGTTCACTGCCTGCAGACACTGAAAGCAGGCCACTGCCAGCCAATGGTTCACTGCCGGCAGGCACTGAAAGCACACCACGGCTAGGCAATGGTTCACTGCCTGCAGGCACTAAAAGCATGTCATTGCCAGCCAAGGGTTCACTGTCTGCAGGCAGTGAATGCATGGCATTGCCAGCCAAGGGTTCACTGCCTGCAGGCACTGAAAGCACGCCACTGCCAGCCAATGGTTCACTGCCTGCAGGCACTGAAAGCACGCCACTGCCACCCAACGGTTCACTGCTTTCAGACACAGAAAGAACGCCACTGCCACCCAATTATTCATTGCTTGCAGGCACTGCCAACCAATTGTTCACTGCTTGCAGGCACTGAAAGCAGGCCACTGCCAGCCAATTTTTCGTTGCTTGCAGGCACTGCCAACCAATGGTTCACTGCTTGCAGGCACTGAAAGCAGGCCACTGCCAAACAATGGTTCACTGCCTGCAGATACTGAAAGCAGGCCACTGCCAGCCAATGGTTCACTGCTTGCAGGCACTGTAAGCATACCAATGCCTACCAATGGTTCACTGCTTGCAGGCACAGAAACCATGCCATTGCCAGACAATGGTACGCTGCCTGCAGGCACTAAAAGCAGGCCACTGCCAGCCAAGGGTTCACTGCTTGCAGGCAATGAAAGCAGGCCACTGTCAGCCAAGGGTTCACTGATTACAGGCACTGAAAGCATGGCAGTGCCAGCCAATGGTTCACTGCCTGCAGGCACTGAAAGCACATCATTGCCAGCCAAAGGTTCACTGTCTGCAGGCACTGAATGCATGGCATTGCCAGCCAAGGGTTCACTGCCTGCACGCACTGAAAGCATGCCACTGCCAGCCAATGGTTCACTGCCTGCAGGCACTGAAAGCAGGCCACTGCTAGCCAAGGGTTCACTGCTTGCAGGCAATGAAAGCATGCTACTGCCTGCTAAAGGTTCACTGCTTGCAGCTACTGAAAGCAGGCCACTGCCAGCCAAGGGTTCACTGCTTACAGGCACTGAAAACACGGCAGTGCCAGCCAATGGTTCACTGCCTGCAGGAACTGAAAGCACACCACGGCCAGGCAATGGTTCACTGCCTGCAAGCACGCCACTTCCAGCCAATGGTTCACTGCCTGCAGGCACTGAAAGCATGCCACTGCCACCCAATGGTTCACTGCTTTCAGGCACTGAAAGCACGCCACTGCCAGCCAATTTTGCATTGCTTGCAGGCACTGCCAACCAATGGTTCACTGCTTGCAGGCACTGAAAGCAGACCACTGCCAGCCAATTATTCATTGCTTGCAGGCACTGCCAACCAATGGTTCACTGCTTGCAGGCACTGAAAGCAGGCCACTGCCAGCCAATGGTTCACTGCCTGCAGGCACTGAAAGCAGGGCATTGCCAGCCAAGGGTTCACTGCCTGCAGGCACTGAAAGCACGGCATTGCCAGCCAGGGGTTCACTGTCTGCAGGCACTGAAAGCACACCACTGCCAGCCAATGGTTCCCTGCCTGCAGGTACTGAAAGGACGCCACTGCCAGCCAATGCTTCACTGCCTGCAGGCACTGAAAGCACACCACTGCCAGCCAATTATTCATTGCTTGCAGGCACTGCCAACCAATGTTCACTGCCTGCAGACACTGAAAGCAGGCCACTGCCAGCCAATGGTTCAATGCTTGCAGGGACTGTAAGCATGCCGATGCCAGCTAATGGTTCACTGCTTGCAGGCACAGAAAACATGCCATTGCCAGACAATGGTCCACTGCCTGCAGGCACTGAAAGCAGGCCGCTGCCAGCCAAGGGTTCACTGCTTGCAGGCAATGAAAGCATGCTACTGACTGCCAAGGGTTCACTGCTTGCAGCCACTGAAAGCAGGCCACTGCCAGCCAAGGGTTCACTGCTTACAGGCACTGAAAGCACGGCAGTGCCAGCCAATGGTTCACTGTCTGCAGGCACTGAATGCATGGCATTGCCAACCAAGGGTTCACTGGCTGCAGGCACTGAAAGCACGCCACTGCCAGCCAATGGTTCACTGCCTGCAGGCACTGAAAGCACGCCACTGCCACCCAACGGTTCACTGCTTTCATTCACTGAAAGCACACCACTGCCACCCAATTATTCATTGCTTGCAGGCACTGCCAACCAATTGTTCACTGCTTGCAGGCACTGAAAGCAGGCCACTGCCAGCCAATTATTCATTGCTTGCAGGCACTGCCAACCAATGGTTCACTGCCTGCAGACACTGAAAGCAGGCCACTGCCAGCCAATGGTTCACTGCTTACAGGCACTGTAAGCATGTCGATGCCTGCCAATGGTTCACTGCTTGCAGGCACCGAAAACAAGCCATTGCCAGACAATGGTACACTGCCTGCAGGCACTAAAAGCAGGCCACTGCCAGCCAAGGGTTCACTGCTTGCAGGCAATGAAAGCAGGCCACTGCCAGTCAAGGGTTCACTGCTTACAGTCACTGAAAGCACGGCAGTGCCAGCCAATGGTTCACTGCCTGCAGGCACTGAAAGCACACCACGGCCAGGCAATGGTTCACTGCCTGCAGGCACTGAAAGCATGTCATTGCCAGCCAAGGGTTCACTGTCAGGCCAGGCAATGGTTGAATGCCTGCAGGCACTGAAAGCACGTCATTGCCAGCCAAGGGTTCACTGTCTGCAGGCACTGAATGCATGGCATTGCCAGCCAAGGGTTCACTGCCTGCAGGCACTGAAAGCACACCACTGCCAGCCAATGGTTCACTGCCTGCAGGCACTTAAAGCACGCCACTGCCACCCAATGGTTCACTGCTTTCAGACACTGAAAGCATGCCACTGCCAGGTAATTATTCATTGCTTGCAGGCACTGCCAACCAATGGTTCACTGCTTGCAGGCACTGAAAGCAGGCCACTGCCAGCCAATGGTTCACTGCCTGCAGGCACTGAAAGCACGGCATTGCCAGCGAAGGGTTCACTGCCTGCAGGCACTGAAAGCACGACATTGCCAGACAGGGGTTCACTGCCTGCAGGCACTGAAAGCACACCACTGCCAGCCAATGGTTCACTGCCTGCAGGCACTGAAAGGATGACACTGCCAGCCAATGGTTCACTGCCTGCAGGCACTGAAAGCACGCAACTGCCAGCCAATTATTCATTGCTTGCAGGCACTGCCAACCAATGTTCACTGCTTGCAGGCACTAAAACTAGGCCACTGCCAGCCAATGGTTCAATGCCTGCAGGCACTGAAAGCATGCCAATGCCAGCCAATGGTTCACTGTCTGCAGGCACTAAAAGCACACCACTGCCAGCCAATGGTTCACTGCCTGTATGCACTGAAAGCGCGCCACTACCAGCCAAGGGTTCACTGCTCGCAGGCATTGAAAGAACGCCACTGCCAGCCAATGGTTCACTGCCTGCAGGCACTGAAAGCAGGCATCTGGGAGCCAAGGGTTCAATGCTTGCAGCACTGAAAGCACACCACTGCCACCCAATGGTTCACTGCCCGCAGGCACTGAAAGAACGCCACTGCCAGCCAATGGTTCGCTGCCTGCAGGTACTGAAAGCATGCCACTGCCAGCCAAGGGTTCACTGCCTGCAGGCACTGAAAGCACACCACTGCCAGCCAATGGTTCACTGCCTGCATGCACTGAAAGCAGGCCCCTTGCAGTTAATGGTTCACTGCTTGCAGACACTGTAAGCATGCCGATGCCTGCCAATGGTATCAGAAAGCTTTGCAGGCACAGAAAGCATGCCACTGCCTGCCAAGGGTTCACTGCTTGTAGGCACTGAAAGCAGGCCATTGCCAGCCAAGGGTTCACTGCTTGCAAGCACTGAAAGCGGGTCACTGCCAGACAAGGGTTCAAAGCCTGCAGGCACTGAAAGCACACCACTGCCAGCCAATGGTTCCAAGCCTGCAGGCACTGGAAGCATGCCACTGCCAGCCAATGGTTTACAGCTTGCAGGCACTGAAAGCACGACACTGCCAGGCAATGGGTCACTGCTTGCACCACTGAAAGCATGATGCTGCCAGCCATTGGTTCACTGCCTGCAGGCACTGAAAGCAAGCCACTGCCAGCCAGTGGCACACTGCTTGCAGGTACTGAAAATACATCACTGCCAGCCAATGGTTCACTGCTTGCAGGCACTGAAAGCACGCCAGTGCCATCCAAGTGTTCACTGCTTGCAAGCAATGAAACCACGCCACTGCCAGCCACGGGTGCACTGCCTCCAGGCACTGAAAGTAGGCCTCAGACAGCCAAGGGTTCACTGCTTTCAGGCACTGAAAGCACGCCACTGCCAGCCAATGGTTCACTGCCTGCAGGCACTGAATGCAAGCCACTGGTAGCCAAGGGTTCACTGCTTTCAGTCACTGAAATCACTCAGCTGCCCACCAAGGGTTCACTGCCTGCAGGCACTGAAAGCACACCACTGCCAGCCAATGGTTCACTGCCTGCAGGCACTGAAAGCACGACACTGCCAGCCATGGGTTCACTGCTTGCAGGTACTGAAAGCACGCCACGGCCAGGCAATGGTTCACTGCCTGCAGGCACTGAAAGCACGTCATTGCCAGCCAAGGGTTCACTGTCTACAGGCACTGAATGCATGGCATTGCCTGCCAAGGGTTTACTGCCTGCAGGCACAGAAAGCACGCCACTGCCAGCCAATGGTTCACTGCCTGCAGGCACTGAAAGCATGCCACTGCCACACAATGGTTCACTGCTTTCAGGCACTGAAAGCACGCCACTGCTAGCCAATTTTTCATTGCTTGCAGGCACTGCCAACCAATGGTTCACTGCTTGCAGGCACTGAAAGCAGACCACTGCCAGCCAATTATTCATTGCTTGCAGCCACTGCCAGCCAATCGTTCACTGCCTGCAGGCACTGAAAGCACGGCATTGCCCGCCAAGGGTTCTCTGCTTGCAGGCACTGAAAGCAGGGCATTGCCAGCCAGGGGTTCACTGCCTGCAAGCACTGAAAGCACACCACTGCCAGCCAATGGTTCACTGCCTGCAGGCACTGAAAGGACGCCACTGCCAGCCAATGGTTCACTGCCTGCAGGCACTGAAAGCACACCACTGCCAGCCAATTATTCATTGCTTGCAGGCACTGCCAACCAATGTTCACTGCCTGCAGACACTGAAAGCAGGCCACTGCCAGCCAATGGTTCAATGCTTACAGGCACTGAAAGCACGGCAGTGCCAGCCAATGGTTCACTGCCGGCAGGCACTGAAAGCACACCACGGCTAGGCAATGGTTCACTGCCTGCAGGCACTAAAAGCATGTCATTGCCAGCCAAGGGTTCACTGTCTGCAGGCAGTGAATGCATGGCATTGCCAGCCAAGGGTTCACTGCCTGCAGGCACTGAAAGCTCGCCACTGCCAGCCAATGGTTCACTGCCTGCAGGCACTGAAAGCACGCCACTGCCACCCAACGGTTCACTGCTTTCAGACACAGAAAGAACGCCACTGCCACCCAATTATTCATTGCTTGCAGGCACTGCCAACCAATTGTTCACTGCTTGCAGGCACTGAAAGCAGGCCACTGCCAGCCAATTTTTCATTGCTTGCAGGCACTGCCAACCAATGGTTCACTGCTTGCAGGCACTGAAAGCAGGCCACTGCCAAACAATGGTTCACTGCCTGCAGATACTGAAAGCAGGCCACATCCAGCCAATGGTTCACTGCTTGCAGGCACTGTAAGCATACCAATGCCTACCAATGGTTCACTGCTTGCAGGCACAGAAACCATGCCATTGCCAGACAATGGTACACTGCCTGCAGGCACTAAAAGCAGGCCACTGCCAGCCAAGGGTTCACTGCTTGCAGGCAATGAAAGCAGGCCACTGTCAGCCAAGGGTTCACTGATTACAGGCACTGAAAGCATGGCAGTGCCAGCCAATGGTTCACTGCCTGCAGGCACTGAAAGCATGCCACTGCCACACAATGGTTCACTGCTTTCAGGCACTGAAAGCACGCCACTGCTAGCCAATTTTTCATTGCTTGCAGGCACTGCCAACCAATGGTTCACTGCTTGCAGGCACTGAAAGCAGACCACTGCCAGCCAATTATTCATTGCTTGCAGCCACTGCCAGCCAATCGTTCACTGCCTGCAGGCACTGAAAGCACGGCATTGCCCGCCAAGGGTTCTCTGCTTGCAGGCACTGAAAGCAGGGCATTGCCAGCCAGGGGTTCACTGCCTGCAAGCACTGAAAGCACACCACTGCCAGCCAATGGTTCACTGCCTGCAGGCACTGAAAGGACGCCACTGCCAGCCAATGGTTCACTGCCTGCAGGCACTGAAAGCACACCACTGCCAGCCAATTATTCATTGCTTGCAGGCACTGCCAACCAATGTTCACTGCCTGCAGACACTGAAAGCAGGCCACTGCCAGCCAATGGTTCAATGCTTACAGGCACTGAAAGCACGGCAGTGCCAGCCAATGGTTCACTGCCGGCAGGCACTGAAAGCACACCACGGCTAGGCAATGGTTCACTGCCTGCAGGCACTAAAAGCATGTCATTGCCAGCCAAGGGTTCACTGTCTGCAGGCAGTGAATGCATGGCATTGCCAGCCAAGGGTTCACTGCCTGCAGGCACTGAAAGCTCGCCACTGCCAGCCAATGGTTCACTGCCTGCAGGCACTGAAAGCACGCCACTGCCACCCAACGGTTCACTGCTTTCAGACACAGAAAGAACGCCACTGCCACCCAATTATTCATTGCTTGCAGGCACTGCCAACCAATTGTTCACTGCTTGCAGGCACTGAAAGCAGGCCACTGCCAGCCAATTTTTCATTGCTTGCAGGCACTGCCAACCAATGGTTCACTGCTTGCAGGCACTGAAAGCAGGCCACTGCCAAACAATGGTTCACTGCCTGCAGATACTGAAAGCAGGCCACATCCAGCCAATGGTTCACTGCTTGCAGGCACTGTAAGCATACCAATGCCTACCAATGGTTCACTGCTTGCAGGCACAGAAACCATGCCATTGCCAGACAATGGTACACTGCCTGCAGGCACTAAAAGCAGGCCACTGCCAGCCAAGGGTTCACTGCTTGCAGGCAATGAAAGCAGGCCACTGTCAGCCAAGGGTTCACTGATTACAGGCACTGAAAGCATGGCAGTGCCAGCCAATGGTTCACTGCCTGCAGGCACTGAAAGCACACCACGGCCAGGCAATGGTTCACTGCCTGCAGGCACTGAAAGCACATCATTGCCAGCCAAAGGTTCACTGTCTGCAGGCACTGAATGCATGGCATTGCCAGCCAAGGGCTCACTGCCTGCACGCACTGAAAGCATGCCACTGCCAGCTAATGGTTCACTGCCTGCAGGCACTGAAAGCAGGCCACTGCTAGCCAAGGGTTCACTGCTTGCAGGCAATGAAAGCATGCTACTGCCTGCTAAAGGTTCACTGCTTGCAGCTACTGAAAGCAGGCCACTGCCAGCCAAGGGTTCACTGCTTAGAGGCACTGAAAACACGGCAGTGCCAGCCAATGGTTCACTGCCTGCAGGAACTGAAAGCACACCACGGCCAGGCAATGGTTCACTGCCTGCAAGCACGCCACTTCCAGCCAATGGTTCACTGCCTGCAGGCACTGAAAGCATGCCACTGCCACCCAATGGTTCACTGCTTTCAGGCACTGAAAGCACGCCACTGCCAGCCAATCGTTCACTGCCTGCAGGCACTGAAAGCACGGCATTGCCCGCCAAGGGTTCACTGCTTGCAGGCACTGAAAGCAGGGCATTGCCAGCCAGGGGTTCACTGCCTGCAAGCACTGAAAGCACACCACTGCCAGCCAATGGTTCACTGCCTGCAGGCACTGAAAGGACGCCACTGCCAGCCAATGGTTCACTGCCTGCAGGCACTGAAAGCACACCACTGCCAGCCAATTATTCATTGCTTGCAGGCACTGCCAACCAATGTTCACTGCCTGCAGACACTGAAAGCAGGCCACTGCCAGCCAATGGTTCAATGCTTACAGGCACTGAAAGCACGGCAGTTCCAGCCAATGGTTCACTGCCGGCAGGCACTGAAAGCACACCACGGCTAGGCAATGGTTCACTGCCTGCAGGCACTAAAAGCATGTCATTGCCAGCCAAGGGTTCACTGTCTGCAGGCAGTGAATGCATGGCATTGCCAGCCAAGGGTTCACTGCCTGCAGGCACTGAAAGCACGCCACTGCCAGCCAATGGTTCACTGCCTGCAGGCACTGAAAGCACGCCACTGCCACCCAACGGTTCACTGCTTTCAGACACAGAAAGAACGCCACTGCCACCCAATTATTCATTGCTTGCAGGTACTGCCAACCAATTGTTCACTGCTTGCAGACACTGAAAGCAGGCCACTGCCAGCCAATTTTTCATTGCTTGCAGGCACTGCCAACCAATGGTTCACTGCTTGCAGGCACTGAAAGCAGGCCACTGCCAAACAATGGTTCACTGCCTGCAGATACTGAAAGCAGGCCACTGCCAGTCAATGGTTCACTGCTTGCAGGCACTGTAAGCATACCAATGCCTACCAATGGTTCACTGCTTGCAGGCACAGAAACCATGTCATTGCCAGACAATGGTACACTGCCTGCAGGCACTAAAAGCAGGCCTCTGCCAGCCAAGGGTTCACTGCTTGCAGGCAATGAAAGCAGGCCACTGTCAGCCAAGGGTTCACTGATTACAGGCACTGAAAGCATGGCAGTGCCAGCCAATGGTTCACTGCCTGCAGGCACTGAAAGCACACCACGGCCAGGCAATGGTTCACTGCCTGCAGGCACTGAAAGCACATCATTGCCAGCCAAAGGTTCACTGTCTGCAGGCACTGAATGCATGGCATTGCCAGCCAAGGGCTCACTGCCTGCACGCACTGAAAGCATGCCACTGCCAGCCAATGGTTCAGTGCCTGCAGGCACTGAAAGTAGGCCACTGCTAGCCAAGGGTTCACTGCTTGCAGGCAATGAAAGCATGCTACTGCCTGCTAAAGGTTCACTGCTTGCAGCTACTGAAAGCAGGCCACTGCCAGCCAAGGGTTCACTGCTTACAGGCACTGAAAACACGGCAGTGCCAGCCAATGGTTCACTGCCTGCAGGAACTGAAAGCACACCACGGCCAGGCAATGGTTCACTGCCTGCAAGCACGCCACTTCCAGCCAATCGTTCACTGCCTGCAGGCACTGAAAGCATGCCACTGCCACCCAATGGTTCACTGCTTTCAGGCACTGAAAGCACGCCACTGCCAGCCAATTTTGCATTGCTTGCAGGCACTGCCAACCAATGATTCACTGCTTGCAGGCACTGAAAGCAGACCACTGCCAGCCAATTATTCATTGCTTGCAGGCACTGCCAACCAATGGTTCACTGCTTGCAGGCACTGAAAGCAGGCCACTGCCAGCCAATGGTTCACTGCCTGCAGGCACTGAAAGCAGGGCATTGCCAGCCAAGGGTTCACTGCCTGCAGGCACTGAAAGCACGGCATTGCCAGCCAGGGGTTCACTGTCTGCAGGCACTGAAAGCACACCACTGCCAGCCAATGGTTCACTGCCTGCAGGTACTGAAAGGACGCCACTGCCAGCCAATGCTTCACTGCCTGCAGGCACTGAAAGCACACCACTGCCAGCCAATTATTCATTGCTTGCAGGCACTGCCAACCAATGTTCACTGCCTGCAGACACTGAAAGCTGGCCACTGCCAGCCAATGGTTCAATGCTTGCAGGGACTGTAAGCATGCCGATGCCCTCTAATGGTTCACTGCTTGCAGGCACAGAAAACATGCCATTGCCAGACAATGGTCCACTGCCTGCAGGCACTGAAAGCAGGCCGCTGCCAGCCAAGGGTTCACTGCTTGCAGGCAATGAAAGCATGCTAAAGCCTGCCAAGGGTTCACTGCTTGCAGCCACTGAAAGCAGGCCACTGCCAGCCAAGGGTTCACTGCTTACAGGCACTGAAAGCATGGCAGTGCCAGCCAATGGTTCACTGTCTGCAGGCACTGAATGCATGGCATTGCCAACCAAGGGTTCACTGGCTGCAGGCACTGAAAGCACGCCACTGCCAGCCAATGGTTCACTGCCTGCAGGCACTGAAAGCACGCCACTGCCACCCAACGGTTCACTGCTTTCAGACACTGAAAGCACGCCACTGCCACCCAATTATTCATTGCTTGCAGGCACTGCCAACCAATTGTTCACTGCTTGCAGGCACTGAAAGCAGGCCACTGCCAGCCAATTATTCATTGCTTGCAGGCACTGCCAACCAATTTTTCACTGCTTGCAGGCACTGAAAGCAGGCCACTGCCAAACAATGGTTCACTGCCTGCAGACACTGAAAGCAGGCCACTGATAGCCAATGGTTCACTGCTTGCAGGCACTGTAAGCATGTTGATGCCTGCCAATGGTTCACTGCTTGCAGGCACCGAAAACATGCCATTGCCATACAATGGTACACTGCCTGCAGGCACTAAAAGCAGGCCACTGCCAGCCAAGGGTTCACTGCTTGCAGGCAATGAAAGCAGGCCACTGCCAGCCAAGGGTTCACTGCTTACAGGCACTGAAAGCACGGCAGTGCCAGCCAATGGTTCACTGCCTGCAGGCACTGAAAGCACACCACGGCCAGGCAATGGTTCACTGCCTGCAGGCACTGAAAGCATGTCATTGCCAGCCAAGGGTTCACTGTCTGCAGGCACTGAATGCATGGCATTGCCAGCCAAGGGTCCACTGCCTGCAGGCACTGAAAGCACACCACTGCCAGCCAATTATTCATTGCTTGCATGCACTGCCAACCAATGTTCACTGCTTGCAGGGTCTAAAACTAGGCCACTGCCAGCCAATGGTTCACTGCCTGCAGGCACTGAAAGCATGCCAATGCCAGCCAATGGTTCACTGTCTGCAGGCACTAAAAGCACACCACTGCCAGCCAATGGTTCACTGCCTGTAGGCACTGAAAGCATGCCACTACCAACCAAGGGTTCACTGCTCACAGGCATTGAAAGAAGGCCACTGCCAGCCAATGGTTCACTGGCTGCAGGCACTGAAAGCAGGCATCTGGGAGCCAAGGGTTCAATGCTTGCAGCACTGAAAGCACACCACTGCCAGCCAATGGTTCACTGCCCGCAGGCACTGAAAGAACGCCACTGCCAGCCAATGGTTCGCTGCCTGCAGGTACTGAAAGCATGCCACTGCCAACCAAGGGTTCACTGCCTACAGGCACTGAAATCACACCACTGCCAGCCAATGGTTCACTGCCTGCAGGCACTGAAAGCAGGCCCCTTCCAGTCAATAGTTCACTGCTTGCAGACACTGTAAGCATGCCGATGCCCGCCAATGGTATCAGAAAGCTTTGCAGGCACAGAAAGCACGCCACTGCCTGCCAAGGGTTCACTGCTTGTAGGCACTGAATGCAGGCCATTGCCAGCCAAGGGTTCACTGCTTGCAAGCACTGAAAGCGGGTCACTGCCAGACAAGGGTTCAAAGCCTGCAGGCACTGAAAGCACACCACTGCCAGCCAATGGTTCAAAGCCTGCAGGCACTGGAAGCATGCCACTGCCAGCCAATGGTTTACTGCTTGCAGGCACTGAAAGCATGACACTGCCAGGCAATGGGTCACTGCTTGCACCACTGAAAGCATGATGCTGCCAGCCATTGGTTCACTGCCTGCAGGCACTGAAAGCAAGCCACTGCCAGCCAGTGGCACACTGCTTGCAGGTACTGAAAACACACCACTGCCAGCCAATGGTTCACTGCTTGCAGGCAATGAAAGCACGCCACTGGTAGCCAAGGGTTCACTGCTTTCAGTCACTGAAATCACTCAGCTGCCCACCAAGGGTTCACTGCCTGCAAGCACTGAAAGCACACCACTGCCAGCCAATGGTTCACTGCTGCAGGTACTGAAAGCAAGCCACTGCCAGCCAATGGTTCACTGCCTGTAGGCACTGAAAGCACGCCACTACCAGCCAAGGGTTCACTGCTCGCAGGCATGGAAAGAACGCCACTGCCAGCCAATGGTTCACTGCCTGCAGGCACTGAAAGCAGGCATCTGGGAGCCAAGGGTTCAATTCTTGCAGCACTGAAAGCACACCACTGCCAGCCAATGGTTCACTGCCCGCAGGCACTGAAAGAACGCCACTGCCAGCCAATGGTTCGCTGCCTGCAGGTACTGAAAGCATGCCACTGCCAGCCAAGGGTTCACTGCCTGCAGGCACTGAAAGCACACCACTGCCAGCCAATGGTTCACTGCCTGCAGGCACTGAAAGCAGGCCCCTTCCAGTCAATGGTTCACTGCTTGCAGACACTGTAAGCATGCCGATGCCCGCCAATGGTATCAGAAAGCTTTGCAGGCACAGAAAGCACACCACTGCCAGCCAATGGTTCACTGCCCGCAGGCACTGAAAGAACGCCACTGCCAGCCAATGGTTCGCTGCCTGCAGGTACTGAAAGCATGCCACTGCCAGCCAAGGGTTCACTGCCTGCAGGCACTGAAAGCACACCACTGCCTGCCAAGGGTTCACTGCTTGTAGGCACTGAAAGCAGGCCATTGCCAGCCAAGGGTTCACTGCTTGCAAGCACTGAAAGCGGGTCACTGCCAGACAAGGGTTCAAAGCCTGCAGGCACTGAAAGCACACCCCTGCCAGCCAATGGTTCAAAGCCTGCAGGCACTGGAAGCATGCCACTGCCAGCCAATGGTTTACTGCTGGCAGGCACTGAAAGCATGACACTGCCAGGCAATGGGTCACTGCCTGCAGGCACTGAAAGCAAGCCACTGCCAGCCAGTGGCACACTGCTTGCAGGTACTGAAAACACACCACTGCCAGCCAATGGTTCACTGCTTGCAGGCAATGAAAGCACGCCACTGGTAGCCAAGGGTTCACTGCTTTCAGTCACTGAAATCACTCAGCTGCCCACCAAGGGTTCACTGCCTGCAAGCACTGAAAGCACACCACTGCCAGCCAATGGTTCACTGCCTGCAGGTACTGAAAGCAAGCCACTGCCAGCCAATGGTTCACTGCCTGTAGGCACTGAAAGCACGCCACTACCAGCCAAGGGTTCACTGCTTGCAGGCATTGAAAGAACGCCACTGCCAGCCAATGGTTCACTGCCTGCAGGCACTGAAAGCAGGCATCTGGGAACCAAGGGTTCAATGCTTGCAGCACTGAAAGCACACCACTGCCAGCCAATGGTTCACTGCCCGCAGGCACTGAAAGAACGTCACTGCCAGCCAATGGTTCGCTGCCTGCAGGTACTGAAAGCATGCCACTGCCAGCCAAGGGTTCACTGCCTGCAGGCACTGAAAGCACACCACTGCCAGCCAATGGTTCACTGCCTGCAGGCACTGAAAGCAGGCCCCTTCCAGTCAATGGTTCACTGCTTGCAGACACTGTAAGCATGCCGATGACCGCCAATGGTATCAGAAAGCTTTGCAGGCACAGAAAGCACACCACTGCCAGCCAAGGGTTCACTGCCCGCAGGCACTGAAAGAACGCCACTGCCAGCCAATGGTTCGCTGCCTGCAGGTACTGAAAGCATGCCACTGCCAGCCAAGGGTTCACTGCCTGCAGGCACTGAAAGCACACCACTGCCTGCCACGGGTTCACTGCTTGTAGGCACTGAAAGCAGACCATTGCCAGCCAAGGGTTCACTGCTTGAAAGCACTGAAAGCGGGTCACTGCCAGACAAGGGTTCAAAGCCTGCAGGCACTGAAAGCACACCACTTCCAGCCAATGGTTCAAAGCCTGCAGGCACTGGAAGCATGCCACTGCCAGCCAATGGTTTACTGCTTGCAGGCACTGAAAGCATGACACTGCCAGGCAATGGGTCACTGCTTGCACCACTGAAAGCATGATGCTGCCAGCCATTTGTTCACTGCCTGCAGGCACTGAAAGCAAGCCACTGCCAGCCACGGGTGCACTGCCTCCAGGCACTGAAAGTAGGCCTCAGACAGCCAAGGGTTCACTGCTTTCAGGCACTGAAAGCACGCCACTGCCAGACAATGGTTCACTGCCTGCAGGCACTGAATGCAAGCCACTGGTAGCCAAGGGTTCACTGCTTTCAGTCACTGAAATCACTCAGCTGCCCACCAAGGGTTCACTGCCTGCAAGCACTGAAAGCACACCACTGCCAGCCAATGGTTCACTGCCTGCAGGTACTGAAAGCAAGCCACTGCCAGCCAATGGTTCACTGCCTGCAGGCACTGAGAGCATACCACTGCCAGCCAAGGGTTCACTGCCTGCAGGCACTGAAAGCACGACACTGCCAGCCATGGGTTCACTGCTTGCAGGTACTAAAAGCACGCCACTGCCAGCAAATGGTTCACTGCCTGCAAGCACTGAAAGCAGGACACTTCCAGCCAATGGTTCACGGCTTGCAAGCACTGCAAGCACGCTGATGCCTGCCAATGGTTCACTGGTTCCAGGCACTGAAAACACACCACTGCCAGCCAATGGTCCACTGCCTGCAGGCACTGAAAGCAGGCCACTGCCAGCCAAGCGTTCACTAATTGCAGGCACTGAAAGCAGGCCACTGCCAGCCAATTGTTCAAAGCCTGCGGGCACTGAAAGCACACCACTGCCAGCCAATGGTTTACTGCTTGCAGGCACTGAAAGCATGACGCTGCCAGCCATTGGGTCGCTGCTTGTAGGCACTGAAAGCAGGCCACTGCCAGCCAGTAGCACACTGCTTGCAGGCACTGAAAGCATGCCACTTCCAGCCAATGGTTCACTGCCTTCTGGCACTGAAAGCATGCCACTGCCAGCGAATGGTTCACTGCTTGCAGGCACTTCAAGCACACACGTTCCAGCCAATGCTGCAGTCACTGAAAGCATGGCACTGCCATACAATGGTTCACTGCCTGCAGGCACTGAAATCACAGCAGTGCCAACCAACGGTACACTGCCTGCAGGCACTGATAGCACGCCAGTGCCAGCCAATGGTTCACTGCCTGCAGGCACTGATAGCAGGCCACTGCCAGCCAATGGCTCACTGCTTGTAGGCACTGAAAGCATGCCACTGCCAGCCAAGTGTTCACTGCTTGCAGACACTGCCAGCCAATGGTTCACAGCTTGCAGCCACTGAAAGCACACCACTGCCAGCCAAGGGTTCACTGCTTGCAGGCACTGAAAGCATGCCACTGCCAGCCATTGGTTCACTTTCTACAGGCACTGACAGCACTCCACTGCCAGCCAATGGTTCACTTCTTGCATGCACAGAAAGCATGCCGCTGCCAGTCAACAGTTCACTGTTTGCAGGCACTGAAAGCATGCCACTGCCAATCAATGGTTCACTGCCTGCAGGCACTGAAAGCACACCACTGCCAGCCAATGGTTCACTGCTTGCAGGCACTGAAAACACGCCAGTGCCAGCCAATGCTGCAGTCACTGAAAGCATGCCACTTCCAGCCAATGGTTTACTGCCTGCAGGCACTGAAATCACACCATTGCCAACCAATGGTTGACTGCCTGCAGGCACTGAAAGCATGCCACTGCCAGACAATGGTTGACTGTCTGCAGGCACTGAAAGCAGGCCACTGCCAGCCAATGCCTCACTGTTTGCAGGCACTGAAAGCATGCCACTGCCAGCCAAGGGTTCACTGCTTGCAGGCACTGCCAGTCAATGGTTCACTGCTTGCAGGTACTGAAAGCATGCCACTGCCAGCCAATGGTTCACTGCCTGCAGGCCCTGAAAGCACGCCAGTGCCAGCCAATGGTTCACTGCTTGCAGGCATTGAAAGCATGCCAATGCCAGACAATGTTTCACTGTCTGCAGGCACTAAAAGCACACCACTGCCAGCCAATAGTTCACTGCCTGTAGGCACTGAAAGCACGCCACTACCAGCCAAGGGTTCACTGCTCGCAGGCATTGAAAGAACGCCACTGCCAGCCAATGGTTCACTGCCTGCAGGCACTGAAAGCAAGCATCTGGGAGCCAAGGGTTCAATGCTTGCAGCACTGAAAGCACACCACTGCCAGCCAATGGTTCACTGCCCGCAGGCACTGAAAGAACGCCACTGCCAGCCAATGGTTCGCTGCCTGCAGGTACTGAAAGCATGCCACTGCCAACCAAGGGTTCACTGCCTACAGGCACTGAAATCACACCACTGCCAGCCAATGGTTCACTGCCTGCAGGCACTGAAAGCAGGCCCCTTCCAGTCAATGGTTTACTGCTTGCAGACACTGTAAGCATGCCGATGCCCGCCAATGCTATCAGAAAGCTTTGCAGGCAAAGAAAGCACGCCACTGCCTGCCAAGGGTTCACTGCTTGTAGGCACTGAAAGCAGGCCATTGCCAGCCAACGGTTCACTGCTTGCAAGCACTGAAAGAGGGTCACTGCCAGACAAGGGTTCAAAGCCTGCAGGCACTGAAAGCACACTACTGCCAGCCAATGGTTCAAAGCCTGCAGGCACTGAAAGCATGCCACTGCCAATCAATGGTTCACTGCCTGCAGGCACTGAAAGCACACCACTGCCAGCCAATGGTTCACTGCTTGCAGGCACTGAAAACACGCCAGTGCCAGCCAATGCTGCAGTCACTGAAAGCATGCCACTTCCAGCCAATGGTTTACTGCCTGCAGGCACTGAAATCACACCATTGCCAACCAATGGTTGACTGCCTGCAGGCACTGAAAGCATGCCACTGCCAGACAATGGTTGACTGTCTGCAGGCACTGAAAGCAGGCCACTGCCAGCCAATGCCTCACTGTTTGCAGGCACTGAAAGCATGCCACTGCCAGCCAAGGGTTCACTGCTTGCAGGCACTGCCAGTCAATGGTTCACTGCTTGCAGGTACTGAAAGCATGCCACTGCCAGCCAATGGTTCACTGCCTGCAGGCCCTGAAAGCACGCCAGTGCCAGCCAATGGTTCACTGCTTGCAGGCATTGAAAGCATGCCAATGCCAGACAATGTTTCACTGTCTGCAGGCACTAAAAGCACACCACTGCCAGCCAATAGTTCACTGCCTGTAGGCACTGAAAGCACGCCACTACCAGCCAAGGGTTCACTGCTCGCAGGCATTGAAAGAACGCCACTGCCAGCCAATGGTTCACTGCCTGCAGGCACTGAAAGCAAGCATCTGGGAGCCAAGGGTTCAATGCTTGCAGCACTGAAAGCACACCACTGCCAGCCAATGGTTCACTGCCCGCAGGCACTGAAAGAACGCCACTGCCAGCCAATGGTTCGCTGCCTGCAGGTACTGAAAGCATGCCACTGCCAACCAAGGGTTCACTGCCTACAGGCACTGAAATCACACCACTGCCAGCCAATGGTTCACTGCCTGCAGGCACTGAAAGCAGGCCCCTTCCAGTCAATGGTTTACTGCTTGCAGACACTGTAAGCATGCCGATGCCCGCCAATGCTATCAGAAAGCTTTGCAGGCAAAGAAAGCACGCCACTGCCTGCCAAGGGTTCACTGCTTGTAGGCACTGAAAGCAGGCCATTGCCAGCCAACGGTTCACTGCTTGCAAGCACTGAAAGAGGGTCACTGCCAGACAAGGGTTCAAAGCCTGCAGGCACTGAAAGCACACTACTGCCAGCCAATGGTTCAAAGCCTGCAGGCACTGGAAGCATGCCACTGCCAGCCAATTGTTTACTGCTTGCAGGCACTGAAACCATAACACTGCCAGGCAATGGGTTACTGCTTGCACCACTGAAAGCATGATGCTGCCAGCCATTGGTTCACTGCCTGCAGGCACTGAAAGCAAGCCACTGCCAGCCAGTGGCACACTGCTTGCAGGTACTGAAAACACACCACTGCCAGCCAATGGTTCACTGCTTGCAGGCAATGAAAGCACGCCACTGGTAGCCAAGGGTTCACTGCTTTCAGTCACTGAAATCACTCAGCTGCCCACCAAGGGTTCACTGCCTGCAAGCACTGAAAGCACACCACTGCCAGCCAATGGTTCACTGCCTGCAGGTACTTAAAGCAAGCCACTGCCAGCCAATGGTTCACTGCCTGTAGGCACTGAAAGCATGCCACTACCAGCCAAGGGTTCACTGCTCGCAAGCATTGAAAGAACGCCACTGCCAGCCAATGGTTCACTGCCTGCAGGCACTGAAAGCAGGCATCTGGGAGCCAAGGGTTCAATGCTTGCAGCACTGAAAGCACACCACTGCCAGCCAATGGTTCACTGCCCGCAGGCACTGAAAGAACGCCACTGCCAGCCAATGGTTCGCTGCCTGCAGGTACTGAAAGCATGCCACTGCCAGCCAAGGGTTCACTGCCTGCAGGCACTGAAAGCACACCACTGCCAGCCAATGGTTCACTGCCTGCAGGCACTGAAAGCAGGCCCCTTCCAGTCAATGGTTCACTGCTTGCAGACACTGTAAGCATGCCGATGCCCGCCAATGGTATCAGAAAGCTTTGCAGGCACAGAAAGCACACCACTGCCAGCCAATGGTTCACTGCCTGCAGGCACTGAAAGAACGCCACTGCCAGCCAATGGTTCGCTGCCTGCAGGTACTGAAAGCATGCCACTGCCAGCCAAGGGTTCACTGCCTGCAGGCACTGAAAGCACACCACTGCCTGCCAAGGGTTCACTGCTTGTAGGCACTGAAAGCAGGCCATTGCCAGCCAAGGGTTCACTGCTTGCAAGCACTGAAAGCGGGTCACTGCCAGACAAGGGTTCAAAGCCTGCAGGCACTGAAAGCACAACACTGCCAGCCAATGGTTCAAAGCCTGCAGGCACTGGAAGCATGCCACTGCCAGCCAATGGTTTACTGCTTGCAGGCACTGAAAGCATGACACTGCCAGGCAATGGGTCACTGCTTGCACCACTGAAAGCATGATGCTGCCAGCCATTGGTTCACTGCCTGCAGGCACTGAAAGCAAGCCACTGCCAGCCAGTGGCACACTGCTTGCAGGTACTGAAAACACACCACTGCCAGCCAATGGTTCACTGCTTGCAGGCAATGAAAGCACGCCACTGCCAGCCACGGGTGCACTGCCTCCAGGCACTGAAAGTAGGCCTCAGACAGCCAAGGGTTCACTGCTTTCAGGCACTGAAAGCACGCCACTGCCAGACAATGGTTCACTGCCTGCAGGCACTGAATGCAAGCCACTGGTAGCCAAGGGTTCACTGCTTTCAGTCACTGAAATCACTCAGCTGCCCACCAAGGGTTCACTGCCTGCAAGCACTGAAAGCACACCACTGCCAGCCAATGGTTCACTGCCTGCAGGTACTGAAAGCAAGCCACTGCCAGCCAATGGTTCACTGCCTGCAGGCACTGAAAGCATACCACTGCCAGCCAAGGGTTCACTGCCTGCAGGCACTGAAAGCACGACACTGCCAGCCATGGGTTCACTGCTTGCAGGTACTGAAAGCACGCCACTGCCAGCAAATGGTTCACTGCCTGCAAGCACTGAATGCAGGACACTTCCAGCCAATGGTTCACGGATTGCAAGCACTGCAAGCACGCTGATGCCTGCCAATGGTTCACTGGTTCCAGGCACTGAAAACACACCACTGCCAGCCAATGGTCCACTGCCTGCAGGCACTGAAAGCAGGCCACTGCCAGCCAAGCGTTCACTAATTGCAGGCACTGAAAGCAGGCCACTGCCAGCCAATTGTTCAAAGCCTGCGGGCCCTGAAAGCACACCACTGCCAGCCAATGGTTTACTGCTTGCAGGCACTGAAAGCATGACGCTGCCAGCCATTGGGTCACTGCTTGTAGGCACTGAAAGCAGGCCACTGCCAGCCAGTGGCACACTGCTTGCAGGCACTGAAAGCATGCCACTTCCAGCCAATGGTTCACTGCCTTCTGGCACTGAAAGCATGCCACTGCCAGCGAATGGTTCACTGCTTGCAGGCACTTCAAGCACACACGTTCCAGCCAATGCTGCAGTCACTGAAAGCATGGCACTGCCATACAATGGTTCACTGCCTGCAGGCACTGAAATCACAGCAGTGCCAACCAACGGTACACTGCCTGCAGGCACTGATAGCACGCCAGTGCCAGCCAATTGTTCACTGCCTGCAGGCACTGATAGCAGGCCACTGCCAGCCAATGGCTCACTGCTTGTAGGCACTGAAAGCATGCCACTGCCAGCCAAGTGTTCACTGCTTGCAGACACTGCCAGCCAATGGTTCACAGCTTGCAGCCACTGAAAGCACACCACTGCCAGCCAAGGGTTCACTGCTTGCAGGCACTGAAAGCATGCCACTGCCAGCCATTGGTTCACTTTCTACAGGCACTGACAGCACTCCACTGCCAGCCAATGGTTCACTTCTTGCATGCACAGAAAGCATGCCGCTGCCAGTCAACAGTTCACTGTTTGCAGGCACTGACAGCATGCCACTGCCAACCAATGGTTCACTGCCTGCAGGCACTGAAAACACACCACTGCCAGCCAATGGTTCACTGCTTGCAGTCACTGAAAACACGCCAGTGCCAGCCAATGCTGCAGTCACTGAAAGCATGCCACTTCCAGCCAATGGTTTACTGCCTGCAGGCACTGAAATCACACCATTGCCAACCAATGGTTCACTGCCTGCAGGCACTGAAAGCATGCCACTGCCAGACAATGGCTGACTGTCTGCAGGCACTGAAAGCAGGCCACTGCCAGCCAATGCCTCACTGTTTGCAGGCACTGAAAGCATGCCACTGCCAGCCAAGGGTTCAATGCTTGCAGGCACTGCCAGTCAATGGTTCACTGCTTGCAGGTACTGAAAGCATGCCACTGCCAGCCAATGGTTCACTGACTGCAGGCCCTGAAAGCACGCCAGTGCCAGCCAATGGTTCACTGCTTGCAGGCATTGAAAGCATGCCACTGGCAGTCAATGGTTCACTGCCTGCAGGCACTGAAAGCAGGCCGCTGCCAGCCAAGGGTTCACTACTTGCAGGCGCTGCCAACCAATGGTTCACTGCTTGCAGGCACTGAAAGCACGCCATTGCCAGACAAGCGTTCGCTGATAGCAGGCACTGAAAGCACGCCAGTGCCAGGCACTGAAAGCACACCACTGCCAGCCATTGCTTCACTACTTGCAGGCACTGAATGCACGCCACTGACAGCCAAGGGTTCGCTGCTTGCAGGCACTGAAAGCAGGCCGCTGCCAGCCAAGGGTTCACTACTTGCAGGCACTGCCAGCCAATGGTTCACTGCTTGCAGGCACTCAAAGCACGCCACTGCCAGACAAGCGTTCGCTGCTAGCAGGCACTGAAAGCACGCCAGTGCCAGGCACTGAAAGCACACCACTGCCAGCCATTGGTTCACTGCTTGCAGGCACTGAATGCACGCCACTGCCAGCCAAGGGTTCGCTGCTTGCAGGCACTGAAAGCAGGCTGCTGCCAGCCAAGGGTTCACTACTTGCAGGCACTGCCAGCCAAGGGTTCGCTGCTTGCAGGCACTAAAAGCAGGCCGCTGCCAGCCAAGGGTTCACTACTTGCAGGCACTGCCAGCCAAGGGTTCGCTGCTTGCAGGCACTGAAAGCAGGCCGCTGCCAGCCAAGGGTTCACTACTTGCAGGCACTGCCAGCCAAGGGTTCGCTGCTTGCAGGCACTGAAAGCACTCCACTGCCAGCCAACGGGACCTGCCTTCAGAACATCAGCGTTTTGGCTGGGATACGGTTTGGGAAGAACCTGTGAGCTGGTGGATTGTCGGAGATCATTGTTCATGACTTACTCTGTGGGGTTGGGAGACCTATCAAGGATGAGAAGGCAGCAGGCAGGAGCCAGCATGGGATTCTGCTCCCGCTTTTGCAAACTCTAAAGTGCAAGCATCTGTGTATGTCTCCAGTAGACGCCACGTATATGTAAATGCCGCCAACTTTGCTTATTTCCAAGTTACAGTCAGAGAAAGCCAATCCTTTTTTAAAGTATTTCTAGAAGCAAATACGATATGGTCTGAAGAGGCTTTGCAAAACCAAAGCTCCCCTGAGGTTTTGCACAAGCATGCAGGCAGCAGTGGGCGGACCTATGTATCACAGCGCCTTGCCTATGCTTACTATAGCATGGCTGTTATTGCATACCCGCATGGCACATTAGCGGAAGCCTCATTTGGGGCGTTGAGGGGTGGGCATCAAACTGATTGCATCCTTAGTAAGACACAATGCAGTTTACTGTGCAAGAAGTGGACTAGTTAGTCCCATTTTAAAGAAGATTTATTTAGTAAAATTGGTGAAAACGACAAGCTCCACAGTGAAGTAACTGAAGAAACGGGCCCACTTTTTTTTATAAAACGGGACACTTTGACCCCAAAATATGTCCCACACTAGCATGTTGGGCCTGCACTCTGGGCATTTCCCTATTGCCCTAAGGGCCGGTCTGAACTTGGAAGGGATATCGCTGTGTCGCTTGCATGAAGTGTTTGTATAGCACTTTCGGGTGGGGCGGTAAATGTAAGATGACAAACAGTCAGATTTTGCGTTGGTCTCGCTGTTAGTCGTGCATGCCTGTGATGTGCTGGCCACAATTAATACTGCGTTCTCTTCTTTCTATTGAAAGAGTTCGAAGTAGGATCTCGGTTCACGGATAGAAATGTTGCATTGGCAATATGCAGGCCTATGTGCACTGTTGCCCTACAGGCTTCTGTTTGCCGCTGCCTCAACCTCATTCCACATCACCCCGCCGAAGTAGGAGAGGGCAGGAGCCCTCCCCCCTCCCACATTCCACAGCTGCAGGAGCAGTCTGCTGGAACCCCCTGCCTCCCTCCTCTCACAGGACGACCACTTCGCCCAGAATTCAAGCATCCGAGGCCATCTGAGTTCCAAAGGTACCCCCTGAACCTGGCTGTACCTGTAGCATGCCCATGCTGCATTTACTCTTGTTTCCAGCATTTCGCTTTGAATAATCAGAATTGGTCGGCATCGACGCCTGACTACAAAATGAGGAGCCAAAACGAGGCTGATCCTCGTTGCTAAGATACAGCAAGCCTCATTATCCAATCAGCGCCACCGACAGGTGGAAGCCGGCCTGCGGAGGAAGGGCGTGGATAAAGGCTTCTGTTTGCCGCTGTGCGCCGCGGATAGTGGCGGTCCCTCATGACCCTTTGGATAAGGTTATCGATCCTTCACTTCGCAACCGTAATTTCTACCTTAACTTACTTGACGTTTACGTCCCACATCTTCCCTATACTGCAAGCTGCACGCAGTGTCCAGAAGAGTTGGAGCCCTACATTACTGAATGCCCCCCCCCCTCGGCTGCTCACCTGATCAGTACACTGCCGCTCTACGTGTACTAAAAAGACATAACGCCTATCATGGCTGCCGCCTGATTGCACTGCAGTCTGGAGGACTAGCATTGTCTCACTTGGTCCACCCGGCATGCCCATGCACCTACCTATCTTAGGGGACCTGAACCGGACCTAAGCTTGTCTGCCTTAACTTTCTGGTAAGGAGTACCTACACACTATATGTACAATATGGCTAATATCTACCCTGCCCAACATCAGACCTACATACACGCTGTACCTATTGTTTAATTGACCGGCCCAATTGCCATTTGTTACCAACGCTTAATGGTTCTGCAGTCTACTGTTCTGTGCTATAATCTTCACCTAACCTGTTATGCTCCTATTGATCAGGGATCTAGTAGCCGATTGCTTCATGCTACAAATGTTTAGATCTCAGCTGTTTCATCACTAGCACGCCTAGCTGCCTTTCTTGCATGACCATTGGGGGCTGTATTACATAGATAACTGCACATTCTGGTTCCCTTTTAGGCATTATTGTAATATGGTGTTTATACTCCTAATTGTAAATTGTCCCTGATGCCCCATTAGTACTGCCCTACACTTGTCGCTTGACAGTGAACTGGCCTAGGAGCCTACGTGTAATGCCCGATGTTGCTGACTACTGCTGATTGCTTACTTACTGATCAACTATGATCTGCCTTAATTGCCCAGTTGCTTTAACAAGGGGGTTGTCCTCCCCTTTCTAAATCTAGGAGGTGTACAGGGAGAACTCAGGGTACACTGGTTATTTAGACCCTAATGGGAAAACATATCATTCTGGGCACCCATTGAGAAAAGCAACATGCTTGCTGATGCTAAACACATGACTCAAAAATATATGTAAAATGAATTTTAATGTATCATTTAACTTTCTATTATGAGCTTTTTTTAATAAACTTTATTTTGCAAAAAAATCCAGTTGTTTCTTTTCATAACAATCTATGATGTCCATTCATGAAAAAACATACATAGTTGAAAATTCAATATATAAAGGAAACTGTACTCAGTGACATGAGATGTAGGTTCATCATTTTTGCATATGACCAACAACTTGAAAATCAAAATATCCTATGTCATTGAGAATGGAGAACACACTGTGAGAATGTAAGATGGGGAGACGGTTCAATCTATGTCTCCTGTGCCCGGCTAAAGTCTGACCTTATATTCGGTCTACGTTTGGATATGATGTTAGGGATTTAAGGGGCAGCACAACAAAAAAGGCCCATAGAAAGTCTGGGTGGGTGTGCTGCTGACATTTCGGCAGAATAGGTTGATAGCCTTCTTCTTGGGCCAAAAAAAGTCAGGAGACTCTGTGAGAAAAGAGAAAGCAAGGAAAAAATCATGAGGGAAAGAGATCAATGTTAAAAGCAGCAGCAGAGTGCTGGAATGGGTCGATACATAGTATCTAATACTAAAACACAGGTCCTGGGACAGATTCCAAAAGAGGGGGTCCACTCACCACTGGTTGTGCTTCCAGTCAGCACAGATGGACGCAGTATCTTTCCAAAATGGGGCAGGTGAGGAAGCAGATTAGAGCTGCGTGGGTATAAGGGCTGGCCTGGTAGGTGGGAGGCGACCCTTGTGTGTGGCTGGTACGGAATCCCTGATACGATGGACAGGGTCTGAAGAGGGTCCACGGGAAGTGGCACCTCAGAAAAATTGCGAAAGAATAAAAATAAAAACAATCACCAGTTAGTGGCACTGCTGTAAAGTTGGTAGTGTGGCGCTGTCACAAAAGTGAATGAAGTGGGGGGGCACTCATACAGGAGAAGAAATTTACTTGTCTCAGGTTGGAGGAGCACGTGGTGCGTGAGCATGGGGAGCCCAAACGGGGGAAAACCAAGAGAAAAATCTTTGAGGCTGGGGAGCTCATGAGCCCTGTGAGCAAACAATGAGAAAAAAAAAAGTAGGTAATTGCCTAGTTGCACATCTGTATCAGCATACCTGTGTTATTTGATTGCTAAATGATATTGTCAACTACGCCCACTTACAGCATTGGCTTTGGGTGTTGGGGTAGGGGTTTGGGATGGGGGGATGGGGTGGACCCCCCCATAAAAAACGTTACTATTTGTGACATTTTACATTGTTATTTAGGCATTGGTTTTTCGATTTTTTTTCAACATTTTATTTTCGAATTAATGACTTTTTCTATTATATGTATGTGATTTCGACATTTTTGAATTCAACATTATTTTTTCTAATTTTTTGCTAATCGAGTTTTTTTTGTTGACATTTTGACTATAAACCTTGGCTTTGTCCTCTCCCCACGTCCCAACTGTGATCAGGCCTAGGCGCCTGGCTGCCATAGGCACTGCCGTACTTTGGGTTGCTTAATTGTTATACCGCATAGGTGCCTTACTACAAACACCTCTCCTGCTGTCAACTAAGAAAGATGCTAACTCTAACAACTTCATTCTGCATAATGGCTGCCACCTTACACGCTGATCCTAATATTAAAGCATGCCTCACCAAGCACCCTCCGGCACCTACCCTGGAGCCCAGCCTACCCATAATGACCAACCCAGACACTAATGATGTCAGGCCCTTCCAATCAACACACAACAGAGTCCTAGAGATGGCAACCTTTGCCTCTATACCATGTGCCCCAACTAGTAGAAATCTGAGACTCTAGGCCAGATTAGCCACAAGAAGATGCCTACCCCCTATCAACCTGAAAGTGAACTATCAGCATAACTCAAATTCATACCACACCCATCTGTCACATCCACACTCAAGTCCCATCACTATTGCCTCCCAAATAAAAATCACAAGTATAAGACACTTGATAATAATACAGCTAAACCGACTCAGGTTAAAATGGAAAATGACCCCCCCCCTCTTAAGGAGCACTTCTTAATGCAAGATCGCTCGTCTCCCAGGCCATCAACATTGCTGACCTCATCACGGAAGGTAACCTGGATTTCCTTGCAATTACCAAAACATGGCTACATAATGCGGCAGGACCATCGCTTACACTAGCCATCTCAGATGGTTATACTATAGTCAGACAAGACCGAGACGGAGCACAAGGAGGTGGCATCACCATTATCTACAAAACGTGTCTCTCCCTCAGACTAGCCCCCACCCAACTGTCATAATCTTGTGAAATCCTATCCACCAAATTTCAGATAAATAATTCACAAACCCTCATCGTTCACCTTCTATACAGACCGCCCGGTCCTCTTGGCACATTTGAGGAGGATCTGTATAACATACTTACCCATAACCTCATACCATCCTCCAAATTACCCCTATTAGGGGATTTTAACATAGGCTTCAACGACCTAACAGATAAAAATGCTACAGTCATAACTAACATAATTAATGCACTAGGTTTGTCTCAAAAAGTTAACAAACCTACCCATTCAAAGGGGACAACACTGGATTGGATAGCGGACTATAACTGCACAGCTACCATCTCATCAATCTTGCCCCTATCCTGGACTGACCACTCACTAGTGTCCTTTCACTTATCTACCACTAGACCTACTACCACGGCCCCGCCACTAGCGCCACCATGTCTCACCAGAAATAAAAAAGTATCACAATTGATAGTTATCCCTGCAATCCTTCCCACTTTAAATGCTTTGCCAGACAATCTTGACCCTAGTATCCTAGTCCATGAATTTAACAACATCATGCTCAAGACACTGGATAAAATTGCCCCTCTTAAACTCAGGTCCAGCAAACCAAAAGCCCATTTAAATAAATGGTTTACACCACAACTCAGAGATTTACGTCTCTTGAAGATAAAAAGTGAAACCAATTGGAGACTTTGCCCTTCCAATGATAACAAAGCCAAACTAAATTCGATCTCCTCACACTATAAGAAAAAAATCTGTCAGGCTAAACATAACTCTTATGATGAGCGTATTGCTAAATCCAATTACACTATGAAGGAACTCTTCTCCATATTAAAAGAACTTGAGTCACCAATAGTCACACCAGATATCTGCACGAAAGACAAGTCCTAGTGCACAGACATCCAACATGCGCTAACTAATAAAATTGACATGCTCCAAAACAAAATCCAGAAGAAGAAAGAAGCGCTGAATCTCCAGCCCCCGCACAAAAACCGTCTGCCTAGCGACCCACTGACGTTGCATAACAATACATTCCAATTCACTAAAATGACCACCCTGGAAGTTGAAAATAATCATCCTTTCTCTGAAGCCCTCCAATTGTAAAGGTGATATCTGCCCCGCACAACTAATCAAAGATGCGGCCAGAGAATTATCTCCGTTCATCGCCAAATTGATCAATGCATCCTTCACCTCAGGCACTATCCCTGCTAATCTAAAAGAGTCCAGGGTGCTCCCTCTCCTCAAGAAACAGACACTAGATCCTCTCGTCCCTACCAATTACATTTCTACTAAAAATACTGGATAAAGCTGCCTATAACTAAATTCAAAGACACTTAAAAGTGCACAAACTTCTAGGGGACAAGCAATCCGGCTTCTGCCCTTTACATGGTACGGAAACAGCCTTAATCGACTTGAAATCCCAAATCGACGAGCTGAGAGATAAAGGGAAGACTATACTTCTGCTCCTTCTTGATCTCTCAGCTGCATTCCATTTAGTGGACCACAAGGTCCTCTGCAGACACCTCGACTCTGCTGCCCACTTCTCCCCTGAGGCCATCAGATGGATTGAATCTTTCCTGAGCGAGAGAACCATGAGAGTCTTCTCTCCATCAGCAGCCGCAGACCCTACCCCTATCCTGTGTGGTGTACCTCAAGGCTCTTGTGTCTCTCCAACCCTATACAATATCTTCACCAAATCTTTGTTCGATGATCTGGACCTTCTGGGTATCACCTACACTAACTATGCAGATGATACACAGATTCTCCTCCCGCTTTCTGGGGTTCATAGCAAGGATGGTGAATAGGGTATATATTATCATCCAGGCATGGATGGCCCTTCACGTCCTATGCCTGAACGATGATAAAACACAGCTGATAATCCTGGGTACACAGGCAAACATTAAAAAACTAGGCCAGGAATTCTCCTCATTCAATATCGAAGGTAATACTATCAAAGTCTCCAAGGAAGTAAAAACCCTTGGTTTGTACTTGAATTCCACACTATCCTTCGACAAACAGGTAAAATCCCTGGCCTCCACCACGGCCTACACTTGCAAGTTGATCAGAGCTGGCAAGCCTTTTCTCTCCAATGAAAGCTGCCTGATCCCAGCTACAGCACTGGAATTGCCTATTCTAATACTCTACATAGTGGTGCTAATAAAATGACTATGCAAAGGTTTCAAAGACTACAAAATAACGCCTTGAGAGCAGCACTTGGCATAAACCAAAGAGCTCTAAATAACGCCACCCCTTGTTACCTCATAGATAAACTCCATAGAAGAATCTCTATCAGACCAACTAGAGTGGCCAACACTAACTGCCTGCATATACCTAGATATAGACTTTCCTCTATTGGTGGAAACAGCTTCCCAGTGAAGGCTGCTAAATTATGGAATTCACTGCCCCAAGATCTGAGAGCTGACCAACCCTACCTTCATTTTAGAAAGAAGGCTATTCAACATTTTACCTCCACTGACCTGTACTTAACTCTAGAATAGCCCACCCTCTAAGGCGCTCTACGCAGAGGGTCAATTTATTCCTGCTCACCTAATCTCTCTCATCTAACTCAGCTTCACTGCTCGCTAGTTCACTTGTAATCTAAGTTATTTCTGTGACTTGTACTACATTTAGTGTTACAAGCTGTATTACTGCCACATTTAAGGTAAACACGCTGTAACCTGTATATTTGTATATTTTATTCTGTAATAACCATATACAACTTCATTCTGTATATTGTGAATATTGTGTAAACTATGTAAGCCTTGCATTTTCTTGTTGCTGCGCCCTGCTACCTCTGGGTCTGGTGCGCATAAAAAGTGAATAAACAAACAAACAAACAAACAAACAAACCGGGCGCTCAAGCCCCAGAGGGACTCAAGTGCGTCAAGGCTATTCAGAATTAAATAGGACAAAGAAATGAAAGGAAAGCACAGAAGATGGATTCAGTGCAGATGCCTCGTGATGACTCTTCTAAAGTGTCAGTCCTATCAATCTGCAGCAGGATCTAATTCCAGAGATTAGAAGCATAGCAATGCAATAAGCGGCAACAAGTGCTAACACATTTCATAACTGTAGTATTAGGAAACACGTGTTAATTGCTCAAGAGCAGATTCCGTGAACAGGATGGAGCTGTCATTTCTCATTCAGAAATGGTGTCACCTTTCAATAGACTGCCTTGTGAGCAAAATGCAGATGCTTAACTATAATTGAGATGAACTTCAAAACTTCAGTGCACGGTGTACGAGACCTGCAATCATTGCAGTGCAGATTTGGAGAGCCAGGATAGATGAGTGTTGCTTTCCATGCTCGTATTCCACCCTATAGATAGCTCTGTAAATGCTGCATCTGAAGGGAAAGGCCTCTGCAATCACAGTAACCTAAGGTGATATTGAAGCATCCTAGTATTGTGATGTAAAGAGGTCTGTGGAGAGAACCTTCTGCCATTATGCGCAGGCTCTGGCTTTCAGTCCTCCAAGAGAGGAAGGAGGGGAAAGAGGAAGGGGGGGAAGGGGTTAGGGGAAGGAGGAGGGGGAGTCTTGGTAGGAAACTGAGAGGCAAGACGACAAACCTGAAGTGCTGATTAGTGCAGATCAGAAGAACCGGAGTTCTGTGTACTGGTAAGTTTCTACTGGAAATGCTGTGAGTTCACTTGGGTGGGGTATGTGCTTCCAAAAAGGAGCCCAAGGTGTAGGTGTCCTTCGGCGTGCTACTAAAAAGGTCTGCCCTGAGAGTGAGGGTGGGTCCAGTGTTCCTGGAGGGTTGTGTGTATGCAGAGTTTGGATGATATTATAGTTTACAGGGAAAGAGGCTACCCGCTGGTGTTCACCCGCAGTGTGTGAGTGGCTACTGGATGTGCATAGTATTAGGTGTAGCATAGAATGACAATCAGGCTAGTGAAAGAGAAAAACAATGAAGAAGTCAAAAATGGCAAGGCATAACATGGCAAAGCAAGTCATGTAAACGAATGACATGGCATGAAAGGCATAACAACACCTTATAGCATGGCATGAAAAGGCCTAAAAAGGAACAACAAACTACAGTGTTGGAGTGCCCACACTACTCTGCTGGCTTCTGCAGACACCAATTTTACTTTCTCGTTGTGCCACTGTCAAACACGTGCATGCTCTCTGTCCTTCTCTCGTGCTCTCTCTCCCTATTCTGTTCTCTCTCTCTCGCTTTCTCTCTCTCTCTCTCTCTCTATCTCTTCCTTTCTCTCGCTCTCTCTCTGCCTCTCTCTCTCTCTCTCTCTCTCTCTCTCTATCTCTTCCTTTCTCTCTCTCTCTCTCTCTCTCTCTCTATCTCTTCCTTTCTCTCTCTCTCTGCCTCTCTCTCTCTCTCTATCTCTTCCTTTCTCTCTCTCTCTCCCTCTCTCTCCCCTTCTCTCTCTCGCTCTGTCTTTTTCCTCCCTCACACCCTCTCTCAAACATATACATTGCGCACTGTGTGCAGCAAGGATTGGGAAATGGCAGATCAGTCGGCTTACTATGGACTCTACCTATTGAAGTGAACTGAAGCGCCAAGGGGACTGGGAGGCATGGGCCATTTGGTTCAGAGCTGCCTGAAAGATGAAAATTGACAGCTCTCCTTTCACCGTTCTTTGTATTCTTTGTATTGCCAGGTTTGTCTTCTCAAACCTGGCGCTAGCGTGCTTAGGTGTTGTGACCAGTGGTGCCTACTTGACTTTTAACTATTAGGGCAATGCCTAGCAAGCAAAGAACTGCATTTGGCAGGTGCTTTGGGCATGGACCAGAATGCCCAATTATTTCTCGCAGAAATCTACCTCAGTGCCTCCAACAGGTATCAAACTCCTCTGACAATAGGCACATGCAGCCAACGACCAACATGGGCTTCCAACGTCACCTGTTGCAGCTACATACCTTGTTTTTTAGAAGGTCGCAGAAGCCCTGAAGATGGTCCCACTAAACTGGAGCAAACCTTTTGGTGTATTTGAGAAGAGGTCTTTACCAATCTGATGAAGATCTCTGTTCTTATTTGCCGAGGACTCTGCAATGGATGGTGTGCATACCACTCTCTATTAACCATAGTCACCAAGCCATAGCAGCTCCCCATCCAGCAGCGTGTAGGGCTTGCAATGAGATCCATGCATGGAAAATGTGAACTTTTACCTTGGTTGTATAATAATGAAGAACTATCCCTGATCCAATACCCCCCAGGGCAACCATTCCACCGCAAAATCTGGGGCAAGAAACAGGCTGTTTTAATCTGAATATTCAGTTGTGTTTCAAATAATAAATCAATGAATGAACAATTGTCTCCTAACTTATAATGCTGGGGACGTCACTCACAATATTTCAAAATATTACAGGTAACTTGTCTGCAGAAAAGATAAAAACGACCTGCCTGCTGTTCTACTAATATTTGAATTCAATTGTCCAATTTATTTTGCATAATCACACCAACATGCATATATAATCACACATAAATGAGCATTCTAGACAATAAGTTTAATTGTTTTACAACGTAAACACAAGCATTGACATTTGTGAAACAATTAATTTAGAGTATAGAATGAATTCTTCCTGAAATCCATCTCCACTTAAACACAAAAGGTTAAGCAGTTCTCAGAATAATGATGGAAAGAAAACAATGTACTTCGTTTTCTCTAAAGGCATTCATAAGTATTGGTATCAGATATTATCTGTTGCTGTAATAGAGTTCACCAATACTTGAACTGATTTCAATGTAGAGGGTTGGACACTATCTGCGAAAATCTATTAATTCCTAGCTTTGGAATCTGCTACAATGTTGGATTTATTCCACAAAATGGCAGAAGCTTAGATTTCCCCGAAAATTCATTTCTTTTGGACTGTTGGGACAGAAGAGCCTAACTCTCTCACTATCCTGAATGAATCAGGTTCACCCTCACAACACCCCTGTTCAATGTGTTCATTAAGGGAATTATTTCAATTACTTTATTTACTTCAGCAGGCACCAATCAAAAGACTTTCCACATTTCAAGTTGACAAGTCTAGGGACAACAGGGATCTCAAATTGCATGAGAAAATATCCCTATTATGAAGACAGACTCTAGGGTTTCAAAGTTACTTATAAATCACAAACTGCTTCCGTTTTCCACTACATTCCCCCTTATTTTATTTTTATTTTATTTGAATATTTATTTATTTGCATTTATATAGCATGCACACAGCCTGGGGGAATCAAGGAGCTGTTTCAAGAAAATGGGTTAGTTACAATACATATATAGGCGTCTAGGTACAAAGGCACAATGGCCTAGTTACATGCTTAGATAGGGGGTGGGGGGTGGGTTACATTAGCCTTTATTTGAGTTTAGATATGTAGGATTGGTTACACATGTGATAGTGCAGCACAGGGTTACATGTTGAGCCGCATATCGTGAAACAGTGTCAATAGTATACAGTAAATTGCCTCAGGACACACAGAGTTCGAAGTCAAACTAATAGAATTGTTTGACTTCATATACATAGCGTAGGCTAGGTAGGGGCCTTATTGGTGGGTTGTGCGGGCTTTTAGGCAAACAGTCTGGTTTTGAGTGCTTTGCGGAAGACGGGGTGGGAAGGTTCAGCTCTGAGGGCACGAGGCAAGGAGTTCCATTTCCAGGAGGCAATGAAGGGGAAGCTCCCACCCCCACCTCTGACACGTTTAACTCTGGGAATAGGCAGTAGATTGATGTATGGTGTTATTGTGGGTCTGGCAGCATGAGGAATGATGACTCTGTGATAGAGATAGGGAGGTGCTGTGTGATGGATGCATTTATGAGTGAGCGCAAGAGTTTTGAAAAGGATGCGTTGGCAGACAGGCATCCAGTGCACATGTTGTCTAGCTGCTGGAATGGGCTCCCTTTTGGGGATGCCCAAAGCAGGGCGAAGTGCGTTATTTTGAATAGTGTGGAGTTTGTCCAAATTTGTAGCTGAGGTTCCTGTGATGAGGACATTACAATAGTCCAGCCTTGAGCTTATTAGGGCTCTAGCAATGGATGGGCAGTTTGAGGTGGAGAGAAAACGTCTAGTGGCGTTGATGAGTTTAGAGTGGTAGGCTGAAGAGGCAGCGATTGCACTGACTTGCCTAGACACAGTTAGGTTGGTGTCTAAGTAGACTCCCAGTGTTTTGACTGATTGGGAGACAGGGATGGTGGTGTTGTCGATGGTGAAGGACATGTGCTGGTCATTTAGTTTGATTTGTGAGTCGGTTGTGCTATCAGAAGTAATTCAGTCTTATCTCCATTCACGCAAAGCCAGTTCTCCACCATTCATGCATGAATGGTGGTGTAGATGGAGTTAAGGGTTTTGGAGTCAACCTCGTAGTCACCGGACAGAGGGATGAGGACTTGAGTATCGTCGGCATTGTTGGTGTACATGATGCTGTGTGAGTTAAGTAAGTTGAATAGTGAGATAGTAAAAATGTTGTATAGCGTAGGGGACAGGCAAGAGCCCTGAGGGCCTCCACATAGATTGGTGTCTGGGGTTGTGGCTGCTTGGTCTTAGAAGACATGCATAGCACTTCCTTGAAGGAAGGAGGGGATCCAGGTGATTGAATTAGGTGAGGAGAAACCTGAGGCAGAGAGGTGTTGACAGAGTAGTTTTGTGATCCACCAAGTCAAATGCTGCTGAGAGGTCTAGGAGGAGGAGGATGGCAGGTTTGCTAGTGTCTCTGATATCGTCAATTTGGTTTTAAGGTCCAATAGGGCCATCTCTGTTCCATGACCATCCGAATTGTCTGGAGCCTAGGATCTTGTTTGACTCTAGGAATTACTGAACATGCAGGTAGGCTGCTGCCTTGTCTAGAATTTTAAGTAAAAAGGGCACAGTTGTGATAGGCCTGTAGTTATTGGGGTTAGATGGGTCAAGAGATTACTTTTTAGAAGGGGGTGAACCCAAGCATCTTTTAGCCTGGGAGGAACCAATCCTGATGCAAAGGAGCTGTTGATGAACACCATGATGAATGGTGTGAGCAGATCTGCACACTCCTTGATGAAGGAGGCTGGGCAGTTATCACCTTTGCACATGGAAGGTTTAATGTTTTTCATAATTGAAGCAACTTCAGTCTCATTGACATCTCTGAACAAGAAGGGCGTAGTGTTGGAAGCCTCCTGTTTAGGTGTGTCCAGCTAGGTAGCTAGGTGGGATTGGTGGGGAGTGAATGGAGTTGATTAGCTAGGATTTTGCTCTGAAGGGTGTCAAGTTTGTGAAGCATGGCTGCTTGAATGTCCGAGCACTACGCTTAATTTTTCTGGATGGCTTGTGGGGGGGGCAGGAATTTCTAGCTCCCTAAAGATGGTGAAGATTTCCATACAGTTGAATTTGGCGTTGGCCTTACCCAGAGGGTCTCAGGTTCAAGGTTTGAAAAGGTGGGAGTTGAAAAAAGAATTGATAGGAAGATTAGGATAGACATGTGATTGCAGTGCAGGTGGGTAGGGTTATGTGTGGGGAAACAGGTATGTTTTGAGACTCTTTCTGAAAGTGGTGATGGAGGGTGCAGTGCGTATGTGAAGAGGTATGGTGCTCCATGCTCAGGGTGCCCAGTGGGTAAATGCTTGCTGTTGTGTGCTTGTGCATTTTCAGAGTGGAAGGTGTTGAAGGCATTGGTTGGCTTCTCTGGTGTTTGTGTGGGTTATGGGTTTGAGTTTGTCATGAAGGTAAGATGGACGGTATGAGGTGGATGGCTTTGAATGCAATGCACAGTCCTTTAAAGACAATTCTCAGGGCTATGGGGGCCAGTGGAGCAGAGACGATGTGTGAATGTTTGGGTAGGTGAATGATGAGTCTGGCTGCTGCGTTTTGTATGGTTTCCAGGGGTGAAGTGTGCTTTTGGAGAGCATTTCCTTACTCTAGCTTAGAGAGAACCAGTGTGTGTACTACAGTGTGAAAGCTGTCAGAAGAAAGGATATGTCTGATTTTGCATGGGAGGTGTTGTTTTAGATTGCATGTTTTGGTTAGAGTGGCTATGTGGTGTGTGAAGGAAAAATGGGGGTCCATTGTTAAGCCAAGGGATTTGGTAGGTGTTAAAAGGGATATGTGTGGGTTGCCTGTCATGAGTTCTTGGATACAGGGCATTGGGTTTGTGACTTGGCGGGCAGATGAGGCGGTATTCTGTTTTCAGAAGGGTTGAGTTTCAGGAAGTTGGTGGCCATCCAGTTGGTGATGGTGGAGAGACTGGTTTTGAGGATCTGGAGTTGTGAAAGGGATAATATTTGGAAGTATATTTGTGTGTCATCTGAATATTGGTGGAAATGGACGTTGTAGAAGTATCTGTACAAGGGATTCAACATATAGGTTGAGGAGGATAGGTAATAGGAATGAGCTTTTCACCTTACAGGACCCCATACTTGACATGGGTGGGGTCTGATCGATAAGAGGTCATGGAAACAAAGTGTGTCCTGTCATTGAGAAAGGAGGTGAATCAGTCGAGTATGGTGTCAGAGAGATTCACCCAATGGGCTAGGATGGTTAGTAGAATTGTGTGGTTGATGGTGTCAAAGGCTGCAGAGAAGTCAAGGAGTATGGGCCTCATTACGACCCAGGCGGTAAGTTACCGCCTGGGTCGTACCTTTACCACCATGGCGTAAACTATGTTTACGCCATGGTGGTTGGCGGACTTACCGCCCCATTCTGAGGTGAGTGGGGCGGTAAGTCCCCATTAACCCATTTACCCTTCCCCATTCCCATTTTTGCCCCATAGGGCATAATGGGAGTGGGGAAGGCGTTAATTACACCACCGTAAATTACGGTGGCGTAATTAACAACAAGGTCCCTTAGCGCCATGGATTTTAACACCTGCTAAAAGCAGGTGTTAAAACCTCCATGGCGCTAAGGGACCTCGGAATCAGGCGGTAAGGGTCGGCGCTGTTTACGCCGCCGTAAACCCCTTACCGCCTGGGTCCTAATGAGGCCCTATGAGTAGTGCTGTGTGTCCTTTGGCTGTGAGGCTGTGGAGGTCATCGAAGATGTGAAGAGTAGTGGTCTCAATGCTGTGGTCAGGTCGAATGCCAGATTGGAAGCGGTGATGTAGGTTGTTTGTGGTGCTGTGTTGTTGCAGTTGTGTAGTGACAACACATCAACAAAACAAAGAGAGACTGGGGAAGTTAAACGACTCGCGGGTTTGTCCCCAAAAGAACACCATAGACATTTGTTAACTACAAAAACCTCTTGTCTCTGTGTTTTCTCCTTATGGACTAGACATTAAACAGACAGTTCATCAAACAAATAAAGAACTGTCAAGCATTCATATACCTTCAATATAAAAATTCTTTACATTTTATTAAACACAATGTGCACAATTAGATAAAACACATAAAAATACATTGTACACATTCATATTACAATTACACTCTAAAATACAGTACAAAATCTCACAAACCGCATTAAAACATATAGGGGGTAATTCATGGAATAAATGTGCGCCGAAATTACTGGCGCAAGCTAGCGCAAATGTTAAAAATCCAGCACAGGCATGCGAATCGCATGCGTGCGATTCATGGAAGGCCCTGCGTGTGTATTTCCCGGGATGTGTGCCAAATCCACGCGTGGCGCACGCAACACTTCCACATTGCGAACATCGTGCGTAATGCGCACAGCGAAAGCGCACAACGTCAGCACATTCATCAAAAAGGGGGCGGAACACGTGGAATGGGGAACCACACGCATAAAAGAAAAACAAAATAAAGTAAAAAACAAAAAAATTCAATGAAACATGAAAATAAAAGAATAACATACTTACCAAAAACCATACAAATTGGATGAAAAATCAAAAACATTTGTAGAAAAAAAAACTGCTGAAAAAAAAATCAAAAATGGACATATTTGACCCACGGTGTGGGGGAGCACCCAGGAGGGGGGAGGTACAGGGTGCACCTCAACACCCACATGTGTAGATGTTGAGATAAAAAAAAACTCACTCGGCTCATCGCTGCACGGCCCGACCTATGTGGAAGATAGGTTGTCATTGTAACCCTCTGGATGGAAATCAGAAGGTGGATGTGGCGCAGTTGACTCACCACACCTAGCCTCGCCTTGCCCCTCAATGGCAGCAAGCATGCGGGTCTGGTAAGCCAGGTCCTGGCTGGCAATGAGACTGAGGTCAGCATGCGTTGCCTCACGTGTCACACGTGCTTCCTCCTGCAGGGACTGACGTGTGAGACGAAGTTCTGCCTGCATGGCCTAACATGAGAAACGGAGTGACTTCTGGCTTGCATGGAGTTCAGCTGAGATAGTTCTTTCAAGCTGTACCATCCCCTCTTCTGTTCGCCTACTCTCATCCATCATGAGGTCAGCTAGAGTAGATTGGAGGGCTTGGTGTTCCACCCCCAGAGCCTCATGGTGTGCCTCTGCTTGAGCATTAAGTCTTTTTCACACAGAGCCACCATTTCAGCCTGGCATGCCCTGTCAGACGCCGCCATGACCAGCCTGAGTGTGCGGCACGTGGACTGCGTAGCCCGCTGCTGGAGCACTGTTTTCCTTACAGTTAGGAGGATGGAATGGGCCACACTTTCCATACCTTGAGCAATCATTTCAACTGCTCCCTCCTCTTGCTGTGCTATGGCAATCATGGAACGCTCCCAATCAGATGACCCCGGTGGCACACGGCCACCGCATTGCCGGACACCACACCTGATGGGCCCAAGGAGCCGTGGTCCTTGCTGGGTTGGAGCCGCCCGCGGCTGCAGGACTGCATCCCTCTGTTGACCTGATGCCCCAGGAACATGGCCAACTGGTGTTGAGTGTGACCATGCACCTGTAACCACCACAGGCGGACATTCCAACCCTGCCTGGCCCCCTACTGCAGGTGTCGCAGACAGAAGATCATCCAACACAGGATCACTTACCGGTGGCGACACGTCATGATGCAGATCCGGCTCAACATAGTGGTCAGAGAATACATCAGAGCCTGACTCAGAGTCAGTTCTGGACACGATGGCCTGGAGCACCTGTGGGTTTTCGTGGGCTTCCAACCCACGACCACCACTGGTGCTTGGGGAACAAGGGAGAAAAGGAATTCAAAACAACTATCATACTGGGCACAGTGACATTGAGAACACGCAAGTGCATGGAGAAGGGATAAAGGGTTGAAGACCCAGGAAGGGGGAGAAGGGGAACGTGCCAAACAGAGGAGACCAAAGAAGTAAAATAAAGTCCAATGATAGAATAGCCATTCAAAAATTGGTAGTGCAGCCAGCAAGTGGCAAGTGCAAGATGATTTGGACATGGCAAATCTGATGAGTGCAGACAAAGAGTGCTGGACTGTATGGGTACACACACTGGACCCATTTATATGGGAGGCCTGTAGGCAGTGCAGCAGGGAGGCAGGGTGAGCAGGTACCTGATCTGATGGACAGAGTGTGTGCAGCGGCACAGTGCCAACAGAGGAAACTGTTCAGCTGGGTAGAAGAGGGGCTAATGCAGGAACAAGTAGGAAGGTGTTGAGGTGCTTCCGGAAGCAGAGATATTTCTCCTCAAGTTTCATTGTGGCCAGTTGGCTGTTCAAAAGGGAGCTCCCAGCTGTACACACAGAGCTGCTCCTACCTTATTTATTCAATTAACGACTGACATTGAGGGATTGTGGGTTAGAGGAGCAAAGGGCTTAAGAGGGGAGGAATTGGTAGAGGGATTGTTGAAGGTATTTTGTACCCAGTCCCAAAAAATCCTTGTGCAAATGCAGAGGGTCTGAAGTATCATCCTTGCATCCTCTGGTAGCCAATGAAGGGGTTACGGAGCTGGAAAGATAGGATCCCAGGGCTTGAGGCCAAGGACAAGTCTTCCAGTCCTGTATTGGATTAGTGGTGGACGGTGGAGTGTGGATGCAGGTCGAATATTGAAAGAGACTGTCACAGTACCCCAACCTTTAGTAAACCAGAGCTTGAGAGACTGTGAGCATGTAGGAGAATGTTAGGAAAGACACAGTACCCTTAAAAAGGTGAAGCAAGAACTTAATCCATCTCAAGATATGTCACAAATGTGTGTGTAAAAGTAATGTGTTGAGTCAAAAGTGACCCTGAGGTTCTTGGCCTTGCAGGTGGAGGCAGGAGGAGGGCCAAGTGGGACTGGCCAGAGATTTAGTCCAATGGATGGAGAAGTTGTATCGATGAGGAGGATGTCAGTCTTGCTGGCATTCAGACAGAGACTGTTGGTA